>NC_090928.1:862412394-863037394 GCF_040938575.1 Ambystoma mexicanum
AACAAGTTTTCTTGGATTTCCAAGATCTCTTTGCGGTAGACTCATATGACTGTGGTCGCACTGACATCCACACAACAACAATCCCCATGGACCCTGGCATGACTCCTGTGTTTGTGAAGCAATATCGCTTGCCTCTCGCATCAATGGAGTCCCTTACTGAAATAATTAAGAACCTTGAGTCCCGGGGAATAATCCGTCCAGTCCACAGCACCTTCAATAATCCGGTGCTGGGAATATTGAAGCCAAACGGCCAGTGGAGACTCTGCGCCGACCTCAGGGAGCTCAACAAACGGGTCCATACTTCCCGATGGCCTCTGCCCTACATTGACCAAGGGCTGGCCCAGATCCAGGGGTCACAGGTATTCACTGCAATAGACCTGACCAATGGATACTGGACTGTGCCTGTCAGTAGGGAGGACCAATACAAGCTGGCTTTTACCTTTGGGGGCCAGCAATACACATGGACCCGGACTCACTTCGGATACCTCAACTCCGGCAATGAATTCAACATTTTCCTACATAAGGCCATGCCCAACCTGGGTGCGAGGGGTAACCTGGCTTATGTAGATGATGTCCTCATGAAAAGTTCATCTGTGGAGGAACACATAGCGGAGATCCGTTATGTTCTGACGCAGTTGAGGGCCGCCGGAGCAAAACTTTCCTTTCAGAAAGCACAGTGGTGTAGAACCCGTGTTAATTTCTTGGGGCATGAGATTACTCCTCAGGGTCTCTGTCCCCAGGAAAGGAAAGTGGAAGCACTTCAGAAACTGAAAGACCCCACAACTCTGCGGGAACTAAGGAGCCTCCTTGGACTGACTAATTACAGCAGAAAGTTCATTGAGGGCTACGCAGAAATCACCAGACCCCTGATTCATCTCTTGAAGGGGGGGTCAAGTGGGAATGGGGTCCAGAACAAGCCGAGGCAGTAAGACAACTCAAAAGAAGCCTCTCACAAGCGCCCTGCCTAGCTTACCCTGTCAGAAACAAGGAGTTCTTCCTGGAGACAGGGTTCTCTAATACGTGCTTGACGGCAGTATTATACCAAAAGCATGACAAGGTCAATAAAGTAATCTCCTATGCGAGCAAAACTTTATCCTCTGTGGAGGAAAAATTCAACGATTGTGAGAAGGCACTCCTGGCAACGGTGTGGGCATTGAAGAATTACCGCCCGTTTATTCAGGGGGAACACATCATAGTGGAGACTCCACACCAGCCTCTGCAATATCTCCAAAGTGACAGAATCCGGGCTGGAAATGTGAGTAATTCCCGAATTACTTCCTGGATTCTGTCAATGCAAGGCTTTCCTGTGGAGGTCAGATATGGCCAAAACAAGAAGAGTCCCCTCGCGCAAGGTCTGGCTGACTTGCATGATTGTGCCAGAGAAAACTGTCTCGAGGACGAAAGTCTAAAGATAAAGGACAACACGGAGGCATACCTTAATTCCTCCCACAAAGTCTTTGAAGAGGACAAGTGTGAGGGAATGCCCACTGTCTATGTGGATGGATGCTCTTACCATGTTGACAACAACGGGGAGAAAGAACTGGTGGCCGGCGTAGGGAATGCATGGGTGAAGGAGTTCCCCGAACCCTCCGCTGGATACAAAATTGGTCCCCGAAGTAGTCAGGTGGCAGAATTGATGGCTGTGCATCAGGCCATCCTCACTGCTGTCCAGCATCAACTCCACGAACTGGTCATAATCACAGATTCGGATTATGTACGGAACGGGTTCGTGGAGCACCTGGTTAATTGGAAAACCAGAGGCATGTCATGTGCTAACAACAAACCCTTGAAACATGGGAAGTTGTTCCAAAACATTGATGATCTGGTCACCTCGAATGAGATGACCATCTATTGGAAAAAGATCAAGGGTCATTCCAAAGTAGAGGGACCAGACAAAACTGGAAATGACTTAGCTGATCAGCTGGCCAAAACCGGGGCCATCCAAGGGGATCTAATTGAGATTGAGTCCCTGTTGGGGGAAATCCAGGTCACTGCTGTCACTAGGTCCCAGACAAATGCTCACAATGACCTTTCAATTGCACAATGGAGCAAGGAGACCCCTGATGCTGATTTGATTACCGCTCAGAAGGGGGATCCAATAATTGGTAAATTTTACCAGCACCTTGAGGACCCTGAGAACTTTCCCCTGACGGATACCGATTACACTGGGAAAGAGGACCTAAGAGTGTTGATGAAATGTCCAAAAATGTTCCGGATCCAAGACGGTTTGTTGGTAAGGAAATCCAAAGCTGGCCACGATCAGTGGGTGGTTCCTACCTCATTCCAAAGCCTGATGTTAAGTCACGCCGATGATGCGGCCACCGCCGGTCATAGGGGGTTTCACACAACATTGGAAATCTTAAGAGAGGTTGCATACTGGCCACACATGGGGCAGGACCTCGACCAATATTTGAAGGGTTGTCTTGTGTGTGCACAATTTCAGCCGACGTCCCTCACACACCGCGCGCCTCTCCAAAAGCGGGGGATGACACTGCCGTGGTCAGATTTACAAATCGACTTTGTAGGCCCCGTGATTCGCTCTGCTAGGGGGAATAAGTACATGTTGACTGTGACATGCTTGTTTACCAAGTGGGTGGAATGTCTCCCAGCCCCAAATTGCAAGGCAGAAACTGCAGCTGCCCTGATGATTAACCACATCTTTTCCTGTTTTGGTCTACCTCAAAGGATTGAGTCAGACAGAGGTAGCCACTTCACCAGTGAAGTAATGACAAAGATGTGGGAGATACTGGGGGTCAAAAGGAAGTTGCATATTGCTTACCGGCCAGCTTCTTCTGGGGCAGTAGAGAGATATAACCGAATCATTGTGAGCATATTAAAAAAGTTTGTGGCAGATTCAGGGCCAAGTTGGGATATCCGATTACCTCTGGTCCTAATGGCCATCAGATCTACCCCTTCATCTGCAACCAAAATGTCACCATTTGAGTTGATGACTGGGCGCAAGATGGTGCTTCCTCAGCATTTGCTCTACAGGACCCAAGAGCAGACACTGATAAATGCCTCCACAACACATGAGTATGTGGAGAATTTAAGGAAACACCTTCAACATGCTTTTGCTTATGCTCAGCGGAATCTAGAAAGATCAGCTGATAGCATGAAGACCCACTATGACCTGAAGACTTCCAGGAAGGAATATCAGGTGGGGGACCGGGTCTATCTATACAATTTCCAAAGGAACCAGGCCAAACAGCGAAAATGTTTGCCTACATGGAAGGGACCCTTTGAGATTATAGACAAAATCTCCCCTGTGGCCTACAAGATCTGCATCCCCAAAGGCGGTTTGGCAGAGGGGGAAGACAAGTGGGTCCACATAAACCAGTTGAAGTGTTGCCATCCCAGGCACACTCTGCAACAACTGGAGGAATCCTCTGGAATCCTAGAGGGTACTGTCTCAGATTAATTCAGTTCTAACTTAAAATATCCTACATATCGCCTATCAAATTCTGAGTTTCTCAATGTGGGTGTTTTGGTTTTTGAATGCAAAAAGAAATGTGCATGTTCATATGTTTTGACTATAAATTTATATGCCACCCCACTATATCAATGGTGGGGGAGAAATGTCCATGAATAGGTATTGCCGCTCTTCCTTTGTCGTCCTAGGAGAAAGAAAACCTGGAGACGGGCCAAGGAGGACGATCCGGAGACCGGGAGCAGAGACGCAAGGGGCCCAGTGTACCGCCCAATACTCCCATCAGGACCGGCGAGGAGAACCGATCGATCCGACCGGATGGAGGAAAAGTGCTGAACTGTGCCATCTATTGGAAGAAGATGAGGAAACATCCCAGGTCTTGCGAGTTCCATCAGTGAAACCGAATGGCCATCGCAAGAGGGGGACTTGTGGGATGTTTTTACCCATACATCCGAGCCCTACCTCAAAACTGTGCAGTACTGACATGGAAAACATCATGATGGCCAGAGATTCCCAGAAAATGCCCAGGGAAGTGCATGAAGAATAGGCTGCCACCCATTTTGCCGATGTTATGGGCACAGAAGGGCACTGCCTAAAACCACCATTGGACTACCCACACAGTAGCCTGAAACCATTGGGAATGGCAATGCTGATTGCCAAAAGCAACCTAGAATTGTGGGGAATTCATTTTCTTAAATCCCAAAAATGGTTGCATTACCAGTACTCACCACTATCAGAAAGCCGGCGGTTTAAAACAACACCAGACTTTTTTCTTTTTTGTGTAAAACTGAATAAATGAACCCAAGGCAGGCCAAAGAAAGACTTACTGAGAGGTGGATACAATCTAAAGTTATATTCTGAAGTGACTTGAAGGTTTATAACAAGACTGGCTGAGTTGTGGATTTCAGCAGTTTAAGTAAATTTGGACTGAAAGACACTAAAAACCTAAATGTTTAAAAGAAATGAGTGACCTACGTTTGAGTGTCACATAGGTTGCAATTGTTTAAATGTCATAGTTTTAAACTTAGAATCAGCATTTTAGCTGCATATGTAAAAATTGTCTTGACTTAAACTGGGGAACAAAAAGTGACATTTTATCTGAAACCTGGCTTAAGGAACTGAATTCTGCCCACCAGCTACCCCCGACAGGAGATGAGACTTGCACAACAGCTGTGTTCCCAGGCCTAGCTTCCTTTTTGCTGCTCCCACCAAAAGGGATCTGACACTTCTCTGATTGAATTACCTGGGCTCTGCAGGAAATTGAACAAAGCCCTGTCCTGACTCAGGCAAATGTTTTATGGAAGTGGCCATAAATGGCTTCCTCTTGAACAATGGGCCTTCCAGGGCCCAGGCAGATGGTTTATTGCAGGGGTAATAAAATGGCTTCCTCTTGGCAGAAACTGGGAGGGGGAGAAACTGGAGACAGAGGCTGAGCTTGAAGAAAGTGGAAAGACTGGTTTCTGTACCATGTGACCTGAAAAGACACACCCCTGTAGCCAGAATATGGTTTAGAAAAAGATGAATAACTCATAGTACGGACTTTCATAATTATTTAAATGATACCATAATTCTTGTGATTTTTCTGCCCACATTTTAAGAGGTTTTTAGAACCGGTGGCATGATCTGGGGGCAAGCTAGCAGTTAAGAGGGTATTACTTAAAATGTATGCATGTTAAAAGTCTGATACTTCATCAATTAATGCCTGCATGCCTTGCACACGTGTATAAATTTGAGTAAGAATCTGATATTGGTAACCTGACCAAAAAGTGAAATATGTTGCCATTTCTGAATGCAAGCTCCCAGGAAGAGCAGATTTGGACAGGGTATACCTCCTGTGATATGTGATGGGTGCATGTAATTTTAAACAAATGTGTACCTGTGCAAATATGTCTTTTGGGTCAAAATATAGATTGTGTGCAATTTGACAGGGGTGGGTTCTCTGTATCATAAACAGACCTCATCATAATGACACTTCATTTCATTCCCCCAATCAAGGGGAAGAGGATGAAGTGGCCAATGACAAGTGGAGAGGGGTAGAGCCTAGTGATGCTGCACACACACCCATTTTCAAAACACATAAAAGCAGACAGTCAGGACAGATAGAGACATTCAATTCCATTTGCTGCAACGCGCTCTGCCGGACCATACAACATCCAGAGATCCAGACTTCAAATCCATCAATCTCCAGAATCCAGAGAGGCTAGAACAGAGAGAGCAGAGCTGACCCAGACCACTGTTAGCAGAACCAGAGAGCTGACCCAGATCACTGTGAGGTGCAGAGACCAGACCAGAGTCCAGTCTAAAACCTGACCAGATCCGTGGCGAGGCCCATTTATTTCAAAAATATATTGTGAGTACCTAGCAGACTGTGCAGAACCAATCTCTTAGTTAAAATAATATAATTCAATCTATTTTAATCTAACCAGAACTGTCTCCTAGAAGTTGCACCTTGTCATTTTGCAAAACTGTCACTTGTCACTTTGAATTTTAACATTCCAAATCCGAAAAACGACCTTTATTTAATCGTTCATAACTCCGTAACCGTTTGTGCTAGGAACTTGGTTTAACTTTACTCTGAAAGCTTAGAATCTTGGCTTTTCAACGAACCTAGAACCGCATTCCTATTCCATACACTTTCGCCGCAATCGCGAAAAACGCACTCGCGAATTTGCCGCGATTTGCAAATTTCTCCACGTGTGAAAACAGCAGTTTTTGCTTTCCTTGCTAAAATTTCGTTTGCCTCTTAAGAACCATCCCTGAATCATTGCTAGAGTGAGCCTGGACTAATATTAACTTGATACCACTCACCCTGAACCTCTAGAGGGAATTAAAAGCATTTTAGCATATTTTTCACTTCATTGCCAGCACATATAAAAGCATTTTGGGCCTGTGTTTCCAACTTCTGTAGTCTAAGCTTGCTGGGGCGAACTGAATTACATTTGATTGCATTTCTGAGAACTGTGTGCTTTCCTTCCATTTCCTTGCATTGCATAAAGGGGGGAGGGGATTGCCAGAGAAAAGTGATTACATTGTTTTGTTGAAATCATATTGAGTATTTTCTGTATTGCATTTCATTCAACATTACATCCATCTGAACTTATATAAAGCATTCTCTGCCACCTTATTCTTCTGTTCCTATTCACAAGTGTGCGAGTGCCAGACTATCCATTATTGATTACTGCTCAGATTAAGTGTGATATCCAATTATTAATTATTATAAAGTGTGATATATATATCTATTGTTTAAATTATCAAATAAACCTTTTAAACTTGCAAAACAGAACTACTTCTTGGCTCAGCGGGGCCAGGGGGATTCCAAGAGAGGGGTGTTATATAGGGGTAGTCATCCCGAACGCATGAACTGGACATAAAGATATATCAATAAGGGTTTCCATTCAGTATCCCAGACTAGGCATTGACTTAGCTGTAGTGTTGAATTGAATCCTCTTACAAAGAACAAGGCGATTTTCTTAGAAAAATAGTTGATTTGCTGACTCGAAGTTTTACAGCAACACAGGCTTGAATTGCAACACTCTTAATTAGAAAACGGGCAACGAAACTCCATGATATTTTGAGGGATCTGCATTCCCTTTTGAAGAAGCTAATCTGAAATATATTTTAGATACATCTGTACTATTAAAGAGTGCTTCTGAAATCCGATGGGCAAAATCCAATGTCTATGCCTCAGGAATGGCAGTTCTAAATAAGGGTGAGTGCTTTTTATCATGGAGTTTATTGTCTTGAAGATTGGAGCTCCTTCAGAATCATCCCAGACTCGCGCCAGTTCTCCTGTTTGAGGGGCCAGCCCTGATGAGTGATTACCCTTCTGCTTCATTGATTTCTCTTTACATCTAGTTAGATGAGCTGCAACGTGCAACACCTTGATAGCAAAAGTTCAGGTGAATGTGATCAGTTGGGGCGGGGTTTGGGGGGGGCTGGTAGAGCATGATAATGCTCGTCCAAGGTGCTCCTTGTAACAGTGTCATGTTTCCTCCAAGGTTTAAACTCTTGCTTAGAGGAACTAGATTGGAATTGATTCCCAGCTTGTTAGCCAATGTAACAAGAGGGTTTCAAAAGGACATGATCCGACCAAGAGAGAGGCGGTAAGGTTGGGTTTTGCGTAAAGCCAAATGTGTCCAGTACAATCATGAATTCCTGCACCAAAGCTGATTCCAATCAGCCATTGTGTAAATTAAAATTGTGTCAAATAATAATCGCCAACTGCTGCAAATTGCAACCATTTGTTTTTAAACACGAAGATGAATCTGAATATGGACTCTAACCTAGAAATACATGATGGCAGTGAGAAGAGGTTTTAGAGAAATTATCATAATTGACATCAATGTGTCAGGGGAATTGTAGTCTCTAACTGCATCCTAAAGTACCCTTAATGCCACTTCTTCTGTTTAAATTATGTTTGTGAGTTTGGATCTGAATACCACTCTTCTGAGTATAGAGTAAAGAAAGCCTGCATTTCTCTGAGTCCAAAAGCTCTTTGACCCCGTAGAGCTGAGACCCGAGCCTAGAGAGGAGAGGGTTACGATGTCACTCAGTGCACATCTTCTGTGTTAAAAGGTGAGCTGGGAAGCTTGTTTACAGCACACATGTGTCAGGCACTGAAGGATGCATGCCTTGCAACACCACAAATCACCATGTCAACTTCTACTACAAGCCACGACATTGCAAAGGTAGCCAACGATGCAGTCCTTTTCAAGGCACAGGACTCTACTGAGGCAACCCCCCCTCCATAAGTCACCCCATGAGATCTCTGTACCCCTCTAAGTTGTATAAAGACTGAGGGGCTATGGAGAGAAATGACCCAGTACAACCTAGGATTGGATTCCTGATTATATGCGAGTCTGCTCGTTGGATTGCTTCAAGCAACTCTGCTGTGCTAGAGCGAGAGATGAGTGTAGGAGACCGGACAAGATGCCATCGGGAGCTCAAGAGCTACAGGATTGAAATGGTTGGAACCTCAAAGGCCTTGGCGAGAATTGAGGCACTGCAAGGAAAGATGGAGCAACACATCCAGACTCCACCATGAGTAGAGGACCAGCACTGGGATCCTGGACCTGGTTTTAAATACCTACATGTGAGCCATCGTTGCGGCCAACTAGTGAATACTTAATGAATGAGAAGGAGGGGTCTGGCCCATCATCATCGGAATAGACGCGCAAGTCACTCTGGAGCAATTGAGAAGTACCTAAATACAAGAAGTCCATAGATACGTGCTGCAAATGGAAGTAAACATATTGTTTTTTTTTAAATTTTTATTTAAAATGTTTGCACATTTTTTTTTTACAAATGTTCTTACATCCTTCATTTGAAACGTCTATATTATGAGCCTGCAAGAGCTGGGAAGCAGTATTACTTGAACAGGTTCGATTCTACTATGAACCATGTCTCCTGGAAGAAGGTCTGAACCGGTTATATGTGATTTTACTGACATTTCATCACTGAAAAAAGTACAGATTTTTTAATTTGGGGCTACCCCCAAAACCTCCTGTTTATTTACCCTTGTAACGCCACTCCAACCCCATCCTGACCCATTTTAACCCCTTTACCCGACTACCCTTTATATATTTATTTAATGTTCTCAGTGTTTTCGGTATTATGTTCCTAAGTGAAATTTACCCCTCTGTAATATATTCGGTAAACTGATTGGGTACCCTCTCAAGCTAGTTAGATGACAAAAGCTGCCTCCAAAAATATCCTGCATTTGTCTTGGCACCTTGAGCACCCAACAATTGGGTTCCAGAGTCAAAGAGAACTGCAGCATGCTTCTGCATGGTGCTGTTGGGACAACAGTAGTATCGGCTTGAAACCATTGACAGCATGCAGGGTGTATTTGCTGTAACCAGAGCAGTTTTTATCCAACTCAGTGCCCAGGGCGAAACACCAGAAAGCGCCCTGCCCCGCCCACCCGCCCAGACTGGCACACATCACTTCCAAACTACACCTCAGTGTCATCCGAAACCCCCCCCCCCATCAATATGAATAAATAATGGCTATATAAATGAAGCTGCTTTCATTACATTGTAATGCAAGTACTTTACAGAAGAATTCAAATGTGAAAACACAGCTGTTGCTACCGAAGTTGGTTTTTCTGTCACCTGCTCTTAGGGAAAGCCTTGCCTGAATGCAGTTTCAAACTGTCTGAACTGGTACACTGCGGTGTGACCAGCCTACCTGGGTGTGAGGGCCCCACTGACCACTGGCCCTGTGTTGCAGGTGTTCTGTTCGTACCCTTTCCCATAACATAACACCTTACTTGTATTTCGCAAGTGGAAATACTAGACTAACCATATGAATTATTTTCTGATGGAAGGTTATCATTCCAAGATAGACAGTCTAGTACACACTTATTGTACTCTTTCAAAATACCTCCATGAGAGTGGGAAATACCATAACATCAAAATGTTTGTAACCATGAACCATACATACTCATTTGGACAGCTTACATTTTTGGATGTGAGTATAAAATGGCTGCAACATCAAGCACTCGACTATTTTAACAAGGGCTATTTTATAACAAGGGCTATTTTGCCTCTTGTTTCTGAAGAATTTTGAATGAGAACGGGATCGGTCTCAGTGTCAGCATGCCTAACTCCCAATACAGAAACATCTTTTGGGAATGATATCTACAGACAGGACAGGATACAGTAGAAGAAAGACCCAATAAACAATGCACAGAAAGGCTACACAGAAAGAATTGTACCTCTTGCAAACTTAAGACTGACCTGTAATATGCTGATGAAGCGTTTTAAACAAAACCGGCTTCTAATGCATGGTAAAGGGTCCGCAGTTCCTCAACCACTACCTTCTCACTATTATGCAGGCCTCAGGGGTTAATTCGGCAAAAAAAAGAGCAGACCCATGCTTTATCTAACAGAGCTGGCATTAACATCTCGCATTAGTGCTGGCCTGCAGCTAGTGAAAATCATGGTGTGGCAGTGTAGAAATGGCGTTTGGCATAGTGAATGTACAATTTGAGGCAACTTCGTTGATTTCTTTATGCGTTTAACTGTGGGCACAGTATGGCATGCTAAAATGTTCCAGTATGCTATTGAATGGACATTGGACACATCAGACAAAACAAGCATATATGCTGTTACATACGGGAGGGCCACATAGATGCCATTAACCAACATTGCTGCACACATGTTTTTTCGTGGGGTTTTTTGCCGCAAATTTATTTTTGAAAAAAAAAACAAATTTTTTAGGGGGGGTTAGTACATTATATATATGGGGTGTGGGGGTTTGGGAATAAGTACAAATGATAGAAAATGGGGGTTTGGGGAGAACCCCCCAAATATAATGTAAAAAAAGTGATGGGTTTTTTCGTTAAGAAAATCGTGGTAAAAAAACCCACGAAAAAACATCCTGCAATGAAATGACATGGAACCGATTTGATATGATTTGATTTGAACATTTAGAACGCGCCTACCCTGGAGGGACCAAGCATAGACTGCATCTAGACGCTGATGTAAACAAGATACTGTTTCGAAAGAACTGCACAGGTCTATCTCATGATCTTACATAGATATTGGAAACATTTTACATAAAAAGATGGGTATTTAACTGTTTCCTAAAGCCAGTCAGTGAATTAATAATTCAGAGTTTCAGTGGAAGGGAATTCCAGGACTCGGGACCGAAGGAGGAGAACCGCCTGTCACCCCAAGTGGTTGTTCTCACAAAAGGGACTCTTAGATGGTGTTGGTCCTTTGAACGCTGTTGTGATTGCAGACAGTACATTTGGATTTATGTGGTAAGGTAAACAGATGCAAAACCTTGAATACATTTTAAAACCAGACATAGAACTTTAAACAGGATTCTTTGCTGTACTGGAAGCCAATGAAGGTTGCTCCGATATTGTGAGATGGTTGTCTTTCGGGGTAACGAGAAGATTAGCCTAATGGCGAAGTTCTGAGCAAACTGTAATCTCTTAATTTGAAGTTTTTGTTCCCCCATAAAGAGGGCATTGAAATAATCAAACCTAGTATTGGTAAGTATGCCTATTACAGTTGAGCGGTCCTTCTCAGCAATAAGTGATACAACAGGCTTTATGAGCCTCGGTTGATAGCAGATTTGACCGTCTGGCTAACCTGAGGTTTACAGTCCATGCTTGAATGCCAAATACAGCCCAGGTTCTTCGCTGCGTCTGAGAATTTAGTAGGAACACCAAACAATGAAGGACATGAAGTGCACAGGACAGTATTTCTTCCACTTCTCTAAGGGGCAAGCACAATAAACCTCTGTCTCAGATGGGTTTAACTGAAGTCGGTTCTCCAGCATCCAATTTTTGATTTTATTAGCACAGGACAGGACTCTATCTGTTGCTTCCCATGGTTCCTTAGATCGACTTTGAGATACTCTTTGCCAGACTGTCTTCAGTGGCCCAGGTCTCAGATGAAGCTCTGGGATGGTTTGTGTCTTTCCTGACCAACCGTACCCAGCAGGTGAAAATGGGGGCCTATTTATCGAATGCAATTCCCGTGGAATGTGGGGATGCCTCAGGCGTCCTCACAGTCACCACTGTTGTTCAATATTGACATCTGCACTTTATTGAACATCTTCTCTGAGTTTGGTCTTTCGTACCATTCATACGCTGCCGACACAAATATTTATGTAAGACTCAAGCAACCTCGGGAAGCAATAGATTGAATCATGGCGTGCGCGATCAAAATCAAAGATCGGATGCTGGCAAATAAACTTGAGCTAAATCCCTCAAAGACAGAGGTCATTGTACTTGGTTGCAAGAGACAGGTAGAAAATACGCCCAGTGCACTTCCTGCCCCTCACTGTTTGGCATCCCTACCAAACTTTCGGATATGGTGAGGAACTTGGGCTGCATCTGGCAGTCGAACATGGACTGTAACTTCCAGAGTAGCCAGACAGCCAAACCTATGTATTATCAATTGAGACTCAGAAAACCTGTCCTACCACTAATTGCTGAGAAGGATCATCCAATGGTAATAGGCGTACTCACTAATACCAGGTTAGATTATTGTGACACTCTTCTTATGGGGGCTCAACACTTTCAAATTAAAAGACTACAGGTTGCCCAAAACTCTGCCGATAGGATGCGTTTCTCATTACCCAGAAAGACAGCTATCTCTCAATATTGGAAGAATCTCCACTGGCTTCAAGTTCAGCAGAGAATTCTGTTTAAAGTGCTTTGTTTGGTTTTCAAATGCATCCATGGGCTGGCACCAGCCTACCTGACTGCACAAATCCAGGTGTACTATCCTCAACGACATCTTCGCTGTAAGGATCAGTGCCTTTTGCAAGCCCCACGGACAAGAACAACCACTTGAGGTGACAGATAGTTCTCCTCGTTTGGCCTCCGGTCCTGGAATTCTCTTCCATTAGAACTCTGGGTGATCAACTCATTGACTGTTTTCAGGAAGCAGTTAAAAACACATCTCTTCCTATAAAATGTCTTAAATGACCCGACAGGCCTACGAGATAGTGTGGTGCAGTACCCACTAAATTAGTTATTCACATCAGCGCCTAGATGCGCCTTGAAACACTTGTGTATAGGCGCGTCATAAATGTCATATCATACCATATCATATCATATCATATCATATCAATGCCTGGTCCCCTCGGGGTATGCGCCGTACAAATACTTAAAACAAATCAAATCGTAAATGTGGGTATCGTCAGCATATGAGTGGTAAGACAAACCCAATTCAGAAAAGAAGTTCAACAATGTACAAATATAAATGTTCAACAGCAGTGGTGACAGTGCAGACCCTTGGGGCACCCTGCATTCCATGGGTGTATCATTGGAGAGATAAGCTCCCATTTTCACCTGCTGAGTGCGATTGGTCCGAAAAGACACAAACCATTTCAAAGTTTCATCTGAAACCTGCGCCACTAAGGACAACCTGGGAACAAGAATTTGAAAGTCAACTGTGTCAAAGCCTGCCGACAGGTCCAGCATGGCAAGTATGCTTACGTCCCCTTCGTCAGCGGCCTCCAGCAGATCGTCCCAGACTGTGAAAAGGGCTGCCTTGGTGCCATGGCCCAGTCAAAATCCCGACTGAAAGGGATCAAGAATCCTGTGTTCATCCACATAACTCTACAATTGACTTGTCACAATTTTCTCTAAAATGTTAGCAAGCCACAGAAGATGGTAATTGGATAGGACTTTATGATCCAATGTCGTTTTTTTTAACAGTGGTGTACAATATGATTTATTCAGGTCCTGGGGGACACAGCCCTGTGATAGTGAAGCATTTACCAGTGTTTGTATAGCCAGACCTGAGTGATGTGTGGGATGATTCAACCCACTTTTGCTTTGCTGTGATGCATCACTGTGTTCTGATGGTGCCAGAAACATCAAAATGGCTGCAAAACCCTTGTGCGCGCCTATACCTCTGAAAATCGCGCTCTGCAAAGCACAAAAACACGGCTGCCCAATCTACCACGCATGTTGTCAGTGGTGGAACAGAGATCTCACTCCTGAAGTATGTCACTGGGCTCCACAACAAGTGAAAATGGAGTACAGAGGGAAAAGCAGTGCTCTGCTAAAGGAAACCCCAAAATCTTGCTTCAAATCTATTTTTTTTTTTGTTGCTGAAACTACAGAATGCCGGCACAAAACACCCTTAAAACATCCAAAATTCTTGCTGGGTGCTACAATTCACTTAGTTCAAGAAAGCATTGTGAACTTACAATGTCCTGAAAAGTTGAAAGTATCAAAGAAACATCCACAGCAAAAGTTGCCTGCCTGTGTAATCTGTCAAAATCTGGGCACAGTACCCTCGGCCGCCTGAATGACAGCTGTCAGAAGCCTGCATGATAAAGTTTAAACTTGTATAAACTGAAGTCAAATGTGTGCAATCTAAGTGGCCTGTTACTGAGAGTAACCTATGTTGTAATTGTTTGAGCCCATGGTTTAAAATCTGGAATAAGTGTTCTAGCTGCTAGTTTGAAATCACAAGTTTGTTTTGAGCTAAGAAAAAATGAAACAGAATTACCATTTAAATATAAGCCTGGCTAAAAGTCACCCAAACTGGAATAACAGTTTTCCTCACAGAGGCAAGGCCTCTCCCTCTAGTCCTCTCCAGCAGGAAATCACACCTAAGTGATGATTATAGGGTGGGAGAAGAATTTGGTCTGCAGAGGAAAGAAGACAATGGACATCCTTCAGCTAAAGGAAATTTGAGGCATGAAGGATCGTAAATGGCCTCTGCCCAGGAGAAACAGGGAGGAGATGCTCCTGGGTCCCAGGGAGAGACCAAAGGGGTGGAGCTAAACAACCATTTGCTGCTTAACAAGGACAAAAGACACATTTTAAAAAGCTGGTAACTTACTATGTAAAATTGTGCAAAATATAGAAATAACAGCATTGTTAATGTAATTTCTAGATGCACAGGTGAAAAGGCGCCAGAACTCTGTGACATGTTCTGGGAAGAAACAGCGGAAAATGCGAAATTACACAAAATGTATTTCTGATAGAAGTATGAAACTTTATACACATATGCCCATGTTCAACACGCACATTTGTAAAAATTTGCTCCTAAATTGGACATTGTGTTCTGGATGAAAAGGGCAAAATTCTGTGAAAAGCAGACATAAGATCCCACGGTGACGGGGCTTGGAGGAGTATCTGCTACACAAAATATGTAATCTGTATATATGATTGTTATAGAGGTTGCACATGTGGAAATATGTATTGTACCAAATGTAGATTTTGTGTTGAAGGAGCTAGGGGTGGACTCTAAGCCCCATAAACCCACACCATAAAGGTGACACCCTGTTTTTCTCCTCCTATCAAGTAAGAGAGGAGACCTTGACCAATCCCTGTCAAAAGGGCGAGCTTAGGATAAACCAGCACACACACACCCTTTATCATAAGCATAAATAGAGACAGCAGAGGTCAGAAAAACACAGACAGATTCACCCACTATCCAAATTCTGGCGGAGTACCCTGCTGCAGAATTATCCATCTTACTTGCTTCAGACTCCAGAAACTTGGTAAAGCAGAAAGGCCCATTGCATAGCTGAACCATTTTTAGCTAGGCCTTAAATTTCCAGAACCAGAACCAACCCCAGAAATCTAAGGCGAACCAAAAATACAGCCGGGCTGTGCTGTATTGCTTGCCTGCTGAACTAATTATCATCAGAACCAAAAAATCCGATCCAGTCCTGTGCCGCGCTGTGAACAGACCCAGTCCAATCCGGTGTGCCCAGCTGTCTGTCCTGACTAGAATCCATGAACAGAAATCTTGACGGACCAGAATCCTGATGGTTCCTTTTAAAAACATATCTAGTGAGTATCTATAGATAGAACTGTGTCACTAGTATATGTACTGTCCATAGTAATCCCTATCTTAAACCCATCCTATCTTGTCTTTAGAACCTGATATTGTTAGGAGTATTTTTGAATTGCCAGAACATTTCTTGTGCTGAGTTTCTCTTATTTTTTTTATTTTTTTTATTTTTTTTTTATTGAACTTTACTCAGTGAAACTAAGTTTTGTCAAAAAGAAAGTGTTTTGATCGCCTTCAGAGTGCTGCCGTTAGGGCAACACGTACATTTTTCAACATGTTTGTAGACCGACAGTGGAGATTTGAAGTTAAAAGTCCAGAGTCCCCCCCCTGCCTAACACACCGGGTCGGAACCCTCGGCGGCCCTTTACTTTCCTCTCGCGCTAAACCGTTACGGGTTTAACCTCTGATCTGTTACGGTTTATCAGTTCGAATGCGAGTTCGATGAGTTTAGCCAGGGCTTGCGTCCATTTGTATTCTAAAAGCATAAGTCATTAGTGTTGTGAGAGCTAAAGTTAATCCCAGAAAGAAATTGAGTACCCACCAGGTGAAGGGTTCCCTGGCCAGGAACTGTGGAGATTCATGTGTGGCATTCTCTTTTTCTATAGTCATAATCTAGTGTAAGAAATCCCATTTGTCTTTAAAAGTGTGTATTAAGGAGATTATTAGTGTTACCTCACCCCATTGGTGATTATTGTGTACCCATTAAAACATAGTGTGATTGAATTGTGAATACCTAAATAAATATTTTAATTTTGCAAGCCAGCCTGATTCCTGGTTCCGTGTGACCGGGGGGGGGAGGGTTCCAGGAGAGGGGCGTGATAGGAGTGGTACATCGTTCAGAATAAAAGAACTTTTAGACAAATAAATAAGGATTCCAGTTGTGCATTACATCCCAGGTATTGACTTGGGTGAGTTCCGGATTGAAATCACTTACAGATGGCATGCTACTTCTCAAGGTAGGATGGGATCGGGTCATATACCAGGTTAGTAAGCTTACGTTTCCCTAAAAGACCTACCATTTCATCCGTTCCTATGGAAGAGAAAGTGAATTTGGGGTATGGTGCTGCCGAATTCAGAGGGCTGCTTTTTTCTGACCGAACGTCAGTGTCAGTAGGGCAGGCATCCATGCTGTCTCTATTGGTTTTAAACTTTTCCTGAAAAAAAATATTAAACTTATTAGCCATTTCAGATGATGCTGGCAGACTTTCTTTAATGCAGTCAGGAATAGAAAAACATTTTAAGGGGAGGAACAGTGCTTTAGGTCTATTTTCAGCCAGATCAATTTGCTTTTGCAAAGAAGCAGATTTTGCAAATATGATCTCTCTTTTGTAGACCTCCAAGGCTGATTTAGCCGTCTAGCGGTTGATTACATCTCTAGTCTTAAGACATGGTTTTTCTTTTTTTCTATTTTTCTATATTGTTGTTTTAGACCTTTCAGATTTTTTGTTCCTTCATTTTTTTAAATATTTTTCAGGGGTTCAATACGATCACAATTACACTGTAAACATCACATAAATTTAGACTGGCATTCAGGGCAGTCAATAGTAGATTGCATATAAGATAGATCCTGCAAGAGGTCAGTACTCGAAACAAGAAAATGGTGACTTTTTTAGAAAATTAAAAGACCTTTGATGCTGGACGGATGCATTTAATCCATGTCCGAAAGCAGCCACTAGAATACTTAAGCAAGAACATGACAGTTAACCATCCCACAGATGTGTTGTATGCAACTAAAAAGTAATATACAAAAAAACATTTTGATGTGTCATATAAAGAGACATGAAAATAAAGAAAATCGTTTACAACTTTTTCTCTGTGGCATTTTAATTCTCTTTGAAGAATGCATAGGTTTTGTCAGCTAACTGATACTTGTACTGGCCTGGAGAATAAAAATGCCCCATGTCCAGTTCTTAACACTGAAATGTTAAGCAAGTACTGTGGAAAAACAATGGCTTGTTAAAGGGGCCATCACTTATATATTGCCCCACTTGAAAGGCAGTCAACACAAAGAATGAAGGGCGCAGGGTGTGTGACTCTAGGGCATCTCACACGCTGTGTTTGGAATATGCATTCCTTTGTTTGCATATTTTGAATGCATCGCACTCATCCACAAATCGGCAGAGAGCAGCAGCCGAACATCTCAGAGGAGCACCCACCGGCACAGCAGGCTGCTTAATCTTTTGTCCGGCAACGTCAGTGTCAGCTTTCTGGGTGGGTCGGGTTGGGCCCCTTGCTGAACCCCCCTCCTGAGCTATTTAGCTGTGTGCCCCGGGCCGTCTCCCGCTCCGCCCTGGCCATGAAACGGGGCTGGTTTTAACCTTCTACGCAGAGCTAAAGTGCAAAAAATACCAATTTTACAGCTGCTCACAGATTCCACCACCCGTAACGTGTTACAGGTTTGCCCCTCTGAAGTAGCTATATATTTGCGATAAGCCATTGTGAGTCTCAGGGATTTTGTTCACATTGCAGAGTGGCAGGGAGGGTTTTGGTGTGAACCATTTGATCTAAAAATGCTACCACCAAAATCAAACACCAAAATTTCGAACCTTTGGTGGCAGCATTGTAAAAAAAATGTGGGCTGCGTGGTTGTTTCCCGCATCACCCCGCTCATTATACTTCATAGTATAGTGAGCAGGGTTTGCGGCGGACACACCCGCAGCCTTCTGTTTAAAAGAAAAAAACAACGGGGGCTGCGGGAGTGTCCCCCGCATCGCCCTGCTCACTATACTTTATGGTATAGTGAGCAGGGGTTGCGGGGGACACCCCGCAGCCTTCCGTTAAAAAAAAGAAAACAAAAGGACCCTGCGGCGCCGGTTCCCGATCAAGGAAGTGAAAGGGAACTGGCGCTGCAGGAAACCAGCGTGAAGAAGAAGGTAAGTGGGGTTTGTTTATGTTGGGGGTGTGGGTGGGGGTGTGCTGAGGGTGTGGGTGGGGGGTGTCATGGATGTGTTGTGTGTCTGGGTGTGAGTATGTAAGTGTGTTCGAATGAGAAAGGTGCACACTTTTGGTAGTTCACACCTTTCTCATGCAAACGTTCCGGTCGTGGCAAATTCAGCCGCGGTCGGATCACTTAGAATCGGCAGGGAGAGATGCCATATTCCGAGGGTTACCTACACTTCCTAAAAATACACCTGAAAAATACTGAATTCCTGTCTTTGGAGCATCTTTGAGGTTCTGTAATCCTGTTTGAGACTGTTTGTGGATTCTATGTCTATTCGATTGAAGTATGATGCATATTTTGCACAGGAACAGACAATGCCTTTCTTCAATCAAACCAGGTTGCAACCATTCATGTCTATGAAATGTCTCACTCCCCAACAAATCTCACTGCAAGGCAAATGACACAGGTCTCAGTCATAGGCATTGGGTGAAGGAATATGTTGGCGATTCACAACGAGACAATGGGGACTGATGGATGTACATGGTCTGATGATACTCATTTCAACTTTGACAACTCGTGTAATCTTCTTTAATGGATTGGAAATTATTTGCAGAAAACTCACTTGAATCGTGAAAATAAAGCAATGTGATTAGGAAACCTGGTTTTTAATTACCAATAGCAGTATTTGCTGCATTAACAGTGAGCTAGAACCATTACACCTATGTATACATGTGGAAATCAACAGACTACTGATGCACAATTGTGTCTGTCACTGTCACATGGACAATTACAAATGATTCACATTATGGAAGACCTACCTCTACCTGAACATTGCAGATCCCAATAATCATTGGGATTGTCATTATGTTATAAAATTGTAATTTTTGAAAGAATATTAGTGATAGTTTTAAATCCAATACAGTATGCAATATAACAGTATATTGTTTTACTTTTTCTCTCTGACACTGGATCCCCTACTAGAGGAGGCCCTTGGTGCAGAAATACAGTTCATTTTGAATACCTCATCACACTACATTTCCAATTTTTTTCAGAGTAACTCTAGTGATTTGTGAGATCATTGTTGTTGCTAACAATGACAGTGTGCATAAACCTATTGCATACTCCTGATCCAATACATTTTAATTATGGAAACAAGACGACGCAGAGCTACACCGGTTCTAATCCCGGGTCTGCACTTAGAAACCTCTTTGGTATGTTATAAAAAAACAATTATAATAATAATAATAATTATAATTGTTTGTAATATAAAGTTTAATCTTTTTTATGTATTTATTTATAGAAATCACAGGAAAGCAATGCATTTTTGGCACATATGCCCCTGACAATGGGGTAAGAGAATGTGATTTGAAGGCCAGATGTCGCATGAGAAGGTGGAAAAATAAATCATGGATGAGAACAGGACAGAATAAAATGAAGCAGGATGGTGGAGGAAGGGCTAAATTAAGGATGAAGGGGTGACGGAAAAGGGATATATGTGATTACTGCGACCCCCAGGAGTCTGACGGCCGAAAATGCCGACTTTTTTATTATTATTTTTTTTCAACTCCATTTACACCACATACATATGCGGGGTGTGACCCCCTGCAGCTCCCCCATACTTGTATTATATCCCATACCTCCTTCCCACATATATATGAGGTGTAAGTGGGTACAAAAAAAGTCATAATTTTCAGTAGTCGGAATTCTGGAGGTGACATTTTGTTATATTTCCACGGAAAAGTGATGTAGGGTTGTCCGTGAGGGAAAGAAGTGAAGAAAGTAGGGTGATGGTGTACCGTAGAATGCTAGAAAACAGATTCTTCAGAAAGGAGTAGGGCATTGATGTTCAATTTAAATATTGGTAGAGTTGGGTTAGTACGGAGAGGGAGAGGAAGAGCATTCCAGAGTAAGGGGGCAAGGAGATGAAGAGAGCAGAAATGATAGGGAGCACAGGGGGCTCAAGTAGTGGCAAGGATTTGAGGCAAGTATGATACTAACAAGGGAGGGGGAGGGTAGGGCGTAAGATGAACAAATAGCTAGGGTGTGACAAGTCCATGGATAGTTTTGAAGATGAGAAGAAGTTTATACTTAGCTCTTTGTTTCATAGATAGCCAGCCAATCTGACGACGGGCAGGGAAGGCAGAGGTAAAGCGAAAAAAGGTTGTAAAGTGTGTGGACCCAGAACCTGAGGACTTTGTCTAGAGTTGAAAAAGCATAGTTGGGAAGGCCATAGGGGTGACTGGTACAGCAGGAGGCAGATCTAGAAAGGACCAAGGAGGAAATTGGCTGTTTAGCAGTTGTGTAGGCCGTGCCAGTGTAGGGAGGGAGCCCAGCCCCAGCACCCTTCCAAGGTGCCCCACCTTACCTGCTTCCATGGTGGCATTGCCGCTGAAGTGGGCCGTCGATGGAAACAGTCTGACTAGATGCTAGTGTTGGGGCAGGACGAACCCCACTGCAATCATGGGAGGCACTGCTAGGATGCCGCAGGACTCCACCTGAAGAGCAGTGGGTTGCACTTCACCAGGTGGGTGCCACGGGATGTCATCCTGAGCGGAGCGTGGTACACCAAGTGTCAGCTGGAGCCAGCACGGATTGAGGAGGCTTCCACTAAACCACAAGGGAGAATGGTTTACAAGCAAAGGCCTGCATGATGGCCCTGCTCGACCACTAGCCCAACAGAGAATATGTATAATAGATCCTGGCTTCGAGGGAAGCCATGACAACAAACCCACTATGCCACCAGGGATATTTGGTGAAACAACTTGGCCTCTAAGAAGTCCTGAAAAATGGATTACTCTGGATCCCATCAGGGTCCATGCTAGAAAATGGCAGGATGTCTTGGATAAAGGGGACAGGGCTTACAAGCCCTTATCAGCCCTCACCAAGCCCTCGCCTGATACACCATCAAGGCAGGTAAGTGATTGGATAAGGTAGGTGGACCAATCCTGGGCGGCGGGAATATTTCAGTAGGTATGTGTGAGTGGTTGAGGGTAGGTTAATTGGGTGGGGACAGGAGGTGGAGGAGGACGTCTGGGAGACCAGAGATGGTGAGTGCAAAAGGAGTGCAGAGGCTATTATAAGGATGAGGTTAGTGGAGTGATTGTGCGTGAGAGTGAAGAATGGGAGGAGTAGAGGTTGAGTAGGAGTAGTGAAGTGGTAGTAGTGGTGGAGGTAGTAGTAGTAGTTGGGAGTAGAGACAGTAGGTTGCATGAGCAGCAGAGTATCAAGTAAGTGGAACAGTAAGTGGAATAGTCAGTAGAGTGGTAGTTGGTGATAAGGAAGCTATGTGAGTGTCAGGTAGCCAACGCTTTAGGGAAGCCACATACAATGTTTCCATTGTTTTAGAGTAGTTAAAAATGCATTCTTTATTTATTAATTCATTAAACTCACATGTAAACAACATCAAGGTTACGAGTGGAAGCAGAGTGAGGAAGGTAGTCAGGAGAGAAGAGAAGAAGGGGAGAGGATGAGATGGTCTGTTTGACTGGGAAGTAGAGAACCTGTCATACTGAAGTTGAGCATGAGCAAGTGAAATGCCATCCAATATGAGCGAGTAAGATGTCATCTAATATATACATCCAAAGTGCTTTAGTGTGGATCAGAAGAACACTGGAACATGTGTTTTTCATAGTAAAATGGTAAAATATGCAAGCGTTTTGCTGCTTCATCCTCTGGAATTTTAATAGTATTTGCTCCAAATACTGTCATTCCAATCTCTGCTTAGTACCATGATATAGATGTAGCACCTGCACCTGTACAATACCACAAAGGTAGCTTATAGTAAATCTACTGTCATCAGATAACTGTAAAATTATAACATATGTGGGGTGATAGTGTAAAAGATAAAAGGGGAATATCCTTCCAGCAGAAGTATTACTGGTTTGAAGTTCAAAAAAATGATATTTGATGCCACAAACTGCCTGCACTGGCTCTTCATCAGTCAGTTAAGAGATTTCCAAATGGTTAACACCATCTGACCTTATGTAACATCAGGCCACCAAGAATGTCAAAACTTGTAATCTCAGTTCCCTCTTTGATAGGCTGGAGAAAGCAAAAACATGACATACATGCATACACCAACAATCACAGGGAGTCAACTTTATGCATAACCTCCCACAGGTACTGACAATACATGATATGATATGATATGATATGGCAAGTGTTTCAAGGTGTGAGGAGACAAGGAAGGGGGACAGAGGGAAGACAGAGACACCGATCCTACTAGGCCAGGTGACATTGAAATCACGCACGTGCAAGGGAGGGGGGAGGGAAAAAGTGAGAGGGGAAAGGGGGATGAGAAGTGCAGTACATAGGATAACAGTAAATAAATAAGAAAAATAACATAATAAATAAATAATAAATAGGAAGTGCTGCCAGCTGGTGGCAGATGCAGGTTAAGTGCAGACATCAGGTGTCAAGTGCTGGAAGGGGCTGTAGGGATACAGACACAGCCCCAGAGTACAAGGGTTGCCCGGGGGGCAGTGCAGGTGTGCAACTGGCAGGGAGGGACCTGGACCCAAGAACAGAGGGTAGCCAAGTCCCCTGCTCAGTTTTAGTTTCAGCCAGGAATTCAGCAGGGGAGAGGAGGAGAGAAAACAGAAGCAAAGAGGAAGGTCTTGAGGTGCTTCCGGAACTGGAGATGGTTCTCCTCCAGTTTCAGAGAGGAAGGGAGGCTGTTCCAGAGGGAGGCCCCAGCCGAAGAAAGAGATCTACCACCAACTCGTTGCTTGGAGAAGAGACTGACCCTGAGAGATTAAAGATATTTAGGAACAGAGAGTTGAAGGTATTGAAGCCCCAGGCCTCCAGGCCCCAGGCCTCCACAATTACTTTAAATAATATATTTAAGATTAAGTTATAGTTCTTTGTTAAATATCCTGTTATTTATCCCCTTATTACTATTAATTGTTCTTCTTGTTAATATTATTCACATGACTGTTATGTTTGTAATACAGCACCATATTTGTGCTATACTGCACATGACCAAATGCAGACCACATGCAGATAGTGGTGGGAGTACAGTAGTTAAGGGAGTGTATGTGTGTATCTGTGTGTGTTTTCTTTTTGTTAAATAACGTACAATTATAGATGGATAGCCATCAGCCTACAGGAATATATTCCAAGTGGGATCTGATAGACAATGAGAGCAAAGTTCGAGTTGTGTATGAAGTCACTGGAAACCCCAATAGGAATGTACCAAGTAGTTTCTAGCTCCTCATCTAAAAATGTATCTTGTCTATGCCTGCCCCACATCCTTTCTGCATTTACGCTTGACAGCACACATGTCCTGACTCCCTCAAGATACGGACTGATGTGAGCATGATGCTGGGTCTTCTCTGATTCTCTCAGGTTCAAGGAGACCGGGGAAGGCAGAGAAAATATTATAGTTCCCTGCTTTAATGTCGCAGTAGTTGATAAGAAATTCCACAGTCATGTGCAGTGACCGCACAGCAGGAGGATGTTATTTCGAAAGTAGTATAGTGGATTGCTATACACAAACAAGGGAGGTCCAGATTATGACACCATGCAAAAGAAGAGTCTGTCTCCAAATCGCCATTTTTTTTTTATTGTTTATGGTTTACCAAGAAACCTTTACAACATAGCACATAATATAGACATATAAAATAACTTCATAAAAAGAACTCTGCACAGTAGATTACAAAAGACAATATCACATTTTACTACACATTCTGAACTCATTAATCTGGCATTAAGGTGCACAGGAAGAAAAAAAAAGGAAAAAAAGGAAAATATTTATGGTTTACCAAGAAACATTTTCAACACAACACATCAGTTTAAACATATATAATCACTTTATATAGAGTTCCACATTATAAATTACAAAGACCAATATGACATTTTATCACATATTCCAAGTACAGCAATCTGGCATAAAAGAACAAAATAAAAAGGAAAAGGAAAGGGAAAATAAAAAGAGAAAGACTATAGTAATTTTAAAACATAGCAGCCATAACATACAGTACAATGTGACCATTGAAGCAATATCATCAAACCTATAACATATAGTTCAATAGGGTTATTGGAGCAGAATCGTCCAATACATCAGATATTATTGTGACATTGCGTCTGTCATGGAATCATTTAGGCTCTTTAGATATTAACTTAGCGTATACTATATAGTTTACAGGTAGTTTGGGAGCCTCATAGTTTTCCCTCATCCCCAGTGATAATCAGTACAGAAAGAGCTTCATAAAGTGACAGAGGCCTGTTTATTATAGCTGTTCCAGGGCCATTGAAAGGTTTAGAGATTTAATAAAGGATGCTACCACCAAACCTTCTGATATGTTCTCAATAGTAATACATCTACTCGAAATATATTTGACATCCCCCCCTTGTCCCACACTCAATGAACTTCTCCAGGTTAGTTGATCTCCTAGCCTGATGCGCTGGGCAATATAGTAACAAGTGCTCCATTGATTCTGTTTTTCCTGATTTCTCACAATAGCGGTACCATGGGTTCTCTACATCTGCCATCTTCCTCCTATAGAGAACCTCTCTCATCAGCAATATATTCCAACGTAATCTAAGCAGTAAATCACGATTGTATCTGTTCGGAAATTGAGTCATCAAAAAAGAGGCAGACCCACAATCTTTATGGTCCCACTTTAGGTGACTAAGGGATGGATAAGTATGGAGTTTCTCCATTGTTATAATCCAATCCCTTTCATATAGAAATAATTTAACCTTATCAGGATTTGATATCAAGGTAAATCTATCCGTATTTAGATCTAACAGCAACCTATCGCAGATATCCCAGAATGTAATCAGATATTTGCAAGAGGAGTGTCCCGTTGAATCAGTGGAGATAAGCCTCTCCAAGTCTTCATATAGTGTGTTCTTCAAAGGCGCAATGATGTTTCTAAACAATGTCATCATTTGCCATTTAACCCAAACCTGTAATGAGGCTAAACCAAGTTCAAACCTGATTGCAGCCATGGGGGTATTATGAGGTGCCCCCATGGTCTTTCTCCTCAGCCTGCCCTCCAGGATTTCCCAACATTTTGAAAGTTCATTATAATGGACCTCCATTCCATATATACATTTTGGAACTATCTTCCCCTCAAAGAAGTTGATTACAGGTTTAAAGGAGAAGCGGACATATGTATGATCTAATTTCATCAGTTGATTAGATAACAGATTTACTTTTTGTTTGAGAAAAACACATAGTCCACCAATGGATGGTTGCACCGTTAATGGGAAGCCCAAGTACATTCGTTTTGTAGTAATTTCTATGGGTACTCCACCCACATTGCATCCCATTTTATTCTTTCTCTTACCTTTTGAGAATATCACAACACGTGTCTTTCTAGGATTTACAATAAGTTTGTTCTTGGCTGCATTTTCCGCAAATTTATTTATCATTCTTTGCAACCCTACCCTGGTCCCATCTAAAAGTAGGAAATCATCAGCGTAGGCCAACCAAGAGATGCGTAAATTCCCTAGTTTAGGCGTAACCAAGCTTGCCTCCTGCAGAAACTTTCCAGTATCTGATACATACAAGTTAAAAAGGCAAGGAGCTGAAGAACATCCCTGCCTAAGGCCTATGTAGGTCCTAATCTGCCTAGAGAGATTGCCCTCAAGATTTAAGCGGACACAGATCGCAGCATTTTCATAAAGGGACATGATAAGTTTGAGCAGGCCACGTGGCATGCCCGACTTGGCCAATTTAGCCCAGAGACGACCTGGGATAACCCCGTCAAATGCTGTTGACAAGTCAATTGATGCAACGTATATCTTCCTGCATTGCCCTCATCACAAGCCCATTCAGGTTCGTTGAGAATCCTTCTCTAAATACTGTCTGTTGTTTCTTAAGACACTGAGAGCTAGCCATCCATTCATTGACATGTGCAAACAGAATGGACACAAACATCTTACAGTCTGTGTCAATTAAGGATATTGGACGGTAGTTTCTGGCTTGATCTCGTTCCCCTCTTTTGAAATGGGTACTACGTAGGCTATTTGCCAGCTACCTGGTATGGCCCCATCTCTCTCTATACTTTTATAGAGTGCCGTAAGGATCTTTGCCCAGGCATCCGAGTACCCTTTAAAGGTATTGTTGGTTAGCCTGTTAGGGCCGGCCGCCCTCAAATTCTTTGCGCGCTTGATGAGCTTTAGTACCTCCTCATATTCGACCTTGAACTCCCAACCTACCATCTCTTTAACACTCATACCTTTGAAATTCTGATTCTAATGATATAGAAGCCCTATGTAGATTTGAGAAAAAGCTAACCCATTGGGCTTCCGAGACCGCATTCAACTTGTTAACTATGGCTGGGAAATCCTGATAGTTTATTAGTTCCCAGAATTCCCTAAGGTCTCTTTTCACCAGGGTATGCAGCATCAGTTTCACGTCCTGTTGCATCATATTCGCCCCTCTGGAGCTGCACAAATTCTTATATCTTTGTTTTGCCTTTTTTGTCCTAGCCTTTTTCTCTAATTGATCGTATCCCGAGGAGCGAATTGATCTTAAAGTCTGCTTCAAATGGGTCTTCTCTTTTGCAATACTTTTATCAAAAATGTTTCGGTGTTTATTTATTGAAACACCAAACCTCAGGTAAGGCGAGGCTCTGTTCAAAAGGTCACATAGAAAGTTATTAAATTCCGTCGCTGTAAAGACATGGAATTTCCAGTCCATAGTAGTTTCATTTATAATTTTATTAATTTACCCATTAAAGGCCTCTATATTTCTTGCGGACCATCTAATACCCTTTCCTTGTCCAATGGTTCTCAGGTTAGTCAGCTCTCCCTTGGTAGACATATTAATAATTAACTGAAATTCAACTGTAAGGGTACTGTGGTCACTCCAAGAGTTAGGAACTATCTTAACCCCCATATTAAGCTTAAATAACCAAGCGTCTACATAGATATAATCTATTATAGATGAGCTTCCACCTCGTTGCCAGGTTGGTTTAGAGGGTTTCACCGTGTCGAGGTCTCCATTTAAGCAACAGAGTCCAATAGATTCCAGTGCGAAATTCAATTTTTTTCCCCATTTTATTTTATCACCTCTTCTAGTGCCAACCTGTATTTCCTCCCCTAGATCATGATAGGGGTCATTGTGTGCAATTCTACACTCTGAATTAAGGTCCCCTGCCAGTATCATTCTACCATTAAGAGAGGTGATATGCTATTCTCATGCTAAACTTGTTATACTTTCAAGAAACATATTCAACTCGCCCATTCCAATGTGCCAATGCACATTAATTAGGAGAACTTCCACTTTACCGTCCAAAGAGCAGGCCCTTACTGCAAGAATTCCCAAAGGGAGGTCTGGAATCACTTTCACCCGGAGGCTACGAGTGCCTCTAATCGCTATCATAAGGCCCGCCGATGGTCTACCACCCTTATTCAGTTTTGCTAATTGGGAGTAAACCTCATAACCATCCAAAGAAATATTAGCTGAATGCCATATTCATTGGAGGAAAATAACACTATTTTCTTTCAGCATTTCGATAGCAGCAGGATTCGTGAGCAGGTGTTGATGCCCCCTTGTGTTCCAAGACAGAAGCTTCAAGATAACCGCTTCTGTATTCCCTTGATCTATATGGCTCTAAGATATTATGGTTGGCAGATCATTTCCACATTGCCATTCGCTATAGCATGGATTTGGGAGGGTATGAGAAGTGCAGGAGCAGTGTGTCCTTTAGGAAGCAAATCTGGGAGCATAATGAATCTAACACCAATGTCTCTCCTTGCATATTAACGAATAAAGCAAACAGTTTTTGACCCAATTCACACTACCGCCAAATGTTTTCAGTATGGCAAAAATATAGCACAGTGGTTTTTTAATGCTTCGTGAACAAAGACTTAACACTGCACAAACCACATAGTGCAAAAAATAGTCTGCTCCATTTTTCCCTGCTTGTAAACGTTTTTAGATAATAAAGATTGAGACAAACATTTGGCTCCATTCAGTATTATGTATGTGTTAGCTCCATTTTTAGCACCCATGCAAATCTTTATATATAAAGCTGAATGTATGTATGTGTGTGTTTATGTTTGTCCGGCTGTACAAATCCACACCGTTGAATCCACGTCTACCAAATTTTGCATGGTTCCTCTTTTATCTCGGGCAAGACCGTTGTCTATGTTTGGATGCAAAAATCTTATATGCAAAACATTTTTGGGATGTGTGTGTGTATGCTTGACCGGCTATACAAATCCACGCCTTTGATCCCAGTGCTAACAAATTGTGCATGGACTCCTCATTTGTCTGAGGCAAGATTGTGGTCTATGTTTGGATGCAAAAATGTCACTTCTTAGACACCCTCATTTACTGATGCTTACCCCGATTCACTACAGTAGGTACTAGAAGGAGGCACAATATGGAAAGGTGTCTGAAGCAAAATGTTTGATGCGTTGGTTATTGAAATGTATTACTACAGTATACAGTTCGAAAGTGCTTATTAAAGCATTTTTAAAGGAAATAATTTCTTTTTTTAAAAAAATGTCTTTAATCACACCACTCCAAATATGGAAAAGGCATGGCTACAGTTTACTTAAGTTCATTCACGAGAAGAGAGCACAATCAATCAATCTTTCTTGGATATTTTCTCAAATGTGCTGGAGCCATTGGGTGACTGAAACATGCCACACAAAAAACGAACATCACTTTGAAAAGCTCCTTCTGATGCAAAGCGAAAATCAATATCAAGAGCTTCTGAAACAAAACAACAAACAGCAGCACGACTTGCCAACCAGAGGACAAGAGCAACTTTCTCCAGAGCAAATGAGATGCCAGAAAAAACTGAAGCAAGACTTGCTGACATGAGGACAAGAGCAAAATCCTCCACGGCGCACGAGGCACGAAAGCTGACTGTAGCAAGACATGCCAACAAGAGGACAAGAGCAACATCCTCCAGGGCACATGAGACACAACTCGATTAGGACACGGGAAATGGTGGGCACCCCAGCTAATGTTAGATAATCTGGACCCCGCTCACCAATGTAATGATATTCTGTAGGATAAAGTGAGATTATATTATGTTTAATCATTATTTTTTAATGTGAAATTTGTGTACATGTGTATATTTATTTTGTTAATATTTGTCTGCTGATCAATTATTATTGTTTTATGCAGTAAGCATCAGTGGCTGCCTGACACTATGGCTGAGGGCACTGCCCCCTTCCCTGAGTTGCAGCCCACCACCTCTCCTGAGTGACAGGCAGCCCAGTCCCCAGTGTGCTTTATTTGCATGGGGGACTGTGCCGTCTACCTTTGAGTAGGGTGTGACCCCGATACACTTTTTATGTTTTTTAATATGTTTGCTTATTGCGAAGTCTTCTCGGATCTGCCTCAAATGTAGTGCATAATAATGGGAGCTGGTGAGGCGTCGGGAACACTGGCCCCACCTTCTCCCATTATTTCGGTAGCAGCATAGTCACACTACCTTTACAGGATATGAGTGCTCTCCTGTCACATTCTGTGGTTATGTCACAGTGAGGATGGAAGGGCCATCCGGTCCTCCCTGTGCCAGCATGGGCAAGTGTGGAGGGTGCATGCAGGTAAGTTATTATTTTTTAATGTAATGTGTATGTATACACGTATATTGGTGTTTGATTTCCTTTATGGATTTGAACAGGCAAGGAGTTGTATGAATGATTTGTGTTTGTGTGTGTGTTAGTCCCCACCCCTACACTTAGGGGCCCTGCTCAGCGCTACCCCTACATTTAGAGGGTGGGGCATCTGGGGGCATGACATTCAATGTAGGAAAATCTAGCCATGTAATAGCACTTCTGTTTGCTTTACCCGTGATACACAATGACTGTGCATCAAGGGTAAAGCAAGCATACATGTTATTACCTGGCTAGACTGTCCCACATTAGTGGTGTCATTCTCCACATACATTCTTATTGTGGCATGACATTATTTTACTTGGCATTAAGGGTAATGCAAACATAAGTGTTGTTACCTGGCTAGACTGACCTACATTTACTGGTCAGCCTAGCCAGGTAATAAAATGTGTCATATTTGCATTAGCTGTGATGTCAAATTAAAAATGTAGGCCAGTCTAGCCAGGCTGGTGGGGGTGTAGCCCTTATCTTCCCCGAGTGGATTCCTGCCTCCATCACTCCCACGCAGGCCTACTCCTCTTTTGAATGCCTCGTCTGCAGGCTCTCTCTCTCCCCTAGCCATTCACTTACTGTGGCTACTATCTATCGGCCACCTGGTCAGATTTTATCCTTCCTTTCTGAGTAGGCTGCCCTCTCCGCCTCACTCCTGGCCTCAACTACTCAATTCCTCCTTCTGGGAGACTTCAACATTCACCTGGATGCCTCCTGTCCTATCTCTGGACTCTATCGCCACCTCTGCGACTCTCTCTCACTCACTATTCTCCCCTCTGGCCCAACACACACTGCAGGGCACACTCTTGACGTTCTGATCTCCTCAGACCTTCCCCTCTCTGTCCCTCTCACCACTCCTCTCTCCTGGAGTGATCACATTCTCCTCTGCTCCCACCTCACCCTCCCTACCCCTCAGACCAAGCCACTTCCATCACTGCCACCCACCTTCTCGGTCATCCGACCCATGAAGCGCATGTCAGATGAGGCTTTCGCTGCCACCTCTCACCCCCCTTCCCCTGCGGCTGACTCTCATCCTGACACAGCCCTCTCCATGCTCCACTCTGCTATATCTGATACTCTTGATATCATTGCCCCTGTCATGAGAATCCGCCTGAAACCCAAAGCCAAGTGCAACTCCTGGGGCGACTCAGACCTCGTCACCCTAAAACGCAAGTGTAGGGTGGCCGAGAGGAAATGGCGTGCTTCATGTACAACCTCTGACAAGCTGGCCTGCCGCCTGCTGCAAAGGCAATACCTGCTCTCTGTCCTAACCAAGAAGAGAGCACATATCCAAGCTCACGTCTCTGCAGCATCTAACAACTCGGATCAACTCTTTAAAATCTGCAAGGAACTGGCCAACCCTGCCGCAGTCTCTACCTCTCCTGTCCCCTCTCAGGCCCTCTGTACGGCATTGGTTTCTCACTTGATCTCTAAAACTCAGGACATCCTGTCCTCTCTCTCCTATCCCCTCCCTCGCCCCACTCCTTGCTCTTCCTCTGGCCTTTCTGCAGCCATCTATCCTCCCTCCTTTTCTGCCTTTCCCCTGTTCTCCGCAGATGAGGTTTCTAGATAAGTCCAATCTATGAAAGTCTCGTCGAAACAGGTTCACCCCTGCTCCTCCAAAACTATCAAGGACCACATTGACTCCCTGGCTCCTGCCCTGGCTGATTTCTGCAATCACTCCTTCGCCACTGGAGTCTTCCCAGCCCCCTGAGCACTCCCTTGTGCACCCCCTTCTTAAGAAATCCTCTGCCGACCCCTCCTGCCCGGCTAACTATCGCCCAATTTCCATCACTCCCTTCCTGGGCAAGCTCCTGGAGAAACTGGCCATCTCCCAGCTTAATCTCCACAGTAAATCTATTGGTTGTCTTCATGACCATCAGTCTGGCTTCAGAGCTGGCAGAAGCACGGAAACTGCTCTCCTGAACATCCGTGAAGACTTGCTCTCCAACCTTGACTCTAACATCCCTTGCATTCTCATCCTGCTTGAGCTCTCTTCTGCCTTTGACACTGTCAACCATGCCATCCTGCTCAACCGTCTCTGTGATAACCTGGGTATCATTGGTCAGGCTCTGGCGTGGCTGACTTCTTTCCTCTCCAACCGACCCTCCCAGGTCCAACTTGGGTCCTTCCTCTCTGCTATCTTTTTCTCTACCTGTGGTGTCCCTCAGGGGTCCAACCTCTCTTCCTGGCTGTTCAACCAATACCTGGCACTCCTGGCCCACTGCATAGCCGCTCTCTGCCCCAACTTTGAGTGCTATGCAGATGACACCCAGCTCATCTTCAGGCTACCCTCGGCCTCCTCCTCTACTTCCCTCATCTCTGTCCATCTCCTATCCAGCAGTGGTGTGCCGCCAATGACCTCTGCCTTAATGCCAGTAAGACTGAGATTCTCCTCATCAGCACACCCGCTTTCTCCTTTCCTGTAGCTCTCCTTTCCTGTAGCTCTCTGGACGGCCTCTCTTGGCCCTCTTCCTGCTCCCACCTGCAAGGCAAAAAACTTTGAGTCATCTTCGACTCTACACTCTCCTCCTCTCCTCACATCTCTGACATCTCTAAGAAGTCACACTACCAGCTGCACCTCCTCAGAGGTATTCTTCCTTTCCTCTCCTTCCCCCAGAAGCTCGCTGTCTCCAGAGCTCTGGTTCTCTCTAGGCTGGACATTGCAACAGCCTTATGTGGGCTCAATGGGATGGGAGATGTACCGGGTCCCGCAAATGGGAATTGCCGTGCCCGCAAAGGTAGGAATGGCCCAGTAATTCCCATTTTTCGTGACCCTGACCCGAGTTTCGGGGTAGCCATGCCGCTGAAAACGGCATGGCTACCTCCAAACTCGTAATGAGGCCCAATATGCATTACTTCTCCTATTAGACCTTTCAGCCGCTTTTGATTTGATGGACTATAATATACTTTGTGAACACCTCTCATCAGCGGCAAACTTCTTGCAAGAGGCTGCAGACTGGATTAAATCCTTTCTAAGTAACAGATCGATGTGAGTCTGCTCTCCTTCTGCTGCTGCAGACCCAGCCCCTATTACATGCAGAGTGCCGCAAGGATCTTGCGTCCCTCCGCCTGTGTATAATGTATTTACTAAGCCACTCTTTGACAAATTAAAGCATTTGGGTGTCATCTACATGAACTACACAGGTGACACCCAGATACTTATACCTCTCTCGGGCAACTATGACACAGACCTTGCCTTACTAAACAAAATCTATCTCATCATCCAGGCATGGATGGCAATCCACAGCCTCTGTCTGAATGATGAGAGGACTGAAATACTGATCTTAGGTGCCCCTACAAACCTTAATAAACTTGATGCCCAGTACTCTTCATTCAACATAGACGACAATATCATGAAAACCGCTAAAGAGACTAAAACTCTAGGTTTTTACCTTGATTCTACTCTGAACCTGCACAAACAAGTTACTGCAACAGTCTCTGCTACCTCTTACACATGTAAGCTTATATATGCTTGCAAACCGTACCTCTCGACAAATAGCTGCATTATACTAGCGAGAGATTTAATCTTGTCTAAACTTGATTATTGCAACGCACTCTATGCAGGAGCGAACAAACAAATCTACTCCAAATACTACAAAATAATTCTCTAAGAACAGCCTTGAGCATCCAAGGAGTGATCATATCTCAGAAACTAGAAGGAAGCACAAATGGCTATCCATTAAGGACAGGATTCATTTCAAAATACTCTCCATTACGCATAAATGCCTTAACAATGCTGCCCCACATTACCTAAGAGAGAAAGTCATTAACAAAACCTCATCTCGACCTACTAGATCTACCAACTCCTTTTGCATTACAGTTCCACGGTTGAACCTGAAAAGAGCTGGCGGTAACAGCTTCCCTGTTCAAGATGCCCAAGCCTGGAATGCCCTCCCCCTTCATCTGCGCACATATCAGACCTTCCAAAACTTCAGGACTAACACTAGAAAGTGGCTAGCCATGAACGACATTGTGCACCCGAATGTTTAGAGTACCCTGAGGTCTCAATCACTTTTTTTCCTGATAATGCAGTTGTTTCATACAACAGTATACCTCTCACTACATGCCTGACCTTTGAAAATGATTTTTAAATGATTTATTTGTAAATGATTTATGTCTAATTTGCTTGGCCAGTCAATGTTTATAGCCTACATTCGTTTTGCTATGACTATATTGTATTTATCCAATTTGCATCTAAACTGTCTTGTAATGCGCCCAGATACCATAGGATGAGCCACGCTCTATAAATCAATAAAACAAACAAACAGCCAGGATGAAAATGTTTTATATACTTGCATATGTTGTCAGCAAAGGCATAATGCAAATGTGTTGGAAAATGGTCGTGTGTACTGTTGGTAAATTACACCTATTCGTTTTGTTTGTGTGTGCAACCATACAAGGTTGTATGGTTGCACACCATACAATTGTATGACACTGTGTGTCTTTTTACCCATTTTTTCACAGAAAGTGATCTAAAAAGGACCAGTTTAACATATTATTTTAAAATAAATTGTGGTAGCAGAACCCCACAACTGCTCCGATTATTTAAATATAAGCACAATTATGCATACTTTGCTCCTTATTTAGTCAAAAGAAAAACGTTCATTCAGAATCTGTTTCAAAAACACCTATCGCGCTTTGTTGATTAAAACAGAACTTTCTCAGGAATTAAACTACTTTCCTGTGCATTTGTGCGCTGATTTTGAAATAAGGGTACGGTAAGAGACGGCGTGTAGTCGAACATGGAAATCCCCAAACATTGACCACACGATGAGGCAATCATGAGAAGTCATTTGGAATGCACACGCTGTCTTCACCCACGTTCGGGCATGCCGTAGGTATTTGTGGAGGAAGCTTAATTAAAACACAATGACAGTTCTGGCAGTGAAACCAGAGATCTGCAAGGATGAGTGTGGCTGGAGAGAGAGACCTCATTCTTGAATGTGGGAAAACAAATGTAGGCGGGCTGTGAAACAAGCAGTGAACAACTTGAACAACTGAATACGAGAAAACAGTTAACCCAGCACTAGTAGTTCAGGCTTGTGGAGGCCAGTACACGGTAAAAAAGCTTCTTCGCCTGGGTTTCTAACTTCCCCCAGGTAGGTATGCGCCTCACTCTATAAGGCATCCCACCAGGGTTAAAACCACCAAACAAAGCACCGCGTGCAGAACCATCCCCAGTAATAAAAACCTACACAAACTCCGGATGGTTTGTTCCCATGAAGAAAATATTACATTGTTATCATCCCAACATTCTGCAGAGTATAAATGTTGGAACTGAGCATGGTACATTGCATTAGCACACAGGAGGTAACCCAGCCAATCAGAGAGCTTAGACGTGGGCTTTACCTCTTGATGTGGACACTCAAGTGATGGAATGATACACCACTCCTGGGGACGAGGAAGATTATGAAATGAAGGGGGCAAGAACAGGATATTTCTCTGGCAAAAAAGAGAAAAAGGAACATTTTCTTTCACCCCCCCCCCATCCCCGTCATTATGTCACATTCAAACACCCATTACTATCAGTTTGTTATTTTTCTTTAAATCTTAACAGACATTGATTGGGATGCCCCTGTACCTGCTGGCACCAAGTATTGTTTGTTGACATAGTACGGACTGCGCAGGTGCGACTAAATCCGTGACTGTTAACATTTGCTTGCCTCAGGTGACAAGAGCAAGTCCATCAGTCTTGTGGCAATGGAGCACACTGGTTTGATCCGGATCCCACAAAATACTGTTTATCTGTGCTGAAACAAGTCACGGGATGGATGTCCTAGCCCTTTGTCTAAGCTGGATGAGGCTGGAGGGGGGGGAGGGGTGTGTGTGTGTGTGTGTGTGTGTGTATGTGTGTGGTGTATGTGTACATCACCATGGCTCACCTGGAAGAGATTCACCAAGTGATACCTAATGGACATGGACAGAAAGGGCAGACTAGTCCCTTGAGACAAATGCTTCTATTGTTCCAGGGAAGGTAGGAATAGTGTGCCGGAAGGCCCGGTAATTGCCTTTTGTCGTTGTGGGGTGAGTGTGTGGGTTGGTAATGGGTTAATGCTAGAATGCTGTCCTTTTATCTAGCCAGACTAACCGAAATAAACCTATTGCTCAATTCATTCCATGAAATTACAGTTCTTTGTTACAGTCACATTGGTATAACCTGCACTCTATGCCCCCTGATGTGCTGCAGGCCACCATGTCGCCCTAGGCTCCAACCACTGTAAGCCCTGCCACCCCTTCCCGATTCGCAGCTGATCCCCTGCCACACTTTCCCCTCACCACAAGACCACTCTCCCACATACTCCCCCGACTTCCTCTTCCACCAGCCATGCTTACTGCTTTTCCCAGCTCCTGCACCACATCCTTCCTCTGCCTACTCTGGCTGCCATGGAAAAAGAAGAAGGGTCTAGGAGTAGTTGCCTTTACTTTCTTCCATTTGGTTTTATACCATTTTAAAACTTGTGAAATGTCTGGTGCAGCCATCACAATGCTATTGGCCCTCATGTACAACCTACTGGATTCCACTTTGCCCAGTGTGATTACCAAGCGATAAAGACCCACACCTCCAGAATGATTGCTTAATTCTTGAATGTATTGCCAAATCAGGCAGGATAGTTGGGTGAAATGACCCCCACCAGTCACACACCAGAAGAGTGATGTTCAAAGTAAGTGAGTGCAAAGTACAATTCATTGCCACTGGCAATGAAAGGTTGTAAATGAATCCCAAAATGGTCATCTTTACTGCGCGGATTACACTTGGAAGACAGACTGTTTCTTCTATTTGTGAAACAGTGACTACGGTATTTTCTTAATTGGCTCATTATGAATTGGAAGCATGTGTATTAGAGATGCACCAGTGCAGCTGTGTGCCATCCGAAAACACTGATAGCACTGGAAGGAAGACACACAGTGTTGGCAATCACTACAACAAGGGCTGCAAAGATGACGCACCAAACAGGTGCAGGGGTCTCATTATAAAAACCTTACCCTGGTGCAGGTGCAGTTGTGCAGAGTATTAGCAAAAGGGTAAGATTTGCCATGAACCCAAATCAGTATAATAACTTGTATCAGCTGAAACCTGTCAGCAGTGGCTTCAATAAAGGACCATACGCTCATTAACATCTCCCAAATACTGCTCTTATTGAACCTGAACATCACCAGCCTGCTCTTGTATCATGAACTACATTTAGTTATGTACTTTAAGTGAATATCCAGTTTCATCGTAGTCTCTGCAAAGGTTACGTGACTGCAATACCTGTTGTTGCGTTATATCTATCATCCATTGCAAAGGTACTCTCGGAGGTAATTAATCACATGGTAGACTACCACATGTCACAGATGACTTCAAGAATACAGCAACTCCCACATGTAGTTTCTAACCTAGGGATGGGCAGACCTACCTTAACCTGGGCATCCGTCATCCCCAGGCAGGTACTAGTGATCAGTGACCTCTACTCTCTAAAGGATATCTACCTTCTAGACACATGCCTCATGTATCTGTGATTGGGAAAGTCATAGGCCTAATCTATCTAGATTGTTCCACTGGGAACACTCTAGGTGACACCCAGAAGGGACCCGGTATGATAGTGCCTTTCAGACTCTCAGGGTTCTCGCCTGGTTTTCCACGTCCTTCCACTCCTTTCCCTGATGATCTAATCTCTCTCCCCCCTAAGGCTGCTCTATTCTCTTCCCTCCCTTTGGCCTCTCTCACTCCCTCTCTCTGTCTCTCAAGCTCTCCCTCCAATGGTTTCTCTCTTCCTCCTTCCTATTACTCTCCCCTCCCACACCGCTACTACTCTCCACTCCCCACACCACTATTCCCTCCTCAACACCACTACTACTTCCACCTCCACACTACCACTACTGCTCCCATTTCCACAGTACTACTCTTCTACACATTCCCCTCTATCACCCTTCTTTTATTCCCTCAGTCACCCTCCTCGTACTCGCTCCCTATTGTCCTATTACCAATCTCACTCACACACCTTACATGCCACTCACACCACCGTATTACTTTCTCTCTCCAACCAATACCTCCCCTTTTTTATTAACCGCCTCCATGCTCCTCTACACCATCCTTCTTCCTTCTGGTCTCCTGGTCCCCCTCCACCTCCTCTAACCTCCCCCGAACTACCCACATCTTCCCAGGCCCTCTTTTATCCTCCACCTCCTTCCTCCAATGGTTCTCCTCTTCTGGTTCCCCAGCCCTATTAATACCTGTCTTCCACTCACGGGAGGCATTACAATCGGCAGAATACATATAAGGCACTGCGCCTTCGTCTAATGCAGACCGAAGTTTGTCAATTGCTGCCCGCTATTGCAAATGCCCCAGTTCATGTATGGTTTCCCAAGGTTCGTGGGATTGCAGACTTTGTTGGGGGGCTGCTATGCGCCTCCATTACAGATGATCAATGTTTCTTGGAGCGAATTGCTTTCTTTGTCGTGGAGCCACTCTATGACTCTTTTATAGCCGAGCATTACTTCCATATTGAGCAGATTGCAGTGTTTTGCATACATGCTCACACTTGAGCTGTCGCTCGCTTAGTGGTATCCCTTGATCTCGCTGCCGGTTGGGGTGGATTGGTACTCAGTCTCTATCTGGAGGCTCTTATGTGCTGTTTTCTTGTCAAACAACAGCTAGGGATGCAGGTATTTGTAGTTTTCCAGCGAAAGCAGGGATTGAAACTGCTCAGCATCTTGCAACATAGGTATGGGCAAATCAACAGTGGTACTTTTGTCAAGCACATTGGCACATAATGAAGGGGTGTGGACTGGGGCCCTCACAACTGCTGCCATCCCCCTCTGGGGTAGGACTTGCTCTGGCTTTAACAATGGTATGCCTCCCACATCAGGGTTAGAGTGGTGTCAGGTTACTGAACCTGAGCCACACCTTATTGACAGACATGCTCATCATCAAAAAGTGGTAAACAAGCTAGACTGCTCATCAAGATAATAGATCAACAAGTCCACCTGATCAACTACTTTTTGATGTTCAGAGACATGTGGGCAAGGATGGGGATGCCCATCTCAAACTTGGGCAGAACCATCTCGGGTTCCCAGAAGCAACTCAAGAGCTTCCTCTTGGCTTCCGCTTTCTCTCTTCCTCCCCCTTCCTGATGACCCGTCTGTTCCATGCACTGGTCACCTGGCTACCCTCTGAACTTGGGCCCAGGCTCCTGCATGTCCAGTTGCACCTTGCACTGCCTCTTGGCTCCCCCACCTCTGTGTTTTGTATCTGTAACCCTACAGTCCCCTCTCTCTGCACTTATGAGCCACCCGTTGGCTGCACTTTCTAATTACCTGCACTGAGCCACCCGCTGGCTGCGCTTTTGATTACCTGCACTTCTCCACCCCCCCTTGCACTTCATCCCTTCCCCTTCCCTACGCTTGCGCGATCTGAATAACACAAGGCCTAGTAAGATCGTTGTTTTGCCCTCGTTCTGTATATGATATGACAGTTTATTCCCTTCCTTCTCTTGTCACGCCTAGAAACACTTGTGGACAGGCATGTTATAAATGCCATATCAATCATGTCATATCAGGGCGACTGAAGGAAGTTTGGGATGAGGGTAAGGGGAATGGAAAGGGGATTAACAGGGGATGGGTGTGGTTGGTGCTGAAAGGGAGGTTATGACCTCCTGACAAGGAAAACGGTTGGTGATGGCACTGGGTGGTGGAACATTGGAGCTGGGTGGAAGAAGTATGGGGTTAGGGGTAGAGTATGGGAAAGGGGTGTGGAAAACGGAGTTTTTGGAGGCTCCGTCTGACAAGCATAGATCAGTGAGGTTGGGCGTGGAGAGTTGACAGTATTTCTGGTGAGCAGTTGCAGAGGTCGACCTGCAGAGGCCAACCAGTATGCACCTGCCAATTGGATATTAATTGGGTTGATCACCTTGGGCGGGGGGGGGGGGGAGGGTCAGTTAGGGTTGACCAACAGACCCAAAGATCAAAATAGGTCGATCATTAGACATACAGCCCTCTGGGAGATTAAGAATGTTGCCTGAGAATGCAGGTAGTAAGTAGTTGTATCATATCCAATGAAGAGATTGGGCATGGATACAAGCTCGTACAAGAGTGGCACATCTAAGGATGTAAAGAAAGGCCAATGGTTCCTTGGTTATGTTAATTTCCACAGAGAATCTACTTGAATTTGCATAAAATATAATCACAGAATAATCGATTAGTAAGATCTATTCCCAAAGTTGAATGCTATATTTAGTATTTTACTTGCCTTTTTATAGTTTTTGAAAAAAATAGTTGTCATTTTTAGTGTTCCATAATATTCTTTTTGTGATGACTTGTGTATTAAGTCTATTCAATATCCTGAATACTCATTGGTTACTAATAACATATTAAACGAACAAATAAAATATTAAACCAGTGCTTATGTCATTGTGGTTTAATCTTCATGTGGTATTGAATAGTATATTACCACTACTGACCACTGCTGAGGTGACAAAAGAAAGATGAAAAGATATTTCCTCTTGTTGAGGGGGTCTGCTGTTTCATTCAACCAAGAAAATCAATAAATATTTCTTATTTTTTTAAGCAGGGCCTTTACAACCCTGCCGTCTGTATCCAAAGGCCTCATGAATAGCTTGTTACTGTTATGACCACTTCTCATGTTGAAATAAGACAGAATTGTTGCAGAAGCGTCATGCCCCATCAGAACAACATATGCCATCTTGGACTGCAGGATGCTCACCCATGTATCCTCTGCTTTCATAAGCACAAGCTACATACTGTTTACAGCCTTGTGTATATTTGCAACCTCTGTGTTACTGGATGTCATAGACTTAGCGGCTCATTTTTGAGTTCCTTGTACTTTACGCGGAGCGGGTCTGTTAAGTTTCCACTTTGGCGTACACGGATCCCCTCCATGTAATTTTCAATATTTGAACATTGGAGTGCAAAAGTACTCGCCTGTATGCCACCCTTTTTTACTCTGAGATGCAAATGTAGAAATGTTCCCTGCCATTTATGCATGGCAGGCAGCATTTGCAATGGATTCCTATGGAGTCCACCTGCTTTTTGCAAGTGGAAAATGCAGGGCGACTCCAAAAGTATTCACAGAATTTGCACCAGCATGAAAATGCATGCTGGTGCAAATGCATGGAATATTTGTATAGCGGAGAAGAAAAGAAGGGTGGGGGGCAGAATTGTAACTTACTATCCACCCCATCTCTCTGCCATACAAATGAATGAAAATTAGCTGCGCCATTAATTGAATAAGCAAAAGTCCTACGCAGGACTTTTACGAATTAAATAACGACGTGGTTCATTGAAAATGAGCTTTTTAGTGTCTGTGAAAGGGTGCTGGGTGTTGGTGCTTCTAAATTGCATTCTTCTTGGGTAAGCATACATTGATTCACGCCATGCAGTTCTCCGAGCGAGCTGCCATCTTGAGACTGGTTCACATTCACGCTGGGGTTATCGTATTCTCACCATGGTGCCATAATCTCTAGCCACAGCAATGTATGCTACCAAGTCAGGTGTCCAGGTAGTGAGCCTCAGTTTCATATCCCGGCCAAAAGGCTGTATGCGAGAGAGGGATACTGCTTTATGTGGTCAATTTTAACTATCTAGCCAGATCCAGTGAAAAGTCAAATGACTTATTATAATGTACTTTAGTGCGTAGAATCAATGGGCCATATTTCACCAACAATACAGCAGGCGAAAAACTACTGCTGCACCAAGATAACCTTTCGCCAGGCAATACCGTCAATGGTATCACAATTACACAGCACCACTGGCAGTATAGCCTCACTATCTGCGGTCAAAAACGCCTGAGGAAAAATGGAACACATATGCTTTTCCACAGGGATAGAATACTAATGGAAAACATTCCCCCAGCAGAATAAATGCTTCCATTCATGACATGTATACTTTTCCTGGGTTGACATGTGTACTTTAAAGTATAAACCACTCCCCCTGCATCATCATGACATCAAAGACATCCATAGGCTCAAAACCTGACTCTCACTTCTTCAGTCGTGGATATCCAGTGCATACTTGAAGCTCAACCCCTCTAAGAATTCCTACTCCTCGCCAACAAAACTGAACACCCAGACATATAGACATGGCTATCAACCATGAACTCTGAGGACTTCACACCCGAGCTCACCTCCTGCGCCAAGTCCAGCGGGTTCCACATCAACAGACACCTCTCCCTCAAGCATAGGTGTTGCTAGGCTGGGGCTGAAGGGGCTATAGCCCAGCGCCTTTTGGTTGTAGCCTCGGATAGAAGCTCAGGGGCTACAACCAAAAGGCTAGCTAGCCCCGAGTGCCGACAATCCCGACATCAGTGTAGCCCGGGATCTTTTCCAGACCTAGCAACACCCCTGCCTTCAAGACAGACATAGCTAAGAAAACTTAGACAGCTTGGTATCAGCTCTCCCACCTGCGGAAAGTAAGGCCCTTCCTCCCTCTGAACAGATTTAGATCCACTGTTCAAGCACTGGTCCTACCCCACCTGGATGGGGCAATGCACTCCTCGAAGGCCTCTTGTTGTCCTCCGTTGTGCTCCTGAGAAGTGTCCTACATGACCAAATCATGTTTTTTCATCAGACACACATTTTGTCTACATGACCAAAACACCCTGCCCCTTATCGACCTTCACTGGCTCCCGCTGCAAGCACAAATCACCTTCAAGTCTTGCTGTATCATCTATAAGGCAGTCACCCTCAAGTCACCAGGCTACCTCGCAGAGAAACTCAGCATCTACGGTGGATAGTGCACCACCAGAAGCCAGGACACGTGCAGACTTGAAATCCACCACTGCAAAAAGGAAAGGACCAGAAAACAAGCCTTCTCTGCCTATGCCCCAATACTATGAAACCTTCTCCCCATCACCATCAGACTCATCCCCACACTCTTACTCAAGACCCACCTCTTCAAGAAGTCTCTTCTCCTCAACACCTGGGCCATCACGTCACCCTTGCACCACCTGTCTCACTAGACTCCACCCGCCCTGCTACCTGGTACAGCTGTACCCTTCCTATGTGCCCCTCTGTATCCTACCCCGCTGTATATCTGTTCTGTTGTTACCTGTGAAAAAAAGTGCTCCGTTATGAATCTGTACTGTTGTATACCTCTGTAAAGCGCTCAGTTATGTATCTGTATTGTATACCTCTATAAAGTGCTCCGTTGCTTTTCTAAGCTACATCCGCGCTCAATAAATACCCTAATAATAACAATTGGCTGGTTGTATTTTGTTCCATAATGAGGATTGTTGGCTATAACATAATGCAAAGCCCCTTTGTGAAAAAAGGCGCTGTGGTGCGTTAAATGCTTTTCCTGATCCAGTATTGTGCGCATCATTCAGGTGTTACTGCAACGCAATGATCCCCAATGATTTTTTACTGCCCTGCGATATTTAGCACAAGTAAGACTGTGAGTAAGTTCATTTTACTAACAGATTCACAAAATAACGCTACCACTGGAAAATGTCATGCACCTTTATGGAAACATTAACTGACATCAACAATTTTAACGTACATACTCCCTTTCCAACTAAATAGTGTTCACACTAATTCTTCTGTATGTAAATACAGGGGCACAATAATCTAATATTACTAAGTCATTTTAATTCAAGGAAAGCTTATTTAAACAATACATAGATATGCACAGCATTAAAAAAGGGGAACATAGAATTTACAAAATATTACAAACGCCACGATAAAATATTCATACTATACAATGCTGGTTCATATCTTTTGTTTACTGAAATGAGAATTACTACATACAGTTACTATTGGTTATATGTACTTTCATCTTCTAAATATATGGTAAACTACCCAACTTTTCAAAGTTGTCTGAGATACAGTGATCATTTGATTAAAATTGTATTCATGCCCTATTGCAATCTGTGATTATCAAGTTGTATTGAAGTTTGCACTCGTGCATTTAGCGACACGTAGTATATCATCTTATATTTTATGTTCCTAGAACTTTACTGATAGAAAGAGGGAATTTTCCTCTAATGTTATCGTAATTTCATTAAAGTTGGTCGTAATACAGAGGAACGGACGGCTGTAGTGGACCCCCAATATAATTTCCACCAAATAATGTTTCCAAATATATATTTTTTAATCGATTTTCATGAAAGAAACCCAATTATTCGATGATGCTCTCCTGATCATGCTACCATATTATCTGCCGCAGGCTAACCGCATATGAGGAAGTGATACCTGAACACAGCTGACATTTACCTGCATGTTCTCTAGGACCAGGACAGATTCCTAGATGTGTTTTTTTTCTATAGGAGACATGCATGGTTTTGAGGATCCGACCTACACCTGAGAGTGACCACATGTCGATGGCAGCTACATTTTCATTCAGTCGACCAGTCATGCTCAATGACTACTGCTCATATTGGAGAAGAAATCAGGGAGGAAAAACGAAGTAATCCACAGATAAGGATCAATTCTTAATTACTCCAAGAGGGGATTGATATGTTTAACATAGCAAATACACTCATCCATGTGAGGAAGTCAGCACATTAAACATTTATGAGCATTACCAATTTGAGGAACTGATAAAGGCAGCCCAAAGAGCCTGTTGGGGGAAGGGATCTAAACTCTTTGATGGAATGGCATGTAAAGAAAATACAATTAAGTCTGCATAATGCCGATTGTAGTGTGGCCAAAAATGAGCCAATGAGGTCAAAAAATTGGGAAGTCCAGAAAAGTACTCACAGAACTTGTGCATTTAAAACAGGAATCTTGGTTGTTCCTAAGAAGAAGAAAAAATTAGAAAGGGCGAACCATCCTAGACTTAATCCAAATGAGACTGGGCTGCTTAGTGTCAAGTGGTATCAGTGGGATAAGTCCAATGGAGGAATATAGCGATCTTACTGTAATGCTGGATATAGGACGCTTTAAGTGCTTGATCTGTGATGAGAATAGCTTTGACACATGGATAAAAAGAAAGAAGTCTGCTGGAAGAACTGGCCACCTTCAGGTATTTCTGCATCAAACAGGACTGGTGGGTGATTGTTACTGTGGGTATTAGTTGCAAATATATACCCAGGGAACATCCTTAGGATGTAATGCCAAGGTCACATATTGCCAGGTTATCAAAGAGTAGCAAGGGATAACCAAGAAAGTTAATGTCCCAGAACTCTAGCAGATGTAAAACCTATGGTGAATTCCTAATATTTTCTAACCTTTCTCCCTGGCACCTCACGCCCATGCATTGCTGCTCTCTGCTCCAACTTTCAGTGCTATGCGGGTGACACCCAGCTCGTTTTCAGGCTCCCCTCTCTCACCTCGAACTGTCTGTATGCTATCCAGGAGTGGTGTGACGCCAATGATCTGAGTCTTAATGCCAATTAAATGGAGATCCTCCTCATCGACACACCTGCACCTTCCTTTCGTGTCACTCTCTGTCTGGCCTCCCTTGTCCCTCTTCCTGCTCCCACCTGTGAGGCTAAGAACCTTGGGGTCATCTTAGACTCCACACTCTCATTCTCTCCTCACATCTCTGACATCTCTAAGAAGTAAAACTACCAACTGCGCCTCCTCAGAGGTATTCTTCCTTTCCTCACTTTCCCCAAGAAGCTCACTGTCTCCAGAGCGCCGGTTCTCTCTAGGGTGGACTACTGCAACAGCCTCTTCTTAAATCTGCCTGCTTCTATTCTCTGCCCTCTACAACTCATCACAAACAGGACTTTGAAACTTGTCCTTGGCCTCAATACCAGGGATCATATCTCTCCAGCCCTGAAATCTCTCCATTGCCTCCCAGTGGCTGCAAGGATCAAGTTCAAGACCCTCTGCATTGTCCACATGGCCTTCTGGGGTCTGGCACCACAATACCTCCAACTCTGTCTTCGGAAATACCTTCCTACTCGAGTTCTTCACCCTCCACCTCCAACTCCCTCAGGGTCAGTCGCTTCTCCAAGCAATGAGTTGGGGGTAGATATCTTTCTTTGGCTGGTGCCTTCCTCTGGAACAGCCTCCCTGCCTCTCTGAAACTTGAGCAGAACCATCTCCATTTCGGAAGCACCTCAAGACCTTCCTCTTTGCTTCTACCTTCTCTCGTCCACTCCCTGCTGATCTCCTGTCTGATACTGCACTGGTCACCTGGGTGCCCTCTGAACTCGGGCCCAGGTCCCTGCCTGCCCAGTTGCACACCCTCACTGCCTCCTGGCAACCGCTGCACTTGGGTCTGTATGTGCAACCCTACAGTCCACTTACCTGCACCTATTGGACACCTGTTGTCTGCACTTAACCCTTGCACTTGCCACCTGCAGACTGCAATACTTGTTGTTTTGATCCCTTGTACGACACTCGCCCTTCCTCCCCTGCCCCTGGCACTTCTCTCCTCCACCCCTCCCCTGCACTTGCACAATCTCAATATCACTAGGCCTAGTAAGATTGTTGTCTTTGTCCTCCCTCTTTTCCCCTGCCCTGAATCATTGCGCCTTGAAACACTTGTATAGAGGCGCGTTATGAATGTCATAACATATCATATCATATTCAAGATGGAAGAGTAGATTTTAGGCAATGACATAATCCCTTAACCACAATCTTGTAGGTCAGTTGATCATTGACCAATGTGTTTGTGAATCAACGACAGAGAAGTATGTTGAGGTCAGGGCTTTGATTTGTGAGCAAGAAGCGCTGTGTGATAAAGACTGAATGGATTGGGTCTGGACAAGGGGTACGCGCCCAGTGTAGGGCAGCGGTTCTATTGCTAATATAAGCAAAAAATTGTCCATGCCCCCCTCAAACTAGACATTTTGAGAAACATGTGTTAAAAGGTGGTTACGTTATTAAGGAAACAAAAAACACTGGACCTCATTATTACAGAGCAGGAAAGAATTGCCGGTTATTGACAACTTATTAAACCCCTCTTGCACTAGCATTGTTGTATCAACTTTTTCTTTAATACTCTCAGTGTCAAACTTTGAAATTTATGGGGAATATTTATTTATTTATTTATATTTCTATAGCGCGCAGACAGCCCAGGGGCATTGAGTCGCTGTTACTTGTAAGAGCTTAGTTACAGAGGTACAGGAATAGTAGCAGTCATTGATACATTACAAATACTACAGACATAATTATATCATTACAGCTTATGCATTTGGTCATTACATTACAGCTTATGCAATGGGTCATATGTATAGTATTCATGCTGATACGAGGGACCTTATGTGAAGAGGATGGTTTTCATAGCTTTACGGAAAGCGATGAGGGAGGCCTCACCTTGGATTCTGGGAGGTAGGGGATTCCAGTGTGTGGGTGCAAGATATGGGAAGCTGGATCTGCCCGCTCTGGCTCTTTTTACTAGTGGCATATAGAGCATGTTGGTATAGGGTGATCTGGTTGACTCTGTGGAGGAGACGGGGTGGATCCTTTGTGAGAGGTAAACAGGAGCAGTGAGATGAATACACTTGCGGGTCAGTGTAAGAGCTTTGAAGACAATTCTTTCCTTTATTGGGAGATGCAACCCTTTTGGCTTCTTCGTCTGTGGCTTCGTTCCTGCAAGAGATAACATCTGTTTGCCCAGTATGCGCTGCGCATTTAATGACCGCTATGGCCACTGGGAGTTGTAGTGCCTTAATGAGACTATCCATTAAGGATGCATGCTGCACTGGAGAGCCATCTGCGCGGAGGTAACCCCTCCTTTTCCAACGTGCTAGCCCTGTATGTACGGTTGACGTCATCTCGGTGGAGTCACTGTACACCGTCACTTCCTGCCCTTCATGTTCCTCAAGTGTTACAATAAGCGCTACTAATTCTGCTGCTTGCGCTGAAAAGTGAGATGGTAGTCTTGCAAGCTCTACTACTTAAAATTCTCCATTTAACATGTGTATTATTACTGCGGTACCTGAATGCATTTCCCCACTAGTCTGATACATTTTTGAAGAACGATCAATAAAGAGAATCTCCCATCCCGCTAAAGCATTCTCTTTTGCACATGGTATATCATCATAACATTCAACATAATTAGCACAGTCATGGACATGATCGCCTTCTTCTACTGGCTCAGCTACAAATGTGGCAGGATTCACTATTTTACATCTTACGATTTTAATCGCTGGGTTAGAGATCATTACCTTATAAGATGAAGCTCTTTGAGATGTCAATGTGCCCTATGGTTTCTCTAAAATGGCAAATAGAGCATACTAAACAAAAGGGGTCATAGAGCAGCCCATGACAATACTTGTAGACTTCTCAAACGTGAACGTGGCAGCTGCCAAAGATTGTTCAGAAGGGAAATGTCTTCTCATAACTGGGTCTAAAATTCCACTGTAATACGGCAAAGGTCTATACCCCAACGTGGTTCTCTGTGTACCCATTTGTGTGCGAAATAAATACAATTCCTCAGCATAATTGGGAATTCCCAGATCAGGGGCTGTACATGTGAAATCAACTGACCTTCATATAGCACCTCTTCCTGGCAGTATTGTAACTTCTCCTTGTCTACTTTATATCCTTTTTCTGCTAGAATAGTCATCAACTGAACAGAATCCTGTCTGCACTCATCTTCTGTGGTGCTACAAATCAGGATGTCATCTACGTATTGTATCACCACGTTATTAAGATCAATATTGCCTAAATCCATCTGTAGGACTCTGTTAAAGATTGATGGGAACTCACAGTACCCCTGAGGCAGCATAGCATGTTTTAGTCTTTTTGGGCGAAACCTAAATTAAGTCAAATCTTGTGAGTCCTTGTGCAATTGGATTGAGAAAAACACATTTTTCAAATCGATCCCCGTAAAATATAGAGGTTCCGCTAGGATGCTGCACAATATTGTTGCAGGATTAGGAACTAGAGAAAACTCAGCGTCTACAATTTGGTTAGTCGGCCTCATATCCTGGATAAATCTCCACGATCCCGCTTTAGATTTTTTAATCAGATACACTGCAGTATTACACCATGATTCCGATGGCACCATAATTCCATGAGTCATCAGTGCTGAAATAGTCTGACATTTTCCCTCATCAGCTTCTCCAGACATGGAGTACTGTTTTGAACGAGGCAAAATCGCTCCTGGTTTAAGCTTTATTTTGACCTCTCCTATCCCCTTCAATAAACCTATGTCATAAGGGCCTGTAGTCCATATGGCACTTGCCAACTTTTCCAAGTCTTCCTGAAAAAAGGCTGGTCTTTGCCGCATTATCGCTATTCGCTGTGTGACTTCCCTTTTCTCTATCCTTATCCAGTATGTAATGCTCATGAAGAACACCACAGTTCATCATCTGTTTGGTCCTCCCTGAACATATTGTCATTGGTTATGTCAGTCAATCTGTACCCTTCCTCAAGAGCTGTCACTGTTCTGCATGGTCTACTCTCATCGTCTATCACTTCGAGCATTGCCAGTTCTTTTCATACTATGGCTGCTTCCAATTCTATAGTAATAGTCTGCCCACCTTCTTCATCCACAGCTATATGAGGTCAAAACAGAAACTCATCAGGTATTCTCACAATCTTTCCCACCAGGCCAGGTAACCATGTCAGTAAAATGCTCACTCCATATAGAAAAATCTCTGGATCTACCGGAACACCTCGCAGAGCCACTTGCCCCTGTGAATGCCCGTATAAAGCATCCCACGTTTAGTGGAGCACACTATTCCTTGATCAGTAAATACAATCATCATATTATTTTTCATTATTAAATCTCTTCCCAAAATAACCGGTGTCTGTCTTGAAAATAATAAGGGAATGGACATGTCACATTCTCCTATGGAGACTGGTAGTTTATCAGTAAAAGGAACTCGACTTGTAGCTCCTGAGAACCCTTGAGCATTCATGGCAATACCTGACGTTGGATATTTTCCTTCTCGTATAAACAAAAAAGTTGCTCCAGTGTCTACAAGAAAAGAAAAGGATTTTCCTCCTATCGTCACATCGACACTTTCCCTTGATGTCACTGATAGTACTGAACACATAACGTCACTCTGTGAGCTGTCCTATTGTGGATACGGGCTCATCCATGTCCCTGTGAAAGGGTTTCCTCCTACCACAGTGACACCTCCTAGTCTGGGTGTCAATACTTGTCCTGTGTTTGCATATTGCTGTGTCTTTTTAGGGGCTTGTTGTGCCTGCCCTTGTGGTGAATTCATGTGTACTTGTCCCTGCTGTGGTACTTGCTGTACTTGTGGTGCTTGTGTCTGATAAGATGTGTAATCCTGGACAAAACCTTCTTTGGTCTGTGTGCTATATGGTGGATGGTAAACTGTCCCCCCTCTTGAAAACTGTCCATTCTGTACATTCCCTTGGCTCCCACATACATATACAATGTGTCACATCATTCCACATTTCCAACATACTGGAGGAACTCTCCTATTAGTCCCTCCTTGATTATGTCCCCCCTGAGCATTCTGGCTCTCATTCTGTGTACCTTGAAATCCACCCTGATTATTTTGAAATCTGCCTCCTCTTCCTCTGTAACCCATACCTCTGCCTCGTGGTATGAACCCATATCCACATTGATCCATCGGGTGCAGATTATTCACCTGCAATGCACCCATTGTTTTCTGCAGTCCCAATCCTTCTCCGCTTGTCAATACCGCCCCTTCTATGGCAAATTTTGTCAATTTTTTCTGAACTAATTTAGCTTCCTCTATTTTCCTATTCTCAGGCTTCTTCTTGTTCTTTTCTTGTAATAACCGACAATGGTGTACTATCATCAGCTATATCTCAGCCCATGGCTTCGCTTCCATCCCTACCTGTTTTTTCATCTGTCTCTATACTGGCTCAGGCAACCACTGACTAAAATGTGGTAAAATAATGCCACTGTTTTTTCCCACAGCTCTCGAGTTTCAACCTGCCATTTCTCCTGAATATCCTGAATATAAGCAATAGTGTCTTCATCTGCCTTCATTTTACGTGTCATAATTGCACCCATATCTGATGTGTCAGGATACTGTACCCTGAATCCCTCCAAACATCCGCTCTACAGTTATTGAACGGCGCTCCATCATGCGCTGTGTTTTGTGCAGTCACACTTGAATATCCTGCTCTTCTCCAAATGTTATAAGCCCTCTACCCAGGGATAGTTGCCAGGAGACCTTTTATGTCCCCTATGGCCAGTGTATTTCCTCCTGTCATTTTATTCTAATTCGTATATCCATTTCTCAGTGGCCAAAGTCAAACAAGGGAGCTTGCATCTTAAGTTATCCTTGTCCATCTGTGGCCATGGAATATATTGCGGTCTTGATCCCCCTTTTTCTAGCAAGGGAAATTGCGTGAACACTGTCTCATAGTTGGATCCGACTATTAATCTATCCATGGCAGGGATAATCGTCCCTGTCTGTCTCCTTGTGGGTAATGGCCTTAACTTGCTCACATATGGTGGTGACTCTCTCTCCTCACTATGTGATCGTCCTGGGGGATGCTCATGATATGCTATAGGATCTGGTGTTCTATCTTTAGGTTGTTCCAGATCCGACCATCTCACTTCCTTATCCATTTGCAGATTCCCTTCAGGGACGCACGCGCTCCCTCCTTCTGCCCCAAGACCAGACTTTCTTTCCTTGTCTGGCATGTCCAGTCCCCAACTAGTGTGACTATCATCCCCTTCACCCTTATCCAGATTCAGTCTGCTTAAAGACAATGCTTGACGTTCATCACTGAACAGGCTTCCCTCCTCACTTCGTGATTGAGGCATTGGGGATCGATCATCGTTCGCTTCTGATTCATACTCACTATTTTTCCATAACTGTCAATAGACCTTATTGATCCTTTTTCTGATGCTTTCTGCATCATATCTTTCTTCGTCTAATGCTACTCTAGATGCTGCTGGTATTACTTCCTTTATCAGAAGAATCTCTTCCACTCTATCCAACTATATTTCTGAGCTCGTCCTCATTTGTTCTTTACGAATGAGGCTGGCATTGAGACCTTGCTGTCTCCTTTTCTGTTCTATTTATTCAACTATTTCTCTTTGCTTTCTCACATCCCTTCTAATTCTTTCTTCCTCTCGCCTTCGTTCTTCTCTTCTCCTTACTCCTTCCCTTCTTTCCTCTTCTTCCCTTCATCTCAGTAATCTATTGTCCCTTAATCTTTGTGCTTCTTCCTCCCCCCTTTCTTTCCTGTCTATCCCTTTCTTCTATCGTTCTCTGTCTATTGTTGTCCTTTCTTAGTTCTTCTGCCCGTTCTTCTTTTTTCTCTTGCTCTTATATGAGATATATCTGCTCTCGTCGCTCCCTGCTTTTCCTTTTCTGCTCATCTTCTTTCAATCTCTTCATCTGTTCTTTACCTTTATTTTCTTGCTCGTCCTTATCTTCTCTTTGCCTATCTTCCTTGATCATTTTCCTGTCTATCTTAAGTAATATCTGTCTTCCCATCTATTCGTTATGCATGAGCGCTATTTCGTCACCCTTATCCTTCTCTCCTTTCCATCTCTTAATCTCCCTGTCTATCTATGTCGACAATTTTGACTGCTCACTCTTGTCTTCGTTGCCTTGAATGATCTTATAAATCTCGTTCTTTCTTTTATTCTACTCCTGACTATCGTCACTACTGTAAGTGGGGGGGTTCATATATTGTATTACTATACCCTGTTGCTGCTTTCAATTCCTTTAGAGGATACACCGCTATTTCTTCCATGGCAACACCCTTTGCTTCAGGTGAGGCAAGGGGAGCTAAGGGCTCAACGCCTTCCTCCTTATGACAATGATAATGACAATTATAATAATGATAATGATGTGTTATTTATATAGCGCCTTTATCCAAAGCACTTTACAGAGCACATATTTACATACAATATCACCCAACTGAAATTGGTACTCATTTATCGACCTCGGAAGGATGAAAGGCTGAGTTGGCCTTGCCGGGATTTGAACATGCGACCGGCAGATCACACTCAGATCGCAGCAGTGAGCGCTCAACCCGCTCAGCTATCTTATGCTGATTAAGTATCCACTCCTCAGGTGGCGTATCTTCTTTTTCTTCTTAATATATCTTCCAGAGCTCTAAAATCGCTAATCTTTTCTCTAATTTCTTCCCTATGTACGCAGCGTGCAAGTATGTGGTCATGTGTTGCATTACCACTTTTGACAATGATCCCCCTTGTGGCCATGGCATGAACACTTTATCTGCCGTGCCTTTTACCCATTCTGCACTATACTGTTTGAGCTTGGGGGGCATATGCTTTGGTAGTGTTTTGCATAGGTGCATGAGAGGAGTAGCCCCATAATGACAAGTCTCAATTGACTATCAATACTTACCAGACTGTTAAATGAACTTTATAACTTTGCTTAAATCACCACTTTTCAATGTTTTTTTTAAAACAACAAATATGAGCCAGCACCATCAATCGCTGCTCAAGCCTCTAATTTCAGCAGCCTGTCCATTCTCTTGCCTATCATATCAATTTTCTTAATTGGCATATCTAGTCTCTTGATTGGCGCCAATCACTTTGCTATACTCAATCACTGTTGCACCTCAACTTTTTCAATTCTTTAACAATCTTTATCACTCTTCGATATTTTTACTCAACAAACAACATTCAGACTAGTCAAAGATTACACATTTATGAACACTGTGATCAACTTATCTCTTGCCTTTATTTATACCATATACAGTGTTTGAAACATCAGTTTACGTAATCCTGATTACGCGTTTTATATTTACTGCCATTGGAGTTTGAGATGTCTCCTTCTAACTCCCTTGAGTCGGGGCTTCAGGCGCTACCTCTTTTTCACAATATTTCCAGTTACTCAAAATTATCACAATCCCATCCCCTTATTTGCCATTTCCCTTAGTCTACTCACCATTCATTAATCGACTTGAGGCATTCGGTAACGACTCCTCCTTCAATCCGACCCCTTCACCTTTCTTCCACAGAGCGCCCGTGGAAACCCAGACAGGGATTTTGTCAAAGGGGACCTGCCCACCGTCTCAGTTCTTCTTGCAAGTTTATTTCTATCGGCTGCTCTCCACAGGAAACTCTGCGATCTTCCAGCAAATAGCGGAGGATTGCTGACCGTCCAAAAATCTGGAGACAAACTGGTTTGGATCTTTAAAGCATCCTCTGCTACCATGTGAGCTTAGGGCCCTTTAGTAACGTGCATGCAATGGATGGGTTCGCAGAATAACTCTGAGTCCAAATAACCGAACCAACTCAGGAAGATGGCAAAGTACTGTTTTATTTCAATTATCTAAAACAGGGAGTTACAACGGACATCAACGGATGCTTGCTCAATTTCTTTCAGCGATATTTTCACAAAACATAGACTTTATACTACGTCAGAGGTGATGTCATTCTACATAGCAAATAATGAAAAACCTACTAGGGATTGTGATAGGCTTAAGGGGAACATCTAAGTATGCATTACATAGGAACTATGATTGTGATTGGCTGCCCACTGTCAGGTGGACAATATATGCCAACCTCTAAAACATGTCATCCTTAAAATCATTAAGTACAAGGTTTTCAATTGGTCTTCAAACTATAAGGTCCTTCGTTAAACAGACCACTACAATTGGTTGGCACGCTTGTGCCATATCTGGAACATTTGGTTCACTTAGCAGCACATAAACCCAGACGCAGGTGCAAGGAGATGGGCCTGACCCTATCTACCCCCCAATTAGCCCAACATCTCTCATTGCCCATGCCTTCTGCCATGAAAATTGTCTTTGAACTTGGCCTTGCAAAGTATCCTTGTCTCTGGGACACATGGGAGTGTAGGCACTCACTATCGGTGTTCTAGGACACCATGTTCGACTCTATTTTCATTCTTGGCTCACGTGAGAGGAGACCACGATTTGGTCCATTTTGCAGGTTTGAAATTTCTTGTATTAAATGAATAAAACTTGGCACTCTTGGTGTTCTTCCTCTGCACCTTAACAAGAGATTATTCTTCCTTTGCATGTTCACTCCTTTCAAGAATAGATAGCCGACCTTGGATGCTCCAGTTTTGATACCAGGCCATATAGCCTCGTCATGCAGCTCCATGATTTCAGCTTTATTCTTGCTGCAACACAATTCTCCCCTTCTTCTTCATGGGTCCTGTCTTACTAAAATTCATGATACCGTTGTCCAGCTTCTATACAGTGGCGCTTCACCTGCATTCTATTCACTACATATAGCCACCTCCTATGATTACTTAGTCTACCTTGCGTTTCAGCGTCTGTGCAATTATTGAATGGTTGATTCTCTGCAGCACTTGTAATATTCTTTTTGTACTTAATAGTTCATTTGACTCTTTACTGCGTCATTAGTTTCTATAGGCTCCATACATCCTCTTCAGCCAGTATTTCGGGACGTCGCACATGTCTCTTGTGATGTCACTAGCTTCTCTCTTTGCTTTTTTTCATATTCCCTCAGATAGTCGTCTTTTCGGGGATACATTCAATATGGGTGTCTCAATGAGTATCTTCTTTCACATATACGCTGCGGTATTGGCACAACTGCTGGTGTCAAACACGGCACGATCTCAGGCTTCCAACATATAGGAAGTAGGGGACGGGACTTTCCGCAGAGGCATGTAACTGCTCCTCTACATTGTGATGTGCACCTGGCCATCAACATAAGCTCAGTGGATAACTTCAAGGTCAGTCTGGTCCTTGAGAATAAAGCAACTATTTTCTCATCCCAGGCACACTGGTGCCCACACCATGCCTCTCTGTCGCAATCTTATAAGAGTTAGCAACATCCTTTGATCTCCATGGCATAAATCACGGGCCTCGTTGTCCTTTGTCCCCACCACCCTTATCAGCTGATCCTCCCGAGGGGCAGACCTGAGTTTCCTGCAGATCCCACTAATCAGTCTGATTTGTGAAGGATTTAGGAGTTTGGCTCATGGATATCTGGTAATTCAAATGGGATGGCCATTATTCTGGGGGGCTCTGGTTTCCTAAATCTCAATTTGTGTTTTGGCAGCTCAAGACCTCTGCCCCGGCTCCCAAGGGTTTGTCCTTCATGACTGGTCACAGCCCTCCGCGTGTTTGTCCATTCATTTTCCATTCTCATTTCACAGAGCTGTAACAGGGGGGTGTGTGTGTGTGTGTGTGTGTGTGTGTTTTTTTTCTTACCTCGCTTGGGGTGGGGGTGAAGTATCTGAGCACAAGGCCTCATTGTTCCGTGTTGTTCTGCAAGTATACAGGCCTACCCACATTCACAGGATCACTTCTATGTTTCTCGTCATTGTACAGGGATCTGTACCATGTGTGATGTGTGCATGCAGTATATTTACTTAACACTTTTTAAAGCTTTTCTTAGTTTAACGTAAGTCTATGTAAGTTTCTACAATGAAAACACCCACACCCTGTACCTGCTGATGTGCATTTCCTGCGTATTGGTATACTTCAGGGACGTCATTTCACCAAAATGCCTGGGGTAGCGGGAGTGACATCACACGACCCTTGACCCCTGATTACATCACAGGAAGTGATGTCATTTGACCCCCACCCCAAAGTGATATCGCCGGAAGCGATGGAACGCGACCTTTCACCCGTTGACAAATCAGGAAGTGGCATCACATAGCATTGTACACTATGAAAAATATGGTTACGACATCACTATAATGTGATGTACATTTTATATAAGAATGGATCGCCATATGTATCATTAATATCAGTGTGTATAGGCCCATATTACCGAATTACTGTGAATTCAAGCAGACGTCCATGACCAAATGATAATGATGTGTTATTATATAGCACTTGGCTTAAGCGCTTTATATAGAAAAAATATACACCCAATATCACGCAACCTGTGTTGGTTCTCATTTATCGACTTTAGAAGGATGAAAGGCTGAGTTGAGGCGTGTAAGAACAGACTAAATCAGTGACTCAACCCCTGAAGTGTGCCTGAAATAAACCTTCAATGGGTCTAGCAATTATTGTATCGAATTCCAGAAAGACACATTATTTGGTATTCCTATTTAGGGTCAGTGCCGAAAGTGTTAGACTTGTGGCACTCCTGCTCTCATTTGTCTTCTTTTTTTTAAGGGGCCTGAGCAAGAAAGCCAGCCACTCAAGAAGTAAAGAGCCACATGGTGCTGGTCACAGCCCAGTATCTTACATTACACAAAAAACATTTTTTAAAGTTTTTTTAGTATAGCAGGCTTGCAGTGGAAACCAACAATGGGGCCCGTATTACCCTGTCCCATATTTCTTTGAGTAATTCTTTTGTAAATTGAACTATTTGCACTGCCCCAGAGATGCCCAGCATGTCCATGACAAAAGGAATCCTCCCTAACTGATACACAACTGTGTTGCACCTGTATCCACCATGAAATGGAATGGTTTATTGCCTAAGGCTCTCTGTGGGCTGTCCTAGTCTGGTTGTGTGTTTTGCTCCTGGAAAGACTAATAGGTTCCCTCCAACGACAGTGGCCCCTTGATAGTGCATCACTGTGCCATTGGTTACTGCATTACTATTCTGCACTTTGGGGGCCTGTTTCTGCCCTCGGTGTACTGCGTATTGTGGAGACACCTGGGGATGCCCCACTGAAACCCTTCATAAAGTCTCCTCCTAGGTGACCAGGAGAGGGCAGACGCTTCTTGATTCCAATGCTGGGGGTGGTGTACTGTGGGAGGATCACCTCTCTGGAGGCAAGTCCAAGGGTAGTGGGGAGAGTTCACAGAATGAGACACAGTATTTTTCCCTAGAGATGAACACTTTTGCTACTGGGTTAAAGGAGGAATTGGCATATTGTCCATTTAAAGTATCTCAACCTCCTACTAACGAAGGGGAGATGAACGCCCAGGGTACAACCCAACATAGTGGTATATTGAGGGAACCAGTATTTTGTCTCCCTAAAAATATATGTCTGCCCGAGACCAAAGGTGTATCAAAATGGATGATGGAAATGTGGGCATTCTTATTCCAACTATCTCTAAGAAAGCTAACTCTTACTGTTCCTCTTCTAAAAATGTTAAGAGAAGTGAAACTGTTGCAAAAACTATCAAAGCAGTAGAAAAACAGAATTTTCCACAAATGGACTACATGTCCCAGAGTCCCTCAGGGACTGCGGCAAAGAAGAGGGCGAAAAAGGCATGCATAGGCGGAGAACACGCAGGCAATCGTAAAACCCTATGGCAAGGTGATTCAATTAAGACTAAGCATCTGCACCTTAAGCCAATTAACCCACCTGAGGGGAATAAAAAGGCTGCTGCAGGAAGGTGTCACAGAAGTAGCTAGAGCATAAGATGGAAGGTCAGTAGCAGCAGTAGGAGAAGAAACAGAACTGGGAGCTGGCAGTTCACAAGGAAGTATGACTACTGAACGGACGCCAGAGCAAAGAACAAAGAGATTTCACTTGCAGGCTCTGAGTTGGTCCTGTGCAAACAAACCCTGTCTGGCTGTGGCTGCATTGGAAGAGACTGGGGAAAGCTGTCAGTCTTTCCAGGTGCACCTGATTGTCTTGAATGCAGATATGAAGTCCTGTATTTTACCCAAGGCCTATGTGCAGAAGCAAGCAAAGGAAAGCTGGAGAGAGGAAGACTCTCCATTAATGAAGCCCGATCAGAAACACCTGTGCCGGGGAACGGTGTGGATCCTGAGAGTGCCTGTGGTCGCAGTAGCAGAGGAAGAGAAGTCAGGAAGTCGAGGCAACCCACAGCCACTATAATATTGGAGCTGGTAAATGAAGGAACAAACTCCAGAGCAGCAGAAACTCCTTGACAGTAACTGCAACCAGCTGAACTTCATTCACGCTGAAGATAAAGTGAGTGAAAGTCTTTGTAGTTGCGGGAAGTCCTGGCAGACAAAGGAAAATGGATCACATGCTTATCCAGAAGTAACTGAAGTGCTCGCGTGTCAAGAAAGTCTTAATTTTCCCTTAGTTATCTTAAAATCATTGACCAGCGAAGTCATGTGTCTCCTATTAACTGGGAGAAAGGCAGCGTTAATGATCGCATAAGAAGAAGCAGACTTTCCCACAGTGTTTCAAGGAAACATCACTTCAGAGAGGCCGTGTATGCGAGACTCTATTTCCTGATCATTGTTAACAATGAAAGCTGTCTTTGTAAAAGGGAACATAAGTAGCAAGTCGAAAATCACTATCAAGAAGTCATTGTGCGTGCCTAAAATCTATTGGGAGATGACTATTAACTCTTGTAACATCCTACTTTTAAGTATTACCGAAGTTGCTGAAGTTGTTAAACTTAGAAGCAGAACAAGCTTTGCCCCAGCCAATAGGCGGAACCTTCCCAAGACGAAACCAGCTAAAATAAGAATGGCTCGTTGTCTTGAAGTTGTTGAAGCTAATGCTAACTCAGGGTCCTTTGATACAAGAGTGACAAAGTCTTATGAAACTGGGAGAGTGGCATTACAACTTTGGGGGTAAACCCTGGAGACACAGAGAGAAGCATATGAAGCTGGGGAAGGGAGCTGGGTGCTTGTAACAAGAAACAATTATGCATCAGTAAAACTGACATTGTGGCAGTCAGAAACTGAAGCAGATTGCGTGGTAGCTACAAGAATTAGAGGAACGGCAAATAAGCTGCCCTTTCTGGTAGGAGTAGAAAGAAGAGTTCCTTACCAACCTGTAGAGGTCGAAGAGTCTTGTTTAAGTTGTCTAATAATAGTTCCACTATATCAAGTTGTAGAACAGAAGTTGAATTGCAGTTGTCTAGAATTTTGTCAGAACTGTTACATGCTGAAGAAGTTGAAGTTGAAGTAGAAGCAGTCTGTGAGACAGAAAAGCCTGTTCTCAGAGTAACGAAGATCAAATGAAGTTGTCAAAGAGAAAACAATTTCCTTAAAAGAAGCATCCTGCCAAATTGCATACAAGATGCTGGAGAAAGTAAAGTTGTTAAGTGAAAGTGGCATTTTTGTTTTAACTTTATCCAAGATTACCACTGGTGCCGTTTTCCTTATGGAACTTTGAAAAGGAAGCTTTTCATCCAGAAAAGAAGAAACTGTTACCTGTGGATTTTTGTTTGAGTGACTTTACTTTCTTTGGAACTTTTCAAGAACTTATTGGACACTTTGTTTTCATTGGGAAAAAGTGACTTTGGACATTTATGGGGGAGTATACTCTGCCCAGAACAAGCAGAAGTCAGCCAAGACTTTAATTGTTTGATAATCTTTTATTTATGTTATTTTTCCTTTATTTTGATTGTTTGATTGTTTAGTGTGAGGGTTAGTTTTGTTCCCTGCACTGAGGTTTTCCCTTACATCTTAGAATATGTAGACTAGGTTTCGTTTTTATATTATTTCTTTTTCCAATAAAATGTAAAACTTTGAAAACCCTACCTTCAGTTGTGAGCCTCACATTACTGACCCCTCACAGTATGTTGGCCCACCACGAGAGCCTGGGGCTGGCAGAAGTGGAAATGACGGTGAGGGAGCAGACAGGGCCTTGGGCAGCGGCGCACCGTATGGGGAAGGGGCGACTGTACATAAGGCTGGGGGTACAGGGCCAGGCATCCCTGGGGATATGTGTCAGTCTGCTGCGGGTATGCAACTACTTATCTACTCCTGCATTCTGTCAAAAAATGGCCCAACCACCCAGATGTCCACCATTGCCCTCCTCCCCATGGCTCCACTCCTCCAAACCCACCTCATCCACTCCGGGCCCCTGAAAAAACCCTTGTCCTCGCTGATACCCCCGTGGAAAACCTCCATGATATTGAGGCTGGTACCCATCATTCCAATCGTAATTGCCTCCTCAAGCAGGGGCCACTCGTGTTGAAAGAACAAAGAAAAATCGAGGCTGAGTACCACAAAGGAAATACACCAATCACAGACTAACAGATTCACAGATCTTTCATTACTGTACAGTTTACAAAGAAACAGATAGCTACAAGGAGAGGTGAGAGAGTGCTAGACATCGAAACATTTGTGCTTTTATACAATTACGTGTAATATTTTCCAGCCTCTCTTCATGTTAATAATTTGTGGTCTAGAGTTCATGCCTAGTTCACATACAGATTATACAATATTATGCAAAGGATTACATAGGTTTGCATTTCCATGAAGACACAATGGTGATGTATGTTCTCGGATCCCGCGGTAAGCCTTGTTCCACATTTCTACACAATGCAGTTCAGCCTAAGCATACGCTCGAGGTTTGTTCTTCATTTTCCCAATGTTTATACAAGGATGAGGCTTGTGAGCGCAGACAACATTTGAATGACAGTTCATAGGAAGCACAAGATCTCTTTGTCTAGTCTAAACAGTCGGCTCTCGGACAGAATATGGAACACAAGTGAAAATCAAAATGGCGGACGAATCTTAAAATGGCGGCAAAGTTAAACCCAAAAATTGGAACTTTGTAACGCAGTTTTCTGTGTAAAGCGATTGGGCTTAGGCCAATATAAATACTAAGGAGGCACTATATAATTACCGTTTAACAAACCCTCCTTTTGGGCTAAGCCAATAGCTTACTAAATATATTCGCTTTACTCACAACTCTACGCTTCAATGTCCATACATCCTAAATCATATTCATCAGATATATTGATTGCCATTAGATCCTTGACAGTAATATCCTCATTGCCACAAACGAAATAAACTGAATCATCTACATACAGAGGTCTGTCCTCACTAATCAAATTCACAATATTGGTACAACCCTAAAAAGTACCTATTGACTGAGAGCCATCCCTTTGTATGCAGAAGGAAACAGAGTAGGGGCTGTGATAAATAATGTAAGAAGGAGGCATGGCATCCCGGTTGCCTACGGGAGCCATTTTGAAAAGAGACTAACGATTGGAAAGGTTTAGAAAGTCTATCAGAAGGCCTAATAGAAGCAATGTTAAGCTTGCTCCTATTTACAAAAGAGAACATCCCAGAGGCGTCAGGACTCGCCTTTAAAACTCATTCAAGTTAGTCCCATCGAAATTCAATGAGATGCTGTCATTCCAACGACCAAAGAATAGTGCCCTTAGAGAAGCATAGCATACAGTAGTTTAAAGGCAAAGGATCAATATACCAGCCCAAACCTTTTTCCCTGTGTTGTGGCAAATGCAAACATATCCATTAATTAGTTCTATTCAAAATTACATGGGTCGCATTCATAATTAACAAATGTGTATTGTTGTAATAACCCTGTCTATGTTGGGAATCCCTAGAAGATAGAGTGTGCAGATGCACGAAAGGAGAAGACATAATAGAAACACTTATCAGTGGGTATCAAAGTTTCAAGTGGACACACCCCCTCAATACACAAAAACCCTAAAGCGATGATTACTGTTAGACCAAATAACAAACTTAGGAAAAAACAATAAGTCCTCAAGGATCATGATTTCTTTTATGTTCAATGACTTCGTTAGCCACACAATCAATCGGTTGCTTCGTACGAGTAGGAATAGCGACAGGCATTGTTCCTCAATAGTTTGTTTCGGAAGGTTTCTGCGATGATGGACTCCTTAAGTTTGTTCGTTGGTGATCGCCTGACCGCGTGCTGTATCTTGATTGAAGATAGCTTTGCCGGTCCCACCAACTTACTTATGTTTCAGCGAAAGAGTGGCAAAGGACTAGCTCAACAGTCTTTCCCATGGGCACAGTCGTGCTGTGCTGTAAATCTATTGCCGTGGAGGCAGATCGTACCTTAAGACTCCAGGTACTGCGTGATCTGCGAACAGAGTGTCATTGCTTCCTGATGGAAGTGGTGAAACAGAGGAAAGATTGCTCAAGGGTGCAGAAAGATCTGAAGAACATTTCAAAGACAAAGCAGCTGTTTCCCCAGGCCCCACTGGCTCAGGAAGTATCTCAGAAACACCCTTGATGTTGTTCAAGACAGATTGATCACCAAAAACAGAACAAGTGGTTTCCTTCTTTTCTTCTTCGTCGATTGGCAAAGGAAAAGGTATTTTCTTGATGTGTGTCGCGTGGATGCAGTGTCTCTTTCCTGCTACTCGTACAGCAGTCTGTGTGGCCAACGGGACATAGACCGGCCCTCTTCAGCGCAGTGCGAGACTGGATGCTCTTTCAAATGACTTCATGAGCACCCATTCACCTGGCTGAATTCTGTGACCTGGCCCCTCATACTTAACTGGGAGGGTTTCTCGCAGCTGTTGATAAATCAAATACAAGTTTTAAGTTAACTGGTCACAGTATTCAGTAAGAAGCAAATACTCCACATATTTTAACGTTCCAAATGTTAGCTGGCCTCCCCACCATGATTTCATCCAGGGAGAGTCTAGTTCTAGTCTGTGGGGTCGTCTGTAAGGACAGTAGAGCTATAAGTAAGTGTCTGGTTATTTCAAATTACTGAGATGTTTTGCATTTACCCAGACAGGTTCTAGCATTTTACAGATTTTCCTAGCATGTATGAGAGTGGGACCATGAGCCATTGTGATCATGGCAGTGACATATGTATTGGGTAGCATCCATCTTCCCTTTGAACTCTCTATCCAACACCCTTCCTCATCCAAACTCGCTAAACCCTCAGCCCAGTGTTTAGGTTCTTTTGGAGTGGCATCAGCTTGAATATTCTTTATCGAGTCAATCCCTTCATCTACTGTACAGATATTTGTAGTCTTTCCTGACATACATTTCTGAGTATAAATCAATAGAGGTCTGTTTAGCTATCCTGTCAGTAAAAGCGTTTCCTCTCCCTGAATCATCTACTACCTTTTGATGTGCGGCGCACTTCATGATTGCTATTTGAGTAGGAAGCGCAAGTGCTGAGAGTAGCTGAACTATCAAGGTGCCATGTTGGGTTTTGGTTCCGTGTGAGGTCACAAAACCTCGTTCTGCCCTTAATCTACCCAAGTTGTGAACCACCCCAAAGGCATACTGGCTATCTGTAAATATATTTACTCTAAGCCCTTCTGAAAGTTCACAAACTCGAGTCAGTGCAATAATCTCTGCGGCCTGCGCGGAGTTATGCGACATTCTCCTGGTTTCCACAATCGTGCTTAGTGTAGTGATGGCATAAGCAGAAGTGGATGTACCATACAGAAGTTTGAAGCAGGACCAATCGCAAAACAGCTTCCCTTGTGGATCATTCAGAGGTGTATCTTTCAAATCAATCCTGCCTTTAGTTTCTTGCTATGTGGTATAAAGGCAGTCATGCGACATTTCATCACTGCAAGCAATATCTTGTGGGAGAGGTAATAATTTAGCCAAATTCAATATGCAACACCTTTAATTTGAATATGCGGTACCAATAGGATCAGTTCATATTTTTGTTCATCGTGCAGAAGTAAGGTGTTACGTTTGTGTTCTATTTAATAGAACATCTACAGAGCAAGGTACTATGATGGTTAAAGTATGGCCTAGAACCATACCCTCACTCTGCTTTACGGACGCAGCAGCAGCAGCGACAGCTCTCAGACATCGCAGCAAAGCACATGCAACAGGATCAAATGTGGAGGAAAAAATAAAATAACCGCACAGTCTATTCTTCCCCCATGTTCGTGCATTAACACAGCCAAAGCACATTCATCACATTCATGCACATACAACACAAAGGCCTTATCATGATTTGGTGTGCCCAAATCTGGTACTGAACACAGTGCAGTCTTGAGCAGATCAAAAAGCTTTCTGGTATTCCAAGTTCCACAGTAGTGGCAAAGAAATGCCCTTCTTTATCAATGACAACATTGGTTTTGGGATCCACTATCTACAGTAAGAAGCCATTCCTATTAAGGCTCTAACTTCTTTCTGTGTATTTGGGACAGACATGCTAGAAATGCTTTTTATTCATTCAGGTGTCAATCTTCTTCCCTCCTTTAACAGGAGGTAGCCTAAATAGGCGACCTCCTGTCAACAATACTGAAACTTTTTTAATGAAGCTTTATGTCCATGTTCTGCTAGATGAATACGAAATAACAAAGTACCCTCTTTGCAAGCACTTTCTGAGTCTGCAGCTAAGAGAAGGAGTTAATGTACTGCAACAATGTACAAGCGGAAGGCAACTCAAGTGTATCGAGCTGCTCTTTCAAAACCCTACTATAAATGCTCAGACTCTCCGTGTACTCGTGTGGTGCATGGGTGAATGTAAACGAGCGTCCCCCTAGGGTGAACGCAAACAAATATCTACTATCCACATGTATGGGAACGCTAAAGAAGGCATTCTTAAGATTCACCACACTAAAATGAGTAGCAGAAGCTGGAATCATTGTCAATATCGTTGTTACATCAGGCACAATTGGAAATTGTGGAGCAATAATCTTATTAATAGTACGCAAATCGTTAATGAAAACGGAATGAAATCGCATTATACCCTTTCTTATACACCGGTAAAATGGGGCTATTGTACAGCCTTCCTCCAATTTCTTCGATTACTCCACGATGTACAAAATCAGAAACTATACACTTCAAAGCTTGCTCACCATCAACTGAAATCTTATATTGTGGAATTTGTGGCAACTTAACTCCTGGTTTCAAAACACTTTTAACAAACTCAATTTGTAAAATACCAACATCATTGTCGTCAACTGCCCGAAAACACGCCAGAACTTCACTAAATTGTGGCGGAAAAGGTCCAGTCAGAAACTGTGAGGCAGAAAATTGCTGAGGCAAAATCGTCAAACACACTCCATCCGAAGAACAATGAATTACTGCATTTAATTCCTTCAACAGATTCAACCCCAACAAATTCTCTCCACAGTTCGTTGTCAAAAAGAAACGGACAGTAATCCGTGAATGGACCCGGTGAAATCAGTACCGGCAGAGAAATCGGACTAACTACTGGCGTACCAGTAAACCCTACAAAAATGTTATTCTGCCCTGACGGTGGAATGTCTGGAACCCGCGAATGATCAATGGAACACTTCTGTGCTCCTGTATCAATTAAAAATAGATGCTTCCTATTCCCCACCTCCATCTCAATGTAGGGACCTCTCTGATTAACGGGAATAGGCATTGGTTCCAGTCCTTGCTTCGGGCTGTCCTAAGGAAACAATATATCATCGAAGACAAGATCTTCAGAAAGATAGGCAATTGAGGGATCATCGAAAATATTTTTGCTATCTATACTAGGTTGCTAATCATCTTGCAAGAATGACTGTGGATTTTGAGCGAACTGGCTCCTACCATGACCCCCTACCCCAGGGTGGCCTCTGGATCGTCTCCCATGACACCAAACGTGTTATTCGACCTTTGCGGAAGGATCGGGCATTGTGCTCGCCAATGACCCTCTTGTCTGCAATATGCATATTGGTTCACGAATACAGGATCCAACTATGCATTATTCTGTGGAACAGAGTGACCTCGAAACTCCGTATTCCCACCTCTAGTCCCTCTAACTATCTGAATCTCAACTTTAAGAACAAATGTCGGAGGACCCTCCCTCATCGGCAACTGAGAAGAAGGCAACTCTGAACGTTTGTTGAGCAATAAAGCCAACTCGAGCGCTAAAAGTGTATCGGGTGCAAAAAGGCTCTCTATTAAACAATCATCAATTCTGCTGGACAACAAATCTCTTTTTTTATACACTCATCCTTCAGGTATTCTACCATTACCTGTAACACTTTCCTCTGCATTTCTGGAGTATACTGACTATACGTAGCATATACTTCTATGGGAGATATCGACACATTCAAAATCCATCTAAGCGCATCCCTTGTGCAAATTCGCGTTTCTTCACTCGTTGATTTACAAGGAGGAAGGAACCGTTTCTGCACATAAAAAGCGTCCAAACTGTCACCATCTATTTCATCATTCTATAACCGTTCTAACTCCCTTCTTAACTCAAAAACCCTCTCGACATGCTCATGTACTTTCTCTGCAGAATCCCTTGAATAGGCTAAAACATTCAAATCCCCCAACCCTTGTGTCACCTCTGTGTCCGTCAATCTATTCTACTATACAGCCAAATGTATCCCCATCCCCCCAATAAGGAAATTCTAATCGGGAATACTTTCTAGATTAAGGAGTGTAGCTAAAACAGTAGATTGTTCACCTTTCTCTATACATTGCTTAGCCCATGCATTCAAATGTCTCCTCTTTTCTTTGGAAACTGTGTTCCGCGTTACAATTTTTGATTCAGTAACTCGCCCCTTTATCAGCTACAAGCGGAGCAGAACCGCTTGGGAAAGAGAGCGTAGGGAAATCCTGTACAACAGGGAGACACTACTACTGGCAACAAAGACGGATTTACTAGAACAGTAACAGTCAGTAAAGGTGGAGGTACAAGTAGAGGAACAACAATAGGAAGCAAAGCAGTAACTGGTGGCGGAGGAACAACAGGAAGAACAGGAATTGCTACGGGAGAAGGAGCGACAGCAGGAAGAGGTAAAACAGCAGGAATAGGTACATAAGGAGGTGGTGCAGTGGCACCAGGCCTACGCTCATTTAAGAGTTTATCAATTAGCTCATCTGAGGTATGAAAATCTTTAGATGGATAGATTTTCTGTGTACCAAGTGGACAAGCCCTATCCATGTTTCTAACAGACTCTGACTGTTTTTGTTGATCATATAATGATGTTTTTTTTACAAATTTTAACACTGCAGGTCTAGTATTTTTTTTCCTTTAAAAATATAGTTTCTAAATACTCTATTCGGGCAATCTCAAAACTACCATTGATTGACCACTGAAATTCGGAAACATGTCTAGTTTGTGTATGCCAAATATCATTGAATACTATACTATCAAATGCCGTTCTTACAGTACATAGACATGCTGGCGACCCCTTCTATGATGCCGGACGGCCAAATATCAAAGATATATCAAAGATTGTCTGTCTCTGCGGAATAACGCCCTGGAACAGGCAGACAATTCCCCAGGCATTTCAGATTACTGGTGTTACCTGGCATCGTTTGTGCTCCTGAGGACAAATCTACAACCAAATATCAGGATACTTAGGAATCGGGCCACGACTCACCTGATTACAAAGGACAAAAGAGGTCTGATCGGATTACAAAGGACCCTCGTGGTGGTGATTTTGGCAAAACTGCCCACCTCGATATATGGACCCTCGTCAAGATGCTGTCTCGGATCGTGTGCTCACCGTCCATGGATCGGAGTGTGCAGTACTGTTGAGGTATCGTATCTCATCCAAAAAGGGGCCCCCTTTTCTCACCATCCGATCCCGGTCCGATAGCCGCGTCTTTCTTTCAACGAGGTGGCATCAATCTTGTGGGTCCCTATTCGGGCGGCATCTGAAAGAAGAAAGAAATATCGAGGATGAGTATCACAAAGGAAATACACCAATCACGGGCTAAAAGATTCACAGATCCTTTATTACTGTACAGTTTACAAAGAAACAGATAACTATCTGGCTCCCGACACCTCGCAGTCTGCACCAGCCGACAAGGAGATGTGAGAGAGTGCTGGACATCGAAACATTCGTGCTTTTATACAATTCTGTGTACTATTGTCCAGCCTCTCTTCATGTTAATAATTTGTGGTCTATAGTTCGTGCCTAGTTCACATACAGATTATACAATATTATGCAAAGGATTACATAGGTTTGCATTTCCATGAAGACCCAATGGTGATGTGTGTTCTCAGATCCCGTGGTAAGCCTTGTTCCACATTTCTACACAATGCAGTTCAGCCTAAGCATATGCTCGAGGTTTGTTGTTCATTGTCCCAATGTTTATACAAGGATGAGGCTTGTGAGCGCAGACAACACTTGAATGACAGTTCATAGGAAGCACAAGGTCTCTTTGCCTAGCCTAAACAGTCGGCTCTCGGACAGCCTAAACATTAACAGAACTCAAAGGTCGGAAGGCTTCGTTGCAAGTTGAAAACATAGCCCACCATTTTAAAATATGGAACACAAGTGAAAATCAAAATGTCGGACAAATCTTAAAATGGTGGCGAAGTTAAACCCAAAAATCTGAACTTTACAACGTGGTTTTCCGTGTAAATCGATTGGGTTTAGGCCAATATAAATACTACGGAGGCACTATATGATTACCGTTTAACATTATGTCTGCCTGGACCACCCTGAATTCTACCTGCCCTTCTGTCTGTACCATGGTTTCTGCCCCTTCCAATGCATCTTTCGCTAGTTTCTTCTGCACCAAAGTTGCTTCCTCTATTTGTGCCCACTGGGCCGTTTCCTTCTCTTTCTCTTTTAGCCATTTGTAGGTATGTGCAATAATAGACTGAATTTCTGGCCAGCCCTTATCTTCAATCCCCACTATCTTATCGAGAATCTTCTGCACTTCCTTCAAGTTTCCTCTTTTCAGTACAAAATAAAAGATTGGAATCGCTAGGTCCCATGAGTCTCCCGCTTCTGCCCTCTACATTTCCTGTATTTGCAAAATGTACTGAGCAGGATCTTCACCATCCCACATTGTCCGCTGCATTATGGATTGAAGATTGGACGTGTCTGAATAAGTATGCCACAGTGCTGTCCATAATTGGGGTTTAGTATCATTACAATGTTCTCCATCCTGAACATCATCACCTAACCTCACCCGTAGGAACCCTGCCTTTACCCAAATGTCATCTGCCTGATCCCCCAGTATTGCAACAAACAAACTTTTCAAGTCCCCCACAACTAAAGTAGTGCCGGTCGTCTGCTTTTCAAAGGCATATATCCAATGATGAGAGACTGGACCACCTTTATGAAGTTATTTTTGGCCATGTGGGTCCAGGGTATGTACTGGGGCCTCGCCGGCCCCTTATGCAATAATGGGAACTGTGCCCACAACAGAAATCTTTTCACCACTGGCATATGTCCATACCAATTTCTCAACCTAGTTCCCCACAAACTATGAAATTATGGGTGGCAATTTTCCATCTTCCAACTCATCCACCGTATCCCACTTCTTGTCCCCTGGGACTGTGCAGTCCTATTTATCATCAGACCGTACTGTCACATAATACAAACTGTCCACCCGCCTCCTCCTCTTCTCCTCCCTCTCTTTCTCTACAAGCACATCCTTAATCGCAGTGCTCTCAATTCTAAACACAATGTCTCTCGCTCTCCATTCATCAGATCCCACCGGCGCTCGCTGCCCAACTCCCCTATCTAACCTTAACCTTGCCAATTCTTCTTCTGCCTTCCTCAATGCTTCTTTCAACTCCTTCTGTGGCTTTCTGACTATGTGTCCTTGAGCTTTAGCTCTCACAGCTGCAGATGCTATAGGATTGGGGAGGTTCTGCTACTGAGCCAGTGCAGCGGTGGGGGCACACTAGCGGGCAAAGGGACAGGTTAGGATTTGTGTATCCTGATGTGGCACCTGTGGGATAACACCCCATAGGAGGGGACTGAGTTGACTTTCTTCTGCGGGAAACACTGGAGTGGGAGGTACTGAAGCACAAGGGGCATTGGGCATGGTAGAGGTCGGAACACAGATAGTGGGTGACCGATTCGCCATCTTAGAGACATAGATATCAATAGAGACATCTTCCAGTGTCTTCCACCATTTTCCACAATTCTCACACTTCCTTTAGATTTTTCAACTCCTTCCCTGCTAAACACGTATACATATAGCTCAAAATATCTTTATTATTTGTTTCCTGTTGCAGCCATGGCCATGACATTCCCCCTGTAGTCACTGTTAATCATTCTTTAGGATACTTAAGAATTGTTTCTGGGTGCAAAGGAAGAGCTTTACACATATAATCCAATGGTGTTGCCGCCTCCATCACAGCCGCCCCTCTCCTAAACAATATTCCAGTTAACCAAGTCCTGATCCTGCAGGCTGTACCACCCAATGTCCATTGCCCTCCAGCAACCAATGCCCCACCCTTTCCCACATTCTTCTCACATACGTCCTCACACCATTTACAAACCTCCTTTCACACAACAAAATCAGACCCTCCCTCGGCCTCTCTCCGTCACCATAAAACAAGTAGCAAATAAATAAAAATGACTTTTCCATTCCCACACCTCCTATGTATCAGGTAGGAGATCCCAGGTCCACAGGGGGCCTCTACCACAACTACTTCTCCGTTCCATGCCCCCCATAATACTGGGCGGAGAGATCCTAGGCCCACTAAATATACAGAGCCCCTTTCTTTGCTACAAAGTGCCGTCTTCTTCCCTAGTAGTAGGAAGGGTCCAGTTACATCACAGTCCTCTATATAGTAATTAAATCAACCTATATACAATGTCACATGGTCTTCTGCACCTTCCACCCAGTCCTCGCTCACTACGTTCAGACCATTCTTCCCAGACCCAAACGCTCTCACTCCTCCTCCGCACCACACTTGTTTTTCTCTGCAAAAAGGTGCATTTACATCTAAAAGCTCTCCCAAAATCCTCTGTCACTGGGTCCCATCAATGGCCTGCACAATCTGAAGACAGCTTCCCGCTGCAATGAACAGACAGGAATTCTGATAACACAGCGCTAATAAACCTCTCCAAGGTGTGTGCAAGGGGACTGGTTGGTGTAGGTGGGCATGGCCCCTCTGGATGTGGGGCCAGGAATTCTCCGTCCTCATTGGCGAGTCTGAGATCACGTCAGTGTCACCAACTTTGTAGGGTAAACCTCCAACAACCAGACAGTAAAAGACACTCCACTAATGAAAAAGGCTTAGTGCACCTTTTTGTGAGAAGAACAAGAGCTTTATTGGTATACAAAAAGAAAAATCCACTGCCACCAAGCTCTCTCTCTTCTTCAAAGCAAACAGCACATTATAACTGCAGAAATCGTCATCAGTGACGCACACAGTATACTGTGTTCATCCCCCACCCTCACTGGCTGCTGCCTATATACATGCTAATGATCATATATGAATCCCCAATTCATAGGTCACATCCTCTTCACCGCCAACATCTCCACACGTGGATTTCGATCTCTTCAACTTGGGATGCTATTAGGTGATTGGTTAAGTTACTGAAAGCACTGCCCTGCCCTAATCCTGTGATGTGCACCTGGCCATCAACTTGATCTCAGTGGATAACTTCAAGGTCAGTCTGGTCCTTGAGAATAACGCAACTCTTTTCTCATCCCAGACACACAGGCGCCCCACCATCCCTTCCTGCCGCAATCTTAAAAGATTTGGCATCACCCTTTACTCTCCCTGGTACAAATAACAGACCTTGTTGTCCTTTGATCCCCCCTTCCAGCCACTCCTCTCGAGGGGCAAGCCTGAGTATCCTGCATGTCCCACTATTCAGTCTAATTTGTGAAGTATTTAAGAATTTTTCTCATGGACATCTGGTAGTTCAAATGGGATGGCCATTATGCTGGGGGCGCTGGTATTCTAAATCTCAACTCATGTTTTGTCAGCTCAAGACCTCTGCCCTGGCTCCCATGGGTTTGTCCTTCACGACCAGCTGCAGCCCTCCTCGTGTTAGGCAGTTTGCATTCCATTCTTATTTTGCAGCGCTCTAACAGGAAACATTTGAGTATGTGTGTGCATGCGTGTTTCCTCCCTTGCTTGAGGTGGGGGTGGGAAATCAGAGTACAAGGCCTCGTTGTTCAGTGTTTTCAACATGGCCTGCAAGGATACAGTCATACATACATACTGTGAGAAACCTGAAGGTGTCTCACCCACTAGTCTCCGGGGATCTGTCATCCAGGTGGACTGCATACAGCCATCACTATTGAAACCAGTTCTTGGGGGTGGACCAGTGTGGGAGGATTACCTGGATGAGGGGTCTTCGGGCAGTGGTATGATACTTGGAAACTTGGAAAATGTGACTCAATTGAAACGAATTGGGGAACCCTACCATTTCAGAAGTTTAGTCATAGAGCTTCCATCCCTACTGTTGCCATGAAAGAATCAATAGACTTCGATATCTGTAGTCGTAGAGATCTATTATTCCCCCTGGGAAAAGACGAATGATTCCTACACATTTGGTTTTAATACCCCTTCCAGGGTGTTACATATGGTTGGCCCCCAAGTCTGTTCTAGCTTGGAAGTTTGGTATGGATGTCCTAGCAGGTATTATTGATCCTGACTTCTGGGGAGACGTAATGGTTCTCTTGCAAAATAACGGTGAAATCCTGTTTGAAGTACATCGAGGGGAACAAATTGCTCGAGGAATTCTGGAAAAGGCTCTATGTCCTCACTTTAAAAGCACTGAACCAGACAAAACAGAAAGAGGCACATTAGGCTTTGGGGTGATAAACCTTCCACTATGAGGAAGGGAAAAGAGAATATCCTACCATACATCCCGGCCTAGCCTTCGCCCAGCGAAACGATGCATCTCCCGCTGAAGCTTACTTGCAAGCTGTTCCAGAAGGGGAAGGTATAGAGAAGAAAAGCTCTTTTTCTTTCTTTAAACAAAGGATGCTGTATAAGAATGAAACATCTACAGAAGGCTTAGAAAAACACAATTCGTTATTCCAAAAACCCACCGAAAGGTTGCACTAGAAATTGCGCATTCCCTCGAACCGGGGGACACTTAGGACAGTCCAAACCCCAGGCACATATCAGTCTGAAGTTCTACTGGCCAGGTATCTATGCTGATATAAGGACCTTTATCCAGACATGTGAAATGTGTCAAGAAATGAGCAGTTACATCCCATTACCTGCCCCTTTGAATCCTCTGCCGATCATAGAAATCCCTTTTTCAAAAAAAGGGATCAACATCATTGGCACATTGGAAATATCTAGGCTGGGCAACAAAGATGTACTTGTGATAGTTGACTATGCCAATACCACCCAGCAAATTCTCAAACACCTCCTACCATACTTTTCCCAGGTGGGTTTCCCCAAAGAAATATTGACAGACCAAGGTTCACATTTTATGTTGAAGCTCAGACCTGAAGTCAAAGACCTACTCCATATTACCACCTTTTAAAACCTCTGTGTACCATCCCCAAATGATGGTTTGGTAGAAAGATTCAATAAAACTCTGAAATTGATCCTTAGGAAGTTGGTAGACAAAGACGGGCAGGATTGGTTCCAAATGATTGCCTGGGCACTATTTGCAGCAGGAAAATCCCTCAGGCCTCTACTGGATTCTCTGCTTTTGAACTGCTTTATGGCAGAGAACATAGAGTTGTCTTGGACATGCTCCAAAAAACATGGGAAGAATGAGAAGAGGCACCCATTCCTCTCTTGCAAACTGCTACCAGATTGCGGGAGCATGTGAAACTGGCTTGAGATCTAGTCTGTACCCGTATGGAAAAAGCCCAGAGTCAACAAAAATCTGCTTATGACAAGAAAGTAAATTTAAAATCATTCTCTGTAGGACAAAGGGTATTAATCCTCTTAACCACCTCAGAAAACAAACTTGTCTTTAAGTGGTACGGACCTTATGAAATATTGGAACGAACCGGACTTATAAGGTAGCCCAACCCAACTTAAAACAGAAGGTCCATCTATATCATGTAAATCTCTTAAAGGAGTGGAAAGAGAACCCGTCAGCCACCCCTGCCGCAATACTATCCTGTTTGGTTCCCGACGAAATAGACAACTTTGAATTAATTCCTTTAGAACTGTCTATTCAACAACAAGACCTAAAAGATATAGTGACATAATTTCCCGATGTATTCTCAGAAAAAACAGGAAGAATAAAAGGCACCTATCACTATTCGCCTCGATGCCTGCAGGCTGTGTGAGCGCTTTAAAACTGTAAAATAAATATATTAGAACACCTAAGGGAAATGTGGTAATCTAAAACCATATAAGACTCCCAGAAGCCCGGAAGCAGATAGTGGTAAAGGAAGTAAATAAGATGTTAAGAGCAAATATTATTGATCCTTCATTGCGTCCGTGGTCCTCCCCTATCGTATTGGTCACCAAACCTGACAATTCCTGGATGTTTTGCATAGATTTCTGCCAAGTTAATGCCATTACTGACTTCGATTCCTATCACATGCTGCGCATAGATGACCTAATTGATCAACTCGAAAATGCCACTTCTCTATCCACCCTAGACTTAACAAAAGGGTCCCATATAAAGAAAAGACAGCTTTCTCAACGCTCTTAGAACTATTTCAATTTAAAGTCCTCCCTGTTGGGCACACAGCGCTCCTGCCACTTTCAAACACCTCATGGATAAACTATGACATCCCTACTCTGACTTCTGTGGTGCTTATATTGACGATTTTGTCATTTATAGTAAAACCTGGGAGGACCATCTTTTCCATCTTTTTTATTATCATGAGGGTGCTCTGAGAGGCCTGTTTAAGTGCCAGTCCATCCAAATACACACTGACACTGTCAGCCATGAAATACCTTGGCTTCTTTGTAGGGACTGGTAATGTACAACTGCAACATGAGAAAGTGAACGCTGTCTTAGAAACTCCTATACCTAAAACTAAAAGAGATCTCAGAGCTTTTCTAGGATTAATTGGGTATTACTGTAGGTGTATCCCAAACTTTTCGGATAAAACAGCTATGCTGATGGATAAATTTAAAAACCCCAAACCTCAAAAACGTCATTACACTGACGAGGATGATATATGTTACAACAACTTGAAGCAAACCCTGTGCCTGAACCCAATCCTAAAGGTAGTGGATTTCTCAAAAGAATTTGTACTGCAAACAGATGCCTCCCTCAAAGGGTTAGGAGCAGTCCTGTCCCAAGTCTGCGACGGATTAGAACATCCCATCCTGTTTGCAAGTTGCAAGCTTTTCCCATGTGAAAACAACTACTCTATGCTGGAATTGGCTGCCCTAGCCATCAAGTGGGCCATTATCCACCTTAGATACTACCATCTAGGAAGAAAGTTCACACTCATCACGGACCATTCTCCACTAGTTTTGATTAGCCAGCGAAAACACTTCAACCCTTGTGTCATGCGATGGATCGTAGACCTGCAGCCCTACTGCTTCATGGTGGAACACAGAAAAAGTAAAGACCAAGGGAATGTATTGTCATGAGCACTACTCCCGAGGAGCCAGGATTGGCCCAGCGCCCCCGGAAGCAGACCCTTCTTCCACATCTCCGGACCCAGCAGACCCCTATAGGGGCCCTTTGGACCGTGTCCTGGCGCCTTTGGCGCCAGGCTCATAAAGGACTTCAGTCCCGGCGCCATAGGCCCGGGCTCATATTGATAAACTGTGTAATTATGCTTGGGTGGACTTACCTGAGGCAGACCATGCTGCATACTTACCCAGAACAATCCAGTCTGGCTGAAGTCCCCAGCCATCAGGGCTGGGAGGAACTATTTCCTCTATTCAGGAACTATTTTCTTACCTGGGTGGGGAGGTGGAAGAACACACACCTAAAGCACTTCTCTGCTATTTAAACCACGCCCAATGGAATACACGTGCTTTGCGTTATTCTGCATCAGCAGCAGGACGCTCACCGAGTCGGCTCCTGCATCCTGGCTCCTGACACGCCCGCCAGCACCCGGAACACCTGCAAACAGACAAGAAAAGAGAAGGCGAGCATTAGAAATTATACTTACCGGAATCCGGCCTCAGCAATCCTACCTCCGACGATCCTGCAAAGGAAAGGTACAAGATTAGCAGCGCTCTCAAACGCTCGCAGCCGCGCCGCCTTGCCTTACCCATCCGTGGCAGTGCTGTCCATAATTGGGGTTTAGTATCATTACAATGTTCTCCATCCTGAACATCATCACCTAACCTCACCCGTAGGAACCCTGCCTTTACCCAAATGTCATCTGCCTGATCCCCCAGTATTGCAACAAACAAACTTTTCAAGTCCCCCACAACTAAAGTAGTGCCGGTCGTCTGCTTTTCAAAGGCATATATCCAATGATGAGAGACTGGACCACCTTTATGAAGTTATTTTTGGCCATGTGGGTCCAGAGTATGTACTGGGGCCTCGCCGGCCCCTTATGCAATAATGGGAACTGTGCCCACAACAGAAATCTTTTCACCACTGGCATATGTCCATACCAATTTCTCAACCTAGTTCCCCACAAACTATGAAATTATGGGTGGCAATTTTCCATCTTCCAACTCATCCACCGTATCCCACTTCTTGTCCCCTGGGACTGTGCAGTCCTATTTATCATCAGACCGTACTGTCACATAATACAAACTGTCCACCCGCCTCCTCCTCTTCTCCTCCCTCTCTTTCTCTACAAGCACATCCTTAATCGCAGTGCTCTCAATTCTAAACACAATGTCTCTCGCTCTCCATTCATCAGATCCCACCGGCACTCGCTGCCCAACTCCCCTATCTAACCTTAACCTTGCCAATTCTTCTTCTGCCTTTCTCAATGCTTCTTTCAACTCCTTCTGTGGCTTTCTGACTATGTGTCCTTGAGCTTTAGCTCTCACAGCTGCAGATGCTATAGGATTGGGGAGGTTCTGCTACTGAGCCAGTGCAGCGGTGGGGGCACACTAGCGGGCAAAGGGACAGGTTAGGATTTGTGTATCCTGATGTGGCACCTGTGGGATAACACCCCATAGGAGGGGACTGAGTTGACTTTCTTCTGCGGGAAACACTGGAGTGGGAGGTACTGAAGCACAAGGGGCATTGGGCATGGTAGAGGTTGGAACACAGATAGTGGGTGACCGATTCGCCATCTTAGAGACATAGATATCAATAGAGACATCTTCCAGTGTCTTCCACCATTTTCCACAATTCTCACACTTCCTTTAGATTTTTCAACTCCTTCCCTGCTAAACACGTATACATATAGCTCAAAATATCTTTATTATTTGTTTCCTGTTGCAGCCATGGCCATGACATTCCCCCTGTAGTCACTGTTAATCATTCTTTAGGATACTTAAGAATTGTTTCTGGGTGCAAAGGAAGAGCTTTACACATATAATCCAATGGTGTTGCCGCCTCCATCACAGCCGCCCCTCTCCTAAACAATATTCCAGTTAACCAAGTCCTGATCCTGCAGGCTGTACTCACCCAATGTCCATTGCCCTCCAGCAACCAATGCCCCACCCTTTCCCACATTCTTCTCACATACGTCCTCACACCATTTACAAACCTCCTTTCACACAACAAAATCAGACCCTCCCTCGGCCTCTCTCCGTCACCATAAAACAAGTAGCAAATAAATAAAAATGACTTTTCCATTCCCACACCTCCTATGTATCAGGTAGGAGATCCCAGGTCCACAGGGGGCCTCTACCACAACTACTTCTCCGTTCCATGCCCCCCATAATACTGGGCGGAGAGATCCTAGGCCCACTAAATATGCAGAGCCCCTTTCTTTGCTACAAAGTGCCGTCTTCTTCCCTAGTAGTAGGAAGGGTCCAGTTACATCACAGTCCTCTATATAGTAATTAAATCAACCTATATACAATGTCACATGGTCTTCTGCACCTTCCACCCAGTCCTCGCTCACTACGTTCAGACCATTCTTCCCAGACCCAAACGCTCTCACTCCTCCTCCGCACCACACTTGTTTTTCTCTGCAAAAAGGTGCATTTACATCTAAAAGCTCTCCCAAAATCCTCTGTCACTGAGTCCCATCAATGGCCTGCACAATCTGAAGACAGCTTCCCGCTGCAATGAACAGACAGGAATTCTGATAACACAGCGCTAATAAACCTCTCCAAGGTGTGTGCAAGGGGACTGGTTGGTGTAGGTGGGCATGGCCCCTCTGGATGTGGGGCCAGGAATTCTCCGTCCTCATTGGCGAGTCTGAGATCACGTCAGTGTCACCAACTTTGTAGGGTAAACCTCCAACAACCAGACAGTAAAAGACACTCCACTAATGAAAAAGGCTTAGTGCACCTTTTTGTGAGAAGAACAAGAGCTTTATTGGTATACAAAAAGAAAAATCCACTGCCACCAAGCTCTCTCTCTTCTTCAAAGCAAACAGCACATTATAACTGCAGAAATCGTCATCAGTGACGCACACAGTATACTGTGTTCATCCCCCACCCTCACTGGCTGCTGCCTATATACATGCTAATGATCATATATGAATCCCCAATTCATAGGTCACATCCTCTTCACCGCCAACATCTCCACACGTGGATTTCGATCTCTTCAACTTGGGATGCTATTAGGTGATTGGTTAAGTTACTGAAAGCACTGCCCTGCCCTAATCCTGTGATGTGCACCTGGCCATCAACTTGATCTCAGTGGATAACTTCAAGGTCAGTCTGGTCCTTGAGAATAACGCAACTCTTTTCTCATCCCAGACACACAGGCGCCCCACCATCCCTTCCTGCCGCAATCTTAAAAGATTTGGCATCACCCTTTACTCTCCCTGGTACAAATAACAGACCTTGTTGTCCTTTGATCCCCCCTTCCAGCCACTCCTCTCGAGGGGCAAGCCTGAGTATCCTGCATGTCCCACTATTCAGTCTAATTTGTGAAGTATTTAAGAATTTTTCTCATGGACATCTGGTAGTTCAAATGGGATGGCCATTATGCTGGGGGCGCTGGTATTCTAAATCTCAACTCATGTTTTGTCAGCTCAAGACCTCTGCCCTGGCTCCCATGGGTTTGTCCTTCACGACCAGCTGCAGCCCTCCTCGTGTTAGGCAGTTTGCATTCCATTCTTATTTTGCAGCGCTCTAACAGGAAACATTTGAGTATGTGTGTGCATGCGTGTTTCCTACCTCGCTTGAGGTGGGGGTGGGAAATCAGAGTACAAGGCCTCGTTGTTCAGTGTTTTCAACATGGCCTGCAAGGATACAGTCATACATACATACTGTGAGAAACCTGAAGGTGTCTCACCCACTAGTCTCCGGGGATCTGTCATCCAGGTGGACTGCATACAGCCATCACTATTGAAACCAGTTCTTGGGGGTGGACCAGTGTGGGAGGATTACCTGGATGAGGGGTCTTCGGGCAGTGGTATGATACTTGGAAACTTGGAAAATGTGACTCAATTGAAACAAATTGGGGAACCCTACCATTTCAGAAGTTTAGTCATAGAGCTTCCATCCCTACTGTTGCCATGAAAGAATCAATAGACTTCGATATCTGTAGTCGTAGAGATCTATTATTCCCCCTGGGAAAAGACGAATGATTCCTACACATTTGGTTTTAATACCCCTTCCAGGGTGTTACATATGGTTGGCCCCCAAGTCTGTTCTAGCTTGGAAGTTTGGTATGGATGTCCTAGCAGGTATTATTGATCCTGACTTCTGGGGAGACGTAATGGTTCTCTTGCAAAATAACGGTGAAATCCTGTTTGAAGTACATCGAGGGGAACAAATTGCTCGAGGAATTCTGGAAAAGGCTCTATGTCCTCACTTTAAAAGCACTGAACCAGACAAAACAGAAAGAGGCACATTAGGCTTTGGGGTGATAAACCTTCCACTATGAGGAAGGGAAAAGAGAATATCCTACCATACATCCCGGCCTAGCCTTCGCCCAGCGAAACGATGCATCTCCCGCTGAAGCTTACTTGCAAGCTGTTCCAGAAGGGGAAGGTATAGAGAAGAAAAGCTCTTTTTCTTTCTTTAAACAAAGGATGCTGTATAAGAATGAAACATCTACAGAAGGCTTAGAAAAACACAATTTGTTATTCCAAAAACCCACCGAAAGGTTGCACTAGAAATTGCGCATTCCCTCGAACCGGGGGACACTTAGGACAGTCCAAACCCCAGGCACATATCAGTCTGAAGTTCTACTGGCCAGGTATCTATGCTGATATAAGGACCTTTATCCAGACATGTGAAATGTGTCAAGAAATGAGCAGTTACATCCCATTACCTGCCCCTTTGAATCCTCTGCCGATCATAGAAATCCCTTTTTCAAAAAAAGGGATCAACATCATTGGCACATTGGAAATATCTAGGCTGGGCAACAAAGATGTACTTGTGATAGTTGACTATGCCAATACCACCCAGCAAATTCTCAAACACCTCCTACCATACTTTTCCCAGGTGGGTTTCCCCAAAGAAATATTGACAGACCAAGGTTCACATTTTATGTTGAAGCTCAGACCTGAAGTCAAAGACCTACTCCATATTACCACCTTTTAAAACCTCTGTGTACCATCCCCAAATGATGGTTTGGTAGAAAGATTCAATAAAACTCTGAAATTGATCCTTAGGAAGTTGGTAGACAAAGACGGGCAGGATTGGTTCCAAATGATTGCCTGGGCACTATTTGCAGCAGGAAAATCCCTCAGGCCTCTACTGGATTCTCTGCTTTTGAACTGCTTTATGGCAGAGAACATAGAGTTGTCTTGGACATGCTCCAAAAAACATGGGAAGAATGAGAAGAGGCACCCATTCCTCTCTTGCAAACTGCTACCAGATTGCGGGAGCATGTGAAACTGGCTTGAGATCTAGTCTGTACCCGTATGGAAAAAGCCCAGAGTCAACAAAAATCTGCTTATGACAAGAAAGTAAATTTAAAATCATTCTCTGTAGGACAAAGGGTATTAATCCTCTTAACCACCTCAGAAAACAAACTTGTCTTTAAGTGGTACGGACCTTATGAAATATTGGAACGAACCGGACTTATAAGGTAGCCCAACCCAACTTAAAACAGAAGGTCCATCTATATCATGTAAATCTCTTAAAGGAGTGGAAAGAGAACCCGTCAGCCACCCCTGCCGCAATACTATCCTGTTTGGTTCCCGACGAAATAGACAACTTTGAATTAATTCCTTTAGAACTGTCTATTCAACAACAAGACCTAAAAGATATAGTGACATAATTTCCCGATGTATTCTCAGAAAAACCAGGAAGAATAAAAGGCACCTATCACTATTCGCCTCGATGCCTGCAGGCTGTGTGAGCGCTTTAAAACTGTAAAATAAATATATTAGAACACCTAAGGGAAATGTGGTAATCTAAAACCATATAAGACTCCCAGAAGCCCGGAAGCAGATAGTGGTTAAGGAAGTAAATAAGATGTTAAGAGCAAATATTATTGATCCTTCATTGCGTCCGTGGTCCTCCCCTATCGTATTGGTCACCAAACCTGACAATTCCTGGATGTTTTGCATAGATTTCTGCCAAGTTAATGCCATTACTGACTTCGATTCCTATCACATGCTGCGCATAGATGACCTAATTGATCAACTCGAAAATGCCACTTCTCTATCCACCCTAGACTTAACAAAAGGGTCCCATATAAAGAAAAGACAGCTTTCTCAACGCTCTTAGAACTATTTCAATTTAAAGTCCTCCCTGTTGGGCACACAGCGCTCCTGCCACTTTCAAACACCTCATGGATAAACTATGACATCCCTACTCTGACTTCTGTGGTGCTTATATTGACGATTTTGTCATTTATAGTAAAACCTGGGAGGACCATCTTTTCCATCTTTTTTATTATCATGAGGGTGCTCTGAGAGGCCTGTTTAAGTGCCAGTCCATCCAAATACACACTGACACTGTCAGCCATGAAATACCTTGGCTTCTTTGTAGGGACTGGTAATGTACAACTGCAACATGAGAAAGTGAACGCTGTCTTAGAAACTCCTATACCTAAAACTAAAAGAGATCTCAGAGCTTTTCTAGGATTAATTGGGTATTACTGTAGGTGTATCCCAAACTTTTCGGATAAAACAGCTATGCTGATGGATAAATTTAAAAACCCCAAACCTCAAAAACGTCATTACACTGACGAGGATGATATATGTTACAACAACTTGAAGCAAACCCTGTGCCTGAACCCAATCCTAAAGGTAGTGGATTTCTCAAAAGAATTTGTACTGCAAACAGATGCCTCCCTCAAAGGGTTAGGAGCAGTCCTGTCCCAAGTCTGCGACGGATTAGAACATCCCATCCTGTTTGCAAGTTGCAAGCTTTTCCCATGTGAAAACAACTACTCTATGCTGGAATTGGCTGCCCTAGCCATCAAGTGGGCCATTATCCACCTTAGATACTACCATCTAGGAAGAAAGTTCACACTCATCACGGACCATTCTCCACTAGTTTTGATTAGCCAGCGAAAACACTTCAACCCTTGTGTCATGCGATGGATCGTAGACCTGCAGCCCTACTGCTTCATGGTGGAACACAGAAAAAGTAAAGACCAAGGGAATGTATTGTCATGAGCACTACTCCCGAGGAGCCAGGATTGGCCCAGCGCCCCCGGAAGCAGACCCTTCTTCCACATCTCCGGACCCAGCAGACCCCTATAGGGGCCCTTTGGACCGTGTCCTGGCGCCTTTGGCGCCAGGCTCATAAAGGACTTCAGTCCCGGCGCCATAGGCCCGGGCTCATATTGATAAACTGTGTAATTATGCTTGGGTGGACTTACCTGAGGCAGACCATGCTGCATACTTACCCAGAACAATCCAGTCTGGCTGAAGTCCCCAGCCATCAGGGCTGGGAGGAACTATTTCCTCTATTCAGGAACTATTTTCTTACCTGGGTGGGGAGGTGGAAGAACACACACCTAAAGCACTTCTCTGCTATTTAAACCACGCCCGATGGAATACACGTGCTTTGCGTTATTCTGCATCAGCAGCAGGACGCTCACCGAGTCGGCTCCTGCATCCTGGCTCCTGACATGCCCGCCAGCACCCGGAACACCTGCAAACAGACAAGAAAAGAGAAGGCGAGCATTAGAAATTATACTTACCGGAATCCGGCCTCAGCAATCCTACCTCCGACGATCCTGCAAAGGAAAGGTACAAGATTAGCAGCGCTCTCAAACGCTCGCAGCCGCACCGCCTTGCCTTACCCATCCGTGGCCTCGCCGAATTCCACCGCGGCCACGACGCCGGCAGCATCTCGGCACCTGAAAAACAGAAAAGGACAGTCATTAGAGGTGCCTGCTCTAAAGCGGCCACATTTCTTCCACTTACTTACGTGGCTCATCACGCGCGACAGCGGCTGTGTCGCCGGCAGCATCTCGGCACCTGTAAGCAGAAAAAGACAATCATTAGAAGTAAGCAGTCGCTTTTCTTTCACTTACCTTCCTCCACCGCGGCTACGACGCCAGCTACATCCCAGCACCTGCATAGAGGAATACATGGTGAGCACTACTAAGCACGGAGAACAAATACTCACCAAGAGACTTACCTGCTTTAGGTTTCTGGGCCCCGGTTCCTGTGGAGAAAAGACACTCATACTTACGGCTACCGTAGGAGAGAAGAAATGTCACAGTGTCCGCAACTATTTCCCATCCAGTGACGTAACTGGATTCTACGCACCCCTGCACCTGAAGCAGGATGGAGAGCTCACCTTTACAATACCTAAGGTGAGAGCTCGCAGAAACCAAGTTGGGGGGTCAAGAAGAGTGAGAAACGGGAGATTGGTGGGAACACATATCCACCCCAGCTGGTAATCAATCCCTTTTCTTCCACCTGCAGAAAACTTACTCTACAAGCCAGGCAATCCAAATTCGGAGGCCCCGTCCAGAGCATCTTCCGGGCCCTGCGCCTCACGATAGAAGAAACGGTAGCAGTCCAGTTCGGGTCAGCGTCTCTGTGGGAATCAGGTGAGCGTTACATGTATATTTCCTTTCCCGGTTCCCCTGTGAAGCAGATGTGGCTACATTGCATGGAATTGAATTGATTGTTTATCTTTATAGTGCCTATAAACAATGTGTTTCAAAGTGCTTAAAGGAGGGAGGAAACTTGGGAGAAATACAGTTACATTCTTACAAGTCCTTTAAACAATTCAGAATGTGAAAAATAACTATCTTAATCAGCCTGGTAACATATCGGATAGTGAAAGTGCAAGTAACAAATCAGGGGGGGGGTGAGACAAAAACAAGCAGTTACATTACTATGCCTGGCGGCAATTGACATGCTGCCGGGAAGTAACAAGAGGAGGGAAAGGGGGTTATGGACTGAGGGAGAAGGAGAGGAACAACATAAGCAACTTAAATACTAGGTCTGGCGACAAGACTGAGTCGTCCTGGAGGGGGAAGAGGGAGTAGAGACAAGGAGGGGAGGAGGGAGAGACAAACAAGCTGCTATCACAAGGTCACTAGACAGATGATAGAGTAAGTGCTAATAGGAAGGGGAAGGGGAGAGTGGAAGAGAAAGACAGGCGGCTGCAATTACTATGCCTGACAGCAAATGAGGTAGTGCTGGAATTTAACAAGAGCAGGGGAGGAGAGAGGAGGAGGGATAAAGGGTGAGAGGGATGGGGGAAGACGAAAAAGGCGACCAATTTATTAGGACAGATGACCTATTGAGAGTAGTGCTGGAGGGGAGGGGTAGGAGAAGAGCAAGAATAAGGGGGGGACACAGACAGGCAGCTATCACACAGATCAGAAGGTAAGTATGAAAAGCAAAGTGCTAGTGAATGGACAGGGGGAGAAGGGGGCACAACACACAATCAAGGGAGACCAAAAAGGGGGGTAGGGGCAAGCACAACTATCACAGGGGGGTAATGGGGGTAGGGGCATAAACATCATTATGGGGGCAAGGTGGGGACAAACACAACTGTTAGGGAGGCAGGGGCGGCACACACAGCCATCAAGGGGGGCATGAGGGGAACAGGCACAACCATCACACGGGCCAAGGGGGGTGCAGGGGGAAGCACACGGCTATCACAGGGGGCAGGGGAGGATGCAAACAAACCATCAGCGGGGCAGAGGGGTGGGGTCACACACAGCCATCAGGGAGGCAGGAGGGACACACATACCATAACGGGGGCAGGGGGGACACACATACCATAACGGGGGGCAGGGGAGGCAAACAAACCACAACAGGGCAGAGGCGACACACATACCAAAACGGGGGCAGGGGGGACACAAATACTATAACGGTGGGCAGGGGGGACACACATACCATAGCGGGGGCAGGGGGGACACACATACCAAAACGGGGCCAGGGGGACCACACATACAATAACGAGGGGCAGGTGGGACACACAAACCATAACGGGGGCAGGGGGGACACACATACCACAGCAGGGGAGAGGAGGGACACACATACCATAGCGGGGGGGCAGGTGGGTCACACAAACCATAACGGGGGGCAGGTGGACATACATACCATAGCAGGGGGCAGGGGGGACACACACACAATAACAGGGGGCAGGGAGACACACATACCATAGCAGGGGGAAGGGGGACACACTTACCATATCAGGGGGCAGCAGGGGGATAGAGGATAATGGGAGAAGAGAAATGAGGCCACATTGGAGGGCCGGGGAGCAGTGAAACAACAATGCAGGGTACACAAGGTGTAGGCACACAGATGACATGAAAAGCAGCAGAACGCTCACTGCTCTATTGTTGAAAGTCCTCATCATGCCATTATCAAGTGCTTCATGTTTAAAAAGAAATTCTTCAGAAACGTTGTGCACCGATGTGCATTGCTGACAAATAAACCTTAGTAATAAGGCTTACCCCACAATGGTGATGGTTCATGTGGCAGGCATGGCAAGGCATCAGGGAAGCCTCAAAGGTCCTTGTATGTCCAGGATTAAGTGAAGACAGTAGAATAATATGGATGAAGAGTGTGTGAGAAACTTGAAGGAGTCTCCACCGCTAGTACCCAGGGATCTGCCATCCAGGTGGCCAGGACACAGCCATCGCTATTGGAATCAGTTCCTGGGGATGGACGAGTGCAGGAGGATCACCTGGATGAGGGGTCTCCGGGGAGCAGAAGTGGGACACCGAAGGGTGAGATGCGGATCCCTTTTCCTGTAACACCTTTTTCCCAACCTACCAGGTAGGATACTTGGAAACTCAACCCTGCCCCTTTTCCGACACAAACACTTTATCACAGACATTTCATTGTGAGTAACAATGGACTAACACCAGAGCCTTATACCTGACATGTCCCACCACCTTAGTCAGGCAAGATCAGGCAATTACTAATCATTACACACACCTAACTCCTATCATACTTCCCCACACGGATAAAAGGCAGAGCACAAAAGCACACTCTGAGTGAGGATAAGCACACGAGGAAGCAGCAGTTGCAAGGTAGCCATTTAACACAAGGAGAAAGGCAGCAAGACCAGAGAAAATTGCAAGTAGGGAAGAACCCTTGACTTCCAGAAACCGCTATTTTCACAAGCCTTGGAAAGTGAGAAGCCTAAGACAAGGAACCGAAGCTGAGCAGATCTATGCTGGGCATCAAAGGTATCCTGGGCACTTCTGTGTCGATAGGATAGGCCGGGAGGAACGATTGGCGCCGTGGTACTGTCCTTGGCCCCCACAAGAAAGCTGCACCAGTAAAAGCAGCACAGCCGGTGAGTTGGAGAAACCAATACAAAATCACCCTATGTTTGAACCAAGGTTTCAAGCAGCAACATTGTATGAAGACTTCCACACAGGACTGTGTATGAAGCGCATATGTTAAAGGGTGCAAACAAATGGAAACTAAAGGAGTGAATGACCTGTTGAAAGCTAAAGCAGATACCGTATACAGAGTGGTCCGGTACCAAAGGGGTGGTCATTCGAAGGTCTCTGTTCAGTATCTCACCAAAGGGAACTGCATTGTCAGGAAAGAACTTTAAATCAAAGTGGTCCTGCAGCAGGTCAAACTAAAATCTGTGCACAATCTAGTGTCTTCGATACGTATAATAGTGAAACACAATTGGTCCGAACCCATCTGAGGGAGACTAGTTAAATGTGAAGAGGGATCTGAACCCGGCTCAGCCGGATCCTAGGTGAAACATGAGTCACCCAAGAAGAAACAGTTTGGGGAATAATACAAGGAAAGGGGATCTGTGCCCGGCTGAGAGGGATCTAGGGAGAAAGCATCCAAGATTGTATAGTTACAGGAAGAAAAGAACTTTCTATGTTTTTGTTTTGTCTATCAGGCCCTCCGAAAAAAGAGACTTTGAAGAAACAAGAGATTTGATCATGGAAGGCCCTGATTCTTGAACTGCCATTATATCCTTGTATCACAGACGCCAGAGTGTGCGCTTTGCTCAGAGTGAATTGCCTTGCAACATGCTGCAAAAATGAGAAAAGGAGGCCATCAGCCCAAGTATCCTGATTATCATTTTGTGAATACTTTCTTTTTTATGAACTGCACCCCACACTATTTTGTAACTATTAGTAAGGATAGGCAATAGGTTTTTTTAGTATATGCCCTTTTATTTGACAAGCCTCCACTCGGACTGCATTGTTTATGATTTGATGGTCGTTGCTTGCTCCCATCTTATATTTAAGTTTAGATAGGCATTTATCACCCCCATTTGAGAGTTCAATGAACACCCTTTAACTGTGGTCACTTGTGTCTGTCTTACTTTGATACCATGCCTTCCTTACAATACACTGGATCACTTCTATGTTTCTCGCCATTTTACAGGGTTCCATACCATGTGTGGTGTGTGCATGCAGTGTATCTACCTAACACTCTACAGAGCTATTCAAAGTTTACTGTAAATCTATGTAAGTTTCTACAATGAACACACACAACAATATTAATCAATACCAACAGGACTCCTACCTACCCCCCGCACTTGCTGATGTGCATTTCCCGCATATTAGTATATTTTTACACAGTCTAAATTGTTTGGGAGGGGCTGGGATCTGAACGTGCATCCCAACACCATCATAAATTAATTCAATAATGATGTTATTTGCGATTAGAGATGTTATGCTGTGTGTGATGTCATAAGTACTGCCTGGTGCAGTAAGGTATGTTTGAGCTAGTAAACATAAAAGGTGACTTTGAGACACTCTTAGGATTTCAACTGTAAACATAAATCGCCTCATTACAAGTTTGGCAGTGCGGGAGAAAAGTGGAGGTAATTCCGCTATTGTCACTTTTCCTGCACTGCGCCCTAAATCCACAGATTTGTGGTGGAAAGGTGGTGAATTCGCCTCCAACTTGTTGCTGGAGATAAATCCTCCACTTTATCTCCAGAAATCGGCTTCATGAGGAATCCTTTCTGGATAAAGACCTGTGAGGCTGCAGAAGAGATTTGGAGCTGGATGGTAGTCAGGAAGAGGCCTGTGACAGTAAAGACTAGGTTGGTGAAGAGAGCAACAAGAAAGTTTATAATAGAAAGGAGGAGGTTGGTGACAGTAAGAAGAAGGTGTAGGATAGTCAGGGGGAGGTTGGTAATAGTAAGGAGAAGGTAAGTGAAGAGCATAAGAAGGAGATATGTTATTGTAAGGATTGTAAGGAGGAAGTTGGAAAGAGGAAGGAAGTTGTTGACGATAGAAACCAGTCGGTGGATGATGATAGTTCAGAGGAGGTTGGTGAAGACAGTAAAACAGTAAGGATCTGTTTAAGGGTTACTGATAGTGCAAAGGAAGTAGACAGGGCAGACTAGGAAGTTATTAAATATAATGAGGAGAAAGCTGGAGCAAATATCAGGAGTCTGTTTTTTTTTAGGAGCTGTTAGGTAGGAAGTGGTGAAGCTTCAAGACATCAGCAAATAGAGTTTAGAAGGGAGACTAGGGATAAGTGGGGGGACGGAGGTGGTTGAAATATATGAGAAGGAGGCAGAAGAATACCCCGTATTGGTAGGTGTAAGTAAGGACGAGAGCCAAGATTATCAGGAGGAGGTTGAGGAAAATAAGGAAGAGGTTAAAGAACATAAAGTGGAGGTAGAGGAACGGAGGCACCTGAAAGATAGTAAGAGCAAGCTCATTTGACATTGGGCAGATGTCAGAGGCGGACAGGGGAATGCACATGTCAGAGAGAGCACATGAATAGAGTATGGTGAGGCAGAGGAACTCCCCATTCCCATCCTTTGGTATGAGGGGCAAAGCCACAGGAAACTGGGATGGTCCGGCTCTAACCAATGAGCCTCATAGAGAGTGGCTGGAGTGTGATTCCTCTGGATCATCACCCTCTTCTAGGTGTGGTAGCTATATTTCCTCTTGGAAGACACATGACCCCCAACAATTGAAAAAGTAGTCACAATCCCGGCAGTGCTGCACTCTGAAGGAAAAATGCAAAAAACAAAAAGGGGTACCTGCGGTAAGTCCGTAGCCCTACAGGTCATGACACAGTGAAAATGTAGGGTTTTGGACTAGTGGGCAGAGGATGAGACTCAGAGTATGGATCTCTACAGATGGGCTGCACTTATAAGAATACAGACCAACACTGAAGAGTGTATTCAAAACTCCTTGTGGATCTAAAAACAAGGAAGATTGATGAGGATCTAGATACCCATACTTATCCAATGTGAATAAGAGACTGATACCACAGCACACAGAAGAAAATGCACTGGGAGTGCGAGAGGGGGTCATTCCTGTCTCTGAGCAAGAGGACAATAACCCTCAAGAGTCTACTGAAGATGTGTTGGATTTAACTATCACATCTTTACTACCTCCTTCAGGAATATTGGAGATGGTGTCGCTCAACCTGATATTAATGCAAGAAAATTGGTTGTTTTGTCCTGAAGAAGGTTGCAATACCAAGACAGCACTATTGATGATGCCCGACCAAAGCAACTGAAACATGTGTCGACATAAAAATCTGTGGAAACAACAACATACAGACTTTTGTCACCTTGAACCAACATAGGGACTTTTGTTAACCTTTAATGATTAGAAAAGTAACAGATTTATGACTGTTACTCGATGTGTTTAAACCAATTTTTGACAGTGTGTTTAAGAGAATATAAGTATGAATGAGAGAAAGAGAATGAGCTAAAGTATAAAGGCACACCAAGGATTCCAAGATAGTGCTGAGGTCTCTGGGCCCATTTAAATCCTCAAAGAAGATAATTAATAATGACCAAGGACAATTAACATGTGTCCTACCTGAAGAGGGTAACAATCAGGGAATTCTAAAAGCAATAAAATATCCATCACAAAGAGGTCTAACCAAGAGACCCGAAATGGGGCAACTATGAGCAAGACCAATCCTAGGCCAGCTTACAGAGAACCCTCATCCCTGGTGCATAACAAGAGGTTGGAAGAACCATTAAGGTGGACAAGCTGTATAGGAGCAGACACGTGTTTCACCACGCCTTAGGGAACAAGGGCCACCACTACATGGACTGAAGTAGCCCATCTATTGTCAGTAGTGGAATGGAAGTTCTTTAAGTTTCAAAAATGAACCCACACCACTAGGATCCGTACTGGACAGGGTATGAGACCACTTGCTGGGTATTGCCAAATTAACCAAATGTGGGAAGGTAGGCTGGAGTATGGGGTCCTCCCAGGAGAAGGCTAAACAAGCAGAAACCAAAGACGGAATGAACCCTAGGATAGGAGGAGGGTAAGAAAAGCTGCTGCCTTAAAAGAACCCAGAATGAGTGGAGAGAAAATATCCTTTATATCACATGGGAGTAAGAGGCTATGGAGAGGCCTGAGAGAATTGTTGAAAGTGAACCCTAGGCCATGGAGAGACCTAAGAAACTTGGAAACGATGAACAAGAGACCATGGAGAGTCCTAAGCGAACTGTGAAGGAGAGCAGATTTGAGAAGAAGAGACATAAAATAACTTTGTGGCATGAGAAAGCAAGAGGCTGTGGAGATGGATAGTGATAAGAAGAGGACTTTAAGGAGTCCTTAAACAAAGGTTTAATAAGGGAATCTGAAGGCCTGAGCCTTCCCGGAGAACCCAGAATGGAAGTGACTCGAAAGAGAGACCACTGGCAGGAGCGAATAGTGAGAAAATTGGCTCTTTGACATGGTCCCAGATTGAGTGGGATACATACTGTTGCTATCATTTTTAGACAAAACACAGTGGAGAGTCCTGGGAAACCTAGAACTGTGAATATGAGGCCATAGAAAAGCCGCCCATGACAACTGTGAAGAAGAGAACCAGACATTGTGGGAGTCCTAAAAGAATGTTACTGAGAGCCAGAGGCCACGCAGAGGCCTGAAAGGAAGATGTTGTTCAGAAGAAGAAGAAACCTACTTTGTGACAGGCCAGAATGGAGAGTAAATCTGGAAGGAACCTCCCAGTGAAGCCTGTTATGGTTTGGTGTAGACTGGGGAGGGCCTTTTATTAAGGAGGATTTTTAACATTTTTGTTGGGGAGAATTGTGAACATTTCTTTGAAAGCATAGGGTCAGCCAAGACGCTAAAGGACTTATTAAGAATGTATTTGGACTTTTCAGTTGGCCGTCACATTTGGACTTTGGTTAGTAGCATAGGGCATCCCTGGAGGGGATTAGGTTTAAGATGCTTTATGTTGGCAGAACACAATATCCTTAGGTGCTGGGAGCTCCTGGAGAACCACACTGCGTTGTCCCATCCTTGAAACTAATGTATTGAATTATTCCCTATTTTTTCCTGGGGCAGGCGTGGCAGCCTATCAATTTGCTTGCAACATGGGCTGAACCTCACGGAATAAGCCCATGTTCTAATCACGCTAACATGCATTCTTATTAGCACCCTGGGATGTTAACTCGGGGTGCTCATAGCCATAATCATGCGTTCTAAGGGCTGTACCAAGAAGTAATATCCCAGGGCCCTCCTTAAACTCAGCCCTTGAGTTGTTACCATCCAATACAGCCCTTGGAACAAGTGATTATGGCTACATTATTTCTAGATCCCTAGACTCTAGAGGCGTTTGTCAAAATAAAAACTCTAAAATCACATATAGTTGACAAATACACTTTAAACATGATTTTATGCCTTCTGCTGTGTCTTTGTTCCACCTTCTCACAAAAGACAAAGGAGGTGACAGAGACCAGGACCCTGGGAGGAAGTGATAGACAGGTCTGGGAGACTCAGACTCTAGGGAGACAATAATCCCCTTCTCTGTCTCTCCACTGGATGCCAGGCATACGGAAGAGATTGCTGATAGTACGGAGGAGGTTGTGAAGTCCAAGGAAGTAGCTGAGGATAATAAGAAGGAGGCCCCAAGAAGTGTAAATTCCGCAGGGGTACTGGATGCTCTTCCGGTACAGACACTCTCCAAGGGCCCAATGAAACCAGCAGGCCCCAACTACATTTTCACTTCAAGAAGAAAGGTGCTGGAAAACCTGACACCCAAAATGAAGACTGGCAGAAGTGTTTGGGAAAAATCCTTCCCTCCATTGAGTTACCAAGCCACTAACCAAAACCTGGAGACTGTATACATGCTGGAGAGAGTATACATCCTGATTATTTTAGTTGGTCATGCCCCATGTTTTTTGTTGTTTTGGCCATTCTTTGTACAATTACCCAAAATAAAACTTTGTTTAAAAGGGAAGGTTGCCTGTAAGGTGGGCACCTGTTTTGCAAGCTCATTGGATGTCAAGGAGCATGATAATGTACATTAAATAATCTGCATTTTAACCTCTATCTGGTGCCAGGTTTGGGGTTCAGTGCAGAGTTCGCTCACATACATGTGGATTACACAGGTTCACTGTAAGTGAGAAGGGATGGTGAGGCCATGCAGAAGACTGATCACAGGAAAGGACTAGCGGGCAGAATTATTATTTATATATCAGCGTTGGCAGTGATCGCCAATTTGATCAGTTTTACTACCACGCTAAGCAAGTGAATTGACATAATTGTTATCTTTAACTCTGAACTCGCTTTCCAGAGGAGATGGCGCTCGACGCTGAACAAGGTAAGACCAATAAACGTCAGTGCTGCGCAGAGGCACTTTGCACAAGGATTCAGGGACTTCATCTATTTGTCTTCTGCATCACCACGACCACACTCCTTGGATATTGGGAGTGGTGACAGGGATCGTGGTCAGGCCAATTTCTTTCTTGCTTTCTCCCTTCCTTGACTACAAGGGCCTATAGCGACATCGTAGCCTAGTGCACACAAACCCATTAAAGACATGGAAAATCATGGTGGCACATGTTGGAATTCCCACTGAACTACAATACATACATACAATAGCATCCAATATACCCAACTAACAGCTCAACTTGAACATATACCTGTGCATATTGAAGAGCCTTGTTTCAATAGCAATGTTTGTTGATCAATATTCCTATAGTACGACATACTGTGTTTCAGACATAAGGAAACTGGTTACAATTTGGCTAAGCTAACCTACTTATAAAAGAGCAGTGAATTAGCTGCAGCACATCTTGTTATGTTATGTGTACCAGTAAAGGGCAAAACTGTAAAGAATGACTCCCTATCACAATGAACACTACATCAGATTCAATGGATCAGTCCACTCATCTGTATCACCATGAAGTTAAAACTGTGAATAATCAACTTCTGAAGGATATTGGCAGAATGCTAGTGGACCTCTCTTTTATTAGGGGTGTACCAAATAATAGATTTAAGTATTCAGGCGAACAGTTGGGCAAGTATTCATCCAGAGCTGAATACGGTGCCATTTAGTTGCCTGTTTAATAAATAAAGTTATGCAGACAAGAAAAACACCATGTAAATTAAAAACACATTTTAAAATATGTATATCCATTTTTTATTGCATTTAATGTCTTTGCTGTCTACGGAAGATGTTAGTATAAACGCTGAAAGGAATAAATCATCAATAACAGCACAGTTTCTGTTTTTTTGCATTCATAATTGTTGCTTGATGGGCAATGCCGGAGTAAGTAAGACTAACCCAAAAGTATAATATGCATGTATGCAATCACTGTGAGAAGAGACTGGTTTATGTCTACTTGTGCTTTCAAAAGTTCATTTTGATCCTGCCCATCTTTAGACTTCTGGCTCCAGCAAATACACTGAAACACAAAAGGAGTGATTACATCAATTAACAGCCTGCTGACTGCTGACAATGTTATGCCCCAGTCCGACCCTGGTTCAGGGCAAACGGTGAGCGGGGTCCAAGTCCTATCTTGAATCCTAATAAGCAGCCCACTCTGTCCAAATGTTTTAGAGTACAGCTAGTCCAGGGTGGAAGACCTCCTTTAGGTCGCTTGGCTTCCTTCGAAAGGAAGGGGAGGAGGCAGAGCAGGGTTTCCAAACTAGCTGATTCAATCTCTTTCCATTGGGAGGCCTCATAGCATATAGCTAGTCCAACATCGTTGTAATCTGGGCCGTCAAGAGGTACCTATGGATCAAGTGAACATTTAGCCCCCCAAATCCTGTAGACCTAGTGAGAACCCTCTGCTAGGCCCTTAGGGGTTTGTGGGCCCTTATAAATTTTCTGATCACCTTTCGGGGCTCCCTTAAGTCTTTACAAAGGATCTGAATGCGAAGTGCCTGAAATACATAGAGTAATCTCAGGAGCATGGTCATCTTCACCGCTTTCGGACCAACAAAGAAATGTCCTGAAGGTCCCATTGAGCCAAGTGTTCCCTGGCTACTTTCCATAAGCCGGGAATATTAGCTTTCAGCAGGGTGCTGCAAGTTGGAGTAATATTCACCCCAAGTATTTTATCTCTTTCTCTGCCCATCTAAAAGGGAATCTCTGTTTCAGAGGTGTGAGAGTGTGAGGGTCGTCCGTGATGTTGAGATCCACAGACTTTTGTCGCTGTTTATGCAGAACCCTGAAATATCACAAAAGATAACCAAAATGGATAGTAACTCTTGCAGGGATTTGAGTGGGTCACAAACAGAGAATGTCAGCATATAACGTCACTTGGTGGCAGAAGTTGTTATGTACAATCCCCTGGATCCTCGGCTTTAAACAGATCCACTGGGCTAATGGCTTCATTGCCAGGGCAAAGATAAGGGGTGATAATTGGCAACTCTGTCTAGTCCCTCTCTTTATAGAGATAAGGGGCGTCCACTGCCCATTCACCCGTACTTTGGTTTGGGGAATATTAAAATTGGCCATAATGTATTTAGAGATGTTAGACCCAAAGCCAAGTTTGCGAAACAGGGTTTCCAGATATTCCCAGCTCATACTATCAAAGGCCCTGTGTGCGTCAAGTGAGAGGATCACACATTTTGGGGATTTGTAGCTGCCCAATGCTATTAGGTCCACTAGTCTCCTGATATTAATGTGGGCCTCTCTATCTATAATGAAGCCCGTTTGATTGCAGTCAATCAGTGATGTGAGAACCCCCGCACATCTGGACTAGATGATTTTACTATATATCTTTGCATCACCATTTAACAGGACAATCGGTCGATATGCCATGCATTCTTTGGAATCCTTCCCGGTTTCAGGATCAATGTTGTAGCCGATTCAGCCATGGTTTCAGTCCTCGGCCCAGATTTCAGGAATGATTTGTACACCATGGCACAGTGGGGCGATATTATATGCATGAATGTCTTGTAAAATTGGTTTGGGAAGCCATCCGGACCTGGGGCCTTACCAATTGTGAGTGAACGTATTGCTTGAGTTATCTCCTGCTCTGTAATTGCCATTTCTAGGGCTTCTTGTGTATCACTAGAGAGCTTTATGAGTCCTGCTGCTGCTATGAATTTTGCCTCCCAGTCAGGATCGCTCGGTGTTTTGGCCAGTACCTTACAAAAATAATTCTCTACTAGCTTGAGTTTCTCAGGGTCTGCTGCGACCCTTGACCCATCTGGGGTTCTCAGCATGATAGATAAAGCCATGATAAAGTTACAGATAGTTAGTTTACGTCGTTTTGCTGCCAAAAGCTTTTTGGCCTTGTTGCCTTTAGCATAGAATTGTTGCTTAGTGTATAGCAGCGGCTGGGCAGATTTATATGTTATTTGTACTTCTAATACCTTTCTTATTAGCCGCACTGCCCTTAGAGTTTTCTGTGAATTTCTCTGTTTGTGGGCAAGTTCGTGGGTACAAACTTCTTCTTCCAAAAGGGCCCGGGCAGTGCTATTAGCCTTTGTATATGCTGCTCTTTGGCTAATGATTGCTCCTTTGTGCACTGCCTTCCCTGAATCCCACACTGCCGACGGGTCAAGGTCCCTTATGTCATTATGTGCCAAGCAGTTGTTTGGGTTTCTGTGATATGTGTTATTATTGCATTGTCCTGTAATATAAAGTCATTCAGTTTCCAAAGTGGTCTAATGGGCATCTGTGGTGTCCCCAAGTCAAGTGACATTTGTACTGGGGCGTGGTCCAAGAGTACCCTTGGGAGGATCGCTATCCCTGTAGCAGTGGGAATCAGGGTATCGGATATCAGAAGCATATCCAATCTTGAGCACCCTTTGTGAACCACAGAGAAAAACATACTTTCCCACTCCCCTTGGTGGAAAAACCACCATGCTTCGAAGGCGGATAGATCACGAAGGAATTTCATCATGGCTTGAAAGTGTTGTCTGTCCAGGTTCATGGGGGGTAATGTCTTATCCAGGGTGGGGTCCACAGCACAATTAAAGTCTCCACCTATAATTACCTCCCCACCTGTCAACCACGGCCAGCACCCTGGAGAACGAGACCAGGAAGGTATCTTGGCTTTCATTTAGAGCATATACAGAGGCCAGGGTGACTGTGCGATTATGTATCTTTGCTGTGACAATTAGGCACCTACCCCCCATCTCTCAGAGTATCGATGACCTTCACAGGGCCCCACTTCTGGACCAGAATGGCGACACCACGTTTCTTAGAATCACTATCTGCAAAATAAACAGTAGACAACATTTTTATTGAATAACCTAGTTTTATCTTTTGGGAGTAGATGGGTTTCTTGAAGAAATACTATCGCTGTGCCCAGCGATGATAACCTCAAAAGCACTGCTTTTCATTTGATCTGCGAATGAAGCCCCTGGGCATTCAGAGTGATAATACTTTAGATTAGGTGTCACCATCTATAATCCGGTAAGGAGAACCATAGTTTCTTTCACTTTCCCAAATCACAGTCCGAACCAGAAAGTTAAACCAAACATCCCTAAAACAAAATTAAACCAAAACATTCCCCAAATGAAAACAGCATTGTCCATGTGCCCTTTAGCGTCATTTGTCTATGGAGGATAGCTCAGGGGCATCGCGTTCGCCTTGGAAGCAAGACAACACGTAGCAGCACGGGTTCAATCCCCAGGTCCACGCTTAGAAACATTACAATTTCCTCAGCCACAAGGTCACATACCTTTATTGGAGGATCACATCCTCCAGCCAACATTTTCAGCATGCAAGTAGGCATTATATCCGAAAGACTGCCCCACCCTCCACCATTAAATCAGATATAGAGCAACTAAAAATCTCACCACCTATGTTAAGCCCCACACCAGAAGAAAAATTAGGGGAACCAAACTTTAACTGGGAGTCAACAGGAGCCATCTTGTGGTGGCAGAATCTACCCCTGTGATAGGTGGTCTCAATTTTCTAGGAATATTCTTTCAGCTCGGCCATACTGTTTATCAAGTGATCTCAAGAGATTTCAGCGTCTGTCCCTGAATACTGTCCCTGTTTTCTTCTTTGCTGATAATCTGGAATCTCTATGCCTGCCTTTTGGGTTTCTCTGGGACCTGATGGTCTCCTCAGGATCCGATCCTTTCTTGTGTTCCAAATCCCGCTGGTCTTGAACCCCCATTAGTTCAGCTGCCTCCTCTTCTGTCGCTATGGCGTATTGTTGATTTTGAAATTCAACCAATAACTTGCACGAGAAGCCCTATCTGTGGCACAATTTGTGTTTTCTCAGCCAGATGGGTATCATGCCATGTTTGCCTCTCTTTGCCAGGATGCGCGAGGATAGTTCTTGGAATAAGGTGATTTCTGCTTCACAAAATTTGATGGATCCTGTGTTTCTCACTGCCATGCGTATCTTCTCCGTCAGCTGGAAGAAGTGAACAATGATGTCTGCTCTGTTGAATGGATGATTAGCCCCTGTGTGTTCAGGGTGATCCATTAGGGTATCAAAGAGATTCTGCAAATATTCTTCCAGGTCTTTATCTTTTTTTCTGATGCAGGGCCCCTCTCACCCTTATGTTGTTCCACCTAGAACAACTTTCAATGTCCTCCTGTCTTGTCTGTACCAGTCCCAGATGTTATTCAAGACCAAACACTCTGTTCAGGAGCTCTGCCTGACCGTGTGCCTGTTTGCAGATTGACGACCACTCCAATCGTGACGGTGCGTGGTACAAAAACCTTTAACATTGACATTATCATCATCCAATCTCCTTTCGGCTGCGAGCATGTTGTTATTCAGGTCCACTATAGAGTTAGCCAGTTTGTCAACATTGGCATTGATCCCTTGCTTAATTTCCATAAGGAGGTTATAAAGGTCACTCTTCATGGCTGGAGCATCACTATTTTCATTATCTAGGCCAGGAGGGTGGACCTGCACAGTCACCAATTGGAGGTGCTTGGGCTTCCCTTTGTGCGCTGTCAGCATGGTCTTAATTTTACCAGATTTTGCTTTAGGGACCGGCTTGGACATGTCTCACCTCAGCAGGAGCCCAAATCTAAAATTCAGACAGCTGGGGCCTTCCTAGCCACTGGCACTTAGGTCCTTAGATGGTGAGCTCTTCATGCCCAATTAGAGGTGCTCCTTTTATATGGGCTCCCTCCATCCTCCTAGCTGCACACCAGTTATTTCACATTATCAGGAAGAGTAAGGCTAGCCATCCCGGGGTCTAGTGTTCAATTAATTTGTCCATATGCGGCTATGGAAACTCTCTATTTCAGTTTGGTGTAGGGGGCACCTCTCACCACATCCTGCATGATATTGGCCGGCTGGAGCAGGGAGACCCACTCTCCGTATGTGACATATCCTGGAGAGTGAGCACATCCGCTCCTCGCTCATTCGCTCAGGCACCCAAATCACAGTCTCGCTGTCTCGCCAGGCGTGGAAGGGAAGGGAAAAAAAGGCCCTGCTACATCCTTCCAGATATCCCCACTGTCTCTGGCCAGGCACCGAGTCTTATTGGCCACCAGTTCAGAGCCTCGGCTCCCTCGCCGTAACCATCTTCAGTCCAATGGGTGGCGCCATCTTGGTTTATAGGGAGCGCAGGCCTTGTCAGATATTGCTGTTGTGCTGCACCCTGTTGCCCACGAGTTCACAAGTTTATTCAGGGACCCTGTCCTATTTGGGGTATCAGAAACATCTGGGGGAGATTTGGCAGGTTTAGAGTGACGTATAGGGCTCGGTCTGATGGGGCTCACAGAGACTACAAACCCTTAGTCTGCCACCTGGCCCTGCTCCTTCCATTCTTCCTATTCTATTGCTCATTCTCCTTCAAATCTTTCCCTTGCTTTCTTGGGTGATCTACCACCCTACAGGCCCTGCCAGCACATTGTGGGAGGATCTTGATCTTCTTCTAGCGGCACTCCATACTTTGTTTGCCCCCTTGATTCTTCCCTGCAATTTTAATCTCCACCCGTCTTCTACTAACTCATCACTCCCCCTCCTCACTATTCTTGATTCTTATACTCTTTCTAATGTTCCTACCCCCCTTAAAATCGTGGGTTACTCTGTGACTTGATTGTCTCTTCTCTGTTAGCCCTATCCTCAGTACCTGCCCTTCCGATGCACTCACCCGATCCCTCTGTCCTGTCTTTCTCACTTATTCCTTCACTTCCATCCCTTCAGCCGTCTTCCTCTCCCACTTTCTTCCACCTGGACCTCTGTTCTTTTCCTCTTTTCCTCCTCTTAATACTATGTCCACTTTTTCTGCTGAGTCTTTCACCTCTCTTTTTCCTCAGCTATTTCTTGTACCCTCTATCTTCTCTATCCTCTCACCTCTTTCTCTTCATCGCATAAACCACATCAACCATGGCTTACTCCTGCCCTACTCTCCTTGTGGCGCACTATGTGCTGTGCTAAACGCTGATGGAGGAAATCCCAATCCCCTCTTAACTTTGTCAATCTGTCCTCTCTCCATGCAGATTCCAACTCAGTCTTAATCCTTCTTAAACCACACTACTATACTGATCTTCCTACCACCTTTTCTTCTCATCCTCGTCGTCTTTTTCACTGAAACATATTCTTCCTTCTTCTTCCCATGACCCTTCCACTATACTTTCTGCTTCAGACTGTGTTTCTTGCTTCTCCTCTAAAGTTATTCTCCTCCATTCATCTATTGTTCCCTTCTCTATGTCACCTTCTTCTCCCCGTCCTTCCCTTTCCTCTCCCTCTCTCATGTATTTTTCTCTTTATCTTTATGCCTCAGACATGTCTTCCTTTCACTGTAACGCCTGCCCTACTTATGCCCGTTGTGACTCTCTTCCTTCTTCTCCCATAAATAGGGCCTATCCTTTTCTCTTACCTTACCTGGCCACTCTCTTTAATCTATCTCTTCAGTCCTCTACATTTCTGTCCTCATTCAAACAGGCTACTATACTTCCTATTCTTAAAACAACTTCTCTGAATTCTTCTCTTCCTTCTAACTATCATCCCATGTCATTCCTACCCTTTCATTCCAAACTTCTGGAACGTATTGTTTATTCTCAAGTCTCTGCTCATCTCAACACTGCCTCTCTTCTTCCATTACACCAATCTGTTTTTTATCCTTTTCCCTCCATGGAAACTGCCCTTCTCTCTGTCTGTTGATCTCTTCTTTCCACTTGCTATTCTAAGCAATCGTCTCTTCTGGTTCTTCTCGACCTGTCTGCCGCGTTTGACACGGTTGATCACTTTGTTCTTCTCAATTCACTTTCCTCTCTTGGTTTTAGGGACTCTGTCTTAAACTGTTCTGCTACTGCGTCACGGATCATACATATTCTCTCTCATGGGTGGACCAAACATCATCTGTTTTCCCTCTCCAATTTGGTGTACCCAGAGTTCAATCCTAGGCCACTCCTATTCTCTCTTTACACAATTCCCCTTGCTTCTGTTATCTCATCTTTATTCCTTTCTCATCACTTGTATGTGGACAATACGCAGTTCTTTCTCTTCTTTCCCTCCTCCTATTAACTCTGCCCTCACTTCTTGCCTTCTTGCTATCCATTCTTGGATGGCGAACCATTATCTTCATATAAACACTTCCAAGACTGAGGTTCTTTTCTTTCCTATTATTCCTCCTGCCTCTATCTTGTATCCTGCTGCCTTTCTTAATATCTGTTCATCTTGTCTGAATCTTGGTGTTATTCTCAACTCCACCCTTACATTTTCGTCTTATATTTCGACCGCCTTTAGCTCTTTAATGTTTGGAGGTTCCGTCTTTCCTTTGTATTAGCGCTATAAAAATTCTTGTCTACTCTCCTATTTTCTAAACTATTCTATTGTTCTTGTCTTCTTCTTGGCCGTGCTGCTAAGCATCTGACTCCTCTCTGCTCTAACTACTGTTCCTCTGTCTGTCTTCTTTTTTCTTTATCTCCTTGTGAGTCTATATCACTCCACGGGCTCGCTTCTGAATAGCTCCTCCTCTTCAAATTTTATTGCCTCATTTACAAGTGTATGCATAGCCAGTATCCTCCTTATCTTGCTTCATTGATTTCTTTCTATTCACCTTCTCTCTGTCTTCGGTCACAATCTGTTTTTCTTCTTGCTGTCTCACATCCTCCATGTGATAAATCTCCTTTCTGCTCTTTTTTCTCTATTGGCCTGACTAACATTGGAATTCACTCCCTCTCCATCTTTGTTCTCTCCCTTCTTTTCCTCTCTCCCTTATTTTCCTCTCTTCCTTACTTTCTGTTTTGGTTGTTTAATTTATTTTCACGTGATTTGTTCAGTTTTTATTTTCCAACTTGTTAAAGTGCTTTGGCGTATAGTGCTATACAAATACAAGCCAAACACAAATGTAACATTTACAGATGAGGGTCCAAGAATTGGAACAAGGGTGGACCAAAGCAGATAGAAGTCAATGGCACAACATGCTTATCTTCAATATACATGAAAATAATTGAAGGAAATTCATGGGTTCCAAAGTTTTTTCAACGTTTTCTTAAACCGCCCATGGAGATACAACAGGTGCTTTGTATTTGAGCCGATGAAGACTCACAGACTCACAGCACACAGGACTCATATTTTCGATCATATGCATCCTCCGACACCAAAATACCCCAAACAAGTTGATTATATATGGATATTAATTTTACAAATAGACAATAAATAAGACAAAAACATTTGAATATGGATATCTCAAAGCTGCTGCCATCAGATACTCATCTATTTAAAAAGTGGAGAATAAACTTAAAGAATGTTGATGGTGTGAATTCTGTTACTATAAAATTACCTCTAGCAAAGCAAAAGAGGACGACATTTTCAAAAAGGGTGAGGACTCTACACTTGAAGCTACATTGCAAGGGAACCTCTTGGTAGCCCCTTAGCTGTTCTAGTGTAACAGACTTTGTTTGATGTGAGGTCTGATAGACAATGATTCAGATGGTTCCTGAGTTAAGGGAAATTAATAGTTTTGATGCTAGACCAAAAAGATTTGATAGGATTCATTGTGTTATCCCGAAGAGATTCAGCTGGAAAGCAAATGCTATAACCTATATGTATAATTCTGATGTGTGGGCTGCTTACCAAAGCCTTCCCATGTCCTAAATGTAATGCTGCTTTTTGTTATGATTATTCACGTGGGTACTTCATGCTCTCCATAAGCTATAAAAGATCCCTTTTGGGTTGACCTATGGTTTAATATGTATTCTGACTTTGGAATTCTGACTTCCTCTCACTCTTCTCCATATGCACTCCAGACTGCCAGTGAGATGTATCAATTTATATATACCACACTTAATTCCCAATATTTCTTAGATAGTATATTAAATGTGCTGTTGATACTCTGAGATTTCCACAGCTCTTCTTTGACGGATTCAATGATATTCTCCTTGAGTTAACAGCCATAATCACTTTCTTAAAAGATTACACATCATTCTATCTGAAACCAGATGTCATAATCTTACTGGTGAAACATTTAGCCACCGGCAAAGGATTGCCAAACTTTATTTGGCTATGTTGCAGATTTTATTATGGGACAAAATGCCCATAACACCGAAGCTAAATTTAGTTTTTAGGATGATCCTGATAGTCCCCAAGAACTCATGGTGGACAGTCAATAAGGCAGAACTCCACTTGTTTATTTGGGGGAAATTGTAGAGTGAGAATGAATATAGTGAAACTCAGGAAGAAGGAAGTAGTATCATCCGGGTGACTGAGGCCACCACGTATGGAGATTTGCTTTGTAGCAACACAGCTCTATCAGCTATTTCAATTACCATAAACAGTTGGGGATTTCCCGAGATAGAGCTACACCATAGCCAGAGTAGGTTTAATACTTCATCTTACACGATACAACATCCAACTCTTGAGGCGAATACGCTTTTTTGGGAGAAAAATAATAAACTATTTGGGCCCCAAATTGGTGAGCAAACATGATTAAGTTATACTGGTCATTGGTGTTGGATAAATGAATTGTCTGATATATTGCATAGTTCAGGATATAGACAAATGTTTCGTCAGCTACCTAGCCCTGAGTACTGGACATGTCAAAAACCTAGGAGCGGCGTAAAGGTCAGTGTTTTCACCACTCTCAGGGAATCCTTTACTTTCTTCCTTGCTTTCTCCCTGTTATGTTATGGTCTCACATCTGCTACCATCCATTTCACCCTTATATTCTTCACTTAAATCAGATTTTTGCTCTAAAATAAGTCCCATGGTGCTGTGTGGTAGTTGGGAGAAGACATTACAGTAAACAATACAGTTTCTCAATGGTCGGATATAGTCTGTTAACATATTGTAAGAGAAGCTAGATTTAAGATTATACATAACATAACCAATCTCTGATCACTCCAATGAACCATGCCCCCCCAAGTTCACAGTTCCTCCATTTCTCCTATCCATCCACTGCTTCCCCTGATCTCTACTAGTAACCACCTGGGTGTGCCCCCATTGTAGGACACTCTGTTGCTTCCCAGCTCAGTTAGTGCTTTATAAAACCCATAAACGCATACATGTAACTGGTCTTGAATACCTGATAAACTTGGTAGAATTCCCAGATTTTGGTTATTGTGGGAGGTGTGGCACAGAGGAAGGGGCTCTAACACATATTCTTTGGTTCTGTCCATCTTAGACTTGAAAGGTTTTGGTCTCTCGTATGGTGTAAAGCTCACCTGAACTCTGCGGGGGACCTTCTGGACCTCCAACTGACTTCTACCTTCCTGGGAGCTAACACGGAATTTCTGTGGAGAAAATAACAATATTCCCTTCCTTAGTTTTCTTCTTAAATAGGAAGAACAAACTTGTAACTATAGGACCAGCAAAGGCTCACCTTGGTATTTAATATGTTGAGCTCTCCTTCCTGTTCATACAGGGGCGCAAGTCCTGAAGATGGGACACAGGAGAATGTTTCTTTTTATTGTATTATTTGGAATAGGGGAAGAGGCTACTAGGCTCAATATTGGTGGGCAAAATTCACTGGGAATAGGAATGTTCAAAATGAAGGTTACCCCTATCCTAATATAACCTAAAAAGGGAAAGGTTTGCTGTGGTGTGAGGCGTGTGTGACAATGCAGACTGGAGAGCAGTGACAAACTATTATCTCTGACTAGAACACACCTTCAAGGCAAACTCCACAATCTGGCAAGAACCCGCTAATGACAGCGTAATACCATAGAATGTGTAAGGTAGCCTAATAACAATTATACACAATTCGAAGTATTTGATAAGGCAACAAAACAAAGCAAATACATTCGTATATCACTAGGAGTACTTGCGTGTGAGAAGCAGCAAACTGACTGTGAGGCGAGAAGACCGCTATGACAGGACTCCAAACTACGGACTGTGACTGAAGCGAAGCAAACAAGCTGTGAGGTGAGGAGACCGCAATGACAGGACTCCAAACTACGGACTGTGACGGAAGCGGAGACGGCTGCACAGGGAATACAGGAAAGGAACTGAGAACTAGTAATTAGTTACTAACGGAACTACGGTAAATGTCTGTGGACAAAAAATATTTTAACTGTGACAGAAATCGGAGGTACGCGGCGAGCGTTCCATCTGTACTCAGACGAACGACGCGAAGCGAGAGTCTCCTGATGGGCGGGGCTTAAATAGCCGGCAATGAAAACAACTAGACCCGCTAGCTAACTGACTCAGAGGCACCACCTAGCGGCCATTAAGGAAACCCCAACCAACCATTAACATGAGGGAATTAGAATCAATTAACCAGCTAAGGCAACATGAATTCCCATATGAACCTGTATCTCCGAGGACTAAAATGGGAACTTAACCTGTGGTCATGACATATGGCAAATTATCTGATAAAGCACAGGGATATTTCTACTCAGAAGTACAAAAGTTTCAAAATTCAACAACTCATCAAACATAAATAAATTAAATAAACACAAGCTCAGATGGGTAGTTGTTTTACATAATTTATGGGTATTTCAGACAGATAAATACAGTGCATGTACATACTATATACTTTTTATTGTGCAAAAGGTTTCGAATCATTGAAACCTTACTCAAACACCAATTCATTACATACATATTGATACAGATAAAATCACCTAAAATCATGTTTGACAATCATACACATGTATCTAAATTCATTATAAAATTTCCTAACGTTAAGAAATGACCACAACTTTAATGCATAACAACTAAAATACATTATGACTATACCCTATCATTATACATAGTTAACTCCATACACATTAGAAATTGATATAGGCTTTTTCGACAGTCCCAAGTGGATAGATTCTGTAAGTATAGGTACATATCAGTTGACAGTACTCCAAATTTCATCCAAAGGTTTTTAAAACATTGTCCCCTTATTTTATTCAGATTCGGGCAGAAGATAACTAAATGTTTCTTCATCTGTTTTGCAGAATCTGCAATTGAGTCAATGCGTATTTCAGTTTTGCATCGAAAATCTATTTCTTTAGTTGGTAAAATGTTCAACCTAAAACACAGCAAAAAGTTACAAACATGATTGGAATTATATTCTCATAGGTACAGGGCACATACATTCACTTGCTTGTATACTTTACTCAGATCTTCACCAAGCTTACATTTTCCGACACCATCTATTGTTCAAGATGCCAGTCAACATCCTTCATCTCCCCTATTTCCAGTTCTTCATATAGCGAGCACTGTGGTGGGTATATAAGTTTGTTACACATGTGAACATGTTTTCCACAACACACAGGCATTCAGAGAGATAAGACCCAACTCAAATCTTACCATGACCATGGGAGTCGATATAGTGAAGAACAGTTTTTTCCACACTAAATCCTTTAATATAGTGAAATCGAAATCACCCAATACATAGTAGATTTCTACTCCGTACATCACAACAAGCACCACCTCTGCTTCATATAATGTATGTGCTGGGAGCAATGAAAATGTTCCCGAATTTGTAGTGGAAGTGTTTCATCTGTATAGCGACTCTAATGGCCATTTCCTTACGGTGATGTACCAGTCCAGTATAACTTGATTGAACAGTAATGAGCAGTAATGAACTAGCCCAAATATCTGAACTCAGGTTCCGCCTCCAATTTGCAGCTGTCAATACACCAGCCATGTTTTTTCCAATGCCCCTTAGAGAATATAATAATTTAACTTTTTTTGCATTGATATTTAAATCATTTTCACTGCAAAAGTTCTCAAAGGCGTTCAGCAGTCTCTGCAGCCCTACCTCAGTTCTATCCAAAAGGACTACATGGTTGGCGTAGGAAATCCACATGATCTTTTGTTTATTAATAACTGATGGAATGAAGGCTGCCTCATCTAGTTTAATCCTGTGATCGGCTAAATACAAATTAAAAAGCACTGGTGCTAGTATACAAACTTGCCGTAGGCCACGATCAGTGTGGTATCAGAGTCTAAATATATTAGAATCTTTAATATATTCATCGAGAGTCCCCTGTCCCTTAATTTAGTCCATAGATGTCATCTGTTTACTGAGTCAAATGCCAATGATAGGTCACTCACAACCTTTACTTTGAATCTGATCGACCACGTATCCCACAGTGATTTTTCCCACTCCCGCCCAAAAGCCCACCTGGTTATAGGGTAAGATATTAAAAGATTCTATCCAATAATTAATCACAATCAACATTATTGAGGCAAAACATTTTTGAGTCTACATCCAGGCGGACTACCAGGCGGTAGTTTAGTGGATCAATTCTGTTACCTTTTTTGTAGACTGTTATGACGTTTGACTCCTTCCAACTTTCAGGTTATTTTTCCTGCTTAATATTTTCTTGAAATAATTCAAATAAGATTTGCCCCCAAGTTTCTGGGTCTTCCTTCAAGATCATATTACATAGGCCATTTGGCCTGGGGGCCCTTGACTTACTACTCTTTTTGATAATTCTTTCGATGGATTCTCATCTTATCTCTGAGTTCCATCTTGAGTTATCCATCCTCATCTCAATATCCAAACATCCATCTCCTACTTCATAGAGTGATTTGAACTGATTTATCCAAGCTGCTTCAGCAACTGGATTTGTCTGAAATAACAAATGGATGTTATCCACTTCATTAACCAACTTCCAATAGTCAGCATCATTTTTCTGAGTTATGCAGGACAGCATACTTTCACCATCTATCTGATATTGAACTCCCTGTAAATTCCTTATTTTATTTTCATATATCTGCTTTGCCCTTTTGAGTGCCATTGTAAGCACTTCTGCTCCAAAGCAAGTCTTCTTTAACCACCTATGATTCTGCCTATGCAATCTTCTAATATGATGAATAGTCTTATTATATGATTGCATTTTATTGTTTGAATTTCTTGTTTTTACCTCCATTGATAAGTTCAGGTGATTTTTAATAAAAAATTGGGAAATTTCCTGGGGTTCCATAGGGTGAGAAGTGTGAGATTTCCCTACTTTATGACCTCTTTGTTGTTTCATTAAATTTGCTTATATTAGTAGTGTGCCATCTCAATTTGTTTTCCCTCTAGCATCCATTAAACTATTTCCAATAAGCTCTTTCACTCGTTCAAAATCTTGACCAAAATATGCATACTGTTACAGTTCCACAATCCTGTACCACATCTTTGCGGCCATATAGGCTATGATGGTATTTGGCTGCCCTGTACCTGCGACGCTGGAGATTGCCATGGAGACGAGCCGCAGCAACCTGCAATGTCCAGAAACCCATTGCCATGACTGCTGCGCTGATGGGGTCATGTGACTAGGTCAGCTGACTACTGGCACTGGGTCCGCCTCCACGGCCTTATAAAGTTGTTGCAGTTTCAGCATTCACTGCTTCTGATTGCAACTACTTCCTATACCTTTTGTTTCCACTGTTCGGTTTACCTGTTTCATTGATTGCAACTTTAACCTGCTACACGGACTGTCTTTGACTCTGGTCCCTCCTGGTTACTGAACTCTGTTCGCTACACGGACTGTCTTTGCCTTTGGTCCCTGCAGCTAACTTTCTTCCTGGTTACCGAACTCTGCCCGCTACACAGACTGTCTTTACCTCTGGTGCCTGCAGCTAACTTACTTCCTGGTTACCGAACTCTGCCCACTACACAGACTGTCTTTGCCTCTGGTCCCTGCTGCTGACTTACTTCCTGGTTCTGAACCTCTGCCTGTTACACAGACTGCCTGCTGTTACTCCAGCACCCGTTTCAGCATGATACATCTAACTTCACGTTCATTGCAGACTCCTGTGGCGCCTTCTGTAATTAGTGCTCTTTCAGGACGCTTTGCTGCTGTTCTTCTGTGTACCAGCCCGAATCTAGTGCGTCCCTCGGGCCACCAGGGTCAGAACTCCCTACTAACCTCCCTTGTTTTTGTGTTATCCTTTTCGTTGATCAGTTGGACTTCCTCCTGCCACAGTATCCTCTGCAGTTGCCTTCTATCAAAACAAACTTGTGAGAAAGTTGTTAGTCAAATCTCCACACCAGTGTTATCCAATTATATTATCAGGTAACACAGTTGTGCCTATATTTTCTAGGACCTAGGGGAATAGGGTACTTGCCACCACACCACCCATCTACTCTAGAATGCTCCACTGAGCTTTGAAAGGTAATATTCTATCACTTAGAGTAAAAGTCATTATTTGTGGCCAGAATTGATATTTACCATCTTGATTTTTCCTTGCAGCTTGGTTTCGTGGCGGTGTGTTCTCCCTGCTCTTTTATGTGATCGGTTCCTCTGGCTGTTATTTTTTTGTGTCAGAGGAGTAGATCATAGAAAAGAGTTCCCTTCAGTGAGAATGCCTGGGTTAAGTAATAACCCAGGCTCTTCAATCAAAACAGTTCAACCAGGGATCCATCATTCTCTCGTTGATCATCAGTCGACTTCTCCGGAGAACTGGATCGATGAGTAACACATACAGGCATCGATGGTCACTGGGGGAATCATCTCTCAGTCCGAAGTGTTTCATTTCAAGGGAATGAGCTTCAGTAACCACCATGAAATCGATACATGAGTATTGTACTCCATTTTGCCACATTGCACTCTCCCTTTCATTTTCGAAGTCATACGATTGCGAAGGAAATAAATTCCATCCTTCAAAAAATTGTTTCTTCCTAGTCTGTTTTGGACTATCAGAGATAATTTTCCCCTCCTCCTCCTGAGTTTTAAAATCTGTGTAAAAATACCCCATATATGATGATTACACCTGAATTGTCCTCGTACCAATCCTGTATAATTTGTCCCAAGTAATTAATAACACTTTCAATGCTATTGTCTAGATAATTACAATACACATTGATCAGCAATTATATTTTCCATTCAATGTAGGGTCCATAATCAATTAAACTGCAAGAACTCCTACCATAGAGGCATCTCTCAGCTTAACCCATGAAAACGTACACGTATGTAGGAGGTACAATAATCCTCTTTTTGGTCTTCCAATGGGCCTCTTGCTAGTTTTTTGTGAATATGCCTCATAACCATCTAAAACCACATCCTCCCACAGAAAGGTTTCCTGAAGGCATATTACATCATACTCATTCAAGATTGCCCCACTAGCCTTATCTTGCAACAAATGGTTGAACCCCCATGTGTTCCACTGCATACGCTAAAAATCAGGGTGACTGCGTTCATCACACGACTCATGTGCGCCCTGGCTTCCTGGCAACCACAACCAGCCATCTTCTCTTCTAGTGGTCGCTTGATGTTTACTGACTCCTGCATGGCCACTATTGTGCAATTGTCTGATCTGATGGTACATTGAATAGGTATACATGATATAACATCATCTAATTCCTTCAGATTTTGTTTTATATGCAATTCAAAACCTCTTAGTCTCAATCCATCCACTGAAGATAGTAATAACTCCCTGATCGCCCTAGATGGTACAGTGATTACTACTATATCAAGTATTTTCGCGTGTATAAAATCAACATGTTCAATATCACATGAATTCTAATACTTCAACCTTCAGATGTCATGAAAGATTGTCAATATGCTCTGTCAATTCAGACAAATATTATCTTCTCAAATCAGGTTCACACTTTGGAACCCTTATTTCATCTTTTTTAGAAAATGTTTGTGTTTGAACAAATTCATGTGTAATATCCTTAGACCAATTTACTAGCAACTGACTTTCAGCTGATGTTTCCTTAGTTACAGGACCAAGAGGATTTATGTATTTATTGTGCATTTTTAAGGCGCTTATACATCAAGTAAATTGTGTTTCAAAGCACGGGCAATGGGGAGAGAACATGGGATTGAAAGGCAATACAATAACAATGAAGAGAACGAAGGAGGTGGTCCTACTTGGCCTTGTTAGCATTCAGAATGTGCAAATACAGATAGAGAGAGAGAGGGGAGGAGGGAGGGGGGTAAGTGCTAGTAGTTCCACCAAGGGAAGTGCTACGGAGTAAGTTATAAGCAGCTGTTTAGTGGCTGGCAGAGATCACTTGGTGAGAGTGGTCAACTGCCAATACAATAGGTGCAGGCTTGTGAGATAGATCAGGCCAGTAGACGCCCAAAGGCAAGTGCTGGGGTGGGCAGAAGCTAAAGGCGATTGGGAGGGAAGGCCAGGACCCAGAAGGACACATACGGGCACTGGTCACCAATCTTAGTGACTGTGGGGTTTAGCAAGGGAGAGAGAGGGGGAAGGAGAAGGTGAAAAGGAAAGTCTTGAGGAGCTTCCAGAACTTGAGGAGATCCGGCTCAAGACGGAGAGGAGAGGGGAGGCTGTTCCAGAGGAGAGAGCCAGCCGAGGAGAGAGATCGGCCAAGAGCTTGTTGTTTAGAAAAACACTTGACACTTAGAGAGTTGGTGCCGGAGGAGCAAAGAGATCTGGAGGGAGAGAATTTGGTGAGAGCCAGTTGTAGATAACATGGTTCATGGCCCCAGGCAGCCTTATGGATGATGCAGAGGGATTTGAACTTGATCCATGCAGTAACCGGGAGCCAGTGGTGAGATTGTAGGGCTGGAGAGATGCAAGGATAAGTCTGGCAGCCCTATTCTGGATAAACTGGAGGAAGAGGGTAGATTAAGGAAGAGGCTGTTGCAGTAGTCCAGCCTAGAGAGTACCAGCCCTCTAGGGACATTGATCTGCTGGGGGAAAGTGAGGAAAGGAATGATTCCCTTGAGGAGGTAGAGTTGAAACTGGGCCTTCTTAGCAAGGTCCTGAATGTGAGGGGGGAAGGAAATAGAGGAGTCGAAGATGACTCCAAGGTTTCTGGCTTCAGATGAAGAAGAAGGGGGAGAGCCCATAGTGGGAGGCCAGAGTGAAGGGAAGAAAGAGGGAGTAGGAGTCCCAATGGGAATGATCTTAGTCGCTGTGATGCTGGAAATGCATTGGGGGGACAGGGCCTCCATGTCCTTGTCCTGTAGTCCTTGTATCATGTGTGTTTTGCGTTATATTCTGCACAGCAGTCCATGCGGGACTCCTGGCAGTGTAGCTCTTCCTCTTTTTGGTCGTGGTGAACAGACCCTTGGGATACCCTTATGGCACCCATGGGTGGGCTACAACCCTGTACCCCTAGTGTATGTTTTTGGGCACCTGTGTGTGGCCCATTGAGCAGGGTATGGGCTAGTGGAAGCTCCATGCTGAATTTGACAGGTGTTCTGAGTGTCCTCCATTTTGGGATACCCAGGCCCTGCCAGTGGAATCAGTTGATTCCTGATAGGAGACAAGATGGCCCCTGTGGTCTCTTGCTTTCTATTGCCTGTAACCTTGTTTTCCCAAAGTCCTTGGAAGGGAAGCCCTGACTCTGTCCCTTCCCCTGACTGGCTGTTGGGTGGAAGTTCCATATATGGTATTGTGGGGAAGTCCAGGCCAGACTGGCTGGAGCCTTCCCAATGACGATATGTTGTGGGTATGCCCGTGGTTGGGACCTGGGTGAATGGAGTGTGTGACGAATACGCATTTCATGTCATGGGTGTCTAGTTTCTGGTGGTTGAGACAGCCCTGCCTGAAACAGCTATGAATGGAGTGTGGCGTGCTGGATGGCGGGGTGCTTGCCCGAATCCACATTCCGTGTTGTGAGTGTCTGGATGGAGAAGAATGGCCTGAATGCACTGTGAGCCTGATTGACTACCTGTCTGAATGAATGCTTTTCTGAATGATTGGTTGCCTGAGTGTGACCCAGCAGAGTGAATGAGAGACCAAACAGTATATCGGGGGACCACTCACTGATGGAAGTTAAAACTTGATGCTTGATCTTGAAACCCAGCAGGAAGAAGAAGGCTTTGCTGCTGCTTTCCTTCATCGCAATCTGAAAGCTGTCGTTGCAAGAACTGATCCAAGAGAGGACCTGGCTGGGAGACCTCTTCCCGAGCTACGAGGGACCATCGTGCACCAGCTAACCTTCACCAAGGCTCCCTGGAAGTCAGCCTACGAAAGACTGTCAACCGGGGACGGGGACTGCCAAGGAAACTGAAGAGAAGCGCCTAGACATTCTGTCCACCGTTGTCGACCAGGGTTCGGAGGACTGCCATAACCACTGGAAGCCATTGAGTCGTGTTGCCCAGAAGTGGGGAAAGCTTGACACCATGCTGTCAATGACCGGAGCCACAACACTCCATTGCCTATGACATTTGAATCCACGACTCCCTTGCTCATCACTGTCGACCGCTTTGTCCCGCCAGAGAAAGTCAAGGTCGCAGATGAACTGAGGAGATTACGCCAGTGGGTTTCCCACCATCCGAAGACCAAACAGACGACGACGAAGAGCCTACAGCCAGCCGTGGTCGAGTCCCGATCGCTGACGATCACTGACGATGACGACCCGACGCCCTTGCGTCATTTGACTCTTTGCGGCAACAAACTCTCATCATCTCATCATCACGCCTCACCCTTGCAAGACGTCCACGACCGATCATCGACAAGCAGCACAAGGACTGAAGCTGCTGCCTCAATGCCATTGTTCAACCTTCCAACGAGGAATCTCGATGATCCGCGGCTCCTGCCTTAAACGGAGTTCACTCAAGAAGGATCCATTGACGACCCGATGTCGGAATCTGCAAACCAAGTACATTGGGGTAGTAGACCATTCGAAGAAGGATCCTTCGACGACCCGTCGTCCGAATCTGCTAAACCAGGTACATTGGGGTAGTAGGACATTTATAGAAGGAAATAAGACTCTGCTAAAGCAATATATTGACTGGGCTTGTTTTATATCTTTATTTACAGGTTGTCCAGGTGGGGGGATCCTCACACTGAACTGTGCCTGGTGGTATTGGCCCAGTATTCTGCCAATTGTTCAACCAACTTTTTTTCCTCAAGTCTATTGTGGGTTCACGTTATTAACTGATATGTATGTCATTTGAAACTGTCTACAGTTGATGCATTTTAATGGAATCTAAGAAGTAATCATGGTACCACATAGAGACTGTATATATTTATCATTATAGAATTGCTTGAGCACAAAGTGTGTTATTGTATGTGCACATAATCAACGCCTTATTTATTTAAAGAACTGTGTTTTCACTAACATAGTGAGTGGACATTCCTTTGTGGGTGCTTGGAGACTACAAAGTACTTAGGAACCAGCCTGCATCACCTCCTGAGAGCTTAAGCCTTGCTTGCTCGTCCATTGCTATCCTACAGAGAATCTTGGCTGGGGTTCTCGGTGATTCTACTCTGACATATAGAGGGCAGGAGTACAGATAACCACCCCTCCAGTCTTTAGAGTCCCTCTTGTCATCTACTCAAGTCATTTTGTAATGGTTCAACATGACTGTCGGTACTAGACCCTGGATTGTCTTGTTGTACCAGTGCTCCATCTGTTTAGGGAATCTGGTCTTGTCACACAGCTCTTGCATGAAACTTCAACATCTAGTTAAAGTCAGATTTTCGGGGCTACCCATAGGACGATGATCACAGCCCCCTTCTGTAACCTTCACCTTCTTTAAGATTGGTACAAATTAACCTGTTAATCTTGTAGTGACATCTGGCTTTGTGTATTTATTTTATGTTATGCATTTGTTAGGCGCTTACACAGTAAGTCAGTTCTGTTTTAAAGCATCCACAGGACAGCAGGGAGGGAACATTGGATTGAAAAACAACTAATACAGTGGAAGATAAAGACGAGCCTACTATGACTTGTAGGTATTCAGAAGGTGCAGGTGCAGCGAGAAGAGGGGAATTGGGGGGTGAGGGATGTTCTGGAATGTCTGTGCTCGTGGGTGAGCAGCAGATGAAGTGCATAGTAAAGGAAGTGCCATGCAGGCTGAGAGGCTGAGGCTGCATTGGGTAGAAAGTGCAGACCAACATGATTTAGGGCGGTGGGTGTCTAGGCAAGTTCTGAGAGGTAGACAGAGGCTGGGACGATTGGGTATGGGAGGCCAGGACCCTGAGAGATATATAAGGGCACTGGCCACCAATCACAGTGAATGTGAGATTAGCAGAGGAGGGACCAAGGGAAGGAGGAGGTGAAGAGGAAAGTCTTGAGAAGCTACTGGAATTTGAGGACATCTTGCTCAAGACGGAGAGGGAGGGGGAGGATGTTCCATAAGAGGGAACCAACTGAAGAAAGTGATGGACCTTCTGCCCTCTGTTCAGCGAAACACTTTACACACAGAGAGTTGGTGCAAGAGTACCGCAGAGGTCTAGAGGGAGAGTATTTAGTGAGAAAAAGTTGCAGATAGCGTGGTCCCAGGCCCCAGACAGCCTTGTGGATGATGCAGAGGGATTTGAATGTAATCCACGCTGCAATCGGAAGCCAGTGAAGAGTTTTTAGGGCACGAGAGATGCGGTCCTTGGGCTTAAGGCCAAGGATAAGACTTGCTGCCCTATTCTGTAATAGCTGGAGGGGTTGTACAGTTGAGGGGCTGTACAGTGCTCTGAAACACTTGTGTATGAGTGAGATACAAATAAAATATCAATATCAATACAGTAGAAGAAGGTAGATTCAGGAGAAAGCTATTGCAGTAGTCAAGTCATTGAGCTTCTGGGGGAAAGTGAGAAAAGTGAGAATTCCTTTGAGAATGAAGAGTTGAAAGTGAGACTTCTTGGCAAAGTCCTGAGTGTGAGGGAGGAAGGAGAGAGAGGAGCCGAAGATAACGCCAAGGTTTCTGACTTCCGAAGAAAGGAGCAGGGGAGAGCCCATAGAGGATGGCCAGAGTGAGGGGAAAAAAGAGGGAACAGCGGTCCCAATGAGAATGATCTCAGTCTCGCTGGCCTTGAGGCAGAGAGCATTAGAAGTACACCAGGACTGGATGGCATATAGGCAGTCAGGGATGATGGAAGATTCAAGAGGTTTAGCAGGGAGTTTGAAAAAGAGTTTTGTGTCATCTGCGTAGCATTGTAAATTGGTGGAGAAGGAGGAAATGCTGAGTGCTAGCTGAGCAAGGTAAGTATTGAAGAGCAAGTGGGAGAGGTTTGAGCCCTGGCAGACACCACAAGTGGAGAAGGATGTTGGTGAGAAGGTGCCCAAAATGACTATGGATGAATCATCAGTTAGGAAGGAGGTAAGCCAGTCCAGTGCCCGCTCCGAGATACCAAGCGTATAATGGAGCCGTTTTATAAGGATGGAAAGGTTAACCGTATTGAAGGCAGAGGAGATATTGAGTACGATGAGGGTAGCTGGAGAGTTGGAGTCCAGAGATGCTAGCAGTTCTTCACAGGTGTTCAGAAGAGCAGTTTCCGTGCCGCTGGATGCTTGGAAACCAGATTGATGGTCGTGGAGGCCACCAACAAGTTCAGTGTGTGAGGTAAGTTGTGGAAAGGCCAGCTTCTCCAGCAGTTTCCCAAGGAATGGGGTGATAGAAATAGGCCGGTAGTTGGCAAGACAGGTAGGGTCTGCTGAATTTTTTATCAGGAGGGGGCACAAGGGAATGCTTGAGGGAGGATGGGAATTATCCAATGGCAAAAGAGTAGTTGCAGAGATCAGCGAGTGCAGGTGCAAGAGAGCCAATGTTGTGCTTGATGCTTCTGGAGGAGCAAGGGGAACCCTGTGTGGAAGACACCTTCATGGAGAGGACAACTCTGGTGAGTTCTTCAGGTGTGACAGGGGAGAAGGAGGAGAGATAGGAAGAAGGGTGAGAAGCTGTAGGAGGCAAGGGAGGGAGGAAGGGGTTGGAAAAAGTCCGTATTTTTGGGGTCCCTTAGTTTTCCTTATTCCTCCTCTTGCAGTCTTTGGCTAGTACTTAACGGCTGACTCAGTGATGTTGATATACTCAATATACTATTCAGTGTCTATTCTCCTTCTTTTAGACCCTTTCCTACTTTTTTCTGAGATTTGAGCCCTAGATTTCGGGGCTCCCTTTTGGGAACTATAATACATTGATATTTCGCTCCCCTGCTTTTTGTGGATGTTTTTATCAAACATTTCTGGAATGCTACTTGTCCTCTTGCATTTATTTTCTTATTTAAACTCTTCATGCAACTTTTATTGCTCTTTATTTTTTTAGGCACATAATGTGTCTGTTTTTGCCGGCAATGATCCACTTCCACATTGGCCACTATAGTTTCCTTCTCAGTTCTAATTTCATTATTTCTTCTGGGGCAGTCTTCAATATGTATTACTGCCTGTTGAGATTTTTGGACATCTCTGTGTTACTTTCTTGTTGGTCAACATAAATAATTGACCTCAATCGAGCAGATTCATCTATAAAAGATATTAATGGTGGGGTATCATTAAGCTGATCTTCATAGTTCACGGTTAATCCCGGCACATTTGTTGAGAGGCTTTGACTGTGACATTGGCATGCCTCCATTTTTTTCTATGCATACTGTGCATTTAAAAATTAGGTTATTTTATCTTGCCCCACTATTAAAGGGTGTGAGTAATTTTTTTAATGTATTGTGATGGACAAGATTCTCTCATTCTCCAAGTTGCTCTCCACATACTTAAGATGAAGAGTTTCTCATCATTGTTAACATATCGCTCTGTTTCTTGTTCTCCTCAAGGATTAGACGCATCGTTCCATGTGCTTCTTTTCCATTACATAGTAATTCAATTAGATTTTCCGAATTCTTTTGAATTACCAGTAAAATATTACCTTGTCCCTTCACTTCCTCTCTGAGCAACTCGAAAAACGTGACCAATGAGCAAAGAACAAAATGAAGTGCTCCTAAGGTGGAAGAATGCACACCCATTCAATTTCATGGCATTGTCCTCTCTGGAAAGGTCCACAGATTCCATGTGTACTTCTTGTTTCTTAGCCAAACCCTGTTCACCCAGAGATTCGTTTATTGATATTCCGAATAAATTGGGGGTTGCTGATAGAGAATCCCCTTGTTCAAATCATGCTCTCTATCTACATTTATCCCACTCATTTTGACCAAGAAGTCTTCTTTCACATGAGTGTCATTTGGGTTAATCCCCCTTCTATGGGCATATCTCTTCTAAGTGTTAAGAAAGGAAGAAGGCATACTATGGCAAAAGGGAAAATGCACACAGTTGCACTGTGAACAACTCTGAATCTAACAACGTGTATATAATACCCAAGTCTTGTGTATATATGTAAAACCCAGGAACGTCAATAAGGTAAAACAGTGTTACCAATATAGGAAAAGGGATGTGGGGTAAACACTTAGGACCTCCTTATGACTGAAAGGAAAGTCGGCAAACTCTTTACCCACTATGCTCTTACAGATACTGACAGCGCTAAACCCACGTAGCGGGCAAGCAAGGACAGATTCTGTGAACTGACAATCTGTAGAATACTGAATAAGGAAATTATAAACAGTACTCACGAGGACCGGAAAGACCACTTGAATGTCAGTAATTCACGAACCCTGTAGATCAAACAGGGACCCAGAAGGCTGTAAAAGCAAAAGGGTTAAAGATAACAAAATACATAAACCCTAGTAAAAGGCAAGTCTGAATTGTGATAATAAATCGTGAGGAAAACTAAAAGGGGAACACTCTGGAACTTGTAACAACAAACCCACACCTAATAATCAATGGAAAATGAATGCAGAAGTGTAATGGAAAACATGGAGTGGAATCTCAATAAAGTAGGATCAGGAGCAGGGAAAATGATATACATAAACCCTAGTAAAAGGCAAGTCTGAATTGTGATAATAAATCGTGAGGAAAACTAAAAGGGGAACACTCTGGAACTTGTAACAACAAACCCACACCTAATAATCAATGGAAAATGAATGCAGAAGTGTAATGGAAAACATGGAGTGGAATCTCAATAAAGTAGGATCAGGAGCAGGGAAAATGATATCACAAAAGGAAATCTTTCCCACCCAATCCAAGGAGAAAAGGCTGTACTAATTCTACGAAAGTAAATATTAATACATCATGCTTTTCAGTAACTAGGACAGCATAAAGGGACAGAAAACACCGGCAGACTGGGCTGCATCAAATAGTAAAGTACAGAGAAAGGCTGTCTGCAGACAGAGGAAGACAGAAAGGTAAATTCAGAAAGCATAAATCAAATAAGCGCATAAATCCGAAATCCAGGACAGAGGAACAAGATACAGGAACTAGTAACTGGGCACAAATCTAGAAACAGGAACTAGGTACAAGGCATGGAACTAGGAACAAGGAACTGGAACTAGATACTTGGCACAATATCTATGAACAAAGAACTGGAACTAGGTACAAGGCACAGAAACTAGGAACAAGGAACTGGAAATAGATACTGACTCAATATCTATGAACAGGGAACTGGAACTAGGTACAAGGCACAGAAACTAAGTACAGGAAACAGGGACTAGTCACAACAGGAACACTGCTACAATGACCAGCGCCGGACTGAAGCAAACTGAGGCTTTTAAAGCTGCTTAACGAGCACACCCCTCAGGCGTGCCGCCTGCTGCACCTGCAGCCACAGGTGTTGCCTATCCTCCTCCCAGCGTTGTGCTGCAAGGGAGGAGATGATGCAGTGAGCCAGGCATTCTGGGAAGCAGGAGGTGAAACAGTGAGCCAAGGCATTCTGGGAAACATAGTCATTTGATTTAAGTAGCATGCCGGATGCCAGGGAGGAGATGAAGCAGTGAGCCAGGCATTCTGGGAAGCAGGAGGTGAAACAGTGAGCCAAGGCATTCTGGGAAACATAGTCATTTGATTTAAATAGCATGCTGGCTGCCAAAAACCAGGAATGGATCCGGAAGGGAAGTAACTGGGAAAATAAGGTTTTAACGCTCCCCATTCATCAGAACACTGTAGCATAGGGTTCGAAGGAAATGTCCAGTAAGGAATAAACCCCAGAACATGCCCCCAAGTGGCGGGGACGGGAACGAAGGGAGCGAGAACGGGAGCGAAGAGAGCGAGCCGTGACACTAAGGCTCTGGTTGCCCTCACTTAAACTTCTTTCCCTTTTTAAAGCAGTCACCAATCTTTTTTTATTTATGTTTGTTGAGTTAAGTGTAAAATCAAGGCCTAACCTCAAATGTCCAGTAGAGGCAATGGGGGATACCTCTATCGCCCAATTTTCCAGGTGAGTGAACATAGTCTCCTGTCCTTTAAGGGCACTTCCAGATCTTGGGTATACTCCAACACAGGGGCAATTTCATCAAAAGGTTCACACAATAGTTCGACTTCTGCATCCAGCTGGGTAGCTTTCAAGGTCGCCTGGAACCGACCGTTGCTTCGTAGATTGTACATTGATAATTTTAACCCATATTACAATATTGTTTGTGAAGCATCTCAACTAACAGTAAAAACCTCTGAGTGGGTTTCAGCGTGCAAGGCTCTAGTTGCCCAGACGGCCTTAATGGCAACACACTCTGAAGCCCACTCTTGCAAGTATGACCATGTCCTAACAAGGATGTTAAGCCACTATGGCTAAAACCACCAATTAAGAACAGAAGAGAACAAATAAATGCGTGCGTTCTATGTGTCGGCCCAAAGGGGTAAAGTTGCTGCTTTTACAATAAGCAGTTAGTAAGAACAAATGATAAAAACATGATAATCAAACATTTTATTGCAGCAGGAACAACCTTCGGCCTCTCCAAGGCTTCAAATTTGGAGCAAATTACAGTAGATTACAAAGGTTGCAGCCCACTGCCAATTTGTCTCCACTCCGCCACGTTTTATCACTGCAGCAAGCGTCGGCCTCTCTGCGGTCCGTAATGTAAAGCAGACAGCAATGCGATAGTACATAAAGCATTAGCTTACACTGTTGTGCTTACGAGTCCTCAGTTTCCTCACCGTTTCACAGTGTATATCGGTGGCAGGAACCGTCGGCCTCTACTCGGCCGGGAATTCTGGAGGAACACACAGAAGCTTTCTATTTACAACATAACAGCATAATCCATTTAATCACTTTTCCTCAAATCCCTCAAGCTCACTGAAGACACAAAACCACGGGAAACACTGAAAACACTCCCTCACACTGGAGTGGGTGATTTTAAAGATCACGTTTGACCTCCTTGTTGGTAGAAATAAAACAGACTGCTCCAATAGTATACCGCAGCAGACAAGGCAGTCTACTGAGCACACTAAAAACAATCCCTCACACTCTGCAAATGCTCCACTAGAGAGGGGGATTTTAAAGATTATGTTCCACCTCCTTGTTGGTAGAAATAAAGAACGGACTGCTCCAATAGTATACCGCAGCAGGCAAGGCAGTCAGTCTACTGAGCACACTAAAAACACTCCCTCACACTCTGCATTATATATTTGTTAATTGCCCAGTCCGACTGCACGTTAAGTATGGCTGCAAAACAATTATATGGAACGCATCAGTGATATTTTGAGAATTCCCTCTTAATTTATTTGTACACTCATATCTGTCAATTTGTATCACCCAATACGTTACTATGTTTCTGAATAGGTAGTTGGAAATCTCCCTCAAGATCTCTCTGTCTCTCCACATTATTATCAATAAATATATAATTATCCAGTGCTTATGAAGTAAGGATATGTGTTGTGGATAGCATATACTTATAATTTGGAATGCGCATAGTATTAATTTTATGATTTACACATGGGAGGGTTTTAGATTTGTAGCATTACTTTTTGCTGTGATATATTTGTTCATCTCTTGTGTCCCACTGATTGGTTATATGTGAGATATTGGAATACGTAATGTTCATATATTGCTTGTGGTATATATGTTTGTGTTATCAACTGCATGTGTTCATACTTAATTTAATAAGCCATTATAATGGAAAAAGATCATCTTGATCTAGCTGGTAAGGTGATCCCTTCACCTGTGTGGTAACCCACTGGGCATAGACTGTAGCCATGCCTAATGGACACTGTGCACAAGGTATTTGACCTTGCCCCAGACCCTGTTTCACACCCTGTTTGGGGATTGCAGGGTCTGAACTAGGTTCACAGGCCCCACACAGAGGCAGCTTAGGGCACAAATGACCTTTGCAGGTCTGTTTGTTGGCACCAACCTGGCTCAGTGCTAATAGGCCTTGAGCTAGGTCCATGGACCAGCAGAGACACAGATCAGTCCAAGCTCTGGTTCTGCTGGCCCCAAGCCAGATCCACAGGCGAGCACAGACCCAGCTCAAGTGCTACAAGCCCTGTGTCAGGCCCACGCAGTAACACTAACACAGCTTCAGTAGGCTCTGAGCAAACACAGACCCAGGTTTAGACCCTACTCAGTCCACAAGCACACACAGACCTAATCTGAGACGCATCTCGATATCCATGAGCCAGGTCTAGTGGGTGTCCGCGATGCTGAACTGCGGGCCGATCAGACAATATAGACATTTTTGCTTGTTTATGGTGGCATTCTGCAGAACTTTGAGAACACCTCTGCCCCATCGCAGGGCTAGGGAGAGGCACAGGTGACTTCCATATGTCCAATTATTGCAGATGATCACCTCGGGTTCTGATGACCCACCATGAAGATCTGCTTGCCATAATGTTTAGAAATCTGAATTGCTCTCCTTCAAGTAGCCACTGAGATTGGGCTCAATGTAAATATTTGTACCCCACTGGACCCTTAAAATGACCACGAGTCTTCTAAAATCGCAGCTACCTTGAAATATCATTGACCTTTTTTAGACTGTTTTGCCTGCTTTTTAGGCTTAATAACAAAGATCAATGGGCTTGGCCTGCACGCTCTCACGCAAGGTTTATTTAAATCCATCCATTTCTTCTGTAAACAAGAGCAAAAATGATCACTAAGAGTTTGCATGGGAAATGCATATTTTGAACACCCTTTATATCTTTGCCGCCCCTGGTTGGACCTTAACATAACATTCCCAAAAGCTTAGAGTTCGATGCATATTATTTTTGGAAGGTTTCCTACAAAATCAACGAACATTGCCAACGTTATACACATCATGAAACTCAAACTGTGGTGTTCCTAGAATAAGTTTAATTTTCAAACAGAAATTGCAGTTTTCGAGGAGAATATACATTTGATACCAATTAAAGAATCTGCATCAAACTTTAAAAAGCATTGGCAAAGCCAATAGTATGGCATATACTGCTGTAGTTTGCATTTTGCATCTACAGGCACCAGGGTGCAAGGTGGAGATTGTAAAGGTGCAAATGAGGATGCAATAAGGGTGCAAGAGAAGGAGAAGGGGACTAGAGCAAGGGAGGAAGCCCTTAATAGAGGGTGCAATCGATGACAGGCAAGAAGAAATCTGACTGAGAAAGAGTGAGTGTGAGAGGGTAAGAAATAAAGTTTGAGTGTGAGAGGAAAGATGCGAGGGGGTGGGTAGAGAGAGGGGTAGGGTGGGTGGGTGTCGGAATAGAGGGTGGTAGGGAGGGTGGTTCTAGAGAGACAGGGGGATATGGTGCATGGGTGGGGTTAAAGAGATATGGGTAGGGTTGAGTAGAGAGGGAGGTAGGGTGGGTGGGTGTACAGAGGAGGGTAGGCGTGGGTGGGTTGATGGCATAGAGTGAGTGTGGTGGGGGGTCAGTGCGGTCGAGAGAGTGGGGGTAGGGTGGGTGTAGGTAGCGAGAGCTGGGGTAGGATAGATAGGTGGGGGTATAAAGAATGGGGTTAGGGTGGGGGTGTAGAAAGGGCGTAGGGTGGGTGACTGGGAAGTGAGAGAGAGGGGGTGGTGGTAGAGAGTGGGGGTGGGGTGGGGTTAGAAGGAGTGGAGATAGAGAGAGTGGGGGAGGGTGGAGGATAGAGAGAGTTGGGTAGGGTGGGGGGTGAGTGTAGAGAGAGTGGGGGACTTGGTAGAGAGAGTGGGTATGGTGGGGGGTAGAGAGAGTGGAGGGGGTGGGTGGTGCTAGAGAGAGTGATGCAGGGATGGGTGAGAGTAAAGGGTGTGGGGGTGAGGTGGGTGAGTAGGTGGGGTACATAGATTGCAGGTGAGTTCGGTGGTTGGATTTTGGTAGATGGTTGGGGGGCAGAAAACATGAAGATAAAATCAGCCTAGGGACGACTGCCAAATGTAGGCCAAAATAGCCAAACATAACCCGACCAGCGCATGTAATGGGGTGGGGTGGTTGTAGGTAAAGAGCATGTGAATGGGGTGGATGGGGGGAGAAAGAGTGGGGTGTGGGATAGAAAGCATGGGGGTGGGGGTAGGGAGAGGGAACATAGTGTGGGTGTGTTGGGTAGATAGTCAGCTTAGGAGGACTAAAAAACAGATCTGCTGTCAAAAGTAGCCCAAACATAGCCATTCATTTTATTGTTGCTTTCAGAGACACATTAGAACATCAAAATCTGTCTGACTTGGGTCACTCTGCAAATGTCTGAACGCCCACATTCTGTGTGTTTGTGAGCCATATGCGGGGCACATGTATATATAATCTCAACCACTTGAGGTGTGACATAATCTCACAAGAACATCACAGACACAAGACAACATATCAGTGTGCATACGAGCAATAGCAGTGTGCATACGAGCAGAACATGGAAGGTAATCACATGCACCTGTGTTTACTTCTCCATATCTATTTTTTATATCCTACTTACATCTCTATATTTGTACTTCTTTACTTTACTTCTGTTGTCTTTTACTTCTCTAGCATTCACTTCGTCATTATATGGGGAACCTCCTCTACCCTACTTCTTTTCTACCACATATTATTCCCCATGGCACCCTTTAAGCCCAACCGTAACCTTTGTTATGTTATGTTATAGTGATTTGTACTGTGTAGCGCTGCCATTTTCATGGACTCCTGCTGCTCTGGCTGATCTGAAAAGGAAGGAGGGCTTGAGTGGGGGCTTGGTTAATGGGATCAAGAGGGAGGGTGTTGGAGAGTTTTAATTTGTTGTTGGAAGCTTCAGTTTCGAAAACCTGGTCACTGTGTGCTGCTGGGCTTGTTTGTGTGTAGTTGGTAGATGTAAGGTGGTGTTCACTGCATGAGTATGTGTAAAATGGTTATTGTGAAAGAGCTTTAGTTCTCTATGGTTTGTTAGGTTCGGTTGGGTGTTGAAGAGTGTGTGCAGTGGTTTTATGTTTATGCTGCAGTGGAGGTATATGAGTGTTTAGTTTGGTGTTTGATGGTGAGTAAACAGGATATTGGTACATGTTTAGTAGAATTAGTGATGGACATTGTTTGTGCCTTTCTCTGGCTTGGTTAAGTTGGTCTGGCAGTGATCATATTCTTACAGGGTGGTTTGCATTAGTTACTTTGATCCAATTGGCTATCTAATTTTTGGATGATAAGGGTTTAGGCTATTTTGGGTGTTTCCTCTTGTGTTGTACTGGTCGTTCCTCTTCAAGGGTATGTTCTGTTTAGCTCAGTGAGTTAAAGAGCCATGTCTTTAGCAGTTTCCGGAATTTGCTGTGATCTTCTGTTGTTCATATTTTCTTCAGGAGTGAATTCCAAAGTTCTGCTGACATGGTAGAAAAAGCTGATCCACCAAATTTCTGTTTTGCTTATTATTTGGTTTGATGTGAATGTGATTGCAGGACCATAGTGGTGTTTGGTTTGTAGATGGAGATTTTTCCTTGTATAAGTTCTGCTACTTGGCCGTGGATTGCTCTGAGGTTATGCATATTGTTTGTAAGAAAATGCTTTTTTTTTATTGGTAGCCAATGTAGGGCTGTCAGTGCTGGTTGGACGTGTTCGCTGTTAGTGAGTCTGAGGAGTAGCTATTGCTGTTGCGTTCTGTATTGGCTGTTGTTTTTTGTGAGGTATTCTGGCATTCCGAGATAGATGCTGTTGACATAGTCTATTCTTGACATGACATGGGTAAATTCTGGCAAATATTTCATCTGTTACTAACCCCAATGCACTTTACTGAGTTTATTGTCCTTTGGTGTGAATCAATGATGGTGAAATATGTTTTTAGGACACTGAACTAGAATGTTTTATGTATTTCATAATAAAAGTGAAATGTTTTAATAGAAAAATATGTGTTTTTTGCAATGCATACACTGTTGGAAATATTGACATATGCCTAGGATGATGAGCCTTTTTGTACCCAATCCAGTGCCAGGAAAAAGAAAGTTATGAGGGAGGAGGGTGCCTACTTCCATTGTGTTGCTGTATAGTACTTCCCTGTCTTTGAAGTAGGCCCACTGTTACAAATGAAGGGGAGACCCTTTGAGTGTACATTTTATAGAGGAGGGTAGATACAGTGGTGCCTTAATGTGGATAGATTTGTGAACCAGGTGAGGACATTTAAATCTGGCCATGTTTTGCCTCATCAGCCATCCAGCCTGGTGACGCTATGACCAAGCAGGTGTGAAGTAAGAGAGTTCAGAAAGTCCTGGTAGTGAAGTTAATTATCTTGTCGAGAGGACAGAAAGCATAATTGGGGAAGCCAAAGAGGAGGCTGGCACAGTAGTCCAGTTTAGAGAATGCAATTGTGGTTAAGAGATGCTTGGCTATGTTGAAAGGACGGAGGTGCCAGATTTTACTACTATTTAGGAGGTTGGGGCAAGCTGCTGTTCCACTTTTGGAGATGAAATTAGAGAGGGTGTGGGAAGATTCATTGATGACGCTGAGGTTTCTAGCTGAAGAAGAGTAGGGGAGAGTGTCAAGTGGGAACTGGATAGGCAGAGGAAGAGATCAGAGAGCGCTTTTGGCAGGGAAGAAGAGCACTTCTGTTTTGATAGGGTTTAACATCAGAGAGTGCGATGCCATCCAGTATTTGATGGCAGAGAGACAGTTTGAAATTTTGATAGAGAGATCAGAGGAGAGTTCAGGATAAGAGAAGAAGAATTGGGTGTCGACTTCAAAGAGTTGGTACGAGAACCCAAAGGGGGAGATTAGTGTCCCAAAGGCAGAGGTGTAGAGTATAGAGGAGCAAACCCAAGACAGAGCCTTGTGGAACCCCAACAGTTAGATGAGTGAGCTGAGAGGTGTTCTTGCTCCAGGAGATGGAGAATTGGCGAGGTGAAAGGTAGGATTCAATCCAGGTAAGGGCTTAATCGCGAATCCTGAAAAGAAAGAGAGTATTAAGGAGATCAGAGTGATCGACAGTGTGAAAGACAGCAGACAGGTCAGTGAGAATTGCCATAGAGGATAGGTTGGAGTGCTTAGCCGAGGCATTCATGAGAGCAGTTTCCGTGGAGTGACAGGAGTAGAAACCTGCTTGTAGGGGGTCTTGAAGGTTGTGGTTATCTAAGAAATTGGTAAAACAGTTGAACACAACTCTTTCGAGCACTTTAGAGTAGTGCGGAAGGAGAGGCAGAGGGCAAAAGTTAGCAGGTAGGTTCTGGTCAGTCCCTTGCTTTTTTAGGAGAGGGATGACCATGGCTGTTTTGAAAACAGAGGGAAAGCAAGCAGAGTCAAATGACAAGTTGAAGATTTCAGCAAGGTGAGAGGCCACTAAAGTGGCAATAGGCTTGACTAGCTGAAGAGCAAGAGGGTCTGATGGCGCACAAGAGAGGTTATCCATCAACAATAGAGATTGGACCTCATCAGTATTAGAGTGACTGAAGTGGGAGATAGAGGCAGAGGAAGACGGTAAAGTAGGCAGAGTGTAAAATGTAGGAGGAGGGAGTGTGAGGAAGTGCAGGAGAGACTCTCTAATTTTGGAAATGTTTGCAGTGAAATTTTAAGCTGGGTCATTAGCTGTGAAAGTGGAGTCGATAGTCATAGACTTAGGAGTAGTGAGGAGTGAGTTTAGGGTGCCCTGTAGCCAGTAAGGATGGTTGGATTGAGAGTCAATGAGGGTTAGGTAGAATTCCCTTTTCCTTCTATCAAGAGTGGACCTGAGTGAGTTCAGGGCAGAGAGGTAGAGTTGCAGGTCCTCATGAGTGTGGGACGCTTGTAACAGAAACAGCAATTTGGCTTCCTCACACACACAAAAATGCGCCACCGATTCAGTGGTTTTTTCAAATTCTCTTTTTCATTATTTGAAGTTTAAAGATAAAGTTGTTTGAAGCACCATGAATCCGTGTGGCGCAATTTTTTGAGTGTGAGGAAATCAAATTGCTGTTTCAAACAAGAGGTAGGAGTAATTGCCTTTTTTTTCCCCACACTTTTGAGGCACCCTAGCATTGCAACCTGAAATTTGGGTGCTGGACCAAAGAAAGTTGGCACAACAAAACCCCAACCGCTTGTTAAAGAGACGTGGTAGAGTTCTGAGTTCCATCTCCAGCTGAAAGCCATCAGAGGCTCCTCTATGAACACCAATCAGGAAGAAATTGCATCCCAACAGCACCATGGACAATATCAGAAACACCAATAGCTGATGGGCTAGGTGATCATGTAACAAGAGCATGTATCATCCCTTCTGGTTTTTGGCTTCACTTTCTGTCTGGAATTCCACTACACGCGGCCCTCTTGAATTGGTGACATCACTTCCATTGGCCATCTTGGATTGGTGACATCACTTCCTGTGGTCATCTTGGATCGGTGACATCAATTCCTTCGGCCATCTTGGATCAATCCCATTTCCAGATGAAGGACAAAAAAAGGCTCTGCTGGGAATACCAATCAGGAATAAAATGCCTCATCCTGACAGCACCAGGGACAATAGCGAAGAGACCAAACACTGATGGACAGATCAGGTGACAAGAGTGTGTGTCATCCCTACTGAACTTCCTAGGGGGCATCCCAGTTAAGAACGGTCATTTTAAAATACAAGACCATGGAGGAAAAATTAAAACTGTAAAAATACACTACACAAAAAGGACTCTGCCACTTAATATCAAAAAACTTTTACAAAAATAAAAATAACAAAAAATGACAAACTGCAAAGCACAAGACAAAGGACAAACGTATAGGAAGAAGAAAGATAAAAAAAGGTATCGATAAATCAAGGTACGTCTTTTTAAAAGTTCTTTAAGGCTTACAAAAAGATTCACCCAATAAGAAACAAAAAGCAATGACAGAAAACAGTAAAGAGGAGCTTGGGAGAGTGGTATAACCTTGAATACACGATATATAGCCAAACCGAGTGTGTTTTCCATCCGCGTGGGTACAATGACGTATTTGTGCCTAAATTATTGACCAATCTTTTGAGTCAAAGAGAAGATGCACTTGCCCGTGGGCGTAGCCATGTCGAGGAAAGCCCCAATCACTTTGAAAGCTGTGTTGATGTGGTTACACGGCTTTGCGCCTGTTTTTGACAGCCAATCGTGTTCTATCAGATCACTGTTCACATCACAGATCACACTCATGCCATCACTGGTGACAACAGTAATTACATTGTATGTAACAGTTTTCCTTTTCCACTATATCTTGAATGTGTTAATTTTCCTAATGTTATCCAAATATACATTTTGAAGTACAATTAGTACGGTGGCTGTAAGAATTCTTTAAAAAAAAATCTGAGCATGGAATATAAATGATAAAAGGGACAGTTGTAATACAATAGTACTTAAAAGGTGTCAATATAATGAATGACTGTTCATGGAATTATTTAAAGTGGATGATGATATAGAAAGTATACATAGTAGTAAGGATACAGAAACATTGAGTTAGGAAGGGTTGAAAAAACAGGTGAAGGATTAGTTGGACGCAAAGAATGAAAGTATTGTACATAATGACTACTATGATCAAAAGCTCAAATGTGCACAACGTGTTGCCTTTTATACTTTCCAAAATCAAAACCACAAAAAAGGACTATATTGACTATGCAAAATACTAAAATGGGCAACACTTTTGGACTGTAACCTATCACAGACAAGTAACAATTACAAAAGTAAAATCAACCAATTGCAAATACCGAAACAAACACATCATACACACCCAACTCTTAGTAAAAATTCAAACTAGGAGTCATTTTCCTGGAAATAGAGAAATACTGCAGATATCATGGCTGGTTTTAAAACTTTGTGGATGATCAGAGACAGTTGGCTAAATTGGATGCTGGCTTTTTGTAAGAAATAAAATATTAACATGGTCCTCGGTTTGAGTGATTTTGCAATTAAATGGTTTGGACTGCAGGCAATGCGTTGGCCCCAAGTATTTCCAAAATGGCTCACTCTCAGAAGTACAGGGCAGCCAGAGGTCATACTAATTCATTGTGGAGGCAATGATGTGGGTAATGTCTGAAGTGTGTCCCTTGCTCTGATGATGAAACAATACCTGCAAAAACAAATGTAACTTTTTCCTCACACTGACTTTTCCAATCTGACTGCTGAGCAGACATGGAGATGGTCCACCAGATATAAGGGTAAAATTGAAAAATTATGGAGAAATGTTAATAAAGTAGTTTCAGCATTCATGACAGACCACAACCAATTGTGGATTTCAAACAACAACATAATCAATTTCTATACACATGACGGAGTATTCCTAACCAATGAAGTTAATGCAAAGTTTCTCCATAGCATCAAACCAGTGCTTCAAATGTGTTAAAATACTACATTCAGTATTCCCCAAAACAGTGTAACCAGGACTACATGTCACATATAAATACACAAATACAATGAAAAGAACAAACCAGATTTATTGTTAATATAACCGGGGCTAGAGTTCATTGATTTTTTTATAGCCGCAGTTGATGATACCTGGGGGGGTCACATAGGTTTTGATACATATATATACACATTTATGTAATAAATCGTTCTTAAAAAAGTACTCCTTCGAATACATAAAGTGTACTTTTCAGCATAAAGCCCGCAGCTACGACCTCCAGATGTTGCTGCGGTTGACAGCGCCTCCAAAATTCAACACCCCATTGGACTACACGGTAGCCACAGTTATGCATATATGTTTTTTGAAAAAAATATTGACATCCCTATATACGTGTTAATTGAATAAGAATAAAGAGGTGGGAGTATGGTTAATGTCTCAGGTAGAAAACCTGCAGATACTTTCACTGGATGTAGAATAGGAAAGATACAGTAATATCCTTCTATCTGTAAAAATAAAAAGAATGTAAAAAAAAGAAAACAAGATCACTAAGAAATCACACACATTTCATTATATTTTTCTTCTAAGAATTTCCATTTTAAGAACCACACTCCTTTTAGTAGTGAGTTTTTTTTATTTCCAGTTTTCTTCATGTTTTCTCCACAGTCTCGCCTGGAAACATACAGCCAAAATAAATAAGACTCCCAAATACCTCCAGCGACACTGACCATGGCCTCCAGTGGTTGCTGCTAATACCCGTGCCTCCAAATTCCAGCTTTACATTGGACGATACAATAGCTGCGTTATGAGTATAGGTTTAAAAAAAACTGCATATATGCGTAAAATTAATCAGAATAAAGAGGTGGGAGTATAGTTTATCTCTACAGTACAGAAGCTGTGAATAGATTCACTACATATAGAAAAGGGAAGATACAATAATATCCTTCTCTCTGTAAAAAGAAGAAAACATAATTAGTTAGAGAACAAACACACTTTAAGAAACACAATTTAATTCTCAAGTTTTTATGACCCTCATAGCTCGTATAGCAATTTAGAACAGTCAATAAACCCCAAAACAATCCTTCTGAAGACTACTTTGTAGAACATGTAAAAACACAATTAAACAAACATTTTTTTTCTTACACAAATTACATAACCGTGGCTATAACCCTGGTTACACTGAGAGGACCCTCCCATAGCCACAGGTACACATACATTTTTCCATAGATTTAAAAAGATATATTGCAAAGGTTTCAAATTTAAATCACACATGCCTTGAGGTGAGAACATCCAAACAGAAAGACATGTACAATTCTGTGGTAAAACATCCATAAAATAATATGATCACTGCACCAAAATACAAACAGTTGTAACCGCGGGTAGGGCAGACGGGCTCATACCCACAGCCACATCATTCTGCCAAAATGCTCAACGTCCAATTGGAGCGCTGTTAGCCACGGTTGTGGACAACCGCTGGTAGCTTCAGCTACCGTTACCATTTATATAGATTCAATAAGACATATTAACAAGGTGTACAAATTCAAACAACACAAAGGTACACATCAATGAAATATCATGATCAATGCACAAGAGGTGATATCGCTATATCCGCGGCTAAGGTCATAATTATAGCCACGGCTGCACCTGGCAAAAATACAGAACATCCCACTGGCTTAGTGGTAACCGTGGCTATATCCCCTCTGACAGGGCACAATGTTTCATTGGCTGCCGTGGCTATTTTAAAAAAGGCATCACTTTTTTTCCTTTTAAAATATACTTAAAAGATTCCCTGGGTGGTTTTTAAAAGAGCCTTTGGGTTCTTTTACCTATAATAACACAATGTAATCTACAGTTTTATTGGCACATATAAACATCACTTTAAAAAAATACCTGCTCTGATAGGTTCAACAGTTGAACAGCATCTGAGGTGTGTGACATCCTATTGGCAGCTACCCACCACACAAACAATAAACAACCAATCAGAAAGTAAATGCAGGAAATTCCTCCTTCTCTACTCATGTAATCTTCCTCCATTTCTAATTCAAATATCTGAGGTGACAAGCAGTATTTTTCTATCACAGTACAATGGAAAACTACATGGAATGGCTGGAGGAACATTATCCTACATGGGAAGATATTAAAAAAGAAGATGCTCAAGAAAAGGAACCAGAAGAACATAAGCAACATTCAGGACTTTGTAAGTCCATTATTTATGTTTATGTAAAATGCGACTAACAATAATATTTTAAGGAACACGTATCAGTCACCAAACAGATATATTTTATGCAACCAACACAAATATTCTTAAAGTGTATTATATCTTCTATAGTACAAAAATATTTAAAGTATTTTCTAACAGATGAAGAAGTCATTGAAGTATCATGAAGAATTAAACAAGAAGCACTACAAGAACTACCCATCAAACTAATCTTAGATTCATTAAAAGAATCAAAACAACCATCCATTAAAGCTCAAAAAGAAGCACAATCGATGAAAAAGGACATTGACAATTTAAGACCAATCATGGACAGTAATACTCCAGATAATTGGGCTAAGGAATAATATGTATCATGTGTTCAAACTAAAAGAAAAAGAAAACCCACAACCAAACCCTCCCTCGCTCCCTCCCAAATAAACCTGTGTTTAACAAAATTTGTTTGCATATTTATTTACCTTTTAAAGTATGTTCACTTATATGCATTATTAAGGAATCAAAAGTATGAAAAAAATTTCAATGACTGTTTACAACTACTTCACTCAATACATATTAAAAAAACTTTCCAAGACAACTACCCACACACACGTATATGTATTTTTTAATAAATTTGTATAGCTGCATCTACACAATGCACGACACGCTGGTGGCTACTTCCTAGCCTCTGCTGCACGGTATACCCGTGTGTAACAACACATTGTGTGGGATGGGTATGGGATAGCTATGGACAAACACCACAGCCGTTACTGTTGCTGGGAGTGATCCTCAATACACCAATCAATGTCCCTTTTATATAGCTGTGGATATAATAAAATGTTTTATTGTTCTGAGTATGGAATATGAGTGACGAAAGAGGCATTCGTAATGCAATGGAAGTTAAAAGATCAAAACACTAAATGGCTGCACATGTAGTTATGTAAGGTAGATGTAAGGTAGATGATGATAAAGAGAACAGAGTATACATGACAGTAAACTAGGTGGGGATACATTTAATGGGTACAATTACACAAGATATAATAGCATGGTTGAGAATACATCAGCTAAAATATAGTGGATGGGGCATCTAAACTAGAGTAGGGTGTCTCCTTTTTGTTGTGATTTTTTCAAACAGTTGTCTTCTTTTTTTTCTCCACGGTCTTACATGTAAAAAAATTCTGAAAACACACAGCCAAAATAGATAAGACTCCCAAATGGCCAATGATTTTTTCACCCCGACATCACTTTACCTATAAAAATATCTTTGAAAAAGAAATAAAAACACAGACAACCCAAAATGTATTGCCGTGGGCACAGAACAACTGTTACCCGAGGCTATCAACAGTCCTTTGTGGTCTCGAATATAGCAGCAAATATCGTTAACAACAAATGCTGGAAGAAAATGCTTGCCTGCCCCCCCACACACTCACCAAGTTTCCCCCTCAACTGTGCCAGCTTCCACCACTCCAGAGATGGCCTCTTCACCTCCCCTGCCCTCTCCCTTTCCCCCACAACACACGCTTTTTCTGTGACACAGTTTGCTTTGAGATGTCAGCTATTCGAGGCTATAGCCAAGGCTACAGAAAGCTTTGTGTTGCAAACTCAGTCTCTAGACCCCCTCCAACTCCCAAATTGCACTTGGTGCCCTCTAGACACCCCTGCCCCACCTCTAGCGTGATGGCATGTGCATGTTTTTGATCTGCACCCCCTTCTCTGTCAAATATTTAAATAACTACTGCACGGAATAACCCCAAACTATGCATGGATTCCAGGTCAATGCTTCATGCCAAGTTGTATTATCCGTCCAGCGGTATGGGCTTTGCAGTTTGACAAAAACTGAACTTGTTTCTCTATGGAAAATGAAAGGGAAGTTGGCCGCAACTTTGGGAAAATAATGTTTTTCTCTTCTTAATTACTTTCTTATTTCTTAACAAATCTTTATGAAACTTTGCAGTCGGGTGAGGGGGGGGGGCGCGAGTCCCTAAACACATTCGAATTTTAGATCAAATCCTATGGGTGTCAGACTATCGCAGCCCTATAATATATACATTATATATATGACAAAAAACATTGTTAAAGGGACGTTATGGTTAAGTTGCAATAGTAAAAACCTATGCAATTCAATGGACAAACGTTGTTACAGGGACGTTATGATTACAGGTAAAACCGAAAACCCCCAGAAATGTGTGGTATTGTTTTTTTCCTGAAATTCCGTTCTAACTCTCCGGCACACAGTCCTCGTTGCAATGACCGCAATTAAGAAAAAGGTAGGTTTACGCAGACTGCAGCTGCCTGGCCTATCCAAAATGACAATGGCGGTATCCGTACGACACCAGCAGGCTCTGCATGTTGTCCACCACCTACCAATGTGTGTGGCAGCAGACGTTTGTTTGTTTTGCAAGTACACGCATGTGTATGTGTTCCTCTGTGGCCTGGTAATATCGGCACTGTGCAGCATATGCCAAGGAACGTTAATTAGGTCGAGGCAGCCACCCCCACCTGCTGTACCCTATAAATAGCCAGCGTCTTCCAAAATGGTCGGCGCACAGGCGGCACACTATTAGTCAGTAGAGCAGTGGAACAGTGTGCATAGGACACCCATGTACATGCGCACAACGTATTCCACCCAAAACGCGTTCAGCGGACAGCCGTCCCAAAGGAGAACAGTGGTGACCTCACCATGTGACCGCACCCACGCTCCACGTGGGCCCTTATTGCGGGGACACAAACCAGACCCTCCAACAGCAAAAAAACAGCAAAACTTGTCCCCACAGGAAGTGGTATAAGGGTAATGTGGTATATAAATTACCTACATCCCAACCATTTTGTCTGGACATAGAAACCACAAAAATTAGAGAATAAAAGGTCTCGGGTCACTCCTCTCTCGGTGTGTGAATCAATATTTACCAGATAGTGTCCTGTTGTTGGCTGTATATTCAAGACAACATCATGTGTATACAGAATCCGACCATTTGTACCTTACTCTGAGTCATTTCAATCAGTCAAGAGGAAAGGGTCTTCACTGAATATGAAGTTTAATGATAAACTCAAAAATGCTTTTCATGGTTTATTACAAAGCATGTATCAATCTTTTATACAAAAGCTCACAAAATATTGCAAGACAAAAAAAACAAAAACAACAACTGATCATCTGAATCATTCCAAATTGTCCGAAAAATCAACCAATAAAGCAGAGAAAACAACGAAAAAGGAAGAAAGAAAACTTTCCAATCTGTATGTGAATTCACTGTAAAGAAAAAAAGGAGTTAAATTAGTGCCCTACAGTGGGAAATTCTAGAAAGTAATTAAAGCAGATGCATTTCTTTTCAGGGAAACCATTCAATTTCCATGACATTAGTAAGCTGATGGTTTTCAGAACACAATCTCTGTGGTGGTACAACTCAATGTAAATTTTGAGAGTTGAAGGCATCACAATACCAAACAGAGTTTTTTAAAAAATATTTGTTGTAGGACTTGAGATTGAATCTCTCATAGAAAATAGCTCATGTATGAACACTGTATCGTTACAATACTGCTAGAGATCTACGTGTGTGGACTGTATTGGTGTGTACAGGCACACCACTCACTCCTGCTTGAAAAGTCAAGGTGGCGTGGTGAAATACGTTTTGGCGTGTTGATCTGAAGGTAACCACCTTCCTCAGGACCTAAGGTCAGATATGTAGGAGCACTGTCCCTAAAGAAAGGGAGAGAAAAGAAGGAAAGAAAATAAAGAGGTCACTGACATGAAAGGATGGAAGAGTTCAGCTCGCCATCCCTATCCCCACACCATTAGAGATTATTAGAGCTAAAGCAAAACCAGGAAGTAATTTGAAACAGGCTGCACAAAGTGAAGATAACAAAAAAGTAAAAGAAAGGCAACAAAGTACTCAATCATGCAGGCATGCAGTGTTTGAAGAGGGCTAGTTGGCCCAGAGACCAAAACCATGAATAGACACCGGAATGCAGAGAGAATGCCGGCACTTCATATTCACCAAGGCATTATGTCCAGGTAAAGAGGAGGAAGAATCCTATTAGAGTAAGGCCAAAGGGCCAAAGGTGTCATTGTGTCTAAGCCAGACAGAGTGCCTGCTGCCATTAGGTGTATTGCACGAAAAAGCCCATGGGTCTTGGGGTTCCTACTCGGATGTAGCCTGAAGTAATGCACCCCAACTAGATCAACATTTGATCTGAGAGCCATGGGGTCGATGTCTGGAACATCAGTGGGAGATGAATGTCCAAGTAGCGGAGGGGGAGGCAAACAGAGCGTAATCCAGACTGCCTGTATATGTGCTCTGGGGTGTTCTAATGATGTATCTATAGGGACCGCCACTGGAAGCACAGAAGAAAGCACAAATAGATGGATAGCGATGAGGGGAGTAAACAGAGCATAGTCCGTGCTAACTGTATATATGTTCTAAGATATTAGAATAATATGTCGCCAGAGCAAGCCACCGAGTGAACAAAGAAAAGCACAAGTACCTGTACCGGCCAAGAGCGTGGTCATCCCACTGTTGATACTAATGCGGTCCATCAGGGTCTGCGCCGCGGTGAAAGTGGGCTGAAGCACAGAGAAACAGCGGCAAAGTAGAGGGTTGAGCAATGTACGGAGTGTTTTTCGTAAAGTACACAGTTGCAAACACACCACAATTTGCTGTTGCACATGTATGTATGTTTTTGAACAATGTAAGCCTGTTTGTGTCATGGCCACAGACCCCAGAACACAAAAACCACACCATCTAGTGATGGGGGCAATGGGTCGCTTGACTCACTTATGTCCCTTTGGGACCCATAAACACAGGGGCTCTGGTTGGACTTGCCTTGGCCCCTTCGGCGCCAGGCTCATATAGAGATGTGAGCAGGAACACTTTATTTCAGTGCAGGAGCTTTAACTTTATTGCAGTGCAGGAGTGCTTTTATTTTACAAGAACTTTCCAGGAGCTGAAAGCCTTTATTCCAGAGAACATCCTCATGTGCTGACTCATTGGGTGTGGCTCCCTAGGCCTGGTCTTCATGTGCTGACTCATCAGGTGTGGCAGCGTTTGGCAGGCAGGCTGAACCTGGTGGATGTGGCTTCAGAAGATCAGCTATATAAGCTGCTCCATCCTTAAGGCCGGTGCTTCGCATTACTGTGCACTCACATGCAACGTGACGCTCACCGTCGCTTGGACCAGTTTACTAACCTTTGAAACCAGGCGTTCTCCTGCATACTCACCTCCAGGAAACCGGTGCTTCATCGCTTCATCTGCATCCCCTATTACCACCAGTCACCACATAAGCGCAGAGGGTGAAGTCAGACCCGAAGGTCCTCACCCCTGGGAGGGCTGCAACCGTGCCCCAACACCTCCGCAGAGACCAGGTGAGCGTAACAGTTTGCCTGATGAAAGTTCTCCACAGCAACCCTCGAAAAGGGCACACCCCAGAGCTGCTCGCAGCACTGGGGTGTACAGCTTTTCAGAACAGAGTAGCAGGCCACATAGGATTGCCCTGTAAGTGATGGTGCTCCAAATCTGCTGTGCTACGGTGCATTTGCAACTAATCGCAACCATGTCATTCCGACTGAGTCCGCACAGTAATTGAGAAAATTAAGTACGACCCTTGCTGTGACCCACACCCACAGGAGAGATAGTCCCCATTGTCCCAGTCTCATGGGTAGCATGCTGAAAATGGGAGTATGCGCACATGCGTTTCCCCAAGGATGGTGAGGACCGTGTCCCAATGAAGCACAAACATTCATTCTTCCCTTTCCACTTTCTTCTTTGCAGCACGCCGTCATTGCGTACGCTTAAAAAGTTGCACACACTTGCACCAATGACATTGAAGAGCTCTCCATGTAACAGTATCAGTTGTGTACAACAGTCCTCTGAATACACACCACACCCAGAAATGTTGTTGCACAATCCCTTTGTCTCCACAGTCCCAGTTCCATGGCCGCCATCCTGAAAATCCCTGGATGTGGCTTTCATGCTGTGTGCGGGCGTGGTGGAATAAATTGCAACCAGGATAGCGGCAGTTTGTTGTAAGGGATGGCTCTGAAAAGTTTTTATTTTATTTTTTTAGATGCTTCCAGAGAAACACCTTTTTCGGTTTTTATTTGATTTTGTGTGTTCTTGTGCTCACATTATTACAATTAACTCTTCACCGCATCCTGTAGACGGGCAAACAAAACTGCATTACCAATGGAAAAACAAAAAAGTATACATGTTTCTGGTTATGAGACCCCTTCCGACCTCAGACTGGCGACAGTAATCATTGGAATAGGCCCATACTAATCTTGGTGGTCTACATGAGAAATGCACCTTGGCAGTGGGAAAAATGTGCTGCACTCTTTTCATCACCTTCTTCAGTTGACGGTACAGATGGGAACAAGGCATGGAACCAAAATGCAACGCTCCATAGTGCACGACCATACTATGTACAATAGCTAAAGTGGCCACTCATCGGTATACTGCAAGCACAGCACCGAAACTGCACACATCGCCACAGCACCACAAAACCTTCACTCCCTCCAAATCGAAATTGCCATGAAAGCCTTTTTTAGATGGCATACTGGAACAGATCTTCCACAAAGGCATCACTGACTATCAAGACAGTGTGTCTTTCCATGTCTGCCAGCTACCCTCAGTACACATATTAATGGAGAAATATACTGCCGCCTTTTCCTGTGACTCACACCCTGAGCACCTGATTGGACCCACAGTCCCACTTCCATTGCAGCCATCCTGAAAATCCCCAGGTGTGGCTTTCAGGCTGCGTGCAGGTGTGGGGGAATAACTTGCAACCAGGGTAGGAGGACATTGTTGTAAGGGGCGGCTCTGAAAAGAGCCTTTTAAAAAAAATGTAGATGCTTCTACAGAAACACCTTTTTCAGTTTTTAATTGATTTTGTGTTTTCTTGTGCGCACATAATTACAGTAAACTCTTCACCGCATCCTGTAGACGAGCAAACAAACCTGGATTACCTATGAGCGACAACAAAATGCAATTTTCTTGGAAAAACTCTGCATTTCCACAACTAGTGAGGACATTGTTGCAGAAGAACATCCCACGAGTGGATAAAAAAGTGTACATGCTTCTGTTGATGAGACACCTTCCTGCCTCTGGCTCAGAACAACATCCATGATTATTGCCCCATACTCTTCATGGTATTATGGATGAGGAAAGCACCTTGGCAGTGGGAAAAAGCCTCTTCACTTCATTCAGCAATCTCCTCATTCACCGGAACAAATCTAAGCAAGTCACGTAACCCATATGCATGCCGCCGTAGTGGATGACGATAACATCGACAGTAGCAAAAGTGGCCAGGTCTTTGCAAAGTGCGTGCATATCGCCGAAACTGCACTCATAGACAGCGTTCCACAGTGCATTCACTCCATCCAAACTGAAATTGCCGTCAAAGGGTCTTTCCAGGGCATACTTGTGCGGATCTATGACAAACGGATCACCTACAGTCAACACAATATGTTCCGCCATGTCAGCCACCCTCACTAAGCAGAGTATAATGTAGAACAGTTGGACCACCCCATACTGTGAACCACACCCACAGTACCTGATTGAATAATCCCCACAGTGCCATGTCCATTGGGTAGCATGGTGAGAAGTGCAGATTGTGGCACGTGTGTTTCCCAAAGTACCACAAGGGCCACACCCAAGTAAAGCAGGAGCAGTCCTTCTTCCCTTTCCACTACCTTTTGTCCCCCACTACCTCGTTGGGTACGGGTAAATAGGTACACACGATTCCACCAATTCCATCCAAAATGTTCGCATATAACACTGTGAGTTCTGCACAGCACTTCGTAAGATTTGTGCATCCACATTCATAAGTGCTTGCAATGTTCAGTTACCCATATCATACATTGTAATATTGAAACAGGAACTCTCTGCTTTCCTTCTGACAATGCTATGAAATGTGTTCCAAACTAACCCACCTCCTAAATAAATTGTAAGAATATGCCACCAAAAGCAGCATTGCATGTATCATACCAACCGAAAGCAACTGTCCAAAAGATCACTGTCTGCACAGCTGTACTTCTTTCTAGGCTGCACTATTGCAACAGGTTTTTATTTTTTTAATCTGCCCGCTTTTACTCTCTGCCCCCTAGAAGGCATCCAGAAGAGGAGTGTGCGACTTGGGATGCTATCTCTCCTACATTGAAATGCCTCCAATAGCTCCCAGTGGCTGCAAGGAATGAAGTGAAAAGACGCTGCATTATGCAGAAGGCCTTCTGGGTATTGGGATCTCAATACCTTCAACTCTGACTTCCTATATATCTCTGTGTGCAAGCTTTTCCCTCATCCGCCTCCAACTCCCTCAGGGTTAGTTGCTTCTGGAAGAAACCAGTTGGTGGTAGATGTTTTTTTTTGCCTGGGGCCTACCTCTGCAACAGCCTCGCTGCCTCCCTGAAACTTGAGGAGAACCATCACTGGTTCCCGAAGCACCTCAAAGCCTTTCTCTTAGCGTCTGCTGTTTCTGCTCCTCTCCCCAGCGGACTGCCTCGCGTAAAATGAATCTGCACTGGTTACCTGGCGACTCTGTGATGTCGGGCCCATATCACCTTCCCCCGCCAGGCGAAGCCCTGCTCTGCCTTTCTAGCAAACCCTGCACTTGGGGACTGTTTTCTGTGTCCCTAACAGTTCCTCCACCACCTAATGTGTGCACTTATCCTTGCACTTGGCACAATCAGCCCATATTTTTACTTTTTGTCATTTGTTCTTCTTCCCATGTACTGTACCTTCCCCTCCCTCCACCGATGCACTTGGGCGATTTAAGTCACACCTGGCGTAGTAGGGTCATTTCTGTCTTCCCTCTGTTCCGCCTCCCTTGCCTTGTTGCGCTTTGCTAAACGTGTGTATAGGTGCATTACGAATGCCATAGCATACAAGTGCACATCATATGATAGCATACACACAATGCATTCATAACAGTAGGATGCCTGCCACTTACTGTGTACACTGCAAAGTTTTTTTTTTGCGTTCCGCAGTACCCCACTTACTTCACACTTTTCAAGAAATATGGCTCAAAAGCAGCGCTGCATGCACGTTACGAACTTCAAACAAATAGATGTAGGTCATGCATTCACCCAGGATGCCTGCCCCTTACCTTGCACACTTCCACCATAGCCTTCTGCACTTCATTGTACAAAGAGACCTTCTGCCATAGTGTTTGAGTACACACCAGAACCACGAACCTTATACAGCAGTGTCTTTTGCTCCACAGCTTTGTTTCCATGGCTCCCACCCTGAAAATGGCTGGATGTGGCATGTGTAATCGTGAAAGTACAGCGTAATCCACAGAGTTTTCATGCTAGGGAGGTAGGGGGATGGGCGGGATGTAAAACAGGGTAGGGGTTTGGGTCTGTAGTACTGTCTCAGAAAAGGTAAAGGTTTTTTTGGCCTGTTTTTGTTATGTACGTGCTTGCATATAAATATTTTTTTTTTATCTCTTTCGATGAGTTTCTGTTTGCTTCTCCTGCCGACATTTGTACGGACTGAACATCAACACTTCTCTTACATTTCTACCGGATTCTCTGCAACGCTTCCTGCAGAGTGGCAAACAAAACTGCATTGCCAATGGAGGTAAAAAAATGCCATTTCTTTGAAACCACTGCAAATCCTGCTCGTTAATGCTGTCATGTCAGTGCAGAACATCCCAGCACTGCACATAAAGTCACACATGCTTCTGTTTATGGAACACCTCCCGACCTCTGGCTGTGGACAGATCCCACACATGTACAAAGGAGAACCACGGCACGAAAACCCACTCATACACTGTGCCCCAAAAAGCCTCCACTCCTTTCAACTGAAAGTTAGTATCAAAACCTCTTTCCACGGCATACCTGTGCAGATCTTGCACAAAGTTATCACCCACGATCAGCACTCTGCATCTGTCCATCTCTGGCAACCTCACTGCAGCAAGGATTAGGGAAATATATCACCTCCCCGTCCTTTGAACCACACCCTTGACACTTGATTGGATAATCCCCACAGTTCCATTTGCAAAGGCACCATGGTGAGAAGGGCAGAATGTACCACATGTGCCTTCCCAGCTACAGCGAGGGCCATACACCAGTAAAGCATAGCCACTCCTTCCGTTTCCACTATTCTATTTGCAACACTCCGGCATAAGGTAGTATTAAATAGTCACACATGCATGTAGTATTCACATCCAAGTCCTCCGCATCGAACACTATAATTTCTGTACAGCACTGCAGACATACCATTACACACTCACAGTACATGTCTTGTGTCATGTGAAAGCACCTCCAGGTAACAGTTCTCCAAACCTATCCATGCTTTAAGCGTCCGCATTCACCCAGAGCGGCACCCAGCACCACGAACTACAGGTAGCAATATTTTTATTCCTACCAGCACTCCGCCAACTGCAAAGACACAATACTTAAAAAAGCAGTCCACTAGTAAGTAATCTGCACAATTCACACTACTCAAGCACATACACTATGCTGGTGAAGCCTATGCACTGGTACACACATTTTCTCACCACAGCACTCAGTGGACTGTTAGGGATAATTCACATAAATGTGATAATTCCTTTCTCAATAGAGACCCCCAGCAAGGATTTTGAGGACTTGATTTCTTTACCTGGAAAGAGTGTGAGCCTTTTTCCTACTCTTTCGTGTATTTTGATGTGTGGTTTACTCTTGTGTTCTTTGATTATGGAGTTTTAGACAACTCCATAGGCATCATCTTTTCATGTTTGTCACGTAGCACCCTCAGTGCAGTGACACAGGGAAGCCTTTTAGGCTATCCACAGGTTTAAATACCTTCTCTGGGATAAACTACTGTTTCGCAGAGAAAGTAAAGTGAAATTGACTTTACTAGTCTTCTAAATTCCTAGACCCAGCACACACTAGCTTACAATAGAGTGCTGGAGGGGTTACCTAGTATCCCCTATGTCTAGAAACACATGTAGCAGTCCAATGCTACCCTTTCCTCTCGAAATGACTGGTGGCAGTGGTTTTACAATGAACTAACATGATTTTTCCCAACCGCAAACACTGATAGCATTAAATTGCGGGAGCCATGTTTTTCAAGATGGCGTCTGAGCCTCCTTTGTTTAAACGGGTCCCTGTCTTCTTTTTTTGCCATTTCTTTTTGGAAATGTTCTTCTAGAGTTCGTCTCTGTGTGCCAAACTAGGTTTGATCCCTTTGTTCCTACGCCTTTGGCGGGCTTCAGGACTGAAGACCGCCTCTGGCACCCGAGTGTCTGGGGTGGACAGGAAGTGAGGGAGGTGCCCGAAACTCCCTGTGCTTAGTCTCCCGGGAGACCCAAATGCACTCAGGTGTGATTGGCTGGCTGCTGGGTGAGTGGCAGCTAGGCTGGAATGAAAGAGAAAAAACTAAATAAAAGGCACGTCTCTTGGCTTGGAAGGCAGTGTCGACCACTGGAACAAAAGAACCGAAGATGAGCTGGAAGAGGATGGCTGCTGCAACTCCTGGACTGTTGGTTTGCCCAATGAAGCCCTGCTGCAAGTCCGAATCGCCAAGTTCATCTGGACAGAGAAGCTCTTCAAGGACGACTCCTCCCTTTGAGTTGGTGGGACCAATCAACTCGTAAGCCACTTGGATTCCATTCTTGGAGCTGGTTGTATTTTCCTCAACGTGCTGCAGGAAACCGAATAGCCAGGGAGAAGGACACCAGTTTGTGTGCTTCACTACAGCTACCGGAATCAAAGATTTGCCAGTTTGTCAGCTTTGTGACCAATGCCCATGCAGTGCAAGAGTCCCCCGACATCCTCCCTCTTGTCCCCACGACTGAGGCTGCATCTTTTTCTTCAAAATAAGGTACTGTGAAAACCCGAACAAGAGAACTTACCTCTCACTCCGAAAGTGTGTGAAACTTTGGCAACTTGCAGGCCTAGTCGACATATAACGCTTTCTTCTATGAACTAATTCTGAGAACCCTGGCAAAGACTTTTCCGTTTAACTACCAGAACCGTTTTTACTGATACAAGACTCTAGCCCATTGATTTTGGCCTACCTATTGCATTGGATCAACCCCTCTGGTGAACTCAAACCATTTGCACTGTTTAAGAATAACTCTACTATTCGTTGTATTAACTTATGCCTTTTTGCTACTACTTCAAATGCTCTGAATGTCAATTTGCTCTTTCTTCAAAGTAGTTTTAATATCTCAGAACCGGATAGTGTGAAGTACTTTAGAATATTTTTGGGTGATATTGATTGCCTCCTTTTACTGAATGTTTTCTAACTGACCGTGTAATAAATTAATAAGTGTTTTACCAAGAAACCTTGAGTATAAGAGTCTATTTGGATACTTGTGATTGTATACCTCTGTGTAACATCATTACAGCTCACATTCCCTCTTGAGATAAGCTTCGCTGCTCATCTCACTACCAGAAACTTTGTGGTACAGACTTATACCAAAGCTTGGTTTTGCTTACACCTGTAGTCATAATTGTGTGTAGTGGTCCCAGAGGGGACTGCATGCAAACTTTGCCTAACATGGACACACTGCAGAACTGTTCACTCCATAAGCTCCTGCCACACACTGGAAAATGTACCATGTGCTAACAATGAGCACACCCATGGAATCAACAATGCATGCACAACTCACAAACCACACACGAAACGCAACACTCTGAAGAGTAGTTGCAAGCAACCCACATAGTTGTTCCTGTAAGGCCTCTAGCCATGCATCCAAGACGCTAGGGCCTCACCACACACAGCGCACCCCAGTGCACCCCATGTTTAACTCCTCATGTCATGTGAAATACACTCCCCATATGCAATTGCGCCTGCCAACTTTCACCCTGGCCACATCTTTACATGCATGGCTCCATGATGTTGCGTTGCCTGCGCTGAACGGTATGTGAGTTGCTGTGTACATTGTCCATATTGCAACTTTCTGATGCTGACGACTTCCTTTCATGGTGTAATGTGTTAAAATACTTCCTCAAACAAGGGTCTTATAAGGGCCTAACCATAGCAAATGCAAATGGTGACATGTGGCTCCCTATTGTGCAACAGGGACAATGATGTATACCATATGCTAATGTACGCATAGCAACTCACTACTGCTGCTCTACCAAGTATACAATGTCCTCCACAATTATTGTGTGATACTCACCAACTTCAAATGCATGCACAGAGGCAACTGCATGGTGACAATATGTTGTGGTGCCTGTGATGAAGGACTAGTCTGTTGGGTGCATGGCCGAAGTATGTTCTGTTCTGTCCGCAAACCACTGGCTGCAAAGTGCACCTCTTAAACCATCAGGACAGCGCTCAGAAAGGTTGTTTGTGGCTGATCAAAAAAGCCTTCAGCAGCAGAAGACATCACTCCCTCTTAACCATCACCAGCTGCTGTTTGCACATCACATCCCAGAATCCATTGGTGCTGATTTTAGAGAGGCTAATTCTATCCTGGCCATACCATCAGAATGGGACCCATAATCCAGTTTAAGAATACCTTGCTGTTGCTTTACTAATGATAGCCATAGTGAACCCCATAAGCTAATGGGACAGCACTTGGGTGATTGTGCCCTGGCCCTTTCCTCGACTTTCTATCTTAAGGGAATCCAGCCCATCTGGTGGGAAACTGAAGGGAAGTTGGCAATCAGTCTCAACTGTATGCCTGTTCACCTGGCCCAGCATCCTCACAACTTCCTCCTAAGTGGTGACAGCACCAACACCCAGGACCTCTGATCTTCAATGCCATTACTGTGATCAATGACCATCACCATCCAGCCATAGTCCCACTAAGTATAACCACTAATGACAAATTAAATAATCTAGAGTGTTCCCACTGGACTACAGTATTGCACTGTGGGCCACTACTGACCTGCTAATAAATGATTGACTTGCTTTTATCCTAAGGTCTGATATATTGGTCACTAACAGACTACACAGACATTATTGGGTTGCCACCAACCTGTTACTTCATGTAATAGTCACTGTTGGTCTGCATTGTAATATGTATTTGTGTGTGTCTGGCCTACATTGAAAATGTTAGCATTACCACCCGGTAGTATCTCCCAGAATTGTGTTTCCTTGCCCTCAAATTTCTCTTGTTCTCACCTTCTGTATGCTTCTGCTGCTGCTTCCATGAAATACCCATTTCCATTCTCAACTCCTCTCACTCTTATCCCATCCCTATCATTTCTACCTCTCATTAAAACCATACTAGCCACCAGCACTATACCAGTTTGAACCTTCTTCACACCGCCCCATTATATAGAAAAAGAATCTACCTCCCTCACACCTCCTATGTTCTCCGACAAAACACAACCTTGGGCTCTGGAATGCCCCATTGGTTTGTTGAAAACCCCCCTTCTTCACTGAGCATTTTGGTTCCCACCACAACCCCCATCTTGAAATCTGGATTACCCCACGTGATATGACCATTCCTTCAGCTCTGCACATTTTCTCCCACTCTGCATGACCGAGAGAGGTGTTGGGTTGGATTTGTGATGTTAAAAAAGGCTGCATCCCCTGACAGTCTACCCCCTCTGACTTTCAACTTCATCCATTAAGCTCATTGCCATTCAGCTTCTACCCCTCTCATTATTGCAAACCTACATCTCAACTATGGCACCCTCCACCCCTTCCGTTCTGATCTTGCCCTACTGTTTGACTTCCTATCCCCTGAGGATGTGATTGGCCTCATGAGTGACATCAAGCACTGACATGAGTCCAACCATCACTGCCTCCAACTTGTCCCTTCCCAGTCTGACCACTCCCTGGCCTCTTTTCACAACTTCCCAAGTCACTCCTACAGTACTTCTCTTGATATGATGTTTCTGTCCTCCACCCCACTCACTCTGCCCCTTGCTTAAAACCCTCTTCCTCAGACACCGTTATATCATACTTCTCCATCTCCACTTTTCCTTCCCCCTCTTACTGTTAAGATGGGTCCAGTTTGCTGCACTAGTAAAAAAAAACAATGCTCAATAATGGAGTACTCAATGTGCTTGGACAAACCCAGCTTTATTCAAAACACAGAATAACAGCCAGGATACCATACAAGTAGCTCTCAAAATTACAAAGAGTGTGAGCAGATTTTGGACTACACATGCATCAAAAATGCAGTTATAATACGATATCAGTAACAAAAGGTATAAGTGGTTATGATTGGTTAATATCTTTAAATATATATGGAATACCTAAGTCTTAGTTTCCTCCTGGGTTTACACATCTCTGATGGCTCCTCCTGAACCCAACCCATCACAGATAATGTTTCACTGCATCACTATATTGGCCATTAATTGGCTGGCGTTATTCATCATAGGCGGTGCTGCGAGAGGGATTTCCATGGGTTGGCACATTACTTACCAACCTTGACTACTATGTTGGGACATCAACATATGAAAGGCACATAGGGTAGTGGGAGAGAGAAGTCCATGGTCTGCACTAATTCCAATTATGAGTACTCCCCATCATTCCAAGGCAATGTGGCTTATCTATTCCATTGTAGTTGGCCTTGTATATTATCTGTGTCTGTGTGCATGCTAGGGAGTTCAGCAGGTGTGTTATATGTACTTACCTTATAATGAATAGCAAGTCTTCATATCTTAATCACGTGTTGTACAATTCATTTCTTCCTGTTTACTGGTCTTTAGCTAATCCTAACGTGCATGTTATACACTTTTTGGCCACTGGAGACACACTTTATCTACCCACTATAATGTCTCTTGTCATAATGATCTCAGGCAGCTGGACATCAATGGCTGTTTGTGCTCTTATTATAATTTAATTAACTCGGGAGTCTACTGCTTCTCGTCCTGGGAATGGTTATCTCGTCCCTGCGTTCTGCACATTCATTACTCCCTTTCGTGCATTTGACCTTGGCGGTTGCTAAAGACTACTGTCTGGGCAACTCAAAATAAATATGTTTTTATGAATTCAGCATCTTGTCTGAGGCCTTGCTAAATTCTGGGACTGCTGAGGCCTCTGTACTAGGAAAATGGCTGTAATTCTGTACTTCTCGCATAAATGTTGGTGACCTATATTCGCGTTAGCTCATGTCACATTCACTCTGTGCATCTGCCATATGTTGGTTTCCCTGCCCATGTGTTCTGCATCTAATCTGCTTATCAGTATAGTGAGTCCCTCTCTTGGTATCCTGGAATCCTCCTCCTTTCTATGCTATATACACAGCACACTACTTGTGCTTTCAACTATCCCACTGTAATCCCTACTAGTGTTGCACAGTCTAACATATTCTTTATGGCAGTGGCGTATACATTGACTTATTTGAAACATTATTTTTTGGATACTGCCTTAGTTTGTCTTGTCTCTCACCCCAAGATTCATGGCCCGATAATGGTGTGGAGTTGGGGCAGGAATTGGTACTTGCATATTTATCCGAGTAGGGGCAGTAGGTGATACCTGCATATTAATCTGCCTGATTACATTTCCTCTCAGTTACGAAACACAAATTGAAACCTGACTTTCTGGCTCGCTATCTTTAACTAACATCTGAGACACCACCACTTACCTACCTCTCTCCTTCTCTCTTCTCCCTAACACAGACCAGCCCCTCCCTGTCATCCACTTCTCTTGCAAGCTGGCAACCCATGTGTGCTTCTAGCAACACGTTTTCCCACAAACAATTATAGCTCAAGAACCCATGTTCTGCACTTTCTTGTCCACCTTCTTCTTCCTTTTGCCACCTCTGGGAACGTGCCTGTCTGCTTCAAGGTAGCGACCATCTACATATCCTGAAAATAAATATCCTGACCCCAACAACCCAGCCAAATGTTTCCCCTCACTTTCCTCCCCCACTGGTCTAAACTCTGGAAATTGTGATATTTAACTAGTTTACATCTTACCTCCAAAAAAGCAACCTGTGTATCCCCCTTCAAATAAGTAGCAGGCTGAAATGCCCCCCTCCCCTAAGTCTCTCACCCCATTTTTACTGCCCGCTAAACCAAACTCTGCTCCCTTCTCATCCTATGGAAATTACTGCCTCCTCCTTCTTTCACTTTCACCCTCTTCCTCACAGGATTCCAGGGCACTCTTTCCGCCTTTACCCTCATAACCTCCAGCCTTCCTGATGCCACATCCAACTTCACTCATTGGCTCAGCACGAGCTGGCTCTCTGTGTAGCACTGTTGACATTTTAAGTTTCTTCCTCTGTTCTTTCAGTTATTCCATGTCTTGCTCAAACCCTATGATTGCAATTGCTCCTCAACTTCCCCGTCCCTTGCCCTAACTGTGCTAAATCCTGCTTCTCCGGCAGGCTCCCTACTATTGCAATGCACACCCCTTGGAATTAAAAACACTACCACCATTCAGGGTTGCAAAAACAGCATAAAACAACTCCTGGCTTATTAGGATTACAGTGGCATCACCCCACCCTTGTAATCGTTTATTTATTTACTGGAACTTATATATGTCACATATACCCCAAAAGGTATATTGGTGCTGAGCATATGACAAGACAGTCACAAAGACAACCGATCAAGGGGGGAGAAATTACTCCAGAAATCACCAGGTCTTTTACTATTAACAGTCTAGGTGAGCAGGGAATGGTATGTAAGGCAGAAGGGGCTTGAAGGAGAAAGCCCTCCCTCCCTCGTGCATAGCTACTAGGTTTCCCAGTGCCATGCGGAATCTTTGATCCAGTCCTGTTTTATTTACTCGCTCTGCATGCTAGGACATGTAGGCCCAACCTTGCAATGGTAAAATCGAAATTACAAGTTCCAGCATGCAATTTGAAGGAAAAATCAGGACTGGCTCGAGGTGTCACGCATGGAACTGGGAAACTTGGCAGGGAGGCCCGTGCTGAGTTTACAGAAGAGACACATCTGCTCAGTTTGCCCGTCAGAAAAGAAGGGTGAACTCTGTGGAAGTCTCTTTGGGCACTGCACCCGGTGTCTGAAGGACTCTTGCTTACATATTGTCAAAAAATTGAAAGGGACCTAGATCTAGTTTTGTCAGGTGCAGAAATACTTAATTTCAGTAGTTCAGCTTCACTGAATTGAAAGCGTTGGCAACTGCAAATGCCAGCTAAGTGACATTTCAATTTAAATCACTAGTGCTTATCTTATTAATTTGAGATCTTAAAGCAAGAGAGGATTCAAGAGTCAGGCCTAATGCCTAATGCCTTACCTGTTTAAAAGGGATGATGCAGAGTCAAAGAGATGTGGGCCAGAGTGAAACACGTGATCAAGGTTTATCACTGCCAAATAAAATTACTTCTAACTTTACTGGATAAAATGTTTGTCTCTTTGGTGCCATCCACTTTGCCGACCACTCAAGAGAGACAGCGATCATGGAAGTGGAGACTCCATCCCGCCCCTCCACACAAAGGTTGATCTATTTATAATTGGCGCACATGTGGACTAGGAAGCCACATAAGTGGATCAGATTAGCCAATCGTTGCATACAAAGACTGGATAAAAGAGGGGAAGGTGCCGAACCCTGGGGGGCTCCACAGTTAACTCGTCCCTGCCCCGGAATGTGCACTGTAACGTTGTACATCTCTGCACTGCTAGGATTCCTTGCCCCCTTCTCGGGCTCTGACCTCTCCTCTGGCTGGTGGATGTTTATTCTATATTTTACTACCCTACTTTTTTTTAAAACCTGGAAATGGCAGGCGAGCCATAATTTTACTTTGCCAGTAAGATCACTTTTCATATTCAGTGACAATGTAGTGTGAAACCTGACAAGTAATAGAGAAGCCACTTTCATGACCACTGGGAAATGTTACTGTAGTCCTTGGTACCCAGAAAAGTCCAGCCATTAGTGGCAGATTGTCTTGTTTTCAGGTGCATGTCCTCTTGAAGGCTGACAATCCCCATTTCCATAGTGACAATGTGAAGGTTAAACGACAGACTCATTTATTCCGCAATTTCTCCTTAACAGGTTTTGAAGCAAACATCACGCGGGCTCAAACAGCACACACTATCGCTACATCTGCCTTTGAACGCTTTGCTAAACCTGGCTATGAGATTACTATGTTTGCCAATGTACAGGAGCCCCGCCTCAGCTCTATTGCCTGCAAGAATATGCAGCACACCAGGACAAAGCTGCATTTCTTTTTCTGTAATGACTCTTACTAAAGGTTAAGTGTCTGCTTGAAAGTTTGTACTGCACTAATTCTGGCTAGCATGTTCTTACCTTTGCAATTCACGCGTTAGTCCGGTCAGTTTCTCTGTCAGTGTCAAGTGCATTTGAAGCGTCAAATTAAGCAGCAGCACAATGACAGATAACTAGGTGGGATATTTGATTCTTGACTCCATGAACACTTTGATTTCTGACAAAAGTGAAAGTGATCAACACAGTAAGCGATCAAACTCGAGTGTGCAGCAAAAGATCTCAATACTCAGCTGAGAGTTTGTTTAAAAACAACTTGACTCAATGGTGCTCGTTGGCCTTTGCACAAAACAAATGAATAATGTTATCAATAGGGGGCATTCCTATTGTCAAACCATATTACTGCCACAGATTATCCGATGACTGGATATTGTGTTGTGTGATGATGTGCCCTCCCTTGCCCTTAGGGTGTATGGGTGAGAGCCTCAGGAGGACTGGATCCTTACCCCACTACATGATGTGGGGCTGGTGGAGGCGTGGGGGTCTCTGGTCACCCACATAGCATGGTGATAGGCCAGCAGGAGGGACATGGTCAACACTGAAAACAGAAAGCCATACATTTGCACTGTCCGATCAGTGGAATATTTGATTTTAGTTATTGGTAAGATTTCTTTCAAATAATAAAAAATGTTTTGGCTGCACTTGCAATATGTGCATTCTGTCAAAGTCTCTCTTGTTTTTCTGTACCATTAACATATAATGTTCAATTCTCCTCTGTGAGGTCCTCACATATACTTTTGTCCATTTGTTGTTATCCTTCTTTAGAATAGCCTCAGTTTTCTTTTGTCAGTTAATATCTTTTTTGGGAATATCCACGATCCTTTGTTAGAATTATAATAGTTCTTTTTTAACGTGCTTAATACCAAAAAGTGGTGTCTATGGGCTTGATCGGGATTTGCACCTGTGCTGCGCTGTGTTGTCTTGTTTCTAAGACAAACGCGTTGCCCTGAGCTTACTTCATCCTATCCTCAGTATTCTTTTGGCAATGAGTATTCTCTTTTAGAACATTCTCAACACATGTTTCGCTAATAGAGTTCCAGGTGGTTATCAGAGAATCCACAACTGGTGGCACCAAACTGCCTTGATTTCTATTTATATTAATTCCCTGGTTTCCCAAAGTCTTTGCCTCAACACTGATGTATTTCGGAAAAGTCAAAGCCCTTGGCAAGGTTCCCAACCCTTAGAATGTCATCAGAGCGAGGGGCTCGCACACACAATCTGTTTGATGACGAGTGGTAGTCAGTCCTCATTCTGAAGTTCCAAAGGATCTCACTGGGGAGTCGAGCACTTACCTCTTCCGCAGGAAAGACATGCAGAGGTAATTCCTTCATTTTATTTTTGGACAATACCTCCTCAAAGGGTTACAATTCATAATAGGGAGGACAGAGAAATAATTGCATAAGACAAAAGGGCACAAGGACGAGGTGAGTTTCACATTTTCCAGAAGCAAAAACAATACCGACATCTAAAAAGGGGGGCAAATCCCTGCCTCATTGGACAAGAGAATAAAAAATCATCCTCCTGTTCGTGGTCTTCATACCCGAGTGTTTCCATTTTTGTAAATGTAATATGGTTAGTGCATTTATTATCACTACTGGAATGTTGTGTGAGCCATGCAACCTGAGGAACCTGCCGGTTCCAGGTTTGACGGTTTAACTGGACTTTTCAGGATGGGAGCAAGACCTGTGTGGACATACCTCCTAATGCTCTCCTGTTCACCACCTATCCTTTGACCTGTAACTAATAAACCAAGTTTCTTTTATACTTCCTGGCTCCTGGTCCGAGTGTGACTTACCTGAGGAATTATGATACTCAGTAATACTTGTGTTTGCTGGATGGTAAGCTACAAGCACCAATTACTTTTTCAGCGTGTGTTTTTCCAATTCGCTCAGTCAATGGCAAGCCTAGAGACCTGGACAGGGGGAAAGGGGTGTTTGTACCCCCCAACTTTCATGGCATACCATTGTGTCCCCATTCATTTGGCTTGGGCACTTTTTCTTCAGATGTCATGTCCCCCCCCAACATTTTCAGCAAAGTTACTACACTGGCCCTGGATCTGCCACCTTGCTGCCATGCAGAGCAGATGGTATCCTATGCCCACACCGTGCATTTTGAAAGTAAACCTTTTTATATTTCATCGTAGTATGAAATAATGCAGTGCCTCCAGCGTGGTTCCTATGATTTCCCATTGGGCTCTGTAATTCATTTGCAGGGAGGTTTTTGGCTTGCATAGATTCCCCGGGATGTTCTTTCTGATGTTAATTTGCTTTGTCAATATGTACATAATACATGTAACCCGGGCAGTTCTCCAAAAAAGTCAATACGCACCATTGAACGTGAGCTTGGATCGGTGTGTTCTAGTATGACCACCCGAGGCAACACATTAAAGAAGGCACCCGACATGAACCGCTGCAGATCGCTGGGCGGCGAGACATATTAGTTCAGAGTCTCAAAATTGCTTTTAACAGTCGCATGGGCAAATGGAAAAAATATCCATCGTCTGGTTGGGCTTAGGTTCCGCACGCGCAGATTCAAGCAGGTGAAGCAGCCCGCCCGCTGGAAGGACTGAGTCAGATCACAGCTCACCCCTGATTCACAGAGGCGTGAGGCTTGACCTCTGCCAGATCTGCAGCTCTTTCCGCTTTGCTTGGTCTCTCCTCTTCCGGAAGCCGAGTGCAAGGCGGGAAAGAGCAATGCAAGCAGGGCCTTCACATGCACCGCCCTTCATTTCAGAGCCCAGGTGGAAATGCTCGCTCCTGGCTTGTGCATTTCTGTTACCTTTGTACATTTGCACCTCCCAAACGCATGGTTGAAAAGTGAACACTGACGGACTCCCTGACCCTTCAAGCTCATTGGCCCAAGAGGGAAGAGGGCTCTCATCATCTCTACACTGAAGTGAGGACAGTTGTCAAAAGCACTAAACATATATGTCTGCACGCGTGTACTGTCGTAAGAAGGGAAGAAGAAAAAACTCATGCCCAAGATTACTGAGTGATAATAATGTATTTCTTATATAGCACTACACACCCATAGCTCTCAGAGCACTGAACTAACAGAAGACATTATTATGCCACAGAGTGGTACTCAATGTATTGACCTCGGAAGGATGAAAGGCTGAGTTGGCCCTGCCGGATTTGGACCTGCCACTACAGGCTGTGCACAGATATCAGGGGCCAGAGCGCTCAACTCACTGTGCCATCTGACCGGCTACAATGAGGTCAGTCAGTCAAATAGATTTATTCGGATAACAAATGATCCATGAAAGTACATACATCAACAACAATAAGTGTACAGAAGAGAATATATCAAATTAGCCCATGGAGGAGGTAGGCAATCAGGCAATACATTTTAATAGACACAGAATAAAAATAATGTCGTAAACCGATCTCTCTGTTTTCACAGCACGTCCCAAAAACGAGAGAGGAGTTCAGGCCACCAACAGAGCATCAGCTAACAGTTTAAAATGCAAGGCAGCGCTGCATTGTCGAAAAAGTGCATTTGCGCAGTGATACTTGCAAAGTGCTGCTAAAGCGCTTTCCCTAATATGCCGGATAAAAATAAGTGTATGAAATGTTCAGTGGCAGCTTTACAGAGTCGACAGGTCAAGCCACTCATTGTGCCATCAATAACTGGGGACCATAATACCCACCCTAACCTGTGACAGATTAAGCCTTGGTTTCGCTGTAAGGTGTGTCCATGTTTAAACTTTGTCCATATCAAGTAATTTGAAATTCTACCCGTATTGAAAGTAATGTGAGCAGTGGAGTAACTTTGCTGAAAATGTTGGGAGGGGGGACATGACATCTGAAGAAAAGGTGCCCCAGCCAAATTAATGACAGAATTGTGTGCCATGAAAGTTGGGGGGGGACAAACACCCCTTTCCCCGCCTAAAATGACACCCATGAATGTGAGCACGGTTCGCGGGAATGGCCACTTCCTTCTGCTCCCGTTCCGTGTACAAGTGCAGGGCTATATTCCGAGGCACCATCTTGGCACGGGTCCAGGTAATAAGCGATGGATCAGTAAAACATGCAACCGAGTTGGCCAGAACGAGATGTCTTTTCAAAATTAAATCCAAGGAATCGATAGACAGTTGGCTTCAAGAATATGGGACAGAAGGAGATGAGTATGTGTCGCCTTCTCACTTCCCCAGGCCCTTAGCCAAAGCTTCACTGGTTCCAGCCGCATCTCATCTACAAGAAATTGCATGCCCAGCTCTCCGTGGGCAGCAAATGAGGGGGTCGAATCAGGGAGACCAAGTAACAATTTGATAGAGCAATTTTCTTTGATTTGTAGGCTAGTTGTATCCTCTTTTGCCCAGAGACCAGAACCACATGTTGCTATAGCATTACCCTTGGCCGAATTTATTTATTTATTTATTTTTACATTTGTAGAGCGCACCTGACGAACCAAATCGTATCTGGCCAGAGATTGAGAACAGAACAACCAAAAAAGGGTGGCCACAAACATTAGTTACAGAAGAGTCAATGAAACAGCGCAATCAGTTTTCATTGATGAGTTCTCACCCGTCCAGATCACTTGAATAGGTGATCTGGACGGGTGAGATCACTTGAATAGGTGCCTTACGAGAGTGACAAAGGGATTTAATATGGCCCATACACTGCGAATCCGCGGTCTACCCTGAACACACAGTTCGAGGGTGGAATTTGCAGCAACAATGTATCACCTGACCGCAACTGACGGGTTGTTTGAAAAGTGCAGATTTTATTAGACAAATACATTCTTAGCAGTATGTCAATAGGCTGGGGTTTAAGTTTTAAGTGTCCTAGCCATTTAATTTTCTGGTGTTCTGTATGTTGTATGCCTCTCAGTTCTGAGGTGAATGTGATGCCCAAGTAAATGTAATTAGTGAGAACTCTCATTGTGTCCCCACCAGCCCTAAAGAATGCTCATTTTGACTGCTTGTACCCTAATTGTACCCTAATTGACATATCAAAATGGCTGATTTAGCGGCATTGGTCTATAGGTCCAAATTACCCATGAACTCCACTGATGCATGTATTAATTTCTAAATAGAACATGGAATTCTTGCAACAAGGACTGCATCCCCCCCCACACAAGACAGGAAAAGGTTGCTCCCTAGTATGCGTGCATCGCCCTTAGTTTCCACTAAGTACTTATATAGGCTGTTTATACATAGTGAAAATAACAAGGGTGCGAGTATGCAGCCTTGTCGCACAACTGTGCCAACCGCAAAAATTATGGTGTACAGTGGTCCTTGAGGCCTGACCGAACACAAATCCTATTCTTGTCAAAGATTTGTGAAGGCACTATACAGCATAAGCCTTAATGAGTTCCACAGCTTTGCCCTGTTGACCCTGTCGAAAGCTGCACGGACATCCATTAAAGGCTATGTAGAGTTTTTCTCTTTTAAGGAAAATGGCACTAGTTATAATAAGGTATAATTTGAGAGCTTCAGCATGAGTGCAGAGGCCGTCCTTTTATCCCAGTTGAGTGGCCGCTAAAATATAATTGTTGCCTGCCAAGATGCAATCTTGCCAGGATTGCTTGACCGAATATTTTGAGAGTAGAACCTAAGTGTGAGATTGGTCTATAGGAGGCAGATATGCTTCTTGGGCCATATCTATATACAGTGCATGTAATTGCCTATCTCTAGGATTCCAGATAGAGACCTAAGATCAGTATACAATTAAAACTGATTGTCAGAGGAGGTGTCCAAAACTCCTCAAGGCTACAAAAATGACCTGTCAGAATATCCGGGAGGATAGCTCAGCGGCAACGTGTTCGGCTTGGAAGCAAAACGACACGAAGCAACACAGGTTTCATCCCTGGGTCCGCGCTTAGAAACCTCTGGGTATGTAACCGCGTTATAAATACGCAACTAAGAAAAGAAAAAAAGACAATTACGCAACTAAAAAATAAACAATTCATGTAACAGCGCCTCGATGCCCGCAGGCTGTGTGAGCGCTTTAAAAATGCAATAAGTAAATAAATAAATAAATAAATAAATAAAATATCATCCGAGCCAACTGATTTGTTAAGTGACTGTTTCCTAATGGCTTATGCCTCAGTGCATCACTTGTTTACACTTATTGGCCAAGGTTTGGGATGGTACACTGGACAGGTGTCGTGGCAAATAAGGAGACAAAGTGTCAGATCCACTTCAAGTCTCGGACTGAGGTTTCCAACACCATATCCTGACATAAATGTTGAGGGTCCCAATTGACCAATTGAGTTTCAACCTGGCAATAGCTTTTTTCTAAGTTGCACATGCTGTGAACATGAAAGATCTGTCAGAAGATCGAACTTTCTGTGCATGGAGCGGATTTGGTTTTGCACAGACAATGGGGATCGGGCCACTCATAGCCAGATTTTCGACTAGTCTGTCAGACAGTTTTAAGAAATACAGTGGAAATGTATACCGTGGAGCCATCTTGGGTCAGACTGTTATCAATCAGGGGCAAACATCTATGTATAGAGCTGAAGGTGACATGTTTCTCTTTAGCTGCTTGCCATCCAATATTTTTCCTTGTGTTACAAATCATTGCATCACTCAAATGTGGGATATTTGTCTCACTTCCATTGAATAGTGTCCATTTGGTTGTTAAAACAATTGCATAATGGTCACTAAACAAATCGGTCATGATATGAAAGTCAGTGATCACAGACCATCTATTTAGCGAAAAACAAAACTAGTCATTTTTCGAAGAACCTTGGTGGCCTCAAAAAGTATGGGCCCCTGGAGAATCAGAAGGAAACCTACCATTAGCACAGCGGTACTCTTGTTCAATTAACAGTGAACATAGCCTCAAACCCTCTGAATTTGTTTTTGGGTCACACATTGCTATGGTTGTGATATTAAGCAGCGAGTCCATCAAAGACGTCCTCACCCATGCCAAAACCGATTTTACCCTTAAAATTGCTGCCTATAATAAACCAGTACCTTCCATTATTATTGGACATGGCGATGTAAACAAGTGCACCCTTGAGTTCGATTAAAGAAGATTTATGCCTGCTGCCAGAGCAGTTATTATAGAAATCAACTAAGAATAAAATCACACCAAATGTATTTCTTTTAAAACTGCACTTTTTATTAAAGTTTACAATTTGCATAATAACAATCCAAGCCAGTATCAAGTGGTACATTTCAATCAACATTTTAACCAAAAATATATCATTCCCCCCACTCTTTGCCCATCTCCCATCCCTGTAAACCAGTAAATGCCCCCCCTGAACTAATCCTCCCCTAGAACTCCCCTTGAATCCAACCCTTCCCCTCCAGAACCCTCTCCTCCTCTCCAGCAGGACCCGGGCATCCTCCACTACAATGTTATGGACATGTAGCACCCACTTTTTCACCTTTTCCCTGTTCAATCTTCCTGTTCTCTCTGCATCCATTTCCCCCAAACCTTGGTATGCTTTTGTTGGCATTCCGGCTCTTGTACACCCGTTTCTGCAACCCCATATCCATCCAGTCTTCCCACATCTGCAATGAAGGACATTCCCCCCCTCCCCATCTCATCGAAATACACCTCTTCACCAATGTCAATCCCTTCACCACCGTGCATCTCCCATATGTTAATAAGCTGGTTCCCAGATACCTTGCACTTGACATGTAAAAAAGGATGAATATCCGCACAGTTGTCTGAGTGGGTTCAGTGGTATTTATTCAGACAAAGACATATAGGGCCTCATTACGATTTTGGCGGTAACCATTCCGCTATTGGTGGCATGGCTGCCGCCAAAATCGGGTCTGGGTCCGGGTTACTAGAATGGGGAATTACCGGGCCATTCTGAGTTCGGAGGGCCCGGTAATTCCTCCCTCCAGGAACCCGGGCCCGGACCTTCCCGATTCCCATTTCAACCCCCATAGGGTTGAATGGGAATGGGGGAGGGAGCAAACAACGGGCCGATTATGAGCGGCCCGTTGTTTGCTCCCTCCTCCCCTCGCGGGACCCGGTCTGCACGTCTGGCAAAACCAGACATGCAGAGCGGGCCCCGCGAGGGGACCTCGTAATGAGGTGGTACGGGGTTAACGGTGCCGGCACCTTTACCGGTGCCGTTAAACCCTTACCGTCTCACTTATAATGAGGCCATAGTCTTTTTTGTTGTCAGCCGACACGTGTTTCGACCTCTGGAGTCCTTATCAAGGCTATAATGTAGGTAAGTGGGTCCGGATATCCAGGGGTGGTGGGTCTTGTATAGGCCCTGGTCGATAGGTGCGGTCTGTTTCAGTCCTGGATTAATTGGTTTGGCCTGTACATCTGTATGCGATTCCCTCGTTCAAGGTATCCGGGGACCAGCTTCTTCTCTATACCAAAGGAGGTGAGGGCACCACCTCCCACTACCCGTGACCTTGCAGCTATATAATCAACCAACCTTAATTCAGAGCCGAGTTTTCCAATAATAGGGCCAGCCACTTTCCATATATCTCTCATACGTTGTTAGAGCCAAGTTAACCCCAGAACCCCAGAATGCAAAGTTTTTGCAATTTATGGACTTCAACTTGGAGTCAATCAACAACCCCTTCGTTAACCCGAGCGCACTCTCCCAGTCCCCATCATCAAACTCCCCCAAATCCCATTCCCACGCCATCCTCAGGTCTAATTAAGGCTAGGAGGCGGTACTCGTTAACCACTTATATATCACTGACATCGGTCCCACGAGGCCACCCACATCAGTAGCAGAGAGTCTTGCAAAATATCTGACTCTATCCTTAGGCGTGCTCCCAGGGCATCCCTTTGTTGCATATATCGATAGAACATGTTGGGCACCACTCCATGACTCAACCATAGTTCCACAAATGACTTACTGCCCCCCCCGGATCATGTCTCCCACCAGTTGCACCCCTTGTTCCCCCACCTGTCCCTACCCTGCACCTCTCTCATTTGTGGGACCAACCTATTCCCCCATAGTGGATGGTCCATTCCAGTTTGTTGCCATCCTGTGTCTTCCCCATTAAGGTGTGCCACACCTTGACCACCAGTCTACTAGGCTGGGAGAAATCCCTGGCATAACTCCACCCACATAGAATCTGTTCAAATTCTCAGCCCCCCTTGGCTCTCCTCTCTATCGCTGGGTCTCCTCCGTTCAGAAAGAGTCAGTCGTTCACAGACACCAACTGGATTCCCAGAAGAATCCCTGTAATTTGGGAAGATTCAGTCCCCCTCTCCCAAATTGAGTTCTGTAGTGTGTTCAGGGCAACCCTCAGGGGCCCTGCCCCACCAAAGTATGCACCTCACCTCCTTATTAATCCTGTCAGATTTGCTTGCTGGTACCTCATAAGGCGAAGCCGAAGTATATAGAGGCATTTTGGGAATGCTATCATCTTGAACAGCCACACTCTGTCCAAGAGGGATATCGAGAGGTTCACCCACATCTTTGCATCCTGAAGTAAGCTCCCAGTTCAGACAAGAAAATATGTGCATGACTGTGTTATCACTACTCCCAGCTTTTTAAAGGGTAGTGCGCAAGGCTTGAGCTCTGCCCATGGCTCATAATCCTCTAAATCCCCCTGGAGAATGAAATATGTTGATTTCCCTAAATTTACCCTCAGTCCACTCATTGCACCAAATCTATGAATTAACTCCTGTACCCTCATCACTGTCACTTCAGGGTCGCTTCTATACAGGAGTACGTTGGTATAGAGTGAGATCATATACTCTTGAATCTCTTGACCTCCTATGCCCTTAAACACCCTGTTATTTCTCACTGCCTAAGCCAGCAGTTCCATTACCAGCGTAAACAAAAAGGGGGAGAGAGGGCAGCCCTGTCTAGTAACCTGCCACAAGGCAAAGGGAGTCGAGAGTTGACCATTCACCCTCATCCTCGCCACGGAGGACTCATACAGTAGCTTAACCCATGAAATAAACGTCGGACCAAACCCCACCCTTTCCAAAACTGCCCACCGAAAATCTTTCCACTCCACCATATCGAAGGCTTTGTATGAGCCTAAAGAAGGTATTGCTTCCCTTCGATCCCCCCTGAAGTTCACAGAGGTAACCACATTGAACAGTCTCCTCATATTAGGAGACGTCGCCCTGCCCTGCTCTGGTCTCTTTGTAGCAGGTGTGGAAGTACCAAAAGTAGCCTATATAGCACCTTTGCCAATATTTTGACCACCACATTGAGAATTGAGATCGTCGATATGAATGACACCGTTCTTTGTCCCTCCCTTTTTTGTGAATTATCGTGATCACTGATGCCTGCAGATCTTGGGGTAATTTACCAACCTGTGTAAAATATCTGGGATATTTTGCTGGGAATGGCCTTTTTCAACCCCACGCAGAGAAAGTGAAGATGGCTCAGCAAACAGCAACCCCTAAGAAGAAATGTTATCTTCGTGCCATCCTGGTGTTCACCAGATACTATTGAAGGTTTACCCCAAATTACTCTACCTTGTTGGCTAATCTCACAGACAAGCTAAAGAAATCGTACCCCCAGAAGCTAACTTGGGATAAGAACGACCAAACTAGATTCGAGGGCCTGAAAACCGTCCTTTGGCAAGAACCAGTTCTTAAGATGCCGGATTTTAATAAAGAGTTCCTTCTACAGACTGATGCTTCCAAATCTGGCTTGGGTGCAGTGCTCGCTCAAAAATATGACGGGATTGAACATAAAGGTATTATACACCAACAGGAAGAACTTTCTCTGAGAGCAGTTGTATATGCTAATGTAGAACTTGACGCATTTTCCATCAAGTGGGCCATCTCACATCTAAGAAATGACATGCCGGGGAGAAAGTTCAGGTTGATTACACACCACTCACCATTGATCTGAATGAGCCTTAGAAAAGACACAAACCCAAGAGTAATCAGATGTTTCCTGAATTTACAATCTTTTTGTTTCACTGCGGAGCACTGAAGATGAATGAACAAGGAAACGTGGACTTTCTGAGCCGATTCCCTCTCAACGAGATGGGGAAGCCACCACCATAAGGGAAAGGACATGTGATTAATTGACAGTATTTGCCCCTTCTCTCCACGGGGGAGCCACCCCGTTTGAGGCTATGGAGGTGAGGAAGGAGGGAGTATGGTACGCAGGGGAATCCCCCTAATGTGATCGTGGCTTAGAGGGCCAGAGTAGAGCCAAGCCACGGAGCCTGCGACTTTCGAATCAGCCAGAAATGCCAGAGTGAGACACTGGGAGGCCAGCGAAAACCACAATGGGGAAATCTTTTCCCAAGAAGAAAGAAGTTTCCAGGAGCTGGTGGTGTCGTGATCATGATTACCTTGTGGTGGGTGAGATGCCTGCTGAGCGATGCAGAGACTATCGCAGCTGGGAGCACGAGGAGCTCCCTGTAGTCTGTCTTGGTAGACGGCTGCAGCGGGAGGGGAAGCCGAGAACGAGACTCCACTGAAAAGACAGAACGAGAGAACCAACAACGAAGAATACCCAAGCGGTGGGCCGAGCCCTGCAACATTGCCCTACGTAGATGAAGGTACAGGGTTGAACGGGAAAAACAGGAGGCCACCGGGGCAAGAGTACATAAAGAGGGCAACTTATCCCAGTCATAAAGAAAAGATACGAGGAATACAAGAATATATGAAGAGGGTAACTTGTCCCATTCATAAAGACGAGATGGGAGGAATACAAGAGTACATAAAGAGTGCAACTCCTCCCAGTCATAAAGACGATATACTAGAGCTAAAGTTGCCTGATTGCCAATGTGAAAGGCTCATAAAGCAAGTAATTAATAACCCTGTGAGAAGAATAACGAGGAAATTGAGACAATTACCCTGGGAATAACGGACACATTCTTGTGAGCAAATAGACAAAGACTAGTTAAAGCAAAACCCCACCCGGTTTCTAAGGAATATGAGATAAGACTATTAAGATAACCAGATGATAGAAGAAAGAGCATAAAAGAAAGAGCACTGGAGTGGGGAATCTAAAAGGAGATCAAGTCCCATGCAAAGTAGCCACAGATACATTGAGAGACTGGGAAATAGTCCTAAATGAACACTAGAGTGTGAGGCACTATCTCAAAATAAGCTGTAAGCGGCATACGTTTAAAGAGAGCACCAGTCCCATTAGTGTTTTACAAGAACTACATAAGCTAATGGAGGAGATGTCCCGAGTTTACCAAAGAAGATTGTATAAAAAACTCAAGTATAAGAGAGAGAGTCATTTCCATACAGAGGCTATAAGGAACTATGAGAAATCAAGGGGAAGAAAGACCTTCTCTTGGCTGAGTTTAAGTTGGTTAAACTAGCGGAAGGGTCAGGTAGAGTTAGGTTTGGACCAAGGACATTTTTATTTTAGGATTTCCTGACGACAGACGAGCATCCTTAGCCTCTTTAGGTAGTGTGACGATTATTATTATTATTATTATTATGATTATTATTATTATTATCATTATTATTATTATGGGATTTATTGAGCATTAACCTAGCTTAGAGAAGCAACAGAACGCTTTATAGATGTATACAACAATACAGATACATAATGGAGCATTTTACAGAGGTATACAACAGTACAAATGCATAAAGCAGTGCTTTTCAGAGGTAGCAACAGAATGGATATACAGCCGGAGGTAGGATACAGAGGGGAACAGAGGAGGGGTGCAGCTGTACCGGGTAACGGGGAGGAAGAGGGCACACAGCGTTTAGCGAGTCAGGTGGCGCGACGGGCGACTTGATGGCCTTGGTGTTGAGGAGGAGAGACTCCTTGAAGAGATGGGTCTTGAGTTCTTTTCTGAATTGTAGGAGCGTGGGGGCAAGTATGATGCTGATGGGGAGGAGGTTTCATAGTCTTAGGGCGTAGGCAGAGGGTATAACGTGCTTTCATCGCCATGCTTTTAAATGTCTGCCTTTTAAACAAGGAGAAAATCACGAATAAGGTTATCACATTTTTTGTGGGGGTGGGAAAGGGCAGATAAGGGGTTGGGGTTGTTGGTAATATTTAAAAATAGGTGGTGGAGGGAGGGTTAGGCATGTGGGGGAACCTCCCCCATAAAAAAAAGAATCAATGAACTTTTTCATCATTTTCTCGTCATTCAAAAGGCAGACGTTATGAATCCTGACGATGAAAGAACATAGAACCAGGCAGAGCAGGCTTGTTTTCTGGTTCTTTCCTTTTTGCAACAGCAGATTTCTAGTTTGCACATGTCCTGGTGGTGTGCTGTCCGTCAGAGATGCTTAGTTTCTCCGTGAGGTAGATGGGTGACTTGAGGGTGACTACCTTATAAATGATTCAGCAAGGCTTGAAGGTGATTCGTGCGTGCAGTTGGAGCCAGTGAAGGTTGATGTGGGCCGGAGTGATGTGGTCGTATTTGCGTAGACCCTTCATGAGGCGGGTGGCCATGTGTATGAAACTTCTCAGGGAGACCAGGGAGAATGACAGGAGGTCTTCGAGGAGTGCATTGCCCCCATCAAGGTGGCATAGGACCAGTGCTTGAACAGCGGATCTATAGCTGTCCCGAGGAAGGAAGGGCTTGACCTTCTGCAGGAGGGAGAGCTGATATCAAGCTGTCCGAGTTTCCTTAACTATGTGTGTCTTTAGGTGAGGTGTTTGTCTATGTGGAACCTTAGGGACTTGGCGCAGGAGGTGAGCTCTGGGGTGAAGCCCTCAGAGTTCATGGTTGATAGCCAGGTATGTATGCATGGGTGTTTCGGTGTTGGTGGTGAGGAGTAGGATATTCGATCTTGAAGGGTTGAGCTTCAAGTATACACTGGACATCCACGACTAGATAAGCGGGAGGCAGGTTTTGAGCCTATGGATGTCCTCCTTGATGGAGTCGATCTTGAGGTATAGCTGTGTGTCATTGGTGGATGTGGATTTTTTGTGTGGCTAGGAGGGCTAGGATTCACAGGATCTCAGAAATGCCAAGTCTCCCGTAACTAATGGGAGTCTCCAGCAGAGGGAAACAAACTCCAGCAGTCCCGCATGCAGACAAAATCCTGTCACCGATATGGTATGGCAGAGGAAGGGTAATGTAGGAAGTGTTGTAAAATGCATCAGTGCAGCTAATTGTGCCCAGGAAATATGCATTTGGCTATATTTTGATAACTCTGAGATAAATAAAGTTTCCCCGGTTTTTGCGTGTCTGAAAGCCTGTGAATAAAACAGGTGTATTTCCTTTTTTCATTTTTTTTATGCAAGTTGTGAGAATGTTCCCAAAATGTAAAACTCAAAAATCATGTTTTTTCATGTGGGGTTTGGAGGGGGCAAGGGGTTTGCAGTTGGAGGGAGGCAAAACCTCCAGCAAAATGACGTCTTGACCTTGGCATCTCTGGGATCTCATAATTTCTCCCCAGAGGGGCGTCCTTATCAGTGAGGCTAGGGAGGTGAGCCCACTACACAATCATTCCCCTACAGCTGGCGGTCAGTGGGACCTCACAGGGAGACACTCCCCTCTTGGGGACAGGTACTCCCGTTCCATCCAGGAACTCCCTATAACCTCTCCTGGGGAGGTAACTATAGCATCCAAGAATCAGAACCTTCCCTCCAAACCAGTCTCTATTTGCTACTGTAATGTGATCAGCAATCAACCTTCACCAATCAATCATATTAAGGAGAAGAAGAAGAAGAAGAAGAAGAAGAAGAAGAAGAAGAAGAAGAAGAAGAAGAAGAAGAAGAATAAGAAGAAGAACAAGAAGAAGAAGAAGAAGAAGAAGAAGAAGAAGAAGAAGAAGAAGACGAAGAAGAAGAAGAAGAAGAAGAAGAAGAAGAAGAGGAAGAAGCATGAAGATTAATCAGTGGTTGGCTGCAAACCACACTGAGATGAAGAAGATAGGGCAAAGCATGATGAATGCACCATGGAAAGAAACAAAGGACCGTGGGCCTATGAGGGCCCAAAACATCCTCATAAACACTGAGGAAGGACCAATGAAGGAATATCTCATTCCCAGAGGCAGGTAGATTCGAATCTGAGCTGAGGAAACAGGCATCGAACGCAAAGCTGCATGTTGTCGAGCGGGCGACCTAGACCAAGGGAAGAGAGAAACATTCGTGAAGCAAAAGGATGACCCAAACATCCGAGGAAGGTTTGGAGGCAGTGGCGTGACCCAGATGGACGGACCGTGCAGTCCGTGAACAATGCAGAGACCGTAGCACAGATTGCTCCAGTGGGCTGCATAAGGAGAAGGAAGAAGAAGAAGTCCATGCATGTTAAGTCAGATGGGAAAATCTGACCCCGCAGGAAGAACCAGTGATGCCTAGATTACTGAGGGACCAATCATACTCATCCCATTACCAGTGAATTTTGGAGGATTAACAAAGATTACCAAGGGACCAATCATACTCGTCCCAGTACCCGAGAAGGGGGTGAAGTTAAGAAAGATTACCAAGAGACCAATCATACCTGTCCGAGTACACGAGAAGGGTGTGAAGTTAAGGAAGTGTCGGGGGGAAATTCTGCCGGGGTCGGCCGGGCCGTCCGCAGACCTCCGGGCAGGGAGGCCCCAACTCCTCCCGTATATCCCAGATGAGATAGAGTATGAGACACACACAAGGAGCAAGGTGACTCTGCTGTTTATTTAGACAAAACGGCAGGGATGGGTCAAGGAGCGTACGCGTTCGTCCTGACACACACACAATCGTGGGGCTCGCAGGCCCTTTTTACTGCATTATGACGCGCTACTTGCGTCACTTCAGAAAGTTAACAAAAAACCTATCGCCACTCTTAATTGGTTGCTCGAGTGGTAGGGTTAGTATAGTACACATATAGAGAATGATATTAGTGGACAAGGTGTAGTCAGGTGGTATATCTGGGTTGTCCCTACAATTAGATACATAAGAATTGTTACATGAAGACTCCTGAGGATTGGCTAATATTACTGACGTCTGAGATAAGAGCCCCATGTTCTGATTGGTGCACTCGTGAGCTTCCCAGCCTGGGACCACCGTTGTTCCCAGCTCTCGGTGTACCTGTGATTGCAACAATGTTTCAATATGGGTACGTGCAGACAATGTAAGGATTTATTCATAGGTGGAAGGCTGACCGCTCCCACTGTAGCAGATGTCCATTGATCCTTTCAAGTGTATCGGCCTGTGTCTCGTAGCGAGGGACCCAGACGCCTTTTCTCTCCTGGGTTTTGGCATCTCGTCAGGTTCGGCTTGGTCACGTGGGGAGGGACCGTGAAAGAGGCAGAATTCTGCACAATTAATATTGTTTTTTATACTGCGCGTCTGGTTTAATTTGCCGGCGTGACTTTATCGTTTGGGGCGCGGAGTGCGAGGTTGCAACATCGTGCCTTTGATGATTTGTTCTTGGAATGTGGGTTTGCAACATTGCGACCTTGGCTGGTTGCTCCTCCGGGTTCTTTCTGCAGGATCAGCAACCTGACTCTTGCTTTGTTAATGTCCATGGGAGCTCTTAGTTGAGGCCTACTTGGGCCTGGTGCATAAGTAGTCCGTTTGGTGCATAGGTGCTTTTAGGTTATAATAGCATATATTTCCATGACCAGTATCGTGTTTCCATTATACCTCTCATGGTGGTAACGGGTTTCAAGAGAAGCGTGAGCAAGCGTTATAGATGAGTTCATGATGCGTCTTGCGTTTCTGCATTCTGAAAGCCTATGTAAAAATAATAAAGATGCACGTCCGTGAATATGCCTGTCGCCTACGTCAGAGCACTGAGTATGTTCTTCGTGTAGATTGGTGTGGAGATGTTCAGTGTGTATATTTGTACAGATGTGCTTCCCGTTGTCTAGGTCGTCATGGCATCTCTAACGACGTGTGGATTTTAGTCTAGCTGATCCGAGCCGCAGGTGTCGGCATGGCCAGTGCGGGCTGCTGGGCAGGCAGATGGACACATCCGTATGTTCCTGTACCAGGGTACCTGGTCGTCTGGTAAATGGACAAACTCTTCTCGCGGCGGGTGTCTGGGCCGTGACCCTCTAGGCCAAGCGCGAGAGGTGAAGGACGGGAGCCTGGTCTTCCATTCTCCCACTTCAGTCCCCCCTCTGGTCGACTTGTCGACCACAAACATATCCTTCTCGTTATCTCCTCTTACCCTCCATATCTTAGTTATCCCTCCGAGATGTCCATAATGGTTTACATGATCTTCAAATGACCAATACATATATTCACATGTTCCTCCAGGAGTACAGTATACCCATCTTCCTATGTAGCTCCTGGGGTTCCTTGGGTTCTCGATCTTCACTGATGGTGGGTCTAGATGGTTGGTGATGATTTGGGTGCGCAACTTCTCCCTCTCTTGTATTATCACACCTGTATGCTGGCCGTCATCTGCTGGCATTAAGGGGTGCATTCCCACCATTTCCAGCAACTCGTCAGTCGTGCGTGCCTTCCGGGCCTTCCAAAACCTAATTATGTTCAGAGTAGCTCCAGCCAAAATAGTACACCCCACTATTATTTTCAGTCCATCTGACAGCCAAGATGGCATCCATGACCATAATAGTGAAAACCAGCTCTTATCCTTGTCTACACCGTTACTTTCATCCATCATTTTGGAGTGCATCTGGGCCAATTGTGACACTGCTTCTGTCAGTGTACCATTGTCAGCATCGTTGGCAGGTATGAACGTGCAGCAAGATTGTCCTATCTTTGCACAAACTCCTCCTTCCATTGCTGTGAGAAGGTCCAATACATATCTATTCTGGAGTGCTACCATCCTTACAGCTCGCAGCTCCTCTTTAATTGCGTTGAACCCATTTACTGTTGAATTGATGGTCATCATTAGTTCCCATCTGGTTATTTGGAGCCATTTTGCGTTTGCGTATGCCTGCAGTCCCGGATGTATTATTGAGGAGAAGAACATTGCTGCTCTGCTGAATAGTCTGTGTTCTGGCGGTATTGATGTTAGTTCCATTTCCGACCTTCCCCACAGGTAATTTCCTGTCAGTGGCTCTCCTTGTCTTTTTCTCCTATTTAGGACAGTATCACTGCTGTTCTCTTGCTCCTTCTGAAGTGGTGCAGATCTCTTTCTTCTCTTATCCCCTTCATCCATTTTAGGAAATTTCGCCACATCGACATTCTTCTTAGGTACCACTAGTGAGGGTACATTGACGTGTACCATTGTGCACACACCATTCCACAGGGGAGGCAGTGTATGATATGCCTTTTCTCCACAGGCCCAATAATGGTCCATTATTACTGCTGTTCCCGCTCCCCCCTCAGGTAACTCCATCACGCTTGCACAATTGGTGTTATATCCTACGTCCACCTCTCCTTTATGCTGGTAGCATACTTTGGGCGCCGTCAATGGTAGTATTGTTATTGGGTCTTCATCTTCTTCTACCCACGTGAGTATTGGTACATACTTGATCCACGTCGTCCAACATCGATGATTGTGTGTCTCGATGGTTGAGATAGTTTCTTTTGTTACCATGTTGCTGCCAATCACTCCTATCTCCCAGCTGTTGCCCAGATACACCTTTCCTGTTATCGTCAGTAGCGGCCTCTCCCAGCATCCTTGTTTACCCGGAACTTCAGTGGCGTACCAATCACATGGTAGATACTGCAGTGTTACCTTCTTTGTTTCTCCTTTTGCAGGGCCACTTGTTATGTATCTGAATGCTTCAGCATGTAAACTGGTCTTGTGATAACTCAGATAGGTCTTGAGGAAGTTGTTTTCATATGGGTATGAGTCTCGTGTTTTCCATGTCATATGCACTACTGTTCCTTGAAATCTTCCTTTCGTTTGGAACAGGGCCAAATATATTATGCACTGTGCTGTCTTTTCATCTATTTCTGTGGCAACAAATGTTCGTGAAGCGCTCATGGCGTATGGTATTAATGAGCAAACGTAACAGCTATCCTCAGTTGTCTGCTTACCAATGCGGGTCATGTGCTGGTACCATATGTTGTTTGCGACGTGTGATGAATCTTGTACATAATTATCAATACCTTTATTGTCTGAGTATGTGCTGCGTTTAACTCTATTTTGCTTGGGTGCAATGTTACTATTACCACCTGACGTAACACCTGTTGCAGCAGGGAACGGGGGTATATTATGTTTGGGTGCAGCAATAAAATTGATAGCATAGCTGTACTGCCAGACAGAGGCAGCCAAGAACCCGGTGATCATAAAAATCCCTATTATTTTTATTACATATGCTAATCTCACCGGCATTTTGCTCTTACCTTGCTGCAGTCCTGGCAGCGTATTCTTGTGACGTTAAAGTTGCCCGCCTAAAAATTCTCAAAAGTGCTCGTTATTAAAATGTTAGTTTTGTTTCCTTTAAGCTCTCCCTATCAAGTAGTCATTCAGTGCCCAGGCGAAGAGCTGCTCCCACGCTACTCTAAGTGATCGGTCTCTTAGGACCGGCAAGTATGGGCGGAGGTGGGGCATGTAATATTCTATGGCCAGGAGGAAGGCTGTGTAGTAGACACGTACCCTTCTCCTTTTTAGGTATGTTGGCCTTTTTATTTCGTATACAAATTGGTGTGACAATTCTTCTGGGTAGTTATCGTCTGGCAACACCATCTACGCCTGTACACTGAACTTGTTAATTAGCTTTTCTTAACAATACAATATTACGCAGTTCCTGTATGTGCGAGAGAAAAAAAAGAGAACATTCACGTGTTTACATGTGTATTGGTGCAAGCAATGTCCTTCAGTTTTAGTTACAACTGTACTTAGCAGGGGGGGTTTGCGCTCAGATGGCGGAAGTATTTTTACTCTTTGAGCGTGTGACCATGGGGTGGGCAGTATGGGGATCACCCCTTTCTTCGTCAGTTATCGTCTCCGAGGGAACAATTGGGTCGTTGTCTGTGGTGGAACTTTTTTCCGCTGTCGGGGATGTTGTTGCTGTTCTTCCAATGGACCTGTCGTTGGCGCTGGGGCGGGTCTGCAGTTTGTAGATCTTTACGTCATGTAGGTGGTTCCAGGCACGCTTATACTTTAGTTTTACTGCTCTTGTTGATACGTCCTTTACCAGATGGGGGCCAGTGAACCTCTTCTCGTTCCACTTTCTATTGAAATTGCGAAGTAGTACGTGGTCACCTTTGGCAAGTTTGCACAAGTTCTCCTTTCCCAATTCTGTACTTGCGCCTTTTTCTTTATTGATGGTAGACCCGCCCTGTGTGCGCTCGAGCTGTTGAGACACAAACACGACACTAGTAATCAAAGAAGACACATATTGATACATTTCATCACCTAACACACTCGCTGAACTTTCGTGGTCTGTGAATGCCCTTGACGTTGGGGTTAGGGGAAGGCGCATTTGACGTCCAGTAACCACTTCGTGAGGGGTGAGGTGGTGGTCGGACCCTGGCCTATTTCTCAGTTCAAATAAAGCTAACGGAAGGCAATACAACCAACTTTTCTTTGTTGTTTGTTGTATTTTTGCAATTGCCTCCTTCAATAAGCCATTCAGGCGTTCACATACACCATTAGCCTGTGGGTGGTATGCACATGCAAATTTGTGTTTAATGTTCAGCAGGGATGTGATATGCTGGAACATTTCGTTTGCGAAATGTGGGCCGTTGTCTGATCTTAACACCTCGCACACTCCCCACCTGGGGAAAACCTCCCTTACTATGAATTTGGCTGCTCTAAACGCATCAGGGTGTGAACAGGGCCCTGCTTCAATCCACCTGGAAAATGGGCATACTACTACAATCATATACCTATTACCTTGACATATGTTGATCATATCAACATAGTCAATGTGAAGGTGCCGAAAAGGTCCTTCTGGCCGGGGTATGGTACCTCTTATCACTTTTAGAGTATGACCGGCCGTAAACTGTTGACATGTGAGGCAATTGCTGATAAAATTTGACACATGAGAGTTTAACTCAGGACAAAACCAATCTTCTCTAATTCGTGCTGCTATTATTTCCTTGCCTGTATGGGCAGGGTGATGTAATTGGCTCAGGGCGGTATTTAACAGTGCTAACGGTATTACAACTTTCCCAGTGCCACCCTGGCGCCATAGTGCGTCGGTTGGTGACATTGTACATCCTCTTTTCACCCATACTTCTTTTTCGGCCATTGGTGCAGCCGCTTGTAGCTCCATAATCTGTGTGGCTGGGAGATGGGTGTACCCTTCTCTTATTAACATCTCCCTAGCTATTCCCCTCCCTCTCCCTCTCTGTGAGTCTGTGGGGTTCCATATCTCACCAAAGTATGCAGCATATTTCGCATGTGCGTCTGCTGCTGCATTCCCTTTTGAGACGTAGTCTTCACCATTGGTGTGTGCGGTGCATTTGACTAGGGCTAGTTCTTGGGGGTCGTTTATTACTTCAATTAGTTCAGCCAACAAGAGGGCATGTTGTACTGGAGTGCCATCAGCTCTCCTAAACCCTCTTCTTCTCCATTTTGATAACCCTGAGTGGACAGTGGATGTAACATATGCACTGTCGGAATATATGGTTACTCTTTTATTAAAACTTTCCTTTAATGCCAATATTAGTGCAACCAGTTCCGCGGCTTGAGCAGAGTAATGCTGTGGTAGTTGTACACACTTCATAGCCACACACACCGGCGCCTCCATCATTTTTACTACTGCTGCCCCAGTCCTTCGTATCCCATCTCCTTGATCAATAGTTGATGACCCATCAATAAACAAAAGCTCACCTCCCTCTAGTGCGTTTTCTTCAACTTTTCTAGTACATGAGTACATTTTAGTTATTTGGGTGCAGTCGTGGGCGTAATCTCCCTCTTCAATTACTTCTGCTAGGAACCTTGCAGGGTTAACCGTGCTACATCTAACAATTGCTAGTTCAGCTTTAGACAAAATAATCTCATAACCTGATGCCCTCTGTGTCGTTAGTGTGGACTTAGGTTTATTCAATATCGCAAATAGTGCATGTTCCACAAACAGTGTAGTTGGACACCCCATAGTTATTGCTGATGCTTTTTCTACTGCAAAAGCAGCTGCAGCAAGACCTTGTTCACAAGGGAAGGGGCCTAACATCACAGGGTCTAAGTGCCCGCTGTAAAATGCTACTGGTTTATAGCCCATGCTCGTTTTTTGTGCCAATACTGCTTTCATGACTGCTGAGTCGCAATGTGAAAATATAAAAAAGCGTCGCTCATAGTCTGGGGATGCCAGTACTGGAGCTGTTGATATCGCGTCTTTCAATTCGTCAAATGCCTCCCTCATTTCCATAGTCCATCCCAACTTTTTCTCCCCTTTATTTGCTTCCTTCAAACCCTCAAGCAGGGGTCCTATGTATGAGCTGTAATCAAATACCCATGCTCCACAGTAGTTGCACAGCCCCAGAAATTGCTGCAGTTCTCTCACAGTCTGTGGCACGGGAGTGCTTGAGATGGCCTGTGCTCTTTGTGGTGCAATCCTTCTTCCATGTTGGGATATCAGTTGGCCAATGTAAAGTACCTGTTCCTGACAGTATTGTATCTTTTCCATGTCTACCTTGTACCCCTTTTCAGCCAATATTGTCAACATTTTTAAGGAGTCCTCTCTACATTTACTTTCGTTTGTACTGCAAATTATTATGTCATCCACATACTGTAACACTGTGCTTTCCACCTCAACGTTACCCAAATCCATCTGTATTACTCTATTGAAAATTGAGGGTGATTCACAATACCCCTGTGGTAATCTGGTATGTTTCCACTTTGTATTTCGGTAAGTGAAGCTTGTCAAATCTTGTGAGTCTGGGTGTAATGGTATTGAGAAAAAAGCATTTTTAAGGTCAATCACTGTAAATCGTGATGCTTCTGCTGGAATGCCACACAATATTGTGGCCGGGTTTGCTGTTACTGGATACTCTGCTTCTACTATGTTGTTCAAGGGTCTGAGGTCCTGTATGAAGCGCCAAGACCCCCCTTTAGCCTTGCGCACCGGGTACACAGCTGTGTTACATGGTGATTCTGAGGGGACCAATATGCCATTGTTTATAAGGGCCGTTATGGTTTCATATATGCCCTCATCTGCCTCTTTTGACAATGGGTACTGTTTCACTCTTGGTAGTATGGCACCTTTTTTCAATTTTATCCTTACACCCCCTATGCTTTTTATGCATCCCACGTCATAAGGGCTAATAGTCCATAATGATTTGGGCACCTTTGACATATCCTCCTTAAAAAATGGGACTGGGGTGCCTGCGGGTGCCTCAAGTGCCATTGCAATTTTCTGTGCTACTTGTTTGTGAGCCACTCTTAGCCATATTTCTACACTCATCATGAACACCATTTCATCTTCCTCCTTTTCTTCTGAGAACAGCTCTTCATCTGACACCTGGGTCAGCCTACATCCTTCTGCTAGTGCTATCACCGCCCTCCATGCTCTCCCTTCTTTATCTTGGGCGTGCACAGCAACATAATCAGCTGTTGCAATAATGCTCTCAATGTCCATTACAAACACCTTCCCTTCCAGTTCATTAACTGGTGTTTCTGGTCGGAACAGATAGGCTGCTGGCCTCCTCCATATTTTCCCTTCTATCCCTGGCATCCATGCAAATGCCATGTCTGTGCCATACTGGAATAGCTCGCCATCTACTGGCTCCGCCCTAATCGCTGTCTGTCCACAGTATGCTTGCAAAATCTGTCGTGCTGCGAGCATGTTAATCCCTGGAGTAGAGCAAATTATGCCATCCTCTGTAAAGGAGATCGTCATATTCAACCTGTTCATTATGTCTCTCCCCAGTATATTTACTGGTGAGGCACTATAATACAAAAGTGGGACTGACAGATCATAATCTCCAATAGATAAGGGAACGTTATCAGTAAATGGAACCAACCCTTTAGCCCCAGAAAATCCTTGGGTGTTCATGGCTTCGCCTGACATCTTAAATTTACCTTCCCTTATGCAAGACCGGGTTGCCCCGGTGTCAACAAGGAATGATAATTTTTTGTCACCTATCGTTACCTCTATGCGTGGTTCCTCCGCACTATTAGGTGTTACTGACAGGATGGGACACACCAAGGCCGTCTGTGGGCTGACCTATTGGGGGTACAATGATTGGCCATTCCCTGTGTAAGGGTTGTGTCCCAACACCGTCACCCTACCCAATTGCGTTTGTTGAGTTTGGGGTGGTGGTTGTATTAACGCTACTTGTTGTTGTGGCGGTGGCAGTTGCTGTGTTATTTGTTGTTGTGGCAGTGAATAGGTTTGTGGCTGTTGTGTTGTTTGTTGTTGTGGGTCACTCCCTTGTTGTGACATCTGCTGTCGTTGTATGCCCTGCTGTTCTTGTGAGGTCCTAGGTTGTGCTTGTTCATTCCATGCTGGTGTTCCTGGCCTGACCCTACATGTACGTGACATGTGTCCTAATAGTCCGCAGCTCCAACACACGGGTGGTTCCCTGCTTTGCCATGGGAAGCTCCCTGTGTTGTCCTGGTATACGGGTTGCCCTGTGGGGTAGTAATTTCTAAGTCCCCCAGCCTGTTGTTGGGTATCATATCCGTATCCTCTCCCCCTCATAAACCCTCCTCTCCCTCTGTTATAACTATAATACCCAGTTCCTTGCATTGGGTACCCTCCTCCCATGTTTGGTGCGTGTAATTGCAGATGTGGCACTTGCTGTATTACACCTTGTGGAGGCGCTATTTGAGCGGGATCTTGTGCAGCCACTACTTGCGTTGGGCTTTGGGCCACTGGTGTGGGCGTAGTTATTAGTGCCCCTTCCATTGTGTATTTAGTAAGTTTTTTCTGTACTAGTTTGGCCTCTTCTGTTTTCCTGTCCTCTTCCTTTTGTTTCATTTTTCCTTGCCATGTCCTGCAGTGATGTACTATAGTCAGTTGTATTTCTGGCCATGGTTTTGCTTCCATCCCCACTACTTTCTTTAGTTGTTTCTGAACTCCTTCTGGGAGCCCTTGTACTAGTATATGATAAAATATGGCTGGTGTTTTGTCCCATTGTTCTCTAGTTTCCATGCGCCACTTCTCTTGAATATCCTGGATATAATCAACAGGATCCTCATTTTCACCCATCTTACGGGAAGTAATGGCTCCTATGTCTGATGTGTCTGGGTACTGCACTCTCAGTGCCTGCCATAGCATAGCGCATGTCTGCAGTTTGCAAATGGTGCCCCATCATGCGATGTGTTCGTTATTGTTACCCCATGGAATCCCGCTCTTTTCCAAATGTCATCCGCTCTATCCCCTAATATTGATATTAACAGGCCCTTCACATCTCCTACTGCTAGTTTCTGTCCTGCGGTGTGTTTTTCCATTTCATATATCCACTTACCCGCACCTCCACTTAGTGATGGGAGCCTACATTTTATATTTTCTTTATCCGTATGTTTCCAAGGTACATACTGTGGTCTAACCCCTCCTCTCTCCAACAGTGGCATTAAATTCTGTCTTGTGTCACCCTTTACGCTCCATAATATTGAGTCTTCACACCCCTCCTCTTCCCCCGTTTCCTTTACTACTTCAAATTCTTCCTTACTACCTCTGCTCCTACCTCCCTCTTCTTCCTTTCCCCTTTTTTCGTCAATTCCTGTGTTCAATATGGGTATGTTTATTTGTCTGTCTTGCCTGCGACTAGGGAGGTCCCTAAGCCGACATGCATAAGGTGTAAGTTCGTTCATGAAGGGCGCGAGCTTTATTCTGTGCAGTGAGCGTGCGGTGGTTGAACATGTAGGGTGTGACGTGGGAGGGCGTGATGGGGATGTGGGTGGCGTGGTTTCATGGGTTTGTGTTTCCCCTATTCTTTTCACTCCCTCCTTACTTCTCTCCAGCTCCTCCCATCTTCTACTCATCCAGGGCGAATCTATGTTTGTTCTAGTGAGGTATAGCTTATCTAAGCTTTCCCTTTCACTCTTTCTTCCATCCTTCTCCACTCCTTCTTCCTCCTCACTGCAAAAGTCATTCATAAATGGCACCCCCCACTCTGCCTTTTTTCCTTTTATTGTTACTGTTTTTAAGTCTATTAGGTCTCTTTCTCCCCTTTCGTTGTTACCAACTGTTCCCCCTAGTGCTGATGTTGTTGCTACCTCTCTACTTTTATATACATCTCCCCATCTTTCACTCTCCCTACTCCTCCCCTCTCTTCCCCCTTCACTTCTCTCCTCCATTTCCCTACTATTTTCCTCCCTTTTCCTTTTCAATTCCTCCATTACTTCGTTGCTCATCTGTTCCAATATTCTTTCATCCTCTTTCTTCCTTTCCCATTTCACCCTTTCTCTTTCTACTATACTCTCTATTACCTTCCCCTCTTCATATTTCTTAGCTGTCTCTGATAGTACTCTCCTCCTCCATATTTCCATTTCCTTTTCCTTTTCTTCTTCTTCCTTCTTCTTCTCTCTCAGCACTACTCTTGATACCCTATCTGCTGCTGCTTTTACCCTTTCAGCTTCTCTCTTTTGCTCCTCATTTCGTTCCCTTAATTTTTCCAATTCGTTCTTACCTTCTTTCCTTTTCCTCACTCTCTCTCTTTCCTCCCTCTCAAGTTGTTTGATCAATTCATTCTGCTCATCCCTTAGTTTTGCTAATCTTTCCTCCAAAATCTCTTCCTTCTGCCGTAGTAGCTCCTCTCCCCTCATTTCACTCTCTCTGGCACTATCCTCGTTTGTTCTCTTTACCGCCTCCCTTTCTTCTCCAGTTAGTGAGCCTCGTAATTTCAATAATATCTGTGCAGCTACCCACTCATCGTTTCCTATCTCTACAGTCTGCTCTTCTCCAATCCTCCCTTCCCCCATTGGTATCTTCCTATGAGCCACATATGGTGGAGGGCTGTATGCCGGGTTCGAGTATCCTTCAGCCGCCCTGAACTGTCCTTCTATTTCTCCTAATTCTCTTAAAGGGTACAACCCTCCTCCCTCTGTTTTCACTCCCGGTGTTATGGGTATCTCATTGTTCGGTTCCTTTTTTATGTCGTTTGATTTATCAATCTTTTCTCCTCCCTGTCCTTCATTCCCCGTATTCTTTGTCCTTTCACACCCCTTTTCCCCATCCGTTCCTTCTTTCTTAATCTCCTTTTCTTCCGGTGTTTCCCCCATAGTGAACATTCCATTTGGTCCTGGTCGGGACCCCTGGAACATCCTCCATAAGTTAAACACTTCCACATGGTTTGCCAACTTCTTCCCCTTGTACGTATTGTGCAGATGGTTTAGTAGTGAATGTTGGGCATATGGATCGAAACTACCATTAGGCGGCCATGGTGTTAACATTTTGTTGTCCGTCCCCTGGGTCCACTCTATGCTGTACTTAATTAATTTCTCCCTATGTGGTGGCAGTGTGGTGCATATGTGTTGTAGTGGGGTAGTGAGGGTATTCCCCCACCCTCCCGACCCTCTCCCGTATGACATAATGGCACTCCCCTTGTTACCCTTCCCTTTACTAGCAGTTTACAATATACAACCTTATATTGCTTACCTTGCCCCGCAAGTGTGGGGACTTACGACAATCCTTTGACAAATTATGCAATACTAATAATAAAACAATAAAAATAAAAAATAAAAAATAATAATAATAAAAACAAATATATATGTATATATGTATGATGTTAGATTATATTCCTTCCCCTACGGCCCCCTGCGGCCGAAGCGCACGCAGCCCCCCGCGGCTGCGTACCCCTTACGACGATCTTATACAGTCGTCCTGTTTCTCCGTTCTCCTCCCCCTTTTACACTTGCCGTGGCCGGCGTTCTCCGTGCGCAGCCACGCCCCTTTCCCCTTCTCCTCTTTCGATCCACTCGTTTATCGTTTATCTCCGTATCCGCTCCTTTATCATGTTTCTCTTCCCCACCACTCTCAAACCCAAAGTTTCTTGTGCTCGCGATATCTTATTAAATCCCTACTGGTGACGTCACCGATTTCTTCGAGCTACTGGTACATTCTTGTTATGTTCTTTAAGTTCAAAATACACTTGCAATCTACCCCGCTAACCCTACAGCTGTCTTCCTGTCTCTCCTGGAACAAGGTAATCTCATCAATAATATAACCGGACTGTGCACGCTGCGTCGCCTCGCGTGTGATATGCCCCTCAACAGGAGGGCTTAACCAGCCAATTATCTTCCGTTTTGGGCAACTATGTAACTAGCTACCGTCCACAGGGAAACGTCATCTACCTATCGAGTTTCTTGCTCGAACAATAGGGAACCTCATCTACTCATTGATCAATAAATGTCAAATCGTAGGAAACCACACACACCCACCCTCACACGTAGTCGCAATCTAGGCCATCAGTGTCTTACGAGCGGCTGCACGTGATGTTTTCGTGCCCCGCCCCCCTCTTTCGCGTAACTTAGCCGACTGCTCTCGCACTCGTCCGCTACCATTCATTCCATTGGCAACCCTCAGTTAAACCTTCGCCGCACATCTGTACAATACCTCCCTCCTCCCTTATTTACTTCCTCCCCCTCCCTCACAATTTCGCATTGCTTGTTGTGCGTGTCATGCTCACCAAGTTCTCTCGATGCAGGGCCGCTCGACTGCGTGCACCCCTCCAAGCGGCTCGCCACCTCCCCTCGTCTGGACCACGTCTGGACACTCGCCGACCGCGGGCGGGATACTTCTCAACCGGCTCCCGAGGGCCAATATCCGGATTGCGCTGTCCGGTCTTCTCGCAGCTCCGCGATGGTCCTGTAGTCCTCAGAAGGGGGCAACGGCAGAGGGGGCCGCGCCGCCGGGCCTCCTCGCAACGGGAGTGCCTGGAAAAATTAAAAATAAAAGTCGATCTTAAACAGATCTCAGCAGTGCCTCCAACTTGTCGGGGGGAAATTCTGCCGGGGTCGGCCGGGCCGTCCGCAGACCTCCGGGCAGGGAGGCCCCAACTCCTCCCGTACATCCCAGATGAGATAGAGTATGAGACACACACAAGGAGCAAGGTGACTCTGCTGTTTATTTAGACAAAACGGCAGGGATGGGTCAAGGAGCGTACGCGTTCGTCCTGACACACACACAATCGTGGGGCTTGCAGGCCCTTTTTACTGCATTATGACGCGCTACTTGCGTCACTTCAGAAAGTTAACAAAAAACCTATCGCCACTCTTAATTGGTTGCTCGAGTGGTAGGGTTAGTATAGTACACATATAGAGAATGATATTAGTGGACAAGGTGTAGTCAGGTGGTATATCTGGGTTGTCCCTACAATTAGATACATAAGAATTGTTACATGAAGACTCCTGAGGATTGGCTAATATTACTGACGTCTGAGATAAGAGCCCCATGTTCTGATTGGTGCACTCGTGAGCTTCCCAGCCTGGGACCACCGTTGTTCCCAGCTCTCGGTGTACCTGTGATTGCAACAATGTTTCAATATGGGTACGTGCAGACAATGTGAGGATTTATTCATAGGTGGAAGGCTGACCGCTCCCACTGTAGCAGATGTCCATTGATCCTTTCAAGTGTATCGGCCTGTGTCTCGTAGCGAGGGACCCAGACGCCTTTTCTCTCCTGGGTTTTGGCATCTCGTCAGGTTCGGCTTGGTCACGTGGGGAGGGACCGTGAAAGAGGCAGAATTCTGCACAATTAATATTGTTTTTTATACTGCGCGTCTGGTTTAATTTGCCGGCGTGACTTTATCGTTTGGGGCGCGGAGTGCGAGGTTGCAACATCGTGCCTTTGATGATTTGTTCTTGGAATGTGGGTTTGCAACATTGCGACCTTGGCTGGTTGCTCCTCCGGGTTCTTTCTGCAGGATCAGCAACCTGACTCTTGCTTTGTTAATGTCCATGGGAGCTCTTGGTTGAGGCCTACTTGGGCCTGGTGCATAAGTAGTCCGTTTGGTGCATAGGTGCTTTTAGGTTATAATAGCATATATTTCCATGACCAGTATCGTGTTTCCATTATACCTCTCATGGTGGTAACGGGTTTCAAGAGAAGCGTGAGCAAGCGTTATAGATGAGTTCATGATGCGTCTTGCGTTTCTGCATTCTGAAAGCCTATGTAAAAATAATAAAGATGCACGTCCGTGAATATGCCTGTCGCCTACGTCAGAGCACTGAGTATGTTCTTCGTGTAGATTGGTGTGGAGATGTTCAGTGTGTATATTTGTACAGATGTGCTTCCCGTTGTCTAGGTCGTCATGGCATCTCTAACGACGTGTGGATTTTAGTCTAGCTGATCCGAGCCGCAGGTGTCGGCATGGCCAGTGCGGGCTGCTGGGCAGGCAGATGGACACATCCGTATGTTCCTGTACCAGGGTACCTGGTCGTCTGGTAAATGGACAAACTCTTCTCGCGGCGGGTGTCTGGGCCGTGACCCTCTAGGCCAAGCGCGAGAGGTGAAGGACGGGAGCCTGGTCTTCCATTCTCCCACTTCAGAAGATTACCAAGGGACCGATCATACTCATCCCAGTACCAGTGAATGGTGTGAATATAACAAAGATTACTGTGTTACTCACCCACGCGCACAGTGGTTGGTACTCGCCCACTCAAGCGGAGGACTGTTTGCAGATCCCAAGTTGTGGCACTGGCGAGCCGAGATTACCCAAAATCAAGGCCTCCTCAATTTGAGGGAACTATTCTCTATGATCTGCCCCTCTGCTGTGGATACAGAACAGACAGAGGGGTGGATCACATAAAAGAGCAGGGTACACGCGCACCGCTATAGGACCAGGTTTCAGGAGAGAAAAGAAAAACAACAGGTCAATAACAAGCAGCACAGATACAAGTTTAACTCCACTGTTCCCCTTGCCACAATTACCTTTCCCTTTTGCTTGGATTTGCAGGGGTATGGATCACCTACAATAGTAACCACAAAACGGTCTAAACAGTTCCCCCAGTAGGAAAAGAACATAAGCACTATGAGTAAGGATGTGGAGAATGATCTTACCAGTCTTAATAGAAGGGTGGAAGTCAGAGGAAGTTTAGGAGTCCAGAGAACAACGACAGGGATAAAAAAACAAAAAGGGAGGTTGATTTGATTTTTTTATTCTTATAAAGGTTAATAGGGTTATTGTAACACGGGCGGCACAAGGGTCGCACTAGGGCCGGGTTGGCACACTGTAGCAGCAGAGCGTCCTTGTGTGCACGTATGAAGAATTCCACCATGGCAGTGCGGGTGTCCTTATGTGCAACCTCACAGGATGTTGTGTGTAAGAGACTGAGTACCAGTAGGGAGGAGTGTGGTCTTGTTGCTGCAAGGAGCGTTATTCCATAGTCAGCGAGGAGCGTTTTTCCCCAGTCAGGGAGAAAGGAACAGAGGTCCGCGTGCAAGCAGGAGTAAGACACGGAAATGCCAACAACACAAAATAACGGTACCTTTAAATGGAACTCGGATGTTCTGGAAGTCAGCACCAGCATGGAGGCAAGAAGCAGTTTCCGTCAGGGCAAGGAAGTGCGTAAAACACGCAGGGTTCGGCAACAGTTGGATCAAACAAGGACCAAAACGCTGGGCAAAGGAAGTCTGTGAAACAGGCTGGGTTTGGCAACAGGAGTTTGAACAAGTTCCAGACTGAAGAGGTTCAGGCAAAGGCAGGTCAACAATGGGTAAGCAGAATGGTCGATAGCAGGATACAAAGTGGCTCAAAGAAATGTAGCAAGTAACACTTACAAACAGAAGCAGCGTATAATGAGACAGCCGCTACTTAAAGCGTTTGGGGCGTAGCCTGAGAGTACGCATGGTGTTAGCTGCCACGTGGCTTGTTCCTCAAGTCGGGCGCCTAGCAACAGCTTCTCTCGTCTGAAAGGACACAGAGGAACATTTCCATGGCAACAGCCAGCGTCTCAGGAACGGGGCAGCCAGGCGATGACCTGTGGCGGAATGGGGCAAAAACGCCAAACACGATGGGGAACAAGAGAACCCTGAACTGTAACATACTGAATGGCCAATCATACTCGCCCCATTACTAGTGAATGTTGTTGGAGCATGAACAGAGATTACCAAGGGACCAATCATACTCATCCCAGTACCCGAGAAGTGGGTGAAGTTAACAGAGATTATCAAGGAACAAATCATACTCGTCCCAGTACAAGTGAATGGGGTAAAGTTAACAGAGATTACCAAGGGACCAATTACACTCATCCTAGTACCAGTCAATGCTGGAAGAGTAACAAAGTTTACCAACTGACCCCTCATATTTATTTATTGTTTATTTATAAAGCACCTATACAACAAATGGTGTTTCAAGGCACCAGAAGACAAAAAAGGAGGGGCCTTGTGTCATTCAGATTGTGCAAGTGCAGTAACAAGAATTGCGAGGGACAGGGAAGTGCCAGTCTGCATGAAATACATGGTGCTAAGGTGGGAGGGGAAGTGTAGGGCAAGGAGGAGAGAGTGCAAGTGAAAGGGAGGAAGAGGGCCACAGGGGCCACGCGAGTGCTAAGGGGAGGCCAGGTGGGCAAGTGCCAGGGATTGTATGGGGAGCAGTGTGGTGAGGGTCCACATGCTAAGTGTGAGGAAAGGGGTGGACTGGGTGGGGGGCTAGCACCCTGTAGAACTCAGAGGGAACCAGGCAGCTAGTCAATGTAGTGGACTGGGACACTAGCAGGGGAGGGGGATTGGGAAGGAAGACTAGAAAGGGATGGTCTTGAGGAGCCTCCGGAACATAAGGAGATCTGGCTCAAGTCTGAGAGGGGCAGGATGACTATTCCAGAGGTAGGCTCCTGCAGAGTTGAGAGATCTACCCCCAACTCTCTGCTTAGAGAAGCATCTGATCTGCAGAGAGTTGGAGCTAGAAGACTAGCAGGGAGGTAATTAGGGAGAGAGAGTTGAATGTATCGGGGTCCCAGGCCCAAGAAAGCCTTGTGGGTGATGCAGAGGGTCTTGAACATGATTCTAGCAGCAACCGGGAGCCATTGGAGAGATTTTAGGGCTGGAGTGATGCAGTCCCTGGGCTTGGGGCCAAGGATAAGTCTTGCAGTCCTATTCTGGGTTAGTTGAAGGGGGTAAAGGGAGGATAGTGGAAGATTGAGGAAGAGGCTGATGCAGTAGTCCAGCCTAGAGAGGACCAGAGCTCTAGACACTTAGAGTTTCTGAGGGAAGGTGAGGGAATGGGGAATACCTCTGAGGAGTTGCAGCTGATAGTGGGCCTTCTTGGTAAGTTCCGAGACATGAGGAGAGAAGGAGAGAGAGGAGTCAAAGATGACACTAAAGTTTTTTGCCTCAAAAGATGGTGAGGGGCAGGGGACCCATACAGGGTGACCAGAGAGTAGGAGGGAAGGAGGGAGCTGGGGTCCCAATGAGAAGGATATCAGTCTTACTGGCATTAAGGCAGAGATTGTTGGCAGCACACCATGCCTGAATAGCAGTCAAATAGTCAGGGATGAGATAGGTGGAAGAGGAGGCAGTGGAGGGAAGCTTGAAGGAAAGCTGCATGTCATTTGCATGACACTGGAAGTGAGGAGAGGAGGAGGAAATCATGTGGCCAGAGTGGCAAGATATTCAAGAGCCATGGCAAGAGGATAGAGCCTTGAGGGACCCTGAATGTGGGGAGTGTGATAGGGGAGAGAAAAGGGCCCAGTTAATCCTGGGAGGGTCGATCAGAGAGGAAGGAGGTCAACCGGTCCAGTGCCAGGTCAGTGATGCCAGGGTGTCACTGAGCCGATTTGTAAGGGTGGCATGATTGACCATATTGAAGGCAGAGGAAAGATCCAGAAGGATAGGAACAGAGAGAGAGTTGGAATCGAGATTTGAGAGCAGGTCTTGATGGGTGTTCAGGAGAGCAGTTTCCGTGCCTCTGGCTGCTCTGAAGGCAGACTGGTGGTCATGGAGACAACTAACACATTTAGTGTGTTGGATCAGTTGGGAGATGACCAGCCTCTCCAAGAGTTTGCCCAGGAAGGGGGTAATGGAGATAAGGTGGTAGTTAGCCAGGAACACAGGGTCCGCAGAAGGCTTTTCGAGGAGAGGATGCAGCAGGGAGTGCTTGAGGGGTAGCAGGAAGGAGCCAGTGGTAAAGGAATGATTGAAGAAATCAGCTAAGGCTAGAGCAAAGGAGGCAATTTTGTCATTGATGGTTCTGGAGGAGCAAGGGAGCACCTTTTTGGAGAAGACGTTCATGGAGAGAACTTGTTTAGAGACCTCATCCGGTGCGATGGACAAGAAAGAGGAGAGTAGTTGGGAAGGGGAGGAGGGCCAAGGGAGGCCTGATAGCTGGTGAGGAAGGCAGAAGGGGTGTAGAGGAGAGTGAGGACAGGTTGTCCTCAGTTTTGGTTAAGAAGTGGGAGGTTGTGGAAGTGGAGAGGGTCTGGGATGGCAGGGGAGAAGTGGAGACTACAGTAGAATTGGCGAGTTCCGTGCAGATTTTAAACAGTTTGCCTGTGTTGTCCCAGAGAAGCAGGCTTGGAAATGGGCCCTCTTCTATGAGTGGATGGAGAGTCTGTAATGCCTTTGGAGCAGGCGGCTGGCCAGTCTGTCAGAGGATATGCCTGAGGCCAGCCACTTCCGCTCAGCAACTCTGCACTTGCGTTTCAGAGAGGGTAGGTCGGAGTCATGCCAGGTGTTGTGCTTGGAGGCAGGCTTCATGCGGTTGGTGATGGAGAGGTGAGGATTAGCAAGGGCTGTGTCAGAGTGGGAGACCATGGCGGGAGTGGGAGGGGGAATGAAAGTGGCAGAAAAAGCAGCAGCTGTCACTCGCTTCATCGGTCGAATGACAGAGAAGGAGACTGGCAGTGCAAGCAGAGGATTAGCTGGGGACCTAAGAGATCCAGGTGAGAGGACAGGAGAGCATGGTCACACCAGGGGAGAGTTGTGGTGAGATGGTTGGAGATGGGGGTGTCTGATGAGGTGAGAGCATCCTAGGTATGCCTGGCTGAGTGTGTCAGACTGGAGGGAAGAATGGCGAGGGAAAGAAAGTCCCACAGGCTGAGGAAGAGTCCAGTGGCTGAATCAGGAGTGTCATGGTGAATATTGAAGTCTCTGAGGAGGAGAAGCTTGGAGATGGAGCCCAGAAGAGAAGAGGTGAGGTCAGACCACTCAGAGAGGAAGAGGGCGACTGGACCACAGGGCCTGTAGATGATGGCAAGAGTCAACGAGAGGGTTGGAGAGACAGCAAGCCTACACATGAGGCATTCAAAGGAAGAATATTTCTGAATGGGATTGACAGTAGCAGGGACCCATTCAGGGAAGATCAATGCCACTCCGCCTCCAGACCGGTTAGACCTGGGCTTAGAGAGGATCTTTTAGCCCTCAGAGAGGAGTGTGTCAAAAGCATTGGAAGAGCTGTCAGTGAACCATGTCTCAGTGAGAGCGAGAATGTTAAGGTCGAAGTCTCCATTAGAAGGTCTTCCAATGAGTGGAACAGGGAAGTGGTACATCTGTCATGGTGGAGAAGGGGCAAGAGGGGTGACATTTGGAAGAGTGGCAGGAGAAAAGAGGAAGCTGATGAGAGATGGAAGAAGCCTATCAAGAAGGAGGAGGTTGGACTGAGAGCCCTAAGCCATAACAGTGCCATTCTGATAGACATTAATGATGCACCTATAGGATGGGAAGCATGCCAAGAGTACTTCCCATCTGGTACCACTATTAGTGGGTGACAAGGAGAAAGGGGAGAGGACTGAGACCATGTGGAGAATCCATAGTCCGGAGTGAGAGCGACAAAGAGAATGTCAGTGACAGTCTGCCTGCAAGAAGCATTGATGCAGGTGTTAGTGATGGGCAGACCTGGATTGGAAACCAGGAGATTTTATTTTACTTTTTTCTTCCAGTCTTCGAAAGAGAGATAGGATAGGTGATAGAGTAGCAGTTAGAGTAAATAGGGGAGATGGGGAGCCCCATGGAAAGAGAGAGCAGAGAGATGGAAAGGGGGAGAGATACAGACAGAGAAAATGTACAGTGCACAACAAACTCACCAGGCGGCCTAGCAACAAGTCAGGCACAGATGAGTCAGGTGCACAAGATGTCCCAAGTTGCCAAATAAAGAGTTTTGTGCTGCTCCAGCAGCGAGAGGGGGGCAAGCACCCATGGCCAAGCACAAGGGTGGGATTATCTGCTGCAACTCTTGATGGTGATGGAGACACGAGGAGGCAGAAGTGAGAGGCTGCAGGGACCTTAGGCTGATCCAGGTGGTCTAGCAGCAGGACAGGCACAATTGACTCAGTTGCACTTGGCAATGTGCTTATAGTCCGAATATTGGGTTTGACCCTGGCCAAGTCAATCTGAGGAATGCTTTTGGAGAGAGTTTGCAAGGGTAGAGCAGATGAGGAGTGGGAGAATCACAATTCAGAGGGAGGATCAATTCGCAAAACCCACCAACCAGATGACTCTCTTACAATCTTCCCCAAACAACTCAGACACTCCACCGGACCAGATCAAGCTAAGTGAGGACAAAGGTAAACAAACAGGTAATTTCCCTTCTCCAGCAGCAGAGGAGAGAGAAGGGCGACTCAGGAGTGATGAACACTTCTCCGGAATATGAGGAAAAAGCCTTAAATCACCAGTCAGAGGGTACTTCTTGTGATTGCATTGTTATGGCAACTTTACGCTCAAGGGGCTGTAATGGCTGGAATTGAGCTGAGCTGCTCAGTGGGCATTTACAGATTTACAAATCAGTGTCCTGCTGATGGCCCTCCATATGCCAAATGTGTTGTTTCTTTATGCTTGTGATGCAGTTATTCTGCTGCACAAGATTTGCGTTATTAAAAACAGTACCTCTTGCCCACCAGTTGGTCAGAACATATTTGCTCAGCTAGTATATGCTTTCCTCATTTGTCAATTCCCACTCATCAATGAGAGCACATTTGACTGAGACAAACTTGCTGGCATTTCCCAAATAGTACAGCACTGTGAGAGTGCTGGCTCAAGATGGCCGCCATTCCTGCCCTCATAGTCAGCCTGCGTGTGGCAGACTATGCCTATGCTGCCTTACTGCCTCTCATACAGACAACCATCACGTATCCGCTCATCAAATGCATATTATTTAATTCCCTAGTAAGAGAGCACATTCTGAAATGATGAACATACCGGCGCTCATATTAACTATCACTACGTCGATGATGAGAATCACTGCTCCTGGAACTTGTAAAGCTATGGTAGCACCTCTCAATACACTTCCTATCACATTTGGGGTCTCCTGGTCAGAGGGTGCCTACTGCATGGAGGGCCCCCTTAGGTTGATACTCAACCCAGTACAAATGAATGGTGTAAACATAACAAAAACTACCAGGGGAGTAACCAAACTCACCCCAGTGCAAGTCAGTGTTGGGAAGAGAAAGGACATTTACAAGAAGACAGAGTTGCAAGGCATAAAATAGAGGAAATGCTGAGAAAGAGAGAGAAGTGGATGTGGATTAATTGTCCACAGATACTGAAAGAATTTTATGGGAAACTAAATCCACAGGACAGGGGAAGATCCCCAGAATTTCACAAGTTGACAAGGAACAGAAAGACACTTGCTGGTTTGGAGGATAGCGAAGACCATGATCAGTGCTCACAAAAGTGAGGACTTGAATAAGGAACTGTGCCAGTAGTAGGAAAGGGGAAACCCCAGAGCGAAACGAGCCCCTTTGAAGAATTAAAGGTACTTATTCAATGAATCACTAAAAGCCATCCCAAGAAAGACTTGCCAGGCTGTAAAAGCCTGTACAGGGGAAGGGAGTCATTTTCTTGGACCCCTCAATTCTTCGAGCCTTTTTGAATAGTGTTAGGGACAGAATTGGGTTGTTTTGGATGGAGGACAGTTTATTACTTTGGACACTCTCACTGACAACGAACAACCTAGTTAGATTTGAGTTAGGTAGGGCAAACACGATAATATTGGGGAAAGAAAGGCCTTTTCCATTATTGTTTAAATAAAACTGATTGCTAAAATGCCACCAGTGACTCTGCCGTCTTCTTCTTCTGACCTACCACAATAGGCAGGGTGACCCCTTTAGCAATAGGGAAAGTTAGGTCTTTTCATATAATTTCATTAAAACGAGTTCATAATGTCCTTAATGAGTATGGCTCCTTCTTCCTACCCACCAGTGTCCACTTCACATTAATCTCTGTCAGTATGGTTTGTGGTTTCAGTTTGCGACCTGGGGTTTCAGTCTCTGGGGCACCATTGTCACCAGAAATGTTGTGAGCAAAAGGATTAATGCAATGTAGAACTAGCAACACATTTATTTTGAGAATAGAATATTCTTTCAGTAACTACAATGCAACCCCAGCATTCTCAATGTCCTGCCTCTGAACCCCTTACTCAACATCTACATTCTCACATTCCGTGCTGGAGACGGAGTTCTGATGTAGATCCCTAAAGCCTGAACATGAAGAACAGTCATGGAGGATGATTTGGAAGAGGAACAGGGTTTATGTAAGATGACATGAGGCCTAAGACAACACTACCACAGACTTGTTCTATCAGAGGGATAATTATGCGTGGGAGTCAGTAGTTGAGTTACCCAACATTGGAGTGTACAGGAGATTGTGGTAACTCCAGGAGTGGGTTCAGCAGAGGTGTTAACCTGCCGGAGACAGACAAGGAGAGTGTGGATGTTGTAGTGCAAGAGGAGATGGAAGAGCTGCAAGTGAAGGTGACAGAGTATCCCCCGCCCCACAGATATCTCAGGAGGAAATGACAGAGACCTTTGAACCTTCTCCTACTCTTGCAGAGGGGGCAAAGCAGACACATGCATTCCTCGACAAGTTTCAAATTGGACAGTGAACCTCCTGACCTTGAGCCCTGACAGTGCCCACCTCAAAGTGTTGCCCCTTGTGGACCAATGTAACACAAAATTACATCAAAATGAAGCACGTCTGACTAGTCCTAGATCCCTCTTCCACTGCACTCTCCAGTGCAGGCACAAGAGGACAAACCTGCCCATCACAAGTCTTAGCCACAATGGCACAAGCAACCCTATTTTCCCCACCTTAGCAGCATGCCCAGGTACCTTTGCCCTCGCTGCATACTGTTCAAGTGACACAATCCATCAGTAGAGGCGGACGCCACTGCCAGCACCATAACCATCACTAGCTTGTTGGTGGTGTTACCCTGTGGTGTGCCACTATTTGGGCAGGCATAAAAGAACAGAATGATGTGCCCTGCTGGCATGCACTGCCTCTCTTGCCATGTGACCATCGGTTGGTGGAAAGCTGAACCTCACGGCAGTGAAAGATGCTGTGGAGGAGCACATGCTCTGGCGTTTTTCCAGGTAACTGACTGGGCATTGGGAAAGAAAGTAAGAAAAGAACCCTCATATTGGGTTCTGGAAAAATAATTCCCAGATATTGTGGCTCTCCAATGCGTAAGAGGGTCCCAATGAGTTTCAAAGACCCCTTATAACACTAATACCTACACAAGTGAAAAGTTATGAACATATTGAGAAATGTGTTAAGGGGTAATTTGAGCTAAAGGGGCAAATCCAGCCCGAATCACATTAATGGAGTAATGCATTGTTCATCTACAGCATTCAGAATAGTGCCAGCTAGCAATGGGCCACTTGCAGTATTCACTTTCTGTCATGAATGGAAGAAAGGACAATATATATTTGTAATGGAGGAGACATGTTGAAAATTCATCAACTCACAACTGAATTATTAGTTCAGAATATACAGATGTTTGTAAAAGGCATGATTGCCTTATAACCTAAAAACGCACCACGGCAGATGATTGCAGCTGTCATTCGCATCAAGTGTTTCTGGCTGTCATGCTTTCATGTAGCAGGGTATGGAGTACCTAGATGGCATGTTCATTTTTGCAGTTCTTGTTTCACAGGAAGAAATTAAAACATTTTCAGGGCTACTATTGTGTGGCATGTTGAAAGGTGGCTCTTATGGATTACTGTGGTGGTGGTATTGGAGTTTGTGCTGTGGCTGCCATGTGCTGACGTTTTGCTCTTCCAGATCTGACAGGCATTGAAAGATGAATCTCTTGGTCCTTTTCTGTATCTCTGGTTTCGAAAGTTATGAGTTGCGACCTGCACCCAAATGGTTCAGCATGTTTATACTGGCAATCATTATCTTTATCCTCAGACTAATCTGTGGATTTGGGTAGGCAGTAGGTACAATCTGTGACTCATCTCTCCCTTCTGCACCAGAGACAGTGGGCAGAAATTCCCGTCTTAGGTGGTCTGAATATGTTACCATTGAAAATGGTCACATGTATGTAACAATGAAGATATTTATTCACAATAATGTCTGGTTACTGTACATGGTGCAGCACAAGGTTTTGACACACGAGTAAAATGCTCATTTGAAGCCTTATCCTGGAGCTCACACACACGCACATGAGTAAATGATAACATTTTCAGGGATGGCCAATATTCCAAGATGGCTCCCGTGTAGATACCGTTTTAGTTAAGAAGCTATTGCCCAATGTAAAACATTCTCTAGATTTGGGCTGTATTATTATTTTGTTTAATCACATTAACAATAGTAGCTATTGACAAAAGGTTAGTTCCAATAACAACAATTATAATAATAAAAATTTAAAAATGTAAATGTAGTGAAACAACATCAATGTAACAAATATCTTAAATAATAAAAATAATGACAAAAAAGGCAAGGCAGCCTAGAGGTTCAAAGCACATTAATGTAACAAGCGGCATGGAAACTAAAGAAACTCTGAAAAGGAACATGTGCCACTCTATCCCCAACGTACATAGTAGCACTATTGTCTGCAAAATCGCTAGCACTATAAAAAAAAACGCAGTCTTTCTGCATCCCGAAGCAACTGCTTGAGAAACAAGCCATTCCTACATACTGCTGTAGAGCTTTAGCAGAGAACTGAAGGTCTTTTCAGCCAGACCTAAACATAAAGGCAGTGATTTCCCAAACTGTCCCTAACATAGAGGAAGTCAAAAAAGAAGATATGACCATTGGCTATCAGTTACTTTAAAGTCCAGATACCACACTTGTGAATACATCTAAAGTACTTGGGCCTCATTCCGAGTACGGCGCTAACCAATGGCGCTATTAACGCCTTGGTTGACGCCGTACCCGGAACGGCAGCGCCTTGGTGGATGGCGGAATCACCGCCCCATTCCAAGGTTGGCGGGGCGGTAATTCCCCATTCACCAAGGCTCTTCCCCATTCCCAAATGAGCCCCCATAGGGCTCAATGGGAATGGGGAAGATGCAAATAACGGTGACCGTTCATTACGGTCACCGTTATTGGCTTGGAGGCCCCTTCGCGCCCTCGACTTTAACGCCTGCTCAAAGCAGGCGTTAAAGGCGAGGGCGCAGAGGGAACTCGGAGTATGGCGGTAAGCGAATACCGCCACCGGTCTCGTTACCGGTGGCCGCTATCCCTTACCGCCATACTCGGAATGAGGCCCCTTATCTTTTATTTAAAGTCCAAAACACATGGCCCTGAAGGAAATACTTTAACTCTACAGGAATGCCTATTATGATTAGCAGCTTTAATACTTTTGCATTGCATTTCTGTAAATTGATTTTGATGTCCATGCTTAGGTTTATATGTATTACATCTGTAGAGCACATGTTCACCTGTTCACCTGTGGGTCTGTTAGCAGTAAGATGCCAGGGACATGAGTGAGGGGAAGACCTCTCAGGAGACAGCCACCTCTTTACTAATCAACAGAAGGACATGCAGTTGTTGACAGAGGAGATCACAAAGGCGAGAAAGTTCCAGAGTAACAGGGTGAGTGCTGGAAAGCAGTAGCTACTGCAATACTTCCTTTAAAAGGGGGAGGGACCGGAGAAGGAAGAGAGAACTAAGGCAAAGGAAGCAGGTAAAGGTGTACCTCAGAATCTTTCCACGCAAAAAACCAGAGCCAGGATCATAGAATGAATGCCCTTTTTGCAATGGAAAGGCATTTAAACTGGATTCATGCTCAATGAGGAGCCAGTTAGAGCAATAACATAACAAACAGCGCAACTTTTGTTCAACAATTTTTTATTAGAATTCGCAATATCCGTCTTGGGTAGGATGCACACCTATATGGACTAGGGAATTGTTCCAGAAATAATAAGGACATCGTTAATAAACTAGTGTCACGGTTGGGATAATTTAAAGTGAGGTTTGTAGATGTTCTCTGTGCCTCAGAGTAGTCCGATTATACTATATCAAACCCTTGAACCTATTGGTAAACGTTTCTGTCCCTCCAGTGATGCCGTATTCCAAAATCTAAAGTGTACTAGGTGGCTGGCAAAAGAAAGTCCAAACGTATTCTTAATATATCTTAATATATCTTTTAGCCTGCAGGTTAACTCGACATAAGTGTTTTCAACGTTTGTCCAACAAATGTATTCATAAAGCTTAACTTTGAAAGTCCATCACTAGCCTAGAAACGAATAGCAAATGTTCTCGTGTGCGGTTCCCTCCTGGGGATACTCACAATTAGTTCAGCCTTCTGCAGATTCTTTGTTGGCGTCCATGGCACCATCTTTCTGAGAGAAAGTGATAAAAGGAAATTCAGTACTGACTTAACATGTACTCTTTTTTATTTCATTGCTAAGAGGTTGTTTGGTGAGGCAATGACACAAGTGGCACGCGCTAGGGATGTTTTGACAACACACTTTCCAGTTAGACTATAAATACGGATGGGTTGTTCAACACGAGAGGGCACAGGGGTAAGGCTATAAACAAACAAGAGATTCCTCTACACATAACAGTGCACAGGGGATCCTAATACCAATGTGTGTTTCCTTTCAGGTGTGTAGCTCCTTAATAATTTGGTAAGAGAGGCAAGGTCCTGTAAGATCCTGTTTGGAGTCCTTGGGCCTCATTACACGGTAGGTGGTAAGTGTTTACCGGTACCGGTATTTTACCGGTACCGGTAAATCCTTACCGCCTTACTACGAGGTCCCTTTGCGGGTTGGGGAATTTAACGCCTGCTTTTTGCAGGCGTTAAAAACCAACCCGCAAAGGGACCCAGGGAGCTAATTACGGTACCGCAATTTGCGGTGCCGTAATTAGCGCCTTCCCCATTCCCATTATGCCCTATGGGGCAAAAATGGGAATGGGGAAGGGGGAAGGGCAATGGTGGAAGGGGGAATTACCGCCCCGCCAACCTTGGAATGGGGCGGTAATTCCCCTTTCCACCAAGGCGGTGCCGGTATTTTACCGGCATGAACCAATGGCGCTAATAGCGCCATGGTTCTCCGCCTACCGTGTAATGAGGCCCCTTGTCTGCTAATCTACAACAAAATGTTCCAGAGTATATAGAAGAATGAAACAGGCCCATTCTGGAATTTGACTCTCCCAGGGTTCACAACAAGATCTTACAGGACATTGACACTCTTTCTAAATTCACACTAGGTCCCTCCAAGGTCTTGGTTTTCCCTCAGGCTTACAACATGCACCTGATTTTTGCTAAGTCATCAAACGGGTCTCAACAGGACTTTACCTTTCTTTCCAGTTTCAAAGAGTCCCTTTTTGTCTGTATTCCAGAAGATTCCTCCTGGACATTACCCTTCTCTCTGGATTTAAGTAGATCCCTCCTGGACCTTGGCTTTTCTCCATGTGCTTCACAACAACAAGGGGTATCCCCTGACACCCACATCAGGGTCCTTGGTTTTTTTCTTTTATTGTTTAAAGCACAGACCTAGCTCAAGAGCAGTCGAGCGCCTTAGAGAGTGTGGGTAGCCTGCAGTTGGGCTGCCACCTTTTAACAGTAGTGCAGTACTGTGAGGTCTGTGCAGCAGTATGTGCATTCATTGGAATTAGTCCTTAGTCAGGTGTTGTCGAAAGAGCCATGTTTTGAGAGATTTGTGAAATTGCAAAATTGCGGGGGAATTCCGAGCTGACACCAGGATCGAGTTCCACAGGGTGGGTGCATATCAAGAGAAGGATTGTTTGCGGCGCCTCTCTTTGCAGACCCTTTGCAGACAGTAAATATTGTTTCAACCTCCAGCCGTGCATCCAGTTCCTCCCTCCTCCTCCTTGGGGTCACTATGGGATAGTGTGACGAATCTGGTCAATTTGTCCCTTCTCCCCAGAGGGGAGCCACCCCCATCCGACTAGGGAGGTAAGCACGCTCCGCAAGACCATCCTTAGGGGTATGGGCAAATGGGACCTCACTGGGAGTGGCTCCCTTCTCGGGGACAAGGATACCCAGTCCAATAAGGACGCAGACCGGAATACATTGTCTGCATATATGGGACTGGTACAACCTAATGGTATTCTGTTTTTTTTTTTTTTTTTTGATGCTGTAGTTTATTTGAAAACCTTTTCATCATTTGCTTGAGTTGGATTGGCTTTTTTAATTTTGTTTGTTTAGTTCGAGTATAGAAGATAGGAAGAGAGCAATTGTGTAAGTGTACTTGTTGTTGTGGCCGCTGAGGAGAGCGGTCCATCTTTCTTGCGTACACATTTGTGTCGATGAAAGTTGAAAAAAAGCACCAAATTCTTTGCGTTGTGAGGCGAGTTCATTACATTCCATGACGAGGTGGAATATGGTTTCCTCGATTTTTTGGTCTTTGCAGAACCTGCAGTAGTTGTCTTCGTGCTTGATCTGTCTTTTTGTAGATAGGTATGCTTTTGTAGGAAGAATGTTTAGGCGAATTTTTAGAAATGTTGTTCGAATGGTTTGGTCTGGGAAGGTTTGCAGGTAGGCTGGTGGTTCATGGATTCTCCTATTGTCTTTTGTGCAATGTAGATTCTGTTTGTAGGTATTTTTTTGTTGGATGGTCTTTGTCCAGTCGTTGTGCAGCAGTTTTGTTTTTGCGTGTTGTGGACGAAGTATAAGCAGTTCTTCTGTGATATTTTCACTATCCATTTCTTTTCTCATTGTATCTTTCCATTTTTGCAATATTGTCGTATTGAAGGTGTTTTCTTTATGTCGCAGTATTTGAATTGCTGGAGTTTTCCCATCTGTCAGTATTTTGCGAAAAATATCTAGTCTTTTCCATTGTACGACTGATTCAATTGATTGAGTTGCCAATTCATAGCGTATTCTTGGCATTGGAAATGTTTGCGGGAGTCGAAGGACTTTGCGCCAGAAAGCCGCTTCATATTTTGTCCAGTTTACTCTCTGAGCGTTCAACATTGCTTCAGTACCGTAGCTCAGAATCGGAATGTACTTGTGTCTGTAGTAGGAGATAATTGGCTTGAAGGAGAACTTGCCGTATTTTCTGTGAAGGAGGCAGCCTTGTCTTGATAGCATTTGAGATGTTTGTTCGATTTTGTCTATCCACTGCTCTTCTGATTTTGACTGGTTTATTGTGATCCCTAGGTATTTGAACGAAGTAACATTTTCTATTTCAACATTGTTGATCGTAAAGATACGCTGGTTTGTTCTTTTTTTTAGTGGTTTGGTGAGAGTCATTGTCTTTGTTTTTTCCGTATTGATCGTTAGTTCGTTTTTTTTCATGTAATGGCTTAGGTCTGCCAGTGTCATTTGTAACCCAGTCGGTGTTTTGTCTAGTAACACAATGTCATCGGCGTATGCCATGACTGCGACTGGGATCGAGTTGATTTTGGGGGGATTGGTTTTATGTGATTTTAGATGTTCTTCGATATCAGCAGTGAACAAGTTGTAGAGTGTGGCTGCGGGAGGACAGCCTTGTTTGAGTCCATTTTCTGTTGGTATGGCAGATGTTGTAGCTCCTTGTCTCGACAATCTAACTTTTATCGTGGTTTTTGAATACAGCAGAATAATCGGTTCTAGGATATCAGGTGGACAGTTCCATGTTCTAAGTTTCGACCATAGTTTTTCGTGTGAGATTGCGTCAAAAGCCATTTTTAGGTCAATAAATGCTGCGTAGATTGTCGAGTTGGAGTTGATAGCTTCATGTTTAATTACTTGTAGTAATATCAGGTTGAGGTTTGTTCCAACATTGGCCGTGAATCCTGTTTGTCTGTTCGAGAATTTATTGTTTTTTATGGCCCACGCGGTGAGTTGGTTTAGAAGTACTGCTGCGAATAGTTTTCCTAGCGGATCGAGCAGAGCGATCGGTCGGAAGTTTTGGGGGTCTTCTCTAGGGCCTTGTTTGTGGATTGGTACAATTACTGCTGTTCTCCAGGAGTTTGGTATTCTGTGCAGTTTATTGATCAGTTCTGTGATGTGGCATAGGAGGCTTGCCCAAGCGTTAGGATCTTCTTTGATTATGGCATTGGATAGTCCATCTGGGCCTGGTGCTCTAGAAGTATTCAGTTTGTTAATCAGGAGGATGAAATCTTCAAATTCTGCGTGTACTTTCCATGTTGGGTCTGTTGTGGGCTGTGTATTCTGTTGATCTGTTTCTCGTGGTGCGTAAATGGTAGTAAAGTGCGTTATCCATTTTTCTTGGGTTACATTAGCTGTAAGCTTGTGCTGTTTTTGTTGATTGTCATTGAGTAAGTTCCAAAGTTCTTTTGTATTGTGGGATTTGTGGATTTTCAATATGTTTTCTGCATCTGCTTGCTGAATGAGACTTTTTTGTGATTTAGTCCAGTTTCGATGGTTGTTTTTCAGAATTTTAATCTGGTTTGAGGTATCGAGAGCTGGAGTTTTCTTTAACTGTCTTATTGTTCGGTTTAAGGCTTTTTTCCTTTCGGCAATTTCTTGGTTGTAGGAATGTCGATGGTCTTTCTGCGGGCGATTTTTACTGGTTTGTCGGAACGGAATTAGGATCCATTTGTAGTCGATTTTTAGAGCATTTGTCAGACTTGCCTGTAGGAATTTTTCCGGTAATGAGGCTAAGGATGCTTGTGGGATTCTCAGTCTTGTTGTTGTTCCGTTTAGTTCTAATAGAGGAGATGGTAATGCTGACTCTATTTTTTCCAGTGTCGCTTCAGAGTGGGCGGTAAATTGATTGTGGTCGCTCCTGTCTGTTAATATCGTCTGCACGTTTGTGACTGATTGGTGAAGTTTTTCAGATAGAAATATATAATCGATGATTGCATGGGATGAACCTCTGCTCCATGTTGGTGTATAGGATTTCGAAGTGTTCCCTTGACTTAGAAGGAGTAGGTTGCGTATCGTGGTTTCTTTTATCCATCTCTTTGCGTTTGACGATAAATCTGAGTGCTTTAAGAGGCCACCGTTCTTATCATATAACTTGATGTTCAGATCGCCACATATTATTATTTCCGATGACGGGTATTTAGTTGTGGCCTCATCGATTGAGATGAAAACTCCGTCTAGGAACGTATCTGTTGATATTGCTAGTGGGTTCCAATAGAGGTTTAGGATTAGGATTGTTGAATTGTTTTTGTCTTCTCGCTTTTGCTGTTTTTTTGTACATATTATTGTGGTCAGTTGAGTCCAAGGGTTTATGTTCTCGGAGAGTATTGCTGTGCTGTGAGGGTTTATCTTGATTAGGGTGAGTAAGCCTGAAGCAGGTCTTCCTTGTTTTTGTACGATAGCTGGGTTTAGGAATGTGATAAAACCATCGCATGCCGGTGGATCGCTGAGCCAGGTTTCTTGGAGGCATATGAATTGGTATTGCTCTAGTTCAGCGGCTGTGTCCGTGAATAGATGTAGATTTCCTCTGGTGTTCCACGAGCACAATGACCACATAAATCCATAGTTCGTTAATTGTTATGAGTTTGAGTTCATTGAGTATTCTGTAGATTCTGTTTCTAAAAAGGTGTTTTCGAAGTCATAGATTCTTCTAATTGTGTGGGCATCTCTGTCTGGTCGTTGGCTTCTTATTGAGTCTTCTATAGATGCAATGTCTGGTATTCTGGTTTTAACTACAGCAACCAATGTCAGCCCTTCAATCCTGTTGGCTTCAGGCAATGCTGGATTTGATCTAAGCACCAAAGACACAGACCAAAGACACAGAAGACATATCTCTTCGTTGTTCGTAAAGACATATTTAAACACAAGAGAAACTGTGAATGGGTAGAAGAACACTCCTACATAGGGGTGTGTGCGATCCCTATGCAGAGGCAAGCCCTCTGGAGGAGGCATCCTGATGGGGAAGAGCCACGTTGGGCTCCGGAGATAACTGGAGCGTGGAGAGTGAGGCCAACGCTACCCGGACCAAGAAAGATTGGCATTTTTTCCGACCATGTATTCCTGGTTGGAAGGAGAGGCAGATACGCAGAGATACCCGCCTCCACTTGTGGTACGACCATGGACAGGCCGTGGTAGGCTCGGTGCCCAGCAACAAACACTGACACCAGCTCACTGAGGAGAGCTCGACATCCCAAGCTCTCTGTGTGGAGGACGTTCGCTGCAGAGACAAGCAGCAACTGGGAGACAAAAACTCCCACAGACACACTACTGCTAAGAAGTAAGAATACTTCACATTCAGGCTGGTGGAGCCAACGATGTTACGGGAGCCTTAGAAAGCTGAGAAGGCAAGCGTCCAAAGAGAATCTTAATAAAAGAAGCACAAATATTTCAGCTCTAGCCTGAGAGAGTCAACGAGGTTAAGGGAGACTTAGAAACCCAAGTCTACATGCACCCAACAAGTATCTGAATGATAGAAGTGTGAATACTTCAAATTTAGGCTGGGAGAGCTGACAAGGTTATGGGAGTCATAGAAACCTGAGCGGGCAAGCACCCAAAGTGAGTCTGAATGAACAAAGTACAAATACTTCCATTTCAGGCTGGAAGAGCCGACAGGTTGCGGGATCCTTAGCAATGTGTTCATTCCGGAACCCTATGCGAACCAGAGTGAAAGATATATGAACATTGTGTATCAAGGATGAGAAACCCGGCGAGGTAGGGGAAACCTTGGAAATTAAGAGTGGGCAAGCACCCTGTGTGAAGTGTGTGAATTGAGAGAAAACAAGTCGGTTGGAATGTCATAGGACTTTGGGAAGTCCCAGAGACACAAAAACCATTATATAAAGAACTGTGACAAAAGAGACCTGAGGAACCCTTATTTCCTGGAAGGAGGAACCTTTTATTTGGACTAAAGAAGGCTGCAAGAAAGCTGAGAACTTGTTTTATTTTGTTTGATATTACCGAACGTGGAACTATCGACAGAGCACACAAGGGTTTGGCCCAGATGGAAGCCAAAAAGAGGTAATTGCTCTGGCCTGTCTTTTTAGATCAGTTTTTCCTATGTGGTTGGGTGAGATTAGTGGGTAGGATATTGGACCACAGACTATTTTCTTTGACAAGTGCCTGCAGTTTTAGGTAGGGAACATCCCTCATAGAAATATGGCAAGTTAGGAGTTCTCTTGACCTTTAAATAAAGATTGTTAAGAACGTGTCAGTCAGTGGTCCAAATAGATCTTCTGGTTCGCCACAATAGCCCTGGTTTTGGCCTTCCAATTCATTCCATGTCAGGAAGCAGCTCTGCACAGGCATTAGTGATCCTCTCTTTCCAGGCTCTACAAGCAGGCACTGTCTTCAGCCTACTTGCTTCTCATCTGCTCACGAGCACGCTTACCCACCTCCAAGTTGTAATGGCTGTCTGGCTCATCCATATATCATCTAGGTATGTCCCTGTGAAATAATGATGAAAGCTTTTTTTCTCTCAGTCACTTAGGGCAAGTATATCTTGCCAATATCTCTTTCTCAGGTCTAAAGTGTAGATGTATTTAATGTTTCCCAACTGTTTAATCAGTTCATCAATCCTCAGCATCAGTTAAGTGTCAAAAGCAGAGATCTTATTGACCCACCAAAGATCGATGCATAAACGCCAGCTATCAGCAAGTTTTTTTTCACCAGTACCACTGTGTATGACCATTGGCTCTGTGAGGTCTCGGGTCGGACTTTGCGTTGAAGCATTTTATCTGATGGTTTCTTGCCTGGCTTCAGGCACTTGATAGGGATTCAGCTGGGTAACTTTGCCAGGTAGTGTGTGAAAACAATTAAAGAAACCCTCTTCTCATCCTAGATCATCCAGAAAATGCATCAGGAAATTATTCCAACAGGTCTTGAATTTCTTGATTATGTTGGATTTGAGGTTTTTCTGGGATAATCTCTGGTGTTTTTCTCACGCAAGCAAGTGACTCTACAGCTTGTGTTGATAGATGGGGGACTTTCCAGTGCTTAAAAAGATTGATGTTATATCTGCTCCTTGACCTTCATACAAGGTGTTCTTACCCTACAATTCAGGTACTGATAACTGGGGTGATGATATAGGATCTGTGGCATTTGGCTAGGCCCCTGTTCTCAGATGTGGGATGGACATGATCTCACGATTTAAAACTTTGGAGCAGAGTTTTTTTATTATATCAATAACTCTCTTGACAGTAAGACTTTGCATCTGTTTCTGAGCGACTTGGCTGTTTCTATGCCCATTACTGACTCTTCCTACGATCTCGGCTTTACAACTGTAACCTGCAATGTCCCTTGGGAAATGTAGTCTTGCAGGTCAAAACTCCATAACGGGATACCGTTAGGGTAACGGGTTAGGATTAGGATAAAGTTAGGGTATTTCCACCTCTCCGGGGGACAGCGGGCAGATGGGAGCCTCTTCGGCCCTCCTGGAGGCACATCGGTTAGAGGCCAATCCAGCCGAGGTCCTGGTGGCTGTCTTCCCCCACATGGAAAGATGGGGAGTTGAGACATCTCACCACAGTTAGCAATAGACAATGGGCCTCATTACGACCCTGGCGGTAAGGGGTTAACGCCAGCGTTAGCTGCGCCGACCCCTTACCGCCAATTCCGAGTTCCCCTAGCGCCATGGAGGTTTTAACACCCGATTTTAGCGGGTGTTAAAATCCATGGCGCTAAGGGACCATGGAGTTAATTACGCCACCATAATTTACGGTGGCGTAATTAACGCCTTCCCCACTCCCATTATGCCCTATGGGGCAAAAATGGGAATGGGGAAGGGTAAATGGGGATTGGGGACTTACCGCCCCGCCAAGGTCGGAATGGGGCGGTAAGTCCGCCAACCACCATGGTGTAAACGTAGTTTACACCATGGTGGTAAAGTCACGGCCCAGGCGGTAACTTACCGCCTGGGTCGTAATGAGGCCCAATTAAATGTTTCATAGACAAAAGGGCAGGTGTGTGGCACTATACAGAAACGTCCAAGTACAATTCTTGTCCATACTGATAAGATACGTTTGGTATCCACTTGAAAATATCAAAATAATAACACATTTACAGTCACAGTGAATCCAAAATAAGAAGAATTAACAAGAACAAAAGTAAATGATTATATAACAATCATCTAATCCAACCACAACCATACATAAAATGTGACTTTACAAACGAAAGCAAACATTACATGTGACAGGTGGCCCTTACCTCTGAACCCCTAGCCTTGAAGTGTTTTCTAGTTCCATGTTTTTTCATGGCCTAACCCCAACATCGGGAAGACTGTTTATTCAAGGTCATGTTGCACCATAAGGCCAGGGGTGTTGACCTTTGGCATGAAATCAAGGTTTTGTCTATGCCCCCCCTCTCTTTGGCAATGTTTGTGTCTCCCTTCCCAGTTGAAAGGTTTGTGCCTTGCCCTGTTTTCAAGAATTTGGAACACACAGATGGCTCATCGAAAGGCTGTGCCATGGTGCTACACTAGGGTATAAGTGGAGAAGACAAGACTAGGGCACCTCCAGACCATTCAGCATCCTACCAATGCAAAAGATCCCGGACATGGACACGTGGGGCAAAGGTGAGATGGGCTTCCAGCTGGAGCAATCAGCATACTACCAAGAGGGGAAGCCTGCCTGGGCATGTTTGTGGCCCACATGTTGGGAAACGGTATCTTCCTCTTGTGGGAACTATCAACTTCAGTTCTGTTTGAACATGTTTGGGCATGTCTTTTTTTATTCAAAGGTAGCCCTAAAAACAAAGGTTCTGTAAAATAGAGGAGGCCAATAATGGCGTTAGCCATTGTTAGCTTATTTATGTAAAATGCATGCCCTTGAATCTAAAGAGTATGGCACAGGATGAAAGCACATTTCATCAGGCAATGTACACCTTTTAAACTTTAAGTGACTTCCAGTGTTGATCATTCTTTATAGGATAGTCACTTTTCTCACTTCTATACGGAAATAAATTAAGCTCTTTTGTGACCAAGGTGTGTCACGTGATAAAAACATAGATCTTTTTTAAACACTGCAAATCTGTGATGTTTAAGGGGCCACGTCGTTGTGATACACACACAGTCAGGTTGACGCACAAGTATAGACATCTGAATTAGAGGGTTAGCCAACTGGCCATATGAAATGTTTTTGGTGTGGGGTGCAGAGTCACCAAGATCACCTTCCAATGGAGATTTTTGATGGAAGATTTTTGATGGATTTTCGATGGAAGAACAGGAAAGTGAAAATCCGTGGGCATCTGCTGTACAGTCTCAGCGTTGGGGTGAGTGATTTTAGCAAGGCCATTTTCAAATCGTCCAGATGCTCGAAGGAGACACAGTTACCCAATGTGGAGTGTGCGTTCAATTCAGCATTAGTCCTTATAAATTAATGGCAACCTCTAGGGAACTACTGTAGAGGAAAGGCGTGACTTTGTGTCAGCGCCCTCATTACATTAAGCCAGCTTTATACAGTTTGTCTTCAATAAACAAACTCTCCTTTCTCGGTTCATGAAACCACATCCATAGCACCACCATCTTGGACATCAGCAGATCAGCTTTCAACTTTTAAGGAGAGAACATTTTGTTCAGCACTTACAATTTGTAAGAAATGTGGGGGTACCAGTATTGTGGGGATAGTGCCAGGCTCAGCTTGTCATTCATATAGACTGATTCTTTCATTGGATGGTGTTACAGAGGGTTAACGTCTCACATCCAGATATCTCCCAGCAGTTGACTGCCATCATCATCATAGATCCTAAACGGTGTCGTAGATTGACAAATGTCGATCACGTTCAGCAGATAAACGTCTTAGATATTCCGGTTGATGTGTGGGGACAGATATTTTTCTGGACACAGTCGATCACCTGGGTATAGGAATAGCTATGTCCAGCAGATCACCTATAAAGCCCCCAGCTCTTCATAGATTTAAGAGTTACTCTTGTGTTGTTGAGTTTTTGATCACTTCTCTTTTTCCTATTAGAAGCCTATAACTGCTTGGGAGATAGTGGTACATTGCTTTTAAGGCTATTAATGGAAATATATGCAATTGTGTTCACCAAGACAACAGGGTGGAGCAATTTAGGGGTTTACCCTGCTCCATAGAAAGTTCAAGAGGCTTAAAATGCCAATGTTTCTTTATAGATGCATTGGGATGTTAGGTCATTCATGAATGAACGTCTCTAGCTTATTCTTTAAATCAATTCAAGATAATGGTATGGCATTTTGGTGGTGTTCATAAAAATAAGTGTAGTTTGGAAGGGTGCATCTGTACACCGAACATATTAATCAGTAATTTATCACAAAGTTTCTTAAACAATACAATGTAGGACTCATAAAGGTTCATAGATCTAAGGCATCATCCCTTCTGAAATAAATGCTATGACACACAGAACATAGATATATTTCCAGGGTGAATGCTGAATGTATTGTGTGAAAACCCTTTTTCAATCTATGGGTTGTTGCATGCTTCATAAAGGGTTGTCACAGTGTGGAGTGAACATTTCTACTGAATTTTTGGGAAAATAAAAAAAATCGCTTCAGGCAGAATGCTCTGAGGCCACTCAGAGCAATCTTTCTAAAGTGACATGTCACGCCCCTTGCCGCACATGAGCATGCACAGGGGGTGGTAGGCGTGACCGGACCTGACGGAAGACGCGCGTGCATCAGTTAAGTGTGTGTGTCTGTGTTTGTTGAGGGGTAATTGGGGAGTGGTTAGGGGAAAAGGTAGGTGTATGTATGTTTGTATGGGGATCACAGAGGAGTGTTTGTTGCTAGGAAGGAAGCGGCAGGTGAGCATTGAAGTGTGTGTTTCTGTTTGTGATTGTGTGTGTGTGTGTGTCTGTAAGTGGAGTGGGGGTTTGGCAAGAATGATTATGGTGTGGCGGGGTGGGGACACAAAAGGGGTTAGAGGTTGAAACCTCTGATTTAAAGAGTGATGGTGGGCAGAGGATAGGTTGTCAGAGGGGTTCAGGTTCGGGGGTGACACCTCCCTGAAATAGTGATATTTTTGAATATTGAAGGCTGCACCAAATAGGCCAAAAGAATTGGTCATTTTGCGTGTAGCCTTTAATATTCGGAAATGACAGATAGACCCATTGTTGCAGGCTTCATCAATCAGGTTGTCCGCTAGCACTAGATTCCCAAGGTCAGTGGGGAAAAGATTGTCATTGTTTTTATTTTAGTTTACTGATTTTTATTAAACTCATGGAACTTACAGTTACAATCAATTATAACAGGAATTATTGTAAATTATATCTTAACAAGTAACTGAAAAAATCCGGCAAACATCACATACAGATGGAATGCATTATGATATATTTAGCAAAACTAACATGTGTTTGTACTTGAAATGTAAGCCCACTAAATAGATGGGAATTAAGGAAATATTATAAAATCAAGGTAGTGTGAAATGAAGAAGGCATTAAAAACGAACAGAAGCTAACTCATAAAAATGCTATATAGATGGAATAGGATGAAATAAACTAGAGGGAAAAACTGGGATAAGCGTATAGAGACACCAATGACACAAACACACATGTACACAAGGGAGGGGAGATGCATAGTAGAGAAAATGTTGGGGATAATACGGTGTGAGGCCTAATACAACATTTTGGCAACACACACTATAACAAAAACAGGTATAATTAAAACAAGGAACTTTACAATGCAGTGTTTATATATATTATTGGTCAACTAATAAATCAGTGCTGGCATAAATGTGATAAGAGCATTTATAAAGAAATGCTATTTCATCTCTTATTTCATGAATGAAGCAGGTGAGTTAGCTAGGCATTTTTCTTATCTATGAATATAATTTTAACAATACTATTCCTGCAGCCCTTAATAGTTATTTTTTTAAATCTTTCGAGTTTGCTGTTATCATGCAAACAGCTATCAGAACGAAATGTAGGAATAATTAAAATTCATTATGTTAAAGGAGAGGGTTCTTAATAGTATATTACAGAAATTAAGAGGTACATTGACTTTGAATATGAGTTTTAATCTACTCCACACTTCAGAGTAAAATGTATAAGAAAAGAGCTTTCAAAGTACATAGATCCCCATTCTAAAGGAACCAATATTGGTATGACATGGCCACCAGTTCTTACCATTCACAATGTTAGCATTGAACATTTGCAGCGCATTGAAAAAAGCTCTGGGAGTGGAAAAGAAGAGTCTAAATAACATTATTGTCAGAGGGTGAAATTGTCATAACTTTGCTCCAAATAGAGAACCATGTAGATTTGTCAAATAACTTTTCGTGATCAGTCTCCCACTGCAGTTCCAAAGACAGCTTCCTATCCAGCAATCTTTTGTAGATCATCATGCAGAAGTTAGACCTTTACACATGAAAGTTGTTTCCATACAGCGTAATCTGTTAGGATGCAGCGTTAATTTATTTTCTGAGAGAAGCCTTTTTTTCAACACAAGCATTAAATAACTTAACATACTGATTAAAAGCAGAGTTTGTGAGGGAGCACATATTTTTAAATCCTCAAAGGACAACACCTGAGTACCAGAAATAAAATGAAATAGAAATGCAATTCCTTTACATAACCACGTTTTTCACAACAACGTCCTCCCGTTTATTTTAATGTTTTTGTTGCACCATAAATAAGGTGAAAAAGGCCATGCCAGGTTGTCATTAATATGTGCAAAGAGGAACTCTCTAAGTACATAAGTGGTGAGATTAATAGTTTTTGGGATTATATATTTGGAGTGATTGAAGGTATAAAATAAATCCCTAGTAGAAAAAAAGACTTAGGGGCTGATTCATGGAATTATTTGTGCCGAAAAACAGGGATTTGTGCGCCATTCTGCCCGCAAATCTAATTATATGAATCAGCCCACACATTTCTCTCTAAACAATGAGCCATATTGGCCTATGTAATCATCAAGAAGGAACCAGTTGCGTTCCTGATTTGGAATAAAAGCTCTATGAATGCATCTGAAACCATGGAATTTCAAACCAGCCGTATTACTAGAATGTTTTAATTTATCACGAGAAATTCGTTTTCATTTATTTCCCAATTGAACATTCAGCAAGATCTTGTTAATTGATTTAAATAAATAAGTAGGCAGGAATAGAGGGCATACTTAAATAATATAAGACTTTAGGGGTTAACATTATTTAATGGATTTTAATTTACCCCACCATGATAAGTATAATGGAGACCGTGAAGCAACAGCATCACAAAGCATATATAGCAGGGGTTTTCCTTACATGCAATTGATGATAAAAATTGAAAGAAGCAATATTCCTGATTTATATTTATTTAATGTATATCCTAAGACTGAGGAGAACAGTTAAATAGAGTCCAGTAGATTTGGAAAATTGGATCCTGGATTAGCATATCTTCTGCATATGCTGCAAACTTAATTTATTTCCTCACACATATAACTCCAGGTATATTTGCATTGCATCTGATGAGTTCTAAAAAAAAAGTTCAAGAGATAGGATGAAAAGAATGGGTGATAATGGACAACCCAAACAAATGACACTCATCAACAGAAAGAAGGGAGAACAGTGCACACAGTGAAACACAAGCCCGACCAGTTTACTTCTTAGGTGGCCACTAACTAGTAGTAAAGGAAAGGGGGAAAGAAACGGATTGAACTTTCACTGAGTGACGTTTGCTTAAAATGTGAAGAGCCACTGCTGTTTTACTGCCTCAGGTCTCACCTGAAGTTGCCAATTAACAGCATATCCTTCTCTGACTTGTTGGGGTGTGGGCTGTGCCTGTGGGGAGAGACATTTGAGCCACTGCACCGTTCAGGTGACAGAGAGACCTTCAGGTGTGAACATTCATCCTACGTCTGTTATATGTTCTTGTGTCAGCTCTAGGTGTTGCAGGAAGAGTGTTTTAGGAGAATTTGGTGCTGTGGCTTTTTTCGCACTACTAACTGGCGTGTTGGGGACTGTGGTGACTGTGGGCATCTGCCTTTGAGCTGCTCCCCCAAAGATACTAACGATTCCAGTTTTCAGCTCTACACTTCAGTTCTGGTTTTGATGGCCAAGCTTTTTCACAAGACCTTACAGACATTAGCAAGACTTTGGCAAGAAACTTTTGGAACTATTGAGGACGGTGACTGTGGTCATACTAACTTTGAGCCACTTCCTCATCATTGTTTTGCTCTACCAGTTTACTACAACTCCGGCAATTAATTAATGAATTTTTTTTTTAATTATCTTTTTGAGAAATTTTACGTGATTTACTGAATCCTACAAGACTCATTGACTCCGACTTAAACCTTGTTTACGATCATTAGCAGTCTGCTTTTAGGTGCATGTTTCTGTTTTGGTGTTTTTAAATCTTACCTGACTTTCTTATTCTAGATCATTTTTAGAGATTTTTATTCCTTTACAAATCTACCCTGCTTAACTAAAAGTGGAGTTTTTATAATGCCGTCATTGACAGCTTACTGGTGTTTCTCTCTGATTGCTCCTTTGCACATACTCCCCCTAACCATAGCAACCAGGTAATATTCCAAATTTGATTTTCCGATATGGCTTCAGGATTAAGACGCAAACTCACTTTGGGGGAGACTGGTGAAGATAAGATGGCTACATTGGCCAGTAAACGGAAGTTGCCATCGGGGGCGGGGGAAGCACCTTAACCACGGTGCTCAAATTCATGCCCCAAAGTCGCTAGTCCTTTCACAATAGGCCAACAAAGAAGCATTCTTTGAAAATATGAGGAAAGCTTGCCTTCTCCGATCGGCAATGGAAACGAGTCCCTGTCCACACCTCATGCCTCTACTCCTATCCCCCTAGGGCTGATGTTCTGGACGAAGTTTACTCTCAGTCCCTTGAGACGGGTCAGAGGGATCTCAGGGTGTGGGGCACACAACGCAAGAGCCAGCCTTACTGGACGTTGAGGATGAGCGAGCAGTGGGAGGTGATAGCTCTTGGGAGATCAACCATCCCTAGGAAGAAATTAAGGACATGGAGTTATTGGCTTGTAGGGAATTATCTTTTTCTGGGTGCATGGAAGGGAAGGGGCTGGGGTCCGATGTGATTATGGCAGGTGGGTCTGGGGAACTTGCCCAGCCAGATGGAAATTCCCCTAATGGGTCTCTTAAGGATTTATTTGTTGTTGGAGAGGTGCACTAACAAATGACTGTGTTAAATCAAAATGTCTTGATATTCTAAGTGCTTTCAAGGTGCTAAAGGGTTACAAAATAACAAGTACAGTGGGTTGTTGTCTGAAAACAATCAGGCGAATAACAGTGCACTCTCGTAGGAGAGAACATTCTCCCAATGAATTATTCAAAAACAATACCACAGACTTTTAAGAATAATATATATGATTTACTCTAAACATAAATCAAATAACATACATTGGAATAAGCTACATCTTGATCCAATTCTAGTAGAACTATTCCCAACAGTACCAACTTTTGCATACAGGAAAAGCCAATCATTGAGTGACCTTGTAGTAAGAGCAGACACCAGCGCTTCTAAGATTAAACCAACAGGATACAGTGGAACTCTCCCTTGCATGAATTTTCAACATTGTAACAATGTGATCAAAGGCCAATCGATTAGTCACCCATACACAGTGAAAACAATACTATTGAAACATACCTTGACATGTGATGCCAACAATGCAGTGTCTATGTAGCAAACATTACGTGGGGATAACAACCAGAAAGTCGAAAACAAGATGGACTGAACATAAGTCAAACATCCGTACAGACTCAGTCAGATCTCCAGTGGCGCAGCACACTATATCACAAATTTAGTTTATCATAGTAGAACAATTGAAACAATCTCGCAGAGGGGGAGATGTAGTTAAAAAGTTACACCAGAGTGAAATTGTGTGGATAGAATGTCTAGATACATTGGCGCCGAGAGGTATGAACAAGGAATATGATCTGACTTGTTTTCTTTGAAATGTCAAGATGAATACTATATATGATGCTGTATGTGTGACACAGAAAAACTCTATATAATGACACCTTGAAACAAACTTAATGGTAGATGATGGAGATATATGCGATGTAACATCTTTCAAATCTAACAATTCAACAATGGCCTCATTATAAGTTTGCTGATCCGGTGGTAACTGTGCCAGTAAGCTACCAGAGCTGTTACTACCGGACCAGAAAAATTTGAGTTGTGCTCACAGGTGACTTTCTGCCCACCAGGTCTGACCCGGCGGGCAGAGCAGCACCCGCGAGCACAACTCGTTGGATGCACCGGCACCATTAATGAATGGTGCCGGTGCATCTGACCTCCTAATTCCCATTGAGCCCTCTGGGGCTCAAATGGGAATGGGCAGTTATCAACATCCTCACCCAGCAATGGGGACGGACCGGGTCCGCCGGGGTAGGAATGCCCCTGTACGTCCCCATTGCCGGGTGCCGGTAATTTCATCTGTTTGGCGGCAGCTGCGCCGGTTTTACCACCAAACTCGTAATGAGGCCCAATGTCTGCTATTTAACAGGAAAAAAAGGGATACGTAAAAGTATCCGTTTATCATGGAATACGATCTGACTTGTTTCTTTCGAAATGCTAAGATGAATACTACTTACGATGCTGTATGTGTAACAAATAAAAACTCTATATTTTTGATGTAATGTCACCTTGAAACACATTTAATGGTAGATGATGGAGATATAATCGATTGAACAGCTTTTCAGTCAAATAATTCAACAAGCAATGCCATTCAAAAGAATAATAATGTAAAGGTAATAGTACCCCTTAAACACAAGGTAGACAAACTTTGTTAGACATTACAAGTTTGATAAACTAAATAACATCACAGTAAATGTACCAACCTAGGAATGTATAAATAGCAATAAAAACTACTGTTAGAAGAATGATGTCTATAGTATAGACTAGGAATTACATCTTATTTTGGCTACAAATCAGAAATTTAGGATTAATAATCGACTATGACCATTAATAATACAATCAGATAACAAGTTTGCAATCGTGGATGGGAGGCCACTTTATTAAGCGAGCACCCTATTTCACCACGACCTGCCACTTTAATTACTTCGATAGCCTACATGAAATCCATGTAGTAGTGTCTGTAATTCACCCAATTAACAAAGTATATAATGGCTCACATAATAAATATCCTTGTAGAGGTACTGATGTGAAAAATCCAAGAAGGATTGACACTAACAAATGTTCGAAAAACTACAATACAAACACGAGATAAGTAACACTAGCGAACTACAGAACAAGCGCAGACCACGCATACGATATCACATGATCCACCTTATCTCGCGGCGACACACAGATTAATCACATGATCTAGACAACATAAGGCAATCACAGACAAAAGGCTTCTTGCTGCTGCCTTTCCGTTCTGCGACTTGCCATTAGCTGTACTTTGAAATTGACGTTCGGCTTCAACTCTAAACAAGACTGAAGGTAAATAGATATGTGTAGCGATAAAAAATAGGCAATGACAAGGGCACTAATTCAAGCCAATAACTGTGGGAAAGTTTAGCGTTATTTTTTAAAAACAAGTGACCAGCAATTCGTTTGATTTACAGGTCACGGACTGAAGTTTGTGTTACACGAGTGCCCTCCAACCAAAGAGCGGTCATGTTAATCCAGCTGTTAGATGTACAAGATTGCATTAATCTAATGTACACTAATACAGCAATCCAATTGGGATTGATAATACATCCTCCAGCAGAGGAAACGCCCTGGTAAATATGAACATTTATGCCAGATCCTAATAGATATAAAAATAACATATTCATTAAACAGATTGAGGGACCTACAACATGTCCAATTTGCAGGTCAATCATTTGGATTCCATTTTTGAGGCACGAGAATCTCAGATAAACATAGGGCAGCGCAGTGAGTAGTGTGTAAATTCTAACAAATTCTTGATACCTTTTTTAATGAGTTGTATGTCCAGACTGAATTCATGATGATTCTGAAATCCACAATCTCATGTCTTTACGGAAATGATTGAAGTATCATGACCACACCATTAGGGTCTAATTTATAAGCCTGCTCAATGACTAGAACTATTCAGAACAAGGAAATAAAGGTTGGTGCCTTTTGTTTATGAGTATAAATGAATATCAATACACCTTTAACAACATCATTAGGAATCTTTAAACTTTGCCAGAACAAAAAATAAATATGTGGTTTCTGTTCTTTAAATTTCCAGAATACTCGAAAGTCCATTGCACCTGAAGAAGAGTGATGAACTCGAAACGCATAGAGCAGTTCTCCCCAGAATAAAATCAATAACCAAAGTTACTAGGGTGTACAAATGATGAGAATATTAGATAGGGCGTATAGCTACTGAATTTACTTTCTGTTGGAATTATTGTTTTAATAAGACATGAGGGAAACGTCAATAATGTTACATTTTCAATGACCAATATACCTCGAAACAATGTTGAAATTGGTACTTTGTAAGAATACTGTATCAAGAAATATTGTATCCAAATGAATGTTAAATTTAGATGAACATAGGAATGTTCTTTAATTTGTGTTTAGAGTAAATCACATATATTTTTCTTAAACGTCTGTGGTATTGTTTTTGAATAATTAATTGAGAGAATTATTTCTCCTACCAGAGTGCATTGTTATTCGCCTGATTGCTTTCTGACGACAAATCCCCTGTACTCGCCTAAGGATTTAGCCATGTGTGACCTGCAGGGGAAAAACCATTAGGTCAAAGAAGAGAGGGAGAGGAGCGGATCCTAAACTCCCCACTCCCAAAGATTCAAGCCCGAGGGGTAGGGGAAACGATAAAGAGAGTTTGGAGGGGGTGGGGAGCAGGTGCCCATGTAACCCGTAACCTAGACCAGGAGGTAGAACTGGTTGTATTATCCCCACCCGTGGAGGCCGTAGAAGGGAGATCGATCCCTGCACCTTTCCTTTTTAAGGGTAACGAAATGAGCCATAGCTTCGTATTCTCCAAAGGGGTGTCAGTGAGGGTGGCGGGATTAAAGGCAGCAAGGACAGAGGGGGCAATTGCTGAAAAAGTGAGGTGCCACTTTGTGGCTAGATCACCCCTGAGTGGTAAGGCAGAGGTACCGCAGCGCCCCAGTGGGCTATTGGACAGTGATACACTGGTGCACCCAAAGCCTTTAAACCAGTCTTTGAACAAGAGCAGAGGGACTTGATCCTGGCCCTGGGTGTCGGTTGCCAGCTCACTAGAACTTGCCCTGTCAACAATGAATAATGTCCAGAGGGACATAGAGCACGTGGTGGCAACTCAAGATAAAGTGTGTGCCCCCACGATGGTGACAATAACTAATATCAAGGAATATATTAGGGGTTTGGAGGTGCGCGCCCCCATAATTGCGGGGCAGGGAGAAAGGCAGCAAATGCCTGTGGTCGATGTATCCCTCCTGAGTGTTATGTCACTGTCTTCATGTGGGGTGGAGGAAGCAGCAAACACTGCCATGTGTTATGAGGATGACGTGCCATTGGGAGGCAGAGTGGAGAGTGTGATAAGTAGTGAACCGGAGGGGGTGGGGGCATTCTACTCGTACCAGGTGTCCCCAGCCACCCTTCAGGTTGCCAAAGATCTGTTAAATGAGATTGAGCCGGACAAGCCAAGTGCAGGTGAGGTGGCCACTGCCCCAGAAATGTTTCAGATATTCAATCGGGTTAAGGGCAAAAATAGACAGGGGCTAATATCTTGCACCACCCTGGGCCCAAAATCTAAAAAGAAAAATGGGCCAAAGAAAAATGGCCGTAAGGGGACGTCCAGTTTATCCACAACTTAACTACACCTCCAGCCCCGCAACAGAGCATGAGGGCGGGCAGAGGTAGAGTAAAGCGGTGGGGTCTCCAATTGCTCTCACCACAAGAGAGGAGGGACGTCGACTGCATTGAGGAACTGATGGTTCCCCCCGATGGTAACTGTGATGCGGGAAATGTATCGGAGGGACAGGGCCTCCGTATCCTTGTCCTTTACTGCTTTTTATCGTGTGTTCTGTCGTGTTTTCCGTGCAGGAGTTTGTGTGGGACTCCTGGCGGTGCAGCTCTCTCTCTTTTGGTTTGGTGAACAGCCCCATGGGATACCCTTGTGGCACCCATGGGTAGGGGTACAACCCTGTGCCCCTAGTGTATGTTTTTGGGCACCTGTGTGTGACCCACAGAGCAGGGTACGGGCTGGTGGCAGCTCCGTGCTGAAATGACTGGTGCCCTGAGCATCCTCCATTTTGGGATGCCCAGGCCCTGTCGTTGGAATCGGTAGATTCCTGATGGAGACAAAATGGCTCCCATGGCCTCATGCCTTCCATCACCTGTTATCCTGATCTTCCCGAAGTCCCAGGAAGCCCTGCCTCTGTCCCTTCCCCCTGACTGGCTGTTGGGTGGAAGTTCCATATATTGTAGTGTGGGGAAGTGCCGACCAGACTGGCTGGAGCCTTCTCAATGACCGTATGTTGTGGGTACGCCTGTGGGTGGGACCTGGGTGAATGGAGTGTGTGACGAATATACATTCTATGTTGTGACTGTCTAGTATCTGGTGTTTGACACAATGGTTGAGACAGCCCTGCCCGAAACCGGTATGAATGCAGTATGGAGTGTTGAATGGCTCAGTACTTGTCCCAATACACATAACTTGTTGAGAGTGTCTGGAGAGAAGTGAATGGCCTCAATACCTTGTGTACCTGATTGGTTGCCTGCCTGCATGAATGCCCGTAGTCGTGATTGGATGCTTGAGTGCGACCCAGCGGAATGAATGGGAGATCAACTGGGGACCTCTCACTGCTAGGAAACGTGTTCAGAAGCTGAAGTCCACTACGACAAGTAACTGGAGTGAAGCTTAACCGTGAGCCCTGCTGGACGAGAAGAATTGCTGTTGCTCTCCTTTGCAATCTGAAAGCTGCTGTGCTTCAAGAACTGACCCAGAGAGGACCTAATAAGGCGCCCCCTTACCGAGCTACGAGGGACCATCGTGCACAGCTGATCTTTGCCTACGCTCCCTAGTAGACAGACCTTCGACAGGCTGTCGACCCGATATGGGGATTGCTGCAGAACTTCAAGGAGAAGCGCCTGGACTGTTGTCTGCCCCTGTCGCCGACCACCGTCGCAGACCGGAGCCGCCTTGCTCCCGTTGCCTAAGAACTCCATTGATCCAAGAACGCTCTCATCCGCATCGTCGCCGCTGTATCCTGCTGGAGAAGGACTGACCGTCGACGCGCCGAGGAGCATCCACCGGTGGGTTTCCCGCCACCTAAAGACAACAGAGACGACAACGACTCGACAACCTTGCTGGGCCACAGTTCTTCAAGTCTTTGCGGTCCAGAACTATCGACATTAAGGTGCCCCGCACGCCTCTTCCTTGCAGGACATTTACGCTTCCCTGTCAACGAGCACTGCTAGGAACGACATGGCCACTTCACCGGCATAGCTTGAGCTGTTCTCCATCAGACGTTCGACGACCCGTGACTCCTGCCTGAAAGGGAGGACACTCAAGAAGGGTTGTTGATTTCCCCGACGCGGAACGCCACAACACCAAGGTACTTTGGGGTTGCAGAACTATTGGGAAGTCTAAGGGTGAACAGTATATGGACTGGGCTTGTATCTTTCTTCTAAAGGTTGCCCAGGTGGGGGGATCTCCACACAGAGCTGTGTTTAACAGTAGTTACCAGTATTCTGCCTATTGCTCAACCATCCTGCTTTCCTTCCTCTCTCTACTGCTGGTTTCCTCTTTATTTTGATCTGTGTGTCATTCTGACCGTATGCACTTTAATAAGATCGATTAACGTTAGTGGTACCACTTTAGAACTGTACATATTTACCATTGTTGATTTTCGGAGCACAAAGTGAATTATCGTGATCGTGTATATGACTTTGAATATTAATTATATACAGACTGTGTTTTATCTGATACAGTGTGTGGACATTCCTTCGTGGGGGCTTGGGGACTACACTGTAATTAAGAACCAGCTCGCATCACCTGCCGAGAAGCTAGGCCTTGATTTCTCGACTACGTTACTATAATAGAGAATCTTGGCAGGGGTCTATGTGCCTCCCCTCTACCATATAGAGAGCAGAAGTGCAGACCCCCCCTCCGGTCTTCATAGCTGGTGGCAGCAGTGGGATGCTTATGGTTTTAAGAATCAGTGTATAACCGTGCCACTTACGAAGGATATCTGCACTTTGTTCAATTAAGATTTAGTCGTGTACGAGATAACTGCATTACAAGCAATGGAATCTATTGCGAATGGTAAATTGACTCGAATGTCACTGTTCCTGCTGCCTCTGTTCCGAACCCCAGCAATTCTTTAGAACTTGAGTTATTGAGGATGAAATTAGCCTTTGAATATCGCAAGTTGGAACTAGATGCTGAGCTTAAAAAAGAGGAGTTGGCACAGCAAGTGGAACTCAAGAATAGGGATCTTGAACTCAAAGACAAGGACACTGAATGTCAGCGAATCCAGCTAGAGAAAGCTCGAGTGGAGACTTCAGCGAAACCAGCTGAGAGTGTCAGGTCCCCAGCAACCAAGTTTATGAAAGATTTGGTTGGTGTGTATGCAGAGGGTTCTGATATCCTCCAATGGATTGAAGCGTTTGAAATGGGTTGTGCAATTCACGATGCTGATAAGAGAGATTGGTCCAAGTGTTTGTTAAGCAGAGTGCCTCAAACTGGATGTGACTGTATTCTGAAGCTGAGTGTGGAAAAAAGGGGTCAGTATGAGTGCATGAAGTCTGCTTTAATAGCCAAGTTTGCCAAAACGCCTACCCAATATCTTAAACGGTTCAGGGATTTTAAGAAAAGAGAGAATGTATCTTGGGTTGACTGGGTGAGTGCGGCGCACATGAACATGATGAGGTGGATTGATGGTTACAAAGTGAAAACGTTTGTTGAATTGTCTCACCTCTTGTTTTTTGAGCATTTTTCGGAAGCCTGTTTGCCAGAGCTGCGTCAGTATGTTGCTGACCAGAACATTTTGGACCCCTTTAAGCTGGCTAGGTTGGCTGACAAGTGTATCACCCACCGGGTGTCCCCTAAGGACTCCATTGGGAAGGACAAGGACAAAGAAAAGGGGGCCTCTCAGAAAGCTGAGGAGTCCCAAAAGCAATCACAGTCGGGTAAACCAAGACCTTCCTCTCTGAAGACCCAAAAGCATAGTGGGGATAAGTCTGTTGTGGGTGGGAGTAAGAGTAGTGGTCCGCCTACTGCAAAGCAGGGTCCCAGTGGTTCCAGTACCGTACCCCGCTGCCCGGCACATGCTGGGATTGTGGGGCTCTGGATCACTGAAGGGGTGACCCCAAGTGTAAGGGTAAGGCACTTGGAGTCCAGGCTGTCAGCCTGACCTATCCCTACTCCGTACCTGAGGTGGAGGCCACCATCCTCCCCTCCTCTACTGGGATCACCTTTGGTGCTCCCGTAGAGATTTCCATAGTGTCCCTTGGGGCCTGGGACCAGTACGTAGTAGTACTGGCAACTATCCCACAAAACACTTGCAGGTTTTTAAGAAGTGTCCTCCTGAATGGACAGCCTTCTACTGGTTTGAAAGACACTGGGGCAAGCATGACATTGGTGGACAGGACCCTGCTCAAGTCAGAGGACTATGTAGGTGCTCCTCTGAGAACCACCAGGTTAGCTGGTGGGCCTCCCAAAATATCGCCTGTAGGCTTAGTCAACATTACGATTGGACACAAGACAGCAAAGCTTCCGGTCCTGGTTCAGGACAACATGCCTGCAAATATTTTGCTGGAAACGATTTGGTGGAATTGGGGATGATCACGGATGGTCTACCCATGGCTGCTGTGGCAGTCACCCGATCGCAGGTCACACAGGGTCCGGCTGCGAGCCCGGTACCCTTGCCAATGGGGAAACCCAAGGCACGAAAGAAATGGAGGAGTAAGAAGGCCGCCTCTGTGGAGGGAGCCCCTACTCCTCCCGCTGTTCCGACAGCACCCATTGGGATCCATGCTCCGGACGGGCTGGGTCCAGTGATAAACCCCGTCTCAACTCCTGTGGGAGAAGAGCCAGAAGACTCTCCCGATCTTCAATGCTTGTTAGCTGAAGGGGGACCCTCCCGGGCAGACTTCTGTAAGGGACAGAGAGAGTGCCACTCTCTCGAGGGTCTGAGGAAACAGGCCCTGTCCCAGGAATAAGGAGAAGTGCCTAGGACCTTCCGGATTTATTGGGAGGGTGAGCTCCTTGTTAGTGAGCCCACTAAGCCTGAACCTGGTGCCCTCAAGAGGTTGGTGGTACCCCAGGTTTACAGGCCCTTCCTACTGCAGTTGGCGTATGAGGTGCCCTTGGCTGGTCATTTTGGTACCAAGAAGACTAAGCAGAGGCTCTCTGCCCATTTCTACTGGCCTCGGATGTGAGTAGAAGTGGAGTCCCACGGCAGAACCTGCCCAACTTGTCAGTTGTCTGGCAAGACTGGAGGCAATGTCATTGCCCCACTGCAGCCATTGCCAGTGGTTGGCACACCATTTGAGAGGGTGGGCATCAACATCGTCGGTCCCCTGGACCCTCCCACTTCAGGTGGACATCGGTTCATCCTGGTTTTGGTAGATCATGCCACCAAGTACCCTGAGGCTATACCCCTTCGGACTGTAACTGCCAAGGTGGTTGCCAGGGCTCTCCTGGGCATTTTCACCCGTGTTGGATTCCCTAAGGAGGTTGTCTCTGACAGAGGATCCAACTTCATGTCTAGTTACATGATGACCATGTGGAAAGAGTGCGGAGTAACCTACAAGTTCTCCACCTCTTACCATCCCCAGACCAATGGTCTGGTTGAGAGATTTAATAAAGCTCTCAAGGGCATTATAGGTGCTTTGCAAGAGCCACTAAGGAGGAAATGGGATCTCCTCCTGCCATGCCTGCTGTTTGCTTACAGAGAGGTACCTCAAGAGGGTGTTGGTTTCAGCCCCTTTGAGTTACTCTTTGGACATCCCGTGAGGGGGGCCCCTCGCCTTGATCAGAGAAGGCTTGGAAGCCACTCCTCCAGGTCCCGCCAAGCAAGTGGGGGACTATGTGTTAGGCCTCAGACGGAGGATGACACAGATGATGGGTCAGGCAAGAGCGAATCTCAAGGCCAGCCAGGAATTGAATAAGTACTGGCATGACATTAAAACATCGCAAGTGGATTGGACTCCGGGACAGGAGGTCCTCGTGATGGAGCCCACCAAGCCTCGGGCATTGGCAAATAAATGGACTGGACCCTTCAGGATAATCTCCAAGATGGGCGAGGTCAATTATCTGGTTGACATGGGACATAGCCCCTCAGGTATTCCATGTTAATGGGCTCAAGCCTTTCCACAAGCGAGTAGAGGTCTCATGTCTCTTGCTAGCTTCAGAGCAAGAAGAGGATGAGAGTGAGCCCCTTCCTGATTGGCTGCATAGCAACCCTCAGGATGGCTCAGTGGAGGGAGTGCATCTCTCTTCCGATCTGATGACAGAGCAGCAGAAGGCCTGCCCGGCTTTGCTCCGGAAGTACGCCTCTCTGTTCTAACTGACACCAGGCCTTACGCCGTGGTGTAGGCACGAGATTGACACTGGTGACAGTGTACCTGTCAAAAGCAGGTGCTACCGTATGTCAGATACCGTCAAGAACCACATCCAGGCTGAGGTCGCCAAGATGTTGGATCTGGGTGTTATTGAACCCTCAACCAGTCCCTGGTCCAGTCCTGTAGTCCTTGTCCCCAAAGCAAGTTCCCAGGCAGGTATCAAGGATTGGAGGTTCTGTGTGGACTACCGAGGAGTCAATGCCGTCAACAAAACTGACACGCACCCTTTGCCCCGGGCTGATGAGCTCGTGGACACCATAGATGCTGCCAAAATTGTGAGCACCTTCGACCTTACCTCAGGCTATTGGCAAATAGCTCTGACGGAACATGCCAAGGAAAAGACGGTGTTCTCAACACCAGAGGGACTCTACCAGTTTAGGGTCATGCCTTTCGGGCTGAAGAACGCCCCTTCCACTTTCCAGAGATTAGTCAACCATGCGCTCAGTGGGCTGGAAGCCTTTTGTGTGGCTTACTTAGACGACATTGCCGTCTACAGTTCCACCTGGGAAGAGCTTTTGACTCATCTGGACAAAGTGTTGCAGGCGTTAAAAAGGGCTAACCTCACTATCAAGGCCACCAAGTGCCAGATAGCTCAGGGCAAAGTCACCTATCTTGGTCATGAGGTAGGAGGGGGTCAAATTCAACCTCTCCCCAGTAAAGTACAGGATGTACATGACTGGGAGACTCCCACTACTCAAACCCAAGTGAGAGCCTTTCTGGGCCTCACTGGGTATTATCGCAATTTCATGGCAGACTATGGAACCATAGCTGCACCCCTGACAGCGTTGACTTCGCCCAAGCAACCTAGGAAGGTTAATTGGACTGAAGACTGTCAGAGGGCCTTTGATGGCTTGAAAGGAAGTCTGTGTCGGGCACCCCTGCTGTGTGCACCGGATTACAGCAAGCCCTTTATCTTTCAAACAGACGCCTGCAACACCGGAATTGGAGCTGTCTTGTCCCAGTTAGATGACAAAGAAGAGAACATCCGATCATATTCATCAGTAGACAACTTAAGGGTAAGGAACTTAGGTGGGCTACTGTTGAAAAGGAATGTTTTAGTATTGTTTGGAGCCTTAGGCGTTTTAGACTCTACCTTACCGGGTCTACCTTCAAAGTCCACATTGATCATAAGCCCCTGAAGTGGCTCATGCAGATGAAGGGGGAAAACCCGAAACTGCTCAGGTGGTCCATTAGTCTGCAAGGACTAGACTTTACCATTGAGCACAGACCAGGGAAGAGTCACGATAATGCAGATGGCCTTTCCAGAAGGTATGTTGACCGTCTGGATGAGGGTGCCGATCCCGTGGGAGATTAGGCACCCTCCACCTCAGTCTGGGGGGGTGACTGTGATGCTGGAAATGCGTTGGAGGGACAGGGCCTCTGTATCCTTGTCCTTAAGTGCTTTTTATTGTGTGTTCTGTCATGTTTTCCATGCAGGAGTTTGTGTGGGACTCCTGGCGGTGCAGCTCTCTCTCTTTTGGTTTGGTGAACAGACCCATGGGATACCCTTATGGCACCCATGTGTAGGGGTACAACCCTGTGCCCCTAGTGTATGTTTTTGGGCACCTGTGTGTGACCCACAGAGCAGGGTACGGGCTGGTGGCAGCTCCGTGCTGAAATGACTGGTGCCCTGAGCGTCCTCCATTTTGGGATGCCCAGGCCCTGCCATTGGAATCGGTAGATTCCTGATGGAGACAAAATGGCTCCCATGGCCTCTTGCCTTCCATCACCTGTTACCCTGATGTTCCCGAAGTCCTGGTAAGCCCTGCCTCTGTCCCTTCCCCCTGACTGGCTGTTGGGTGGAAGTTCCGTATATGGTAGTATGTGGGGAATGTCCCGACCAGACTGGCTGGAGCCTTCTCAACGACTGTATGTTGTGGGTACGCCTGTGGGTGGGACCTGGGTGAATGAAGTGTGTGACGAATATACATTCTATGTTGTGACTGGCTAGTATTTGGTGTTTGACACAATGGTTGAGACAACCCTGCCTAAAACCGGCATGAATGCAGTTTGGAGTGTTGAATGGCTCGGTACTTGTCCCAATACACATAACTTGTTGTGAGTGTCTGGAGAGAAGTGAATGGCCTGAATACCTCATGTACCTGATTGGTTGCCGGCCTGCATGAATGCCCGTAGTCGTGATTGGATGCTTGAGTGCGACCCAGCGGAATGAATGGGAGATCAACAGTATATCTGGGGACCTCTCACTGCTAGGAATCGTGTTCAGAAGCTGAAGTCCACTACGACGAGTAACTGGAGTGAAGCTTAACCTTGAGCCCTGCTGGACGAAAAGAATTGCTGTTGCTCTCCTTCGCAATCTGAAAGCTGCTGTGCTTCAAGAACTGACCCAGAGAGGACCTGGTAAGGCGCCCTCTTCCCGAGATACGAGGGACCATCGTGTACAGCTGCTCTTTGCCTACTCTCCCTGGTAGACAGACCTTCGACAGGCTGCCGACCCGATACAGGGATTGCTGCGGAACTCCAAGGAGAAGCGCCCGGACTGTTGTCCGCCACTGTCGCCGACCGCCGTCGCCGACCAGAGCCGCCGTGCTCCCATTGCCTAAGAACTCCATTGATCCAAGGACGCTCTCGTCCGCATCGTCGCTGCTGTATCCTGCTGGAGAAGGCCTGACCGTCGACGCGCCGAGGAGCATCCACCGGTGGGTTTCCCGCCACCCAAAGACCACAGAGACGCCAACGACTCGACGCTCTTGCTGGGCCACAGTTCTTCAACTCTTTGCGGTCCAGAACTATCGACACTGAGGTGTCCCGCATGCCTCTTCCTTGCAGGACCTTTACGCTTCCACGTCAATGAGCACCGCTAGGAACGACGCGGCCACTTCACCGTCGTAGCTCGAGCTGTTCTCCACCGGACGTTCGACAACCCGTGACTCCTGCCTGAAAGGGAGGACACTCAAGAAGGGTTGTCGATTTCCCCGACGAGGAACGCTACAACACCAAGGTACTTTGGGATTGCAGAACTATTGGAAAGTCTAAGGGTGAACAATATATGGACTGGGCTTGTATCTTTCTTCTACAGGTTGCCCAGGTGGGGGGATCTCCACACAGAGCTGTGTTTAACAATAGTTGCCAGTATTCTGCCTATTGCTCAACCATCCTGCTTTCCTTCCTCTCTCTACTGCTGGTTTCCTCTTTATTTTGGTCTGTGTGTCATTCTGACCGTATGCACTTTAATAAGATCGAGTAACGATAGTGGTACCACTTTAGAACTGTACATATTTACCATTGTTGATTTTCGGAGCACAAAGTGAGTTATCGTGATTGTGTATATGACTTTGAATATTAATTATATAAAGACTGTATTTTAACCGATACAGTGTGTGGACATTCCTTCGTGGGGGCTTGGGGACTACACTGTACTTAAGAACCAGCTTGCATCACCTCCCGAGAAGCTAGGCCTTGATTGCTCGACTACGTTACCATAATAGAGAATCTTGGCAGGGGTCTCTGTGCCTCCCCTCTACCATATAGAGAGCAGAAGTGCAGACCCCCCTCCGGTCTTTACAGTAACCCAGGTCGAATGTGTGAATGCCTTTGAAATGGGGTGCAAGATTGATAAGGAGCAGGAGTGGGAAACCATGGGAAGGACATGGCAGGCACAGGATTCATATGAGGACCTTGGAAGGGGGGATGTGGTGCAATTTGTGGGGGTACTTGCTGAGAGCCATATCAGCCATGGCAACAGGGTAATCCCAAAAAACACAGGGGGCCGGCAAGGAGCGAGACAGAGACTTAAACCCCAGGTCGGTCTCATTCATGACTCTGGAGGAACGTAGACTAGCGGCAAGGGGGACTATATTATAATCCAGGGAAACAGGGTGATCCTCAAACCTACACGTGGCACTTGTAAGCAGCGAGACACTGATTTAAACTCCCGGGTGGCCCCATTCATGACTTTGGAAGAACGTAGACTAGCTGCAGGGGGGAGCAAACCAGTGAAGTAGAAAAAAACAGGAGTGGAATCAGCCAGCCAATTGGTTTTCCAGAAACTGCCTTTGGACCAGGAACAGGTCATTTTAAATTGATCTAAGTTGTTTGCCATCCTATGGAAATCACAGGTTTTGGCTGACCTATCCTCAGGGGATATCGCCCGGGTAGAATTCTGGAACCATTTCAATATGGATAAGGTAATACTCCACTTTGCATCTAGTATGGTTCTCAACCAGGTGCTGGCACAAGCAGACAAGTTCAGAGCCTGGGGATACTATCTCTTTAAACTGCCAATTAGAAACAGGGGACCACCAGTGGCTCCTAGACTGCAGTGGGTAGAGCCCCTGAAAGTGGCACCCTTATGGGAAAATGTCAAATTAACAATAAGATCCCGGGGGTGGACACTAATGGGAGAGAATTCACAGTGCGGGAGGATGGCTTGTGTCATCCGGTCCTGTGTGGCAGCCACCATAAATGCGAGTCAGGGTGGTCCGGTATGAAGGAGGTTGCATGTGTGGTGTGTGCTCACGGCTTGACTTGGTTTTTTGGAAATTCATGGATTTCTCACACTTGTTTCAGACCGGCAGTGTTGATGGGTATTCTGTCATCCTTACTCCAGACATTAGAGGTGATAGGGGGTGCCCGTTGTCAAGGTTGCTGACGGGACCATCTACCAAGGTCTGGGTGGCGATAGAGAGCTTTGCTAAACCTTATCCCTATGTACAGTGAACTAACCTTGTCTGGAATAAAGATACCTTCCTGGGTAGAACTGAAACCTTGTTAATCAATATCCACTGGAATAATGCAAAAATTACCCAAAAAGATCTATTGGATGCGGTCAAACACATTTAATTTTGTTGGGTTGCTAGAGGCCTAAATTTTATTACAATTGTGGCGACCTGAATAGTAGGTGTGTGGAATGGCCGGGTGGTAAAGGTGTCTATGTCACAGAGATAGAGTCTTTGTCCATGGAGGGCACTTCGGCGAGCGACCATCTGCAGCTCAAAATTGTATGGTCCCAAAAACCGAGTAAGCAGATCTCGAGAGGTTATATTTTCGACTTAAATTGGGATGAAATAAAATCAGTTGGAATGAGTTACGATGATGGCCTTTATAGTATCTTGGCCTCTGAGGAGTTTGACAGTCATTTTGAGGAAGGGTTTGGCAGTGAGGGCGTTTGAGGAATCTGGGAGCAGATTTATAACCGCTTGCCTAAAAGGAAACAGGGAAAAATCCTGCACAGGCACTAATTTGACAAAGTAATAGTGTTCCAAAGAGAGAGCTATGGCTCTCCCTCAAGGGCCTTCCCCAAGAAGACATTTTGGGTAGGGAGCGCCGGAGGGCAACCTACAAGGCCTGATTACGCCACTACCACCAACAGTTAATGTTGAGGGATGGCCAGAAAATGCTGGAAATCATGGTAAGCAAAAAATGTGCATGTTTTCTGGAACCTAATCAAAGAAAACAATAAGGTACAAACAGGTTCTCAAGGAAATCCGATCCCGGAAAAAATGTGGAAGGCCTACTTCACTGAAATCTATAAACCTGATGGTGACATACATCAGGAGTGGCTTGTTGACATGACAAGAAAAACAGATTGGAAGTTCAGTTGGGATTTGGAAGACCTGTTTCACCTAATCTCCAGGAGCAAGAGGTCCTCGGTGCCAGGACCAGATGGCCTGGTGATATCTGTCCTTATAAATAACCCTGGGGTTTGGGTAGGTGTTCTAGATGCGATGTTTAGGACAATACTCAGGAAGAAAGCCGTCCCAGAGTGTTGGATAACTGCAATTGTAGTTCCTATATTTAAAAAGGGCTTGCGTGTAGTCACTTCCAACTAAAGGCCGATTTCCCTTCTGGATTGCCCAGCTAAGATCTTCATGGGACTTGTTCTAAGAGACTTGCAAAACTGGGCAAAACAGAATGGAAGGATGGATGTCTTCCAAACAGGATTCTGTCAAGGGGTCGGGACAGAGATGAATGGTTTTGTGTTGCAACTGTTAAAGAAGGGGAGAATTAAGAATAAAAAACATCTTTATGTCAATTTTATAGACTTCTTAATGGCTTTTGACACTGTGCTGAGGAACAAGCTATGGGCCAAACTGGAGAGGTGGGGTTGTCCTCCTGCGTTGCTGGTGATCCTGACTGCATTGCATACGGACACGTGGGGCCTCATTACGACCCAGGCGGTAAGTTACCGCCTGGGCCGTGACTTTAGCACCATGGCGTAAACTACGTTTACGCCATGGTGGTTGGCGGACTTACCGCCCCATTCCGACCTTGGCGGGGCGGTAAGTCCCCAATCCCCATTTACCCTTCCCCATTCCCATTTTTGCCCCATAGGGTATAATGGGAGTGGGGAAGGCGTTAATTACGCCACCGTAAATTACGGTGGCGTAATTAACTCCATGGTCCCTTAGCGCCATGGATTTTAACACCTGCTAAAAGCAGGTGTTAAAAGCGCCATGACGCTAAGGGACCTCGTACTCAGGCGGTAAGGGTCGGCGCTGTTAACGCTGCCGTTAACCCCTTACCGCCTGGGTCGTAATGAGGCCCCATGTGTGTTCGATTGGATCGGGAGGGTAGACTATCAGTCCTGATTAGTTTGGCGAGAGGCCTGAAAGAAGACTGCCTATTGTACCCGATTCTATTCATACTCTTTCTATCTGACATTGGTGAAGCATTTTCTGATATTAAATGTTTTCCCATAAACTAAACGTCAAAGGGATCAACTATCTATTATACACTGATGACCTGATTTGATTGGATCATACGCCTATCTGGTTGCAGCATCAGCTGAAGGCCTTGGAGATGTATTCCAAAAAGAATAATCTATCAATTAGCGTCCCAGAATCGAAAATCCTGGTAATGCAGAGAGGCCGAGGCAAGGCAGAAGGTCAATTCAAGTGGTCCATTGTTAAGAAACCCCTAGAGAATGTGGACTATTTTATCTAACTAGGTTTTCAATCTTTCGAAAGAAAATAGAGCCCAGTGATCATTATTAAAGAAAGAAAGGATTACTGCTCTGGCCGCACAGGCTGCCAGTGTGAACAAGAAATGTCAACTTTTCTTAATAATTCCTGTAAGAGAGTACTACTGCAACAAGGTGGTCCCTGTGGTGATGTATGGGGCGGAGACGATATTATTCTCCCTGGCTGGGCAATGGGCTAAGCTTGAAGGAGCTTTCTGGAGAAAAATGTTAATGTTACTGATTCGTGTACGGGTTCCGGTAATAAGGTACAAACTGGGCCTAGTTTCTCTGGATGCTCTGGCAAAATGGAAAAATCTAAATTTCCTATGAAAAATCTACCTGGCAGAAGCAGGGTCAAGTTGGGGTCTTTTAAAGTGTGAGTTGGAAAGTAAGTCTCCAGCCACCTCTGTCGAATGGCACCGTCAGTGTCTGGAAATATTAAACGCCATGGACTCCTCGATGGAGTACTTGTTATTGTACCCATCGAAAGCGAAAAAGAGAGTTTGGGAGAGTGACTGGATTCACACAATCGATTGTGTTAGGAAGTACCATCTCTTCAAGGGCATATTGCTAGATGTGAGACCCTATAATACATTACCTTACTATTTGAAGAAATGCCCGGGGCAATATTGGCATGTCCAATGCTTACGATTTTGCCTGAATTTGCTCCCCACAAATGATATCCTGGGATCCTGAGGCGGTATAAGCTGCGACTTGAGGAGTTTTAGATTTTGTAAATCAGAATCCTCGATAGAAACCATACAACACTTGAAGGGTCACTGCCCCAAATGAAGTGCCCAACTCCAGGCTCATTTTTCTTACCTTTTAAAGGATTATATGGTGGTTCACCCTGGTTGGACATGGCAATGTATTTTTACGGACAAATCCTTTAAATGGTCATTGACCGCCTTACGATTTTTTAAAAGAGGTTTTTTCACCTTTGGCCAGATCACCAAATGAGGATTAGATCCTCAGATGCCGACAAAGGGGAACCTGAGTACGAGCTAATGAGCAACGTCAATGAATTGGTATACAAGTTCTCTTTTATCATGTGTGTCATTTGTAATTAATCCCAATGTAAAACTGAAATGTGATGTATTGTGATGGTTGAGTCATAGTCAAACTGTTAGCATATGTTTAATGGAGTGTTAACGTGAAAAGTTCCTTTTGAACTATAACACATGAAATAAAAGTAAAAAATAAAAATTGTATGAATAGGTTGATCTTGGAGGAAGTCATAAACCTTTCTTTAGAATACTTTGAACATGCGCAGGAACAATAATACGGGCAGAGGTATGTACATTTGCTTGTCATTTGCATATATTTTCCCCACAGAGGGATACAAAAATAGTTCAGCTGTCTAATGGGTTTCCATTCTATGCCCCCTTTTTTGCTATATTATATAGGATTATGTAAGGGGTCAGAAAAGCGAGACGTACACAAAAGTAATGTTTTCTCAAGGATTGCCATTTTTTAAATGAAAGAGGGTGGAATAAACACCTATCTTTCCCTATCCTGAAACTAAGACTAAAGGAAAGTGACCTAATGTCCAAAAACTATCTGACACTCACACTAATACACACAACAATATTATACAAGGAACGTATGGCTAACTTAAATTCAACAAAACAACTGATCAATTCAAAATTAAATGTCTTACAGAGTACTCCTTTGACAAGGATTGGACTCCCTTTCCCTGCATTGATTTAGGAATACGTTGAGAAGTTCTCATACCACAAAGTTATGTTCACTGTAACACAACATGTCTCTTACATCCACTGTGCCTTTTCCCTTAATACCGAAAATGTCTTTTCCACAAATGTTTGTTCACAAATCACAACAACTGTTATTCTCACCAGTATCCTTTTGGAAAGGCAAATGTCTTCTTTCAAAACACAAGTTTAAAACCCAAAGCAATGTTTTTTTTTCAAAAGGTCCAACAATTATTAGCATATCACACATTCTTCAAATGAAATACTTTTGTCAGGATAGCACAGCAACTACTTTGGTGATTCCACAGCTTGTCAAACAAATGATAAATTTAAGTTGCCACAAACATACTTCTTCAACTCATCTTCTTGTTCCTGGTATACTCGCCTGCCAGGACTAACTACTATGATCCCTTTCCTGGTATACTCACCTGCCAGGAGGAAAACTCCTACAACTTGATTCCAAGATTCTCCACACCAATGTCTCTTGGAAGAAGGATTGAACAATAACTGCCTTTTCTTATAGTTTCTTGACTCTTGGTAATATGTGTTCCAGTTTTCCACAAACTGGAAATTCAATATAGAAGCCTTGTTCTTAGATTGTCTCTTAACTATTATCAACAGCCTCTTGAATGTTGGCAGCATGGGTTACAAGTTTCTCCCAGTTGATATCCCAAAAAGGGAGAGTTAAGCCAGTGTCTCCTCTGTATGGTTTCACAGTCTCTTGGCTGTTGCCAATGTGGAATATAAGCTTTCCCTAATGTATATCTCCTATGATGGGATTCATGCCCTTGTTGTTCTAGTGTGATTTTCTCACAGCCTTTTGATTGTTGGCAATGCTGGTTAAAAGTTTCCCCAAACCTAGTCCCATATAAGGGGACTTATGTTCTTGCCACTTCTGCTCTGATTCTTTAATTGTGCAGTGTTAAAAATTAGATGGTTTCTGCTTTGTTTCTTTAAATGTTCAGTATTTAAAATGATGTGCTTTGAAGAATGTTCTTATTCGGAGCGCCGCAGGGTCAGCGTTAGCATTTGGCCAATTCACCGGCTTTCTTCGGCATCTCCTCCTCCCGGTCAGATGTTGCGGCAGACCTCCTGCATCCTGCCCGCTCACTCTTCATCTTCCGTGTATCTTTGATGCACTGCGTGTCTCTCCCCTGGAGCTCAGACAGCTTTGGTAATCTGCTGTGGCTTCTCGCTCACTAACACGCCATGTGCTGAGTTGAGAGCATGTCTCCTCATCAGCTGGGCCTCTTCCCCACACGGTGCTTTCTGCTGCACGTACTCTACAATGCTACTCGCCTTCACTCGTGATGGCTTCCATTGGCATTGTTCTCTCCGTGGCTGATCCTGCCCTCGAACAGCCTCTGCTTCAGCTACGCTATCCACCTGCATTCTACATCTCCTTCACCTCCTTCTCTCAGCTGCACATTTCAGGATTTAAATGTCCCACTCATGTGCCTTGGTCTGTAGCAACTAGAATGCACTTGTGCTTAATAGCATTATTAATCTTCACTGCCTCTAAGCACTTCTTCCTCGTCCCAGTACCATAAGCATTATAGGTACTGAAGTCCATAATAGTATTGACCTTTTTATCTTCATTTATCTTTGACTGTGTCATGTACGGAGAGTTATAAGAGTGAGAGGAGGTTGTGGAACGGTTTTGTGATTCAACATTGGAGCGAGGATTTCTACCTAAAGCAGAATTAAGACTATTCAAGGATTTCACATCTTATTCTTGAATCCCAGAGACACCAACCTTATTCTGTCTATATGATTTTCCATGACCGTTTCTTTGAGTAGTTATGTGAGAGGGACGTGTACATTGATCACATACCATTAGGTATCTGGGAATGATATGATTCTCATCCTCAAATGAGAATCATATCATTCTCATCTCATCCTGCGTCTCTTCCAGTGGAGTCACCACTTCTTCCTAATAGTTGTCTCCTCGTATGTTTCATAGATCTTATCTTTTCTAAAGCCTTTTTCTACGGTTAGCTGCAACTTGACCGTACACAAGATATCACTGCGTGCCTTTTTTACATCATTATGGTAACAAGTCTGCATTTCTTTGGTCTCAATACAGGTACGGCACAAAGGTAATGTGCCCTGAGGCATTCATTTACCTTTCAAGCGCATTAATCAAATAGGGTAGTAAAGTTGTCTTGTGGCAAACACCTGATATTTCTCCAGACGAAATACTAATCGATCTCTGCAGATCCTTGTAAATGATGCAAGGGTGCCCTAGAGGGTGCCTTCTTCTTTTGTTAACAAAAGGATACAGAATTGTCTAGTTGTACTAATGCATCTTTTCATTTGTGGTATAGTTTACGAATGGTGTTGGTGATTCGAAGGCTGTGCAAAACGATGTCATTCAAAATATCTGCTATTAACAATGGGTCTGATTTGAACATGCCCATCAATTCATGATCATGTAAAGTGTGAAAAGACATGACAAGGCTTTCAATATAACTCTGTTTTGTCACCTTTTACTGACACAAATGCCCATGAGTTGTTTTTGCCAAGCATCTTAAATTTCTAGGGAGCACTGGATGCAACCGTGATAAAAGACCTATTAATTTCATAGGCGTGGAAACCTCATCAATTACAGAGCATCTATTCTATCCATTGGCTATTTCCCCCAGGGGCGTGGGGATCTTAGTACATTCCCAACAGTTTTATGAATACTTCAATCCAGGCAGTAACCAAACGAGTATGTTGAACATAGCAAACATCAATGCGACTAGACCTCCACTGGAGGGGCAGGGACGCAACAGCAAGGTTGCTAAGGGGTGCCCAGACCTAAGGGGCCCCCTAATGGGTTTAAGGGGTTGGAAGCTGTTGATTGACCACTAGCCAACACCATGTAAGCAAGTAAATGTAAACCACTAAGAATAATATCATGGAATATAGTTGGGCTGACCAGGCATATGTCTTCGCCTATCTGAATTTCCTTTATTAGGAAATTCCAGCTTGTGCTTTTACAGGAAACCTAGGCCATGATCTTGGTGGACATCTTAGGGTACCAGACTTATTCTATTCCCGCAACTAAAGGCCCAAGTGGAAGCCCTTGTTGTGGACTGCTAATTTGGCTGGATGTAGAATTAAACTGGAAGATAGACCATTGTGCGTGTAACTCAGTAGACCTACAATTTCTGGTTGCAAGGACCCGGATGGGGCATGACATTTCAATCTTTAATGTGTACATCAGGTCAAAACCCTGGTTGTTCTTCAGGAACTACATGAATTGATGCCTACAATAATAGCAGGGGATTTCAACATGCAGTTGGAACTAATCATTGACCTGGAAGGCATATGGAATGACCAGGATGAGGAATGGGACATCCCACTGGTAACAGCCCCATTTCCCCAGAAAACCTATCAACTGCCAATTAATACCATTAGGGTGTTATCTGAGATTAATACAATCCACGTTAATAGATTATATATTTGTATTAGTTGACATATGTCCTAAATTAAGCAATTCTGAGGTTTTGGAAACATTTGAAAGTGCCCGTAGGCCTTTGGCATTAACCATTGAACTTGGAAGTCACGTCTCTTTACCAGTAGATGAGGACGCACGAACCAGGCTATTCTAGTCACGGGTCATGGCCACAGGGCTACAGGGCTATTAAATGGGCAACACTGTATCTGGGGGATTTCAGCCCATGTCTCTATGATAGCATTACTTCAGTCCTCAAGAAGATTTGTTCACTTGATGTGGAAGCGCCCAGGGTGATGAGAACCTTTCAGGAACTTACCAGAGGAATTCTTCCTTTTGTAACTAGCACTAGTGGGAAAATAAAAGGAAAAGCCCTGACTCGGATAGAGTGGTACGACGAAGACTGTGAACTTGCAAAGCAAGAGATGGTTAGAGCCCTGGTTAAAGGCACAGCAACAGACAAAACTATACTCCGGAATAAGAGGGGTGAGTATAAGACCATGGTTAAGGCTCAAAGGGACTTATACTTCAGGAATAAGTGGGAATCTCTGGCCTCTGCACTCGACTCGAGGGACTATGTCACTTTTTGGAAATTGGTGTTGGGTGCTGAGGTGAGAGCAAATGTAGAGATCCAATGCAGGATAACAGCAGAGACATGGTTTCTCGGTTATATGGGGGTGAAAGGGAGGATGAACCAACAAGGCATGAGATGGCCATTCTAGAGGGTTTCGAGGAACTCTCATTCAGCATCAATGATGTGGCAAATACCATCAAGTCACAAAAGGCAGGGAAGGCAGCAGACCCTGATAAAGTCCAAATAGATTACATAAAGAAGAACCAGTCATTTGGACCCTGATCCTTTGGAAGCTTATTGAGGCATGTGTTATTACTGATTCTGTCCCCGATTCCTGGCGGATTGCAGAAATCGTGCCGATCTATAAAAAAGGGGGGAAGGAATCCCCAGCAAACTATCGCCCAATATCTTTGCTAGATAGTGCGGGAAAGATCTTTGCAAAGGTAATATTGGGACAAGTACAGGAACGGGTTGCAGAGAACCAGATTATAGGCATGCTTCAAGTGGGTTTTCAGAGGGGGAAGGGCACAGTGGACCAGAGCTTCCGCCTTTATAACATCATCCACAAATACACCGTCCTTATAAAGATGAGACTGCGGCCCACAACATCTGTTATGGGAAGTCCTACAGAAAAATGGTATGTCAGAGGGACTATTAGGGGCTATCAGATCCCTCTACAAGGAAAACAAGGCAGCAGTTAGGTGGGCCTGGGAGGTGATGTCACAGATACATTTTATGTCAATAGAGGAGTAAGACAGGGCTGCCCTCTAGCTCCCCTTTTGTTCTGTATTTACATAGATGAAGTGGTGAAACAGTTGCTGGCAGATGGGAAAGACCCGCCAAAACTAGGCAACTGAAGATATCCTGGTCTTTTCTTTGCAGATGATGCTGTAATCCTATCGACCACTCTTCAGGGATTAAAACAGTCACAATCCGTCTTCCTGCGAAAAATGTGAAGAGTTCAAACTGGCGCAAAAATACAGAGAAGACAAAAACAATGGTCTTTAAGCCCAATTTTGGCATAAAACTAAACCTTGAAATCAGTGCAGGGGGGCTGCCTTTAGAACAAGTATGACACTATGATTATCCGGGGACACGTTTTAGTGACACTGGCAAATGGTCAAGTCAAATCGGCAGAGCCACTGCAATGCTAGAAAAATGTAGTGGGGTTACCCATGCCTTCTTTAACGAGCATGGCAAAGGTGCTGTTTCACCTGCACAAGATTTATATAAAGATCAGGCCACGGCAGTAGCCTTCTTTGGGTTGAATTATGGGGGGTTGCAAATCTGAAGCCACTGAGAACGGTGGAAAATAATTTCTTTAAAAGATTATTATGCCCCCCTCTATCCATGCCTAATGCGCTGCTGCACCTCAAACTTGACTTATGTCCAATTGATGCAATTGCCGCAGTAAAACCAATCTTATCCTGGCTCTGGCTTTGGGGGACGCCTGATGAGCCTAGAGGGAGCCAGCAAATGACTATGGTTGGCGCATATCAGGAATGGCCTTTATGAATTAAATGAGCACGAAGCATGGACTCACCCACAATTAATCGACAAACAAAAGTCCAAATGTATCAAGGCAAAGATTTATGAAGAATCATATAGCGGAGGCATGGTAATAGCTTGTAGGAACCTAAAGCATGCACCTGATTATACACAGGTTAAGGCAGACTTCGGTTTCGAAAAATACTTGGACTGGATCACTCCTCTGCTTGTCTGCACACTTTTGATCAACTTTAGACTCGGTTCACTGAAGGTGGCAAAATTCTCCACCTCATGGAGGCCAGGGAATACGAGTGAGTGCCCCATGTGTAATGCAAGTGAGGAAACCGTTATACATTTCATATTTTTTTGCTCTGCCACCCAGGGACTGAGAAAGTTATATCTTGAATCTCGAATGAGACAAGCTGAGATAAATACAGTGACAGAACCACTAGAGTTATGCAAGACAACTGATGACCCAGGAACGGTCTATAAAGTATCGCAATTTACGCACAGGGCTTGGGTGTCGAGGCTGAAAATGTGATATGCTGTTTTTATGATCTTTTTTGGGAACACTGATTAACCCTATCTTGTTCCTAGGGGGGCTGTGAGCTTCGAAAATATACAATATGAAAACAGAATCTCTCCCCCGCTAAAGGTCTATTATTTTTATGATCTCTCCAAGGCATATCGATTAATTCTATCCGTTCTATCCAGGGGTGGGGGGGGGGCTGCGAGTTCTAAAATATATGACATGTAAGCTGAATCTCTCCCCTCTAAAGATATGGTTTTAATAGATTGTAATAAGTGACTTGTTTTAAGATCAGGACGAACTGAAAGATACCGACTATTTTGACATATGAATTCCTTTTTCAACTGAATGTATTGTATTGATGTAATGTGAGGATGTTCTTTTATGACTTAACAGCCGAATACAATATTACAAAAAAAAAAACATTGGCTATTCACTTAATTGCAAAGCTATTTGTATGAAGGTACTTTCGGGTTCTGTGGCATACACCAATCACTTTTCAGGAGGGATTAGTTGCCTTTTGTGAGCACTGTGGCCCAGATCCATAGGTACTAAGGTATTACCATGAAAGCATTTACCTGTGCCTAGTGCGGTAAAGCCCTGTGTCTGTGTCTGCAGGTGGTGAAAGAGGGTTGTCTGGGGATCAGGTGACACCTCGCACGCCTTGATGCTGGGTCCAGATTAGGTATGTATGGGATCCCATTGACAACCCTAAGGCTCCCCAAGGCTACGGCAGGGGAATGTCACGTGCCATATGCCCACCCACTGTTTTTCTCTTTCATTGATAATCATGCCAATGTGGTGAATCTGTGCCATGCTATTTGCCAAATTACCCCAACCAAATCATATGGCTCACACCAAAGCTATCTGTAAATACTACTGCTGTCCCAAATGTGAGCCTGCTTAGCCATCTGTGTTTAGTGCAGTGATTTGCTGCAGGAGTCCAACTGAAAAATTAATGAAAACCAAGATGGCGGATGACCCCAAAGAATGCTCAGTCCCCATCCACCCACAGCACCTCCTTACTAAAAACCAGTGAATTGAGTCTCCAAACCCTACTGCAGAAATCAGTACACTTCATCAATTATCATACGCAGATGAAAGCACTCCCACATGGGATGGTCCCAGTAGTGATGGCAGTGCCTGAGCATTTTCAGATGTTCTGAGAGTGTGACGGGTGGAATGAGTTGGAGATGGAGCAGCAGAGGTGGTTGGTGGTGAAGTGAGGTGTTGGCCCGCATGAGAAGGAAAAAACAGACTGAAGTGGAAGCAAGGAGGACACTTGTGTGTCACTGCAGCAATAACAGCTACACCGCAAGTGCCCCATGTCTTACATTTACAGTTGTGTTCAGTCATAACAAAGTGTCCAGATACTTGACAATCTAATTGGGGTTTACACACAACCTCCCTGATAGCTTCCTGATGAATGTGTCTTTCTGGAACTGCAGAAATTGCTGCAACGTGGCATTTAACTCTTTCATCATGGGTTTCCCAGACCTCTTTAAATGTCCCTTGTTTAGCACTCACAATCCGTACAATGGGCCTGAGAGTCCCAAAGGTGAGGATCAAAGACCTCAGTGTTACTGTGTAAATGTTTTTGAATTTGGTTTAGAAAGCTATCTGTATATAAAAGCCTCTTACAACTCTGTTTTGTGAAAAAAGCTGTGTTCAGGTTCTTCCAGCTGAAACGGAACTATTTCAAATCATAAGGGACAGTTCTTGGTAGTAGGCTGTTAATGAATAATTTGCAAACGATTTCTGCTGCTTAAAATAACACATCGGAATTCCTCAAAGTTTTCTAAGACCCTGTATTTCTTGTTTATGCACTGCTAACTCTTGATGCTCTTTAAAAAGACAGGGTTGTTATCCTCCTCTTCAAACCCTTCTGGATCACAGCTGCTTGGTGGTGACGTTATATCAGAGCTGCAGTATAGAGACACTGTAAAATCATTAGTACTCTGTGAGTTTTTAAAAAAAATCCTAAATGTATGTTTCAAATGTTTGAACTAAGTGTCTAAACCTTTATGTAAAAGACAGGAAGAGGCCTATTTCTTACCCTTCCTGCCTTTTCCCAGATGTGTCCTTCAAATCAGTGTTAACTTAACTAACTTAAACAAGACATTGATGATTACTTTGCTAATAAGATACAAGACAGATGTTTGTGACTCAAAAATGTAAAGTAAAATATCTTAGATATTGACTAACGTGAACATAATATTTTATTTTAGGAAAATCAGTTTCTGACAAGGTCACAGTGCACATCTAAATATGAAAATCTGGAAGAACTGTGAGTTCAAAAGCCTATGTCACCTTACTAAAGAAATAAAACACCTCTTCTGAAACTGGAACTTCCCAAAATTGAGAACTGCCAAAATAGGCAATGTATATGTGGCATGGGTGTATACCCTATCATGGATCCTTACTGGCCTTCATATAAAAAGCCATATGTTCTCTGAGGTGGCGACCATACGTTGGTCTAGAAACAGCCTTGGATCAATTGCAAAGGTCTCATATTTGTATTGAAGGATATTTGTTGTACAGGCATTGATTATATGATCTGTTGAATGCTCCTAGTGCTTAAGTAATTAAGCCTTGAAGTGGTGTGAGAAGATCTTTTGTAAAATTGTGAAAAAACACACAAAACTACATTTATCCCAAAATATAATCCTATTGCCTCCCCCATGGAAATTAACCCACTTCTGAAAAACATGTAATAAAAATAAATGTCTTTGAGTGAATTGTCAGGATTGTGGCCTTCAAAAAAGACTTCTTATGGTCCAGCGTGATCTTGAAAATAAATGAGGGTGGCATAAGGCCATGTCTGATGTTGGACCTTAAGCCTAAATTAAGGCAAGGAGATGAGAAGTCAAGGTGACGTGTCACTTTGACAAAAGCTATCCCTATACAGTAGTAGGGTCAAAAGTATCCCACCATTCATGCTACTCTCACATTTTTGCGGGTCCTTTGATGATGCCATGGTTCCCAACTATTGATCAAGGACAGCGAGATGCAAAACAAGGACAAGACGAACGGATGACAGGAAGCAGTAGAAGAAAGAAGAAATTCTGGAGCTAAGTCTTCAGCCACATTCGGTTTCCATCATTGCCCAATTGCACAACCTGTTGGTGTGGAATCACCCTGATCTGCCCTTCGAGAAACATATCTTGAAGCAGGAAAAAAGGGCAAGGAACATCTGCCCAGTAATATAACACCTTATTCCTCATGCTTCATAGCGTGACCTTCATCCCAGCTATCATGGTCTCTCTGGTGACAAATGTCAGCGCCTTGTTGTGGTCTTATCTGCTTAGGTGTCATAGTCGCGAGAACAAGCTAGTCCCGGCCGAATGGACACTGGGAAAGATGGTACCATGCCACTATTGAACAAGTGGGGCCACACAACGAAACATGTGTTGGCCAATAGTAACAGTTACATTATATATCAGAGAAGGTGTCAAAAGGAAAGAAATACTTTTATATATATCTCAAGTGGTGTTGATGATAAAATGACAGAATAGTATCAAAGATTTGTAATCCAAGGAACAAATCAGTTCCTTTGGAAGTAGTTGGAAAAGGGATACTTGCCAAATATTTGGACATATTTAAAACGAACTAAATATGTGATTTGTCTGGTTTTTGTATATGGTGAAATATTGATACAGGAGCACACTCAAACTATCTCAAAAGAACCTTGTGTTTTATAGGCATATGTCAATATTAAAAGGTGCGCTGTTATTTGAGGGAGAGTAGCAGCTTATTTGAGATACACATATATTAATCAAGAAGAAAGAGGGATAGCGCAGGATTGGATGGGACCTAGCTATAGTTTCAACAAGGCTAAAGACGCGACTTAGTTTACAATAGCTGTGCCTAAATACTGGCAAAGTTCTGATCTTAAATGCATCAAAGCTTTTCAATGGGTAATTGTTAGGTAAGATTTTGTAAGAGTCCAACTGGTGTGGGACTTTACAAGACTTATTTTCTTGGTATTAGTGACCCAACTTTTAAGATAGGTCTGTACTAAATAAGTCAGTAGAGTGGCTGAGCAGACAGGCTTATCTTCGAAGGGATACTGTGAGCTGCAGAGCAGTACAAAGAAATCAGTAGACAAGTAGACAAGTATAAACATACACACTTTAAAAGTTAGATTAAAATTATGTATTTACATACACACAGCACATGAATCACACTATGTTATGCAGCAACTAATAGTAACATCAGGCAGAATTTCAGAATCAAGTTATGCAAGCAGCAATAATGCAGATAAGTCAGTGCTCAAAATGAGTCGGTGCGGTCGGGAGCGGTGCTCCTATACTTTTTTAAATTACCTTGTACAGCTCCTATACTTTTATTTTAAAAAGAAACCGTTCCAGAATGGTTTTGTTTTAAGATAAAAGCGTAGGAAGAAGTTGAAACCTTCACTTTCAGTGTGCTGCACTGAACGTTCCCTTAAATAGCAGGTGCAAGTGTTTAGGGGGGTGTATTGTGTGTGGGAGGGGTTGTGGCAATGGGGTTTGTGGGGAGCAGAGGCAGGCCAGCAGGGAACATAGTTCCACTACTTCTTTTCATACACTTCGACCACTGAGGTAAGTACATTCTTTTTGTAACAAAACATTTCCAGCACAAGGAGTGACATCAGTTAAGGTCAGTAATAGCACTTATGGTTTACCATACACTATTGAGTTTGGAGGGGGAAAAGGTTAGAGTAGAACAGCAATAATAGAGCAAAACAATTGAAACCTGTAAGGGATCAAGCACTGCCAAAGCCAGTAAGGTGCAGATGGGATGCCTTTAAGGAGTGAGGGCAGCCAAAGTCAATAGGATAGTTCTAGTTCTGATGCAATCTTCTTAGGAAAAGTTAGTTGAACAGTCAGTAGTTCATTGAAGAAATATCCAGGAGCTCAAGTGAGCCTACCTGAGGTGTACAAGCTGTTTGGCCTGCATGAGTGAATTGCAGTAATTCAAAAAGATAGAAAGGAGCACTCCCCAAACTAGGAAGCATTAGATGTGGCTAACGGTGGTTAAACCCAACACTGTGCCTTTGAACTGAAGCAGATGTTCCAGCTGGCTTCCTTCCCGATGCAGCGATGCAGACCCTTACTCCTGGACCTTGATCATGTTGACAAAAGGAAAGACGTCTGGTGGGTTTCTGCAGCAGAACTCTCGAGAGGGGCTCTGCAGCAGTTGATTCCACTCATTTCAGCAGCTCTTTGTAGGTTTGGCACCTTTTCAGCGCCAAAGACGAACAAACACCTCTGTTTGTTGTTTCCTTGGTCCCTCGGCCCTGGACTCTGATGAGGGGACTCTGGACAAATAAGTTCTGCTTCTTCAGGTCCTTGAAGGTGCCCACAAGGTTTTAGCTGGATTAATTCTCGGGAAGACTTAGCACTTGTCGGTGGTCCAGGTACCCCGGGTATTGGGACATTGCAGCCCAAGAAAGTCACAGAGACTCAGGGGATGGTCCAGACAAAAAGCAGGACAGATATTTGGCCAGTTGGAACTGGTTTCTGCCAGGCATGCCTACAAACAAAGGCCAGTGAAGTTTCTGTCTCCTCCCTCACTTCCGGCCTTCCCATACACACTGGAGCCTGGGCAAAACACACAATGGACTCAAACCTGATCTAAAGTAAAAGCCCAGAAGGACCTTATAAATGTGAAATGGCGAAGAAAGAAGACAGAGGCCATTTTGGTAAAATGGTCACCCATGGGTGCTGTACTGCAGCTGAGAAATCAGCCTGCAAATACATGGCACAAAGGCAGTAAAAAGAAACCACTGCCACCAGCCACTCAAGTTAGTTAGTGCAACACAAGATTACATGAGGAGTGGGATAAGGAGTTACGATGTAACCCCCCAGCACTCCACATAAAATGGTGTGTGCTGGACCCACAAAGGAAAAAGGTAAGTAAGAGAAAAGTTGTCCTACTATTCTTGGGAAATGTAGTTCACACAAGAAAATGTATTTAAACATTTAGAGGAGTCCAAGGGATACCTCAGTGTCACTGCACAAATGGTACTGTGTGCCAATAGGGAAAAAGCAGATGCCTATGGAGTTTACCAGACTCCATTAAAGCATAATGAACACAAAATCTTAGTTAGAGGGAAAATGCATGATTGAGTGGCAAACAGGCCCAGTCACTCAGGAGGTTAAAATCAAAAAGGGCCCAGATTCCAGCAAAGGGCTGGGGGTCTCTAAGGTCAAAGGGAATTAGCATAGAAACTGAAAATTCTCCCTAAGAATTCTCAAAAACAAAAAACAAGTTAGGTGGACTCACGCTTGCAGGTCATGAAGCCCACCTCTGGAAGGAGCCAGCAGTAGCAATCAGTGATGTGAAACATCATGTCCTATTTAGAACATTCAGAATATTTAACACAACACTCCTCACCATACACTACAGCTATTGTAATGTCACTTCTCTAGTCTTCTATTGTAATCATTGAACAGTCACGTGATGTTACATTTCTATTTGCAGGCAATGGGATGCTATTTTATTTCATGTACATTTAGAGTGCAGTTTTTGGAAGGTCACCCACCCACAAAGCATCGAGGCCATAACAAAGGTAGTTAGGCGCTAGGTAAATGGCACTATAATTATTCATAGAGCTGCGAAGCTGCATTCTAGAAGCATGCAGTGCTGCCTATGAATACCCTATTAACAAAATGTTTAAAACATTTCAAAGTACTTATGATTTTGTAATGTTCTCTTCATTGTTTTCACTGTCAAAAATATACCTAACTTACTGCTGATAGCGTGGGGCAGCACATTGGGGCATACTCGGACTGGCCAACAGGGCAAATGGAAAAGTCCCAAGGTGCCGGCCCAACTGGCGACTACACTCCAAGTTTGCCCTAGTGCTACTAGCACTAGGACACTTTTTTGCCCTGTTGCCTATGCAATGCCACACAGCACTTGTCATGGTGCAATGGTTTTCTAATATGTCCCAGTGTTTTTAGAGATAGGGCACACTTTGCCCTAGTGCTAATATAATGCAATATGGCGCTTGCACTGGTGCAACATTTCTGTAATCTAGCTGTTTTTAACTGTGTTATTGATCCAATGTGAATATAAGTACAGTATTTCCCAGACAATTTACCACAAATGTGTTAGCTGGTACAAATCAAACAGAAGCAAAAAGTCTGAACGAATAGTGACTCAGTATTTCCTTATTACGGAGCTTTGTTTATGCTGCATGATAATGTATCGTCCCATTAAGGCTAGCAGAGCCTTGCCTCCAGCCACAGCATGCGACTCTCCCACACCCTCACTTGGCTTTCGCCTCGCTCCCTGGGTGAGTCACGGAGCTGTAACAGTGCTGTGTTATAACCAGGAGGCTTAGGGTGGAGCACGTCGGGAATATTACTCACAAATCCCGGTTTATATGTGTGTGCTTGTTGTCGTCTGGCATGTCAACAACTGAAAACTCAAAATGGCTCCCGCACGCAGCACATTGGAATCCAAGTAATACCGTTTTGGTTGCAATGGGTGCAAATTATGAGAAAGAGAACTAGCCAGCCAAGCGTGCTTGGAACATAATTTACTTAATTGGTGAAGCAATAAGTTATGTCTCTTATATAGGCGTTGGAAACAGGGCCTGCAGCGCGTGAAGGAAAGAGGGGCACGTGAGAGAAAGGGAGTGGAAAGAGGGAGGGGGGGGGGGAATAAGTGGAAGGCGGGAGGGGCTCTCTTCAGTTGTAGAACAACATCAAATATACCAAGTTGGAAATAACGCAACACACTGTTTAAAAAATATATATTTTAAAAAAGAGAGAACATAACACTGTAGTATCATAACGACAGCAGAATATAAAAGAGGTATATTCGACCCATGTTATCAAGTTGGTCTGCAAGAAATCGTGAAACAGATGATCTCACAATGGCCAGATCCGCTTCGACACTCTGGGGATCATTACAAGCATGGTGGTAAGCAGTAAAATGGGCAGTAAATCCGTTGCAGCCAACTTTGCAGCTACGCCATATTCCGAGTTTTGCTCAAAATTCTGGCAAAATTACCTCTGGCGGAATCACCTCCAGCACGAAATCTGCCAATAATCAATGGAATCACTGATGGAGCTAAATCCGCTGGCGGAATTACCGCCAAATATAGGAAAACAATTATTGCACAATTACAAGTGCAAAATCAACGGAATTGCCTAAAAAAATAGCAGGAAATTCTGGCAATAACAAAGCGTGGTTACTCATGCAGACCGGTGACTGAAATCAAGTCACAGGTGCATGAGAACCACTCAGGAAGAGTACAAACGGGCCACCCCCCACCGCAACACACATCCAAGCAACATGCTGCCACAAGCAGACGTCGACAAAAATGTGATCCACAACCAACTACCAAACAGCCAGCCACGGCAGCATGCAAGACCCCAGTGGGGAAGGAGACAGGCAAACAGCAGATGTGACTGTGGAGGGCACCCGTACCACATGACCACAAATCCCCATGCACACTGATGTAAAGCCAATTAGTGACCCTGCATCTTATTGACCGTCCCACCATCACAGACCAGCTCACCAAAACTGATCACCAGAGTGCCATGGCAAAGTGAACCACCCACTACTCCCCCCACCTACGCCACCCGCTTTTATCCTTCACTTCCTATCTGCTCCCTTCCTGACTGTTCCTGTTCCGTTACAGACCTGGCACGCCTGATGCAACCTTATATACAACCCTGATGTGATGATGTCCTCTCTTTTTATGCTTGACCCACTTGTATGCCATCTTGCAAATGTAATTGGAACCTGTAACAGCTCCTTGATCCCTCAGGGTTTTTGTGCACTTTATAAATGAAATAAATAAATATAAATAAAATAAATCCCCCAACACAACTGAAGGTTGTCAGTTCTACACTTCCACGCCATGGGCAGATGCAAGCACACTGTTGGCACGGTGCATGAGAGGTCACAGTCTACTTAATCAAAGGTGCCAGTCCAAGTTCGGGGCGTGCACATGAGGCATGCCCATCATCACATCTTCATGCCAATCCCCTATTGCCCATACCCCCAACACCATAGTTCTAACCTTAGAATGACGCTAGGTTTTCCCGTGCACTTGGTGTTACTCTGTAATAGAGTTTCTTCTCTTTTATGGCGTATTTGGGCCTATTTAGACAGTGACCTGGGGGACTGCGAACCTGGTTCAGGAAGGAGTGTGCCAAAACGATATTTCTAATTTGGATTACAAATGGCAGGAAGAGCACTATAATAACCCTGCGAAGAGGACCTGTGGTGGGTGGTTGCTATATCCCTGAGACTCTGAGTTCTCAAGGGGTATGTGATATATTCCTGGGACATTGTTGTACTTAGAGCACCTAGGAGAGTCCAGTATTCCCACAATAGGAATGACAGAGCACTATATTTTTATCCTATCCTGACAATGTTAAGTTAAGCCAAACCCTAAAGAGGTATTCTTGATTCTTTGATTCTGATGCTTTGTTGTGATTAATCACTTAGTCCTCATAGGCATTCATCCCCCACCACCTGTCCTCTGTATAAGGATAAAAATAGAGGTCAACTACACTCTAGATTTAATTTGAGTTTGCAGTCGACTTGAGCGTGGTCTAGAAAAGCAATGCTGCCCAACGAAGATGACAGTAGCAAGCTTGTAGCCGTTTTATCAAACACTAAGAAGTCAATGCTGTAGATGGTACTGTGGCAATATAATAGGTGAAGGCACCTGTTGTCGTATTGAGTAGTCGCCTGGTGTGGGTGAGTCAGGTTAAAGTCCGCTCTTGTTAAAGTTCTTCCCACTACTATATTGCCCAGGACATTTAGCATGGCCTCCTCTGACACTGTAAGGTGGAGTGGAAGCATGATTACTGCAAGACAGACAGGTGTTGATCAACTTTATCTCTACAACTCCAGCCTCAAAACCCTCCACGGCAATGAGTCATCATATTCCTCCAATAAAATATTTAACAAAATGTTCACAATGCAAGATTAAGATATGCCACAGCTGTAATGTTCTATCCCCACCTACCACTGCTGCAACATAGAGACCGATGAGTAATTTACATGTGCCTCCTTGAGACAGGCTTTCTCTGAGAGACGAACACCCACTAGAACACCTACCCCCCTTGCCCAGGCGTCCCTAACCCCTAGATTGTCAACAAGCAAGCGGTGAACCATACGGTCTACAAACTATCTAATATGAAGGCCTAAAGGCTTTAGCCTTCTCTATCTGGCTGCTTCTTGGGTTCTTCTAGGAGTTCCCTAACCTAACCCTCCCCAGATCAGATTATGGAATTATATTTTTGCAGTTGCGTACCAATTTAAATGATATACATAAAATTGTGGTTTGCTATCATAGTTTAGCGCTAACATGGTGCAGTTGGCTGCCACCCAGTCACTGCTAGTCACCACATTCAAACTTTACCGAGCATCTTCCCAGGCTTTCACTCTGTTGTAGATTCCAATGAGGAATAAAGACACCATTCTGGTATCCAGCCAAATCTCATTCTCACCTTGCAACCCTTGCTCTTCGAAAGCACACAAAAGGCATTATGTTATATGGAAACATTCAAGCCCCTCGCAGTGTCACAGGGCACAACAATAGCTTAGGGACACCTGAGCACGGGAGGTGGGAGTTTTAAGATAGATTTCTAAACTCTGACCTGGTGGGCAGAAGCTTAGGAGGCCACCCTGGTTTAGTGGAACAGGGGAAACACCTGGACAAACCAGACTAATATATGGTAACTTGGCAGGCTGAGAGTGATTGGAAGTCCACAATGAGCACACATAGTAAAACTCCACAGATTACCCTTAGACAGATGTATATAAAAAAATACATTTATTATAGGCCTTTATAATAAAACACGATTAAACCACAGTATCAAGAAAACAGTTGCCACACACGCTTATTCACGATGTAAAATATATGCAAGATGCGGTTAGGATAATGCTGATGAAAGGGGAGAAAATAAGAACAACCTGCAACAGAAAGGGCTAAGTGCAACACAGATATCGCATTAGGCAGTTATTTGATAGTTTATGTAGTCCAGCCCAAAGAAGTGAGGAGCCTTATGCTCAAAGTACAGCAGTGCATTAACAACGCGCAGTCTTGCGTAAGGTGAAAAACTGGATCTCTTCAGGGAGCTGTAGCTGTTGAGGAAGGGTGTTGAGGTGATGTAGAATAAAGTCCTTATCCTTGAGGAGGGTCTACCCTTGAAGATAGAGTGACTTTTAGAGTTTCTGAATAGCAGGGGAGTGCAGGCTAGCCCAGCAAAGGTGAGTATCTTTTAAGGGATTCTCGTGCGTAAAAACAGATGGATGTGCCTGGGGGCCACCGGTAAGTGATGAAAGTACTCACCGACCCTCGACACAGTCTGAACAAAACTTTGCCAGTTTTAGTCCACTTCGCTAGTAAGTTTCACCCCTGCACTTGCAGGACACTGCGGCTCTCAGCGGCTGTGGGACGGGACCATCGTCTGTGACGGGACAGTAGCCTTTTCTCAGCTCTTGAAGAAAGGAGAAGGATAGTTCCAGTGCAGCACATCTTAAAACATGGTGGGGCAGGTCTGCAGGCAGTTACAAAGTTACTGTTGCCACCGCGGGGTGTCATAGGGACCGCAAATGCTCACGGCTAGGCTCACTCTCATAAATCGCAACCAAGAGGAGTTAGGAAAACAGGTTTTGGTGGGAGAGGGGCGAGGACCAAAAGCAATTGATTCCCAAAGTCTCGAGTCTCAAATCAGGACGGCGGCATTCCTATGTGGTAACCCAGGTTTGAGCTGGTCAGTTCACTGGATGGCCTAGAAACACTTCTGAAATGGCTCTTTGCAAAAGTAAGTAGGAGGTGCCAAGATAAGTTCTTCCCACTACTCCAAAGGGTCAAAGCACCCTTGCAGGCCTTATTGGTATGATGCAAAAGCAGGGGTCTGACGGGACAACAGCGGGGTCAGGGTGTCTTAGGGAGAATTTTCGTTTTAGTGTTTAATTCCTCCCACCTTAGAGACCCACAGCTCTTTTGCTGGACTTTTGGACTTTTTAATTTTAGCCTTGGAGGGAGTGAGTAAGCCTTTTTTCTCCCTCACCCAGGTGTTTTGATCTGATTTGGATTCTGTATTCTTTTTGTTTTTGGAATCTGACAAACTCCATAGGCATTACTTTTTGTATTGTGACACACAGCACCTTCAGCGCAGTGTCACAGAGAAGTCCTTTGGATTTCTCAAAGGTTTAAATACCTCCTCTTGGATAAACTACTGTATCCAAAAGCTGTAAAGTGAAATTGACTTTACTTACCTTTTGTAACTTTGTAGATCCAGCACACACTATCTTACATAGGGTGCTGGAGGGGTTACTTAGTATCCCCTTTGTCTACGTTCTCATGTGACATATTTATGTTACCCTTTCTACAATTAATGGCTGGTGGCAGTGGTTTACTTGTTCCTACCATTGTGTGTTTTTACCTCAGACTGAATCCTCAGCTACAGTATTGCACCCATGGGTGCCTATTTTGTCAAAATGGCCCCAGTCTTCTTTTTTTGCCATTTCTTATTCTAAAGGCCCTTCTTGAGATTTACTCTGTGCACCAAACCAGGTTTGGTCCCTTTGTACATTTTGTCTTTGGCAATATATGAGGGAAATATTCATGAGGTTTAGCCACCCTATAAGGATACGCCCTGTTACTAGATTTTAAAGAATGCTAGCAGAAGCCTTAATTCAGAGCCCACTTTTGTGAGGGACATATAAGAGACGAGATAAGTTTAAAGACTTTCTTAAGGGAATTGGCTTAAGTTCCAGTCGGAACAAGAATTGTAGAGGGTAAGAGGAGTCCTAAGGAAAGGATCATAAGGTGCACGTACATGTGACTGGTCAAGTCTGTCTGTTTTGTTTTATGTGGTTGAAAAGTGTGGTGAAGTTACTGTTGAGAAAAATAAATATTTTATGTAATAAAGAAATGTGGAACAAAGACACAAAAGTGAATGTTTTAAGAATAAACTTGATGGTTGTTTTTTAGCAAGATTAAAGTAAAAAATTGCATTATAACAGGATTGTAGCTTGCAACGATTAGTGCTCGCTCATAAGTTTATGTTGATTGAAAAATAAAATTGAAAACTGCAACTAGAACATAAGCAAAGTGATAATAAAAAGAGAAGTAAAAGTTAGAAATGGAAAAGGTTACGCCATTAGTGCATCTTTGCAAACAGCTACCAAAGCACGTGCTTAAACTTAAACAGTACAGTGCAGAAAGGGACCACAGACAAAATGTTTATGCCGTGGCCTCAAGGCGGGTCATTATCGAGGACAGTTTTACAGCATATGACAACATATTTGCATGCTGCGTACACAGGAAAAAAGTTAGAAAAACACCTAGCGAGTCTAGAGCTTTGGAAAATGTATGAACACGAGAAGGAGGAGGAGCCTCCTTTAGATTGCATACTCAACATATGCAAAAAAGGGGGCGAAGAGCCTGCTGCTCCGCCCGCCCATTCTGAAAAGAAAGACAAGATTAAAAAAGATGAAGGGTTATACCCATTAAGAGAACTTAAAGCAGCAACGGATATAGCAATCCATCATACGAGACACCTACACAAATTAGTGACGAGGGCCCAGAAAGACACAGAGAAGGATATAACCTCTAAAGTCATCCTGAGGGACAAGGAGAGACGCGAAAAGGAGCAAAGTGATCAAGCAAATACATCTCTAGAAGAAGGGAGAGAAACAAAGAGATGGAAGGGAGAAAAGGATAAAACTGATGAGATAGCGCTCATACAGAACAAATGGTTGGAAAGTCAGATTTTACTTAAACTCGATGGTAAAGCATCGAAGATGTAAGACAAAAGGGAGATCAAGACGAACAAGACAGGAGAGGCAAAGAAAGGGAGGAACGATTGAGAGACGAAGGAGCGAGAAGAAAAGATAGACAAAGGCGAGAGCAGTTACATCAAGATGAGCAAGCTAAAAAACAAGAGAGAGCAGAAGAACAAAGAAAGTGTGAAAATAAAAGAAGAACAGCTGATGAAATAGAAAGACTAAAGGAGAAAAGAATAGAAGCCCATGAACAGGAAAGGATAAGAGAGAAAAGAATACAAAGGCAAAGGGATGAGGAAAGGTGAAGGGCAAATGAACAAAGGTATGTGAAAAGGAAAGAGGAAGATAAAATAAGAGAAGAGGCGAGAAAGCCCAGAGAAGTTGATGATGACATGGAATGCAAAAGGAGACAGAGAGCATGTGATCTTGAGTATTTGGAAAGGGAAGTAAATGATCCCAACCCACAGGTAAACAGGGAAGACATAGAGGAATCATTTCCTGAGTCTGAGCCATATCCAAGCACTTCTGGAGTAAATCTGAAGACGAATTTGATTTGCAAAGCATTGAGGAAACGATCGATAAAGTATATCACAAAATGCAAGCCCAGAAAGAAACACAAAGGAAGAGAAAAAATGAGCGTTTTTGAGAGTATGCAGTTGTATGACATGGAGGAAGCCTCCAGTAGTACGAGACAAAAGGAGCAGGTTAACAATAAATAGAAATGAATGAGAGAAATTGCTCGAGTTGGGCACAAGAAGTATCAGACGAAGAAAGGGAAACCTACTCGAGGGAAGTTAGGCGTTTTATAGGTGAGCTAGAAGAACATCCGCCTTTGGATAAAGAAGTAAGATGGTTGGATTTAAAATGACCTATGACAAAGGCTTCAGAGCCACTGACACAGTCAGACCTACATCAGGGGCAACACCATGGTCAGAGGGGGGAGTCCCCACCTTATGTAAGCAGATTAAGGCCATTGGCAGATAGACAGCGATGTGGGAATCTTACTCTAGCAATAGATATACAAATGATGAGAGATGAGAATGAATTTGGAGCATTGCAGTTCCCCTTGTTAGTGAAAGGAGGAGCCAGACCACAGTATATACCATGGCTCCCAATGGACAGGGAAAACTTAAAATGTAAACTCCCAAATTTAACTTCTGGCACTGGAAAATGGATACATGAGTTAGATAAAATGACAGGAGGGAATACATTAGCTATAGGAGATATTAAAGGTCTTCTAATCGCCTTACTTGGTGAAAGAGCTGATGACTATGGACGCAAGCAGGTTACCCTGGTGTGACTACAGTCAACACCGCACATGATGGAGCACCGTTTAATAACTGTAGAGCAGCGATTTGGAAAGCGCTTCGAGTGCTATATCCAGACACGTCCGATATGGGAGATATAATGATAAGAAAGATGAAAGAAGGAGAGGGTCCATTGCTTTATATTCAAAGCTTTCAAGACGCATGGGTGCATGAAACACGTGAGGCTGTAAGTGACTTCAATCCAGCATTCCAACTAAGTCAATGCCTAGTATGGGATGCCCAATGGAAACCCTTATTTATATATTTTTATGTCAAAAGTTCTTTAAATCTGGATGATGAACCGTTATATAACGCCCCTCTCTTTGAATCTCCCCAACCTCACTGAGCCAAGAAGTAGGTTTGTTTTGCAAATTAAAAGGTTTATTTGAAGAATTGAACAATAGATATATCACACTTTTATGAATAGGAATAATATCTGAATTACACACTTATGAATGGGAATAATATCGGAATATCACACTCATGAATGGGAATAATATCTGAATATCACACTTATGAATATGAACGGTGATCAGCAATGGGTAATATTACAAAATCAACAATCTCTTTAATCAGTTAGGAGTAGGAATAGGAAGATAATGTAGCAGAGAATACTTTGTATGAGTTCAAGGAAATGCAAGATAGGAAATAATGGAACACAGAAATAAAACTTGATATGACTTCAATCAAAAGACAAAATAAACACTTTTTCCCCCTGTTATTACTCACTCCTCCCACTAATTTTGGTTCTAGGACGTGTGGTTCAATAGTTACGGAGGTTTTTGTGAAGGTAGATTTTTCAGAAATAAAGTCAAGATTTCAAAATGAAAGATTGTGCTTCAAAGATTTGGAATTAATATAGACTTATACTAAGATACCCAACGAGACAACCACCAGAAACAGGGCGCCTTCTGCTCTGATTGTTGTGCGTCAAGACACTTGAAAAAATATCAGCGCACAGATGATTATCGCTACAATTATCACAGACTATACAATAACAAGGATTCAGGATGGACACAAGATTCTATAATGCAGTCTGGATAGGTTGGGATGGATTGAATAGGATTACTTTAAACTAAGAGATTGGTTATGTACAGTTCTAGACTGGATACTCACTCCTATGGCTTTGGAATGGAGTGTGCCCCATCAAAGATCTGGTCAAGGGTTTGGCTGGGATTCTCTCGCCACCGGACAGGTCTCAAGAACTAGGTTCTGCTCCCAGCACGGCACTGCGGTCTGCACGGCCTCTTGGACTCGATCTGACGGGTTCTGGATACAGCTCTGCTCTCTGGGTCTGGATCTGGGTTCTAGCACAGGGTTCTTAGCCAGAAGCAAAACAGCTCAGCCAGGCTGTTGAATAGTTTGGTTAGGCCCCGTGGAAGTTTAGGGGTTAGAATCAGGTTGCAAAAGATTCTGAAGGCCTGCTGAGGAGGGTTCAGCTTTTGGGTTAGGCCTCTCTGCTTCAAGGTTCTAGAGTTTGGTTCTAGAGCTTGGTTCTGGAGTCTGGTTTCTGGATCTATGTCTGGATCTTGCTGGAGCCTGGATCTTCCTGCAGGATGCTTTGCCAAGAAATCAGTTGAGGAGTGGAAGTGTGTGTGTGTCCTGCCTGTCCTCAGCAGTCCCTATTTATGTATTCCCAAAGTGGGTGGGGAGGCTGATTCTCTATGCCCAACCCTCTGATTGGAGAAAGGAGCAGCGTGTCATCCTGTGTCATCATGTGTCATGTTTATGGCTTAGGGGAAAAACCCTCCCCTTTGTCTCTGTACAGTATATCTTATTTTTCATAAAAACATATTTACAATATGCACAACTTGTTAATACTACACAAATTACATGACAGATTGCCTAAGGTACATTTCTGTTCAACTCCCATCTTCCTAAGAGCATTGGTTCAGAAATGACAACTTTTTCAAGCTTTTGGTGGGATTCTCAATATTAGTTCTGCACCAATTTTTATATATGCATGCACACCCCATCTGGGTACATTTCTGTAATTTTTCATATTCCTAGCATAAACACAGTAGCTACAATATGAATTAATGTTGGGGTTCAGTCTCAGAACATTGCACGGATTCCAGCTTAGTCTTAAACTGTGAGCAAATTTTTCATTTTAACAATCTCAAAGTTTCACATTTTTGTCAGTTCAGTGCAAGTTGTTATAAGCATTTTTCTAAAACATATATTTATTCCAATGTTAAATCCATATTTCAGTCTGGTCTGCCTCCAGAGCTCGGCCGACTCAGAGGGTCTCATGTCCGTCTTCCTGCCAGCAGTTTATTGTCAGTCACACCTGAATTAGCATTCATATTCAGCCGAAAGACTCCTTAGTCTGCACTCAGAGCAACAGGCCAGGGTGCCCCTCCTAGTTCCCTTTCACAACAGCCGGTCAATTTCTTAGGCAAGGGCAGGGGGAGGTTTCCTTTGTTCAGGGGGAAGGTATGGAATTTGTTTGAAGCACAGTGTGGGAAACTTTAACTCTTAAACCCAATGTCTGAAAATTGTCTTGTCTTATAATATAACTCACATTTTTAACACATACATTAAACAATTTCTTACTTCAAGCCTTTTCAGAATATAGTTTTGAATTGTATCCACCTCTTAGGCTTCTGATAGCAAGTCTTTCTTCGGCATAGTTTGAGTTCAATATTCAACTTTACACATAATGGTTTTAAATCGCCGGCTTCTGATAGAGGTGAGTAACGGTATTACACCCATTTTTGACAGATTTGTTCCAGCAAGCAATCCTCAAAAGTGGACTTTGTTCAGATAACTCATACTTCGGTGGACCTTATATTTATGTAGATTCTTGCAGTAGAATGATGTTCACCACCCAACAAGGAGGTTGGATCTTTTTGGGTGGTTTGTGAGCCATGATCTTTGCAAATTTAACACCAAATAAAAACGGATTTTTGAAACAGCTCTGTTCCTTTTGCAATGATTCTGCTCTGTGGGCAGCCAAATTGTGGGTTTTGGCAGTGGTCTCCTGTGTTACCACTGACATAGGCAAAAGTGGATGGCGGCCTATTTTTCAGGTTTTCACTGCGCACTTTCTGGTGATTTCTAGCGAGCAGCATGCTTTCCAGTGGCCATTTCTGAGGTTTCAGCTGCCAGCAATGCATAGTAATGTTGCAGGACTTGGACCACTGGGTTAAGACATCCCACAAGGCTTGGATGAAGTCTATACCTGTATTTTACCAAATATTATGCCAAGGGCTGCCAGAGCAAGTGCAGAAGCAGCACAAGAAATTTGTGGGGATAGAAGCAAAATCATGGTCGGAAATTCAGTTGACCATCGCATATCTTTGCAGACTCCTGCAGGATAAGAATCGCAAAAAGACGATGCATGAAAAGGTGAAGAAGCAAAGTTAGTGCAGAAGAAGTTATCCAAATATGCTATTGAAGGGGCAATGTTAACTAACGTGGGCAGATCAAACCCACAGCAAGCAGTACCTATGCCACAAATAAATAAACCAAAGTCAGTTTGATCAGACAAATAATGAATATGATCCAAGAAGAAGGGGATATCAAGGCAGAGGGTGGCAAGGTAATCAAGGATATTGGCAGAATAATTGATAAAGTTTTCAGAACAACCAACAAGGGTTTCAGAGTTTTCAGAATAGTAATTAAAATATGCAAAATGGGCAGATGGGAAGACAACCGCTTGCGTGTTTGACATGTGGAATGACAGGGCACATAGCTCATATGTGTAGAAGCCAAGGGATGGTACAGCATTCTCAGTTTGCAAGACAGGGAATGCCAAATCCACCTGCATATTTGCAGCAGAGCGGAATTGGAGTTGCGCAAGATCAAACAGTGCAGCAGCAAATGCCAAGAGTGCAGCAAGGCTTGCAACCACAGCAAATGACAGGTAATCAACCACAAGGACAATTGCAGCAATCTCGTATGCAACTTCAGCAAAACACAAACACAGAGCAGCCTATGATGCGTAGAATAGGAGGTGTCACTGTTGATGGAGGAAATCCATTCACAAGTGATGGAGTGAGGCTGTACCCACAATAGGACAGCTCACTGGGTTACCTGATGTGTTCAGTCCTATCTATTACACCGAATCCTCGTGAGGAGCCGAGGATAGACGTAATTATAGGCTGCAAAGCTTACTCCTTCCTAGTGGACACGGTGCAACACGCTCGTGTATACATGAGGGCACATTCTTTATGTCTGGCAATGCGATGAATACTCAGGGCTTTACAAGAGCTACCAGTCTTGTTCCTTTTACAGACAAATTGCCAGTCTCTATAGGAGAGTGTGAAATGAAGGTGCCACTGCTTTATTCAAGGCAAACCCCTGTCGACATATTAGGACAAGATTTTATGACAAAAATGAATATGACCATTTAATTTACAGATGATGGTATAGTATGATCAACACCAGGAATGCATTAATTAAACGTATGCAAAATTATCAGGGCATACGCAGGACAAATACCATCTAGAGCAATACCATTGGAACCCAAAGTGTTCCATTATGGAATACGCATTCTGTTAACATGGCTGCCATGTCTAGTAGGCAGAACCATGAGAATACCAGATGAGTTTCTACTTAGACCACAGATACCCATGGATGAAGAAGAGGGGTGAATTTTCCCCTTAGACCAAGAAGGAGCTATAGTCCGAGGAAATATGGCTTTGCTTGATGCAACTGATGACAAAGGTAGGCGATTGTGCACAGTAATTGCCATCGAGGAAGGCCGCATCTTCATCAGTGACTGACATCTCTGATGAAGATTTGCTTGGAGATGACAAATCTGGTGATTTTGTGATATTTGAAATTTGCATTACTTATTGGGTCAAAGCAATTAAGAGACAAGTCCCGCAGAGAATGATGCTAGCAAAGAAGCGTCCTGAATATTTTGATGAAGATATGGTGAAAGTGCCAATCTCATTGTGGACTACAGGCCCCTATGACGTAGGTTTACTGAAAGGAGTTGGGGAAGTGAAGATTAAATTGAAACCAGAAGCAATTTTACCTCGAGTACGACAATATCCCTTGTCTCAAGAGGCAGATTAAGGAATTTTCAAGACAATTTCCGCCATGATGGACCAAGGTATCTTAGTGACGTCAGAGTCACCATGTAATATGCCAGTTTATCCTATTAAAAAATCAAAGGGGGGGGGTTTGGCATTTAATACAAGTCCTTCGCCCAATAAACAAGATTGTAGAGGCCGAGATCCCTCTAGTCCCTAACCCGTCCACGATTATACGTAATATACCTGTTGATGCACAATATTTCACAGTGATTGACTTGAAAAATGTGTTTTTCTCAATCCCATTGCATAAAGACTCACAAGGTTTGACATTGTTCACCTTTAGACAAGTGTGATTAAAAAGTACAGGACTGCCCCAGTGGTACTGTGAGTCCCAATCGATTTTTAACAGAGTCCTCCAGATGGACTTGAGCAATATTGCTTTAGAAAGCATTGTGCTGCAATACGTAGATGACATTATAGTTTGCAGCACACAGAGGAAGAGTGAAGACACGATTCTGTTCAGCTGATGATTATACTTGTTGACAAAGGATATAAGTTTGACAAGGAAAAGTTACAATATTGTCAACAAGAAGTGTTGTACATAGGCCAATTGATTTCACATGAGGGAAAGAAAGTTACTCCTGAAACAGCTGAGGCCGTTTTAAAAACAGCCAAGCCACACATGATAAAACAAATGCAGAGTTTTCTAGGATTATGCAATTATGTTCGAGCATGGGTCTTTGACTACAGCTCCTCCATTAGGCCGCTTTTTCAGGTATTAAAGAAAGCACAGGCTATGAAAGAAAAAATTGTGTGGACTGAGGCAATGGAAGAAGGGTTTGACAAACTGAAAAAAGCCATATGCACGGCTCCAGGTTTAGGGATTCCCAATTATGCAGAGGAATTATTTTTATTCTTGCACACATATGGTACTTTTATGACAGCAGTACTTACACAGAGAACTACATTGGGGTACAATCCCCTTGCATATTACAGTGGAATTTTGGACCCTGTAATGAGAGGTCACTTTCCATGTGAACAAAGTTTAGCAGCTGCCGCGTTCACTATAGAGAAAGCAACAAACATAGTGATGGGATGTTCCATGACGTTATTTGTTGAACATGCATTATTCACAATTTTAGAAAAACCAAAAGGCACGTTGACTACTCAAAGGGCTTCTGCCTATGAGGTATCATATCGACTCCAGCGATTAAAATAGTCCGATGTAAAATAGTGAATCCAGCTATGTTTATAGCTGAGCCAAACACAGAAAGAGAACCTAAACATGATTGTGCAAACTATGAAGGGTTCTGTGATGAGCTCCGTAGGGTAAAGGAGAATGCACTCGCAGGAGGAGAGATTGTCTTCATTGATGGTTCTTCCAGAATCAATCAAAATGACAGGCAAAGATATACAGGCGCTGGAGTAGTGAAACATTTGGCAAATGGAGAATTTTGAGTGCTAGTAACTACTCGATTACTATCTCATTATTCAGTGCAAGCTGCAGAATTATTGGCGTTGATATTCACAGTCGAGAATCATACAGACCAGGAAGTGACAGTATAAAGCGACTCCGCCTATGTGACATCGACGGTGCATGCAGGATTAGCATGCTGGAAAAAAAGGGGCTACCTCCAAGAGGACGGCATGCCAGTGCAGCACATGCCCTTATTGCATAGGCTCATTAAGGCACTACAGCTCCAAGTGGCCATAGCAGTTGTTAAATGCACAGCCCACACAAAAGGGACAGATTTTATCTCATGTGGAAATCAAGCAGCAGATGCTGTATCCAAACGTATAGCAAATACGGATATAGAAATGATGAATGTTCAAAACCATTGATGTGAATGAAAGAATGACTGTAATATTAAATGTGGATGAGGGATACAATCATATGCCTAAAACACAGATAGTAGAACTCCAAGGGGAGGCACCACAAGAAGAAAAGAACTTATGGAAACAAAGAGGGTGTTCTTTAAACCCCTCTAAAGCATTGTGGCGACAAGACAGTAATGGTAAACCAGTAATGCCTATAGCCTTATTAAAGATAGCGCTAGAACAATTACACTGTCCAGCACATACAACTAGGGAGAATCTTGCTGTAACCATTGCTAAGGATTGGTTTGTACCAAACCTAATAGAACATGTTGCATTTTTTATGGTAAATTGTATTATTTGCCAGCAGTTTACGGCTGGACATACACTACGCATAGTGAGGGGGGTGATCCCAAGACCAAGTGGCCCTTTTCAGCACTTGCATATCGACTATGTTGACATGATACAAGCTTGTAACGGATACATATACCTTTTAGTTGTAGTATGTCCTTTTTCCAGATGGATAGAGGCAGGTCCATGTACGCATCCAGACTCTACCTGTGCAGCCAAGTTTTTGGTGTGGGAAGTGTTTACCAGATGGGGGGGTGAAGTAATGAGATTGGATAATGGACTGCATTTTGTTAATGCAGTTTTCGATCAGATTACTTCACTGCCCGGAATAAAACATATGTTTTCTTTGGCTTATCATCCGCAAGGAAATGGTATCTCTGAAAAGCTCAATGGCCTGTTAAAGGAAATAATAGCTAAATTGAAGTTTAGTTTGAAAAAAGGGTGGTTGCACTGCCTACCACTGGCATTGTATGCATTAAGAAACCAACCAGGTTCTGACCACCATCTTACGCTGCACGAAATTGTGACTGGCAGGAGAATGAAAACTCTTTTAATGCCTCCGTCCCGAGTTAGAAGTGATGATCAGCCAACATCAGAAGTGTTTGGACTTGAATTGCAAAACTACTTGAACTGTTTAACATCTAGTTTTTCTGTAATTTCAGGACAGTTGCAGAGACGAAGGTGTACAGCAGTATAGAACACAGAAGGAGATGCTTCAACAATCCAAACTCCTGAATTTATACGCCCAATAATTTACCCAGGGGACAAGATCCTAATTCGTAACCATACAAGGAAAAAGTGGGATGAGCCCTGCTTTCACAGTCCTTTCATTGTCGAGGACATCACGGTATCTGCTGTCAAAGTGCATGGTCGAAGAGCTTGGATCTTCTTGGGCGATATAAATATCTACGCCGGAGAGACACCTCTGCTTGCACCCCACCGCGAAGAAGCTACAATCATCGGGGAAGGACCACAGCATGTGCAGACGAGATCCATGACAAGGAAGAAGGACGCATAACCTGTCAAGTGGAAAGAAAGAAGAACTTTTAGTTGGACTGTGGCCTCATTTGGACATTCCCTTTTTAGCTACAAATGAAAGGGTCAAAGGACACATTCGAACACTCTATGCATCTTAGTTGCAGGGTTAAGGGAAGATCTGCATTCCTGAAAGCCACAGTAGGTTATTAACTTTGGACTGAGGCACACTTAAGCCTTGATAAAATTAAGGATATGCCAAACTCTAATCTTGGACACAGTAATTGGAACAGAATACTGTATCCAGATTTGTTCCAAACAGAGCTCTTGTTTGTAGTTACTCATGGTGTTACCCAGTGATGACCTTCTTAGGCAAATACTTACTTTGAGTTGGTATTACGCACTTATCCGCGACTGGTGGGGAGAACAAGTCGCATACCAGATTTTCTTGGCAATACTGACACCGAAAAACTTGTTAGACGACTGCTTATAATCATCACGGAAGAGTTTTTGAAATTGCCTGAGTTCAGTGAAGAAAACACAAATGCCCCTATCACCCGACGCAGCACATAGACTGGTCAGTGTGGTGTTCTTCTGTTTAATTGAAGACTACCAGCATTTCGTTGGAAGGCACACAGATGTGGTGTCATTTCTAAGGGACCCAAGAAATACTACACATTTGAACGTAATACTGGAGGGCATAATAATCCAGGTAGCGATATATTCTGAAAGAAACCACAGAGCTCTATAGAAAATTTTCCTCCGAGGGACAGATCGAGGAAGTGATCAAACTTAAAACTTTGTTCATGCTGACAGGGAAGCTACAATGTCATCTGGTCTGAAGCAGATTCGAGGTATAGATTAGGAATTAGTTAATGAAGCAGAGTTCATCGCAGCTCACAGAAATCATCTTTTTCCACGATAAAGGAACATTTTCACTACGCTTGGAAAGAATTGGTTCTAGAAAAGCAGCTAGATGATCAAGGATAAACAGATTTAAAAATGCAGTGATCGAGATGGGGAACCAGAGCAGCAATTTTGTGCTGCCCCAAGAGGACCGATGCTAATACTGCCCTAGAAGCAGGTGCCGCCGACTAACATACCATTGTGTTGTTTACACATGTATTATATTCATACTAATACTGCTCTCACTGACAGTTAGAGCTGCTTTCTACCTAGGAGCAAATTATGCAAAAGTTCCTATATACGTGTCTGAGCAAAAGGAAAAAGTAAACGTGGCAACTACAAAACAACCCAGCCCATTTGTAGTCATTCCCGTCCCTAGAACAAATGGACAGATACCTGAGATTGAAATGGATCTTGTTAGCAATACCTCACACATAGTATTTGGTTCAAACACTACTTTCGAGCGCCGGAGGCAGGGTCGGCAAAACAAGCAAAATAAGGGATTGACAAAGGTTGGGCCCACACAGATAATGAATGAAGACACACCTGATACAGTGACAAGAAGGCCAAGCACATGTCCCACAAGACAATCACGTGCAGAGATGATAGTAGAGTCAATATGTCTGTGTATAGCCATTGCCAGAAAGAGACAGAGGGATAAAGAAAGACTTGCTGAACTTTCTTCTACTCAGCGATCCTGGATGGATGTTCCTGCAAATCAACCAGCCAGAAGAAGCTATATTGATGTGTTCAGAGATGTGGTTATAGCAAACTACAAAAAGACTTTGAGAATGAAAAGAAGCACCCAAGAAGACAATTATGAACTGAATGATTATCTAGACAGCACAGCACACTTGGGAAAAAAAATATGGTACCAACACATGAAAGAAGTTGGAAGAAGGATGTCAGAAGAAGAATACTTTGTATGTACACTTCTTCCATACAGCATGGAGAAGTCAAAAATCTTCCTAGCAATTGAAATTGATGTCCAGACAGCACATTGCCTATCGCACATAGCACTTTGTAAGACAAAAGGTAAATATATGGGAAGCAATGCTTCTCTTAAATGGGCAACTGAAAAGGCTGATCCAGAAGAAGATGACTACATACAAGATGCAAAGACCAGAAACAATGCAAAAACAAGGAGTATTGTGATCAGATATGAGAAACCCGGAGTAAAAGGAACAGAAATCAGAAGAGAAATGAACAAAAGACTTGATGTCAAAGGAAAAACTACAGAAGAAGCTTGTGGATGGAAGAACAGAGGACAAATGCAGATTTGGGGAACAGTATTATCACCAGAAGGATGGGAAAAAGGAGTGGTAATCTGCAGAGCATGGATGATCATTGGATACTATAAAGAAACAATTAAGAATGCACAAATGTTATGCAAGCCATTATGGCCTAAATCTGCTAAACTACTGACATGGGTTGAAGAAAGGGGAAGACCATTGCAGATAGTACCATTAGAAAGTTCTACGTTTTGCTTCAGGAACAATGGTACAAGAAAAATGGGAGAAAATCAGAACTGTGGACGAATACTCGATAGACCAGGAATGGTGCATGGAACAGCAGTAATAGTGGATCATTATTGGGCTTGTGGATCAAAAGCGTACATCAGACTGCCTAAAGACTGGGGAGGAATTTGCACAATAGTGAATGTCCATGCCCCCGCTTTGGTGATTCCTAAAGGTGTTCTGAACATTGACATTTTTCCAAAAGCAGATGCTCATCTAAGGAGGAGGAGATCTGTGGAGCTGATAAGTCGAAAAAAGAGAGAGAATTACTTCTCTGCTAAATTAATAGAAGCCTTTGATGCCATTCTGTATGAACACAGGCTGTTCAGCCAGACCTCATTAGTGTTCACAATGATCTTTATGCCAAGAATCCAGGTTGGAGCCAATACCAAGTGGTTACAAATCACCAGATGGGAATTACTACAGACAATTAACACAACTATAAAAGGATTCAATGCAAACAGAGAAGAACTGAGAGCGGTTAGAATAATGGCTCTCCAGAACAGAAATGTTCTGGATATGATTACAGCCATGGATGTAGGTGTTTGTGCTAAAATTGAAGAATCATGTTGCACATTTATACCTCCTCACGATGACAAAAATGGAATTTTGACAGAGGCCATAAACATGTTGATGAAACTTCATGGTCAGATGATAGAAGAAGTAGAAGATAGTGCTGATGACAGCTGGTTTGGAAATATCTTCTCATGGGTTCCACAATAGATGGCAGATATGTTCAAATTTCTTAGAGTGTTGCTATTATTAGTGGTGCTTGGATTCTGTGTGATCAAGATAATAATCTCACAGTGTAAGAAGACAGCAAAGAAAGCCATAGGGATGAAGATCATGATTGATGTTGAACCAGGATGGAAGCCTAAAGACTTGACTGATGAAGAGATCAGAGACTTTGTGATGTCTAGCATCCATGCACCCGAGGGAACGAAGTTCCTGTATCCAAAGTACCAAAGGAAGTATGTGGGAAGATGAATCTACTGCAGTCCAAGTGGACAGTGCACGCTCATGACATGGAACAAAGATGAGCATGTGAAGTCAGCTGATGCCTCAAAGGAGTCATAAAAATATGGATCCCTAAGAGGCACTTTTTCAGGCTAGGATGTCTGGATGTGGAAGAAAATGTGAGAGTAGTCAATAAATCGCCCAGAGGGGGGAGTGTAGAGGAGGAGCCAAGTACTCCTACTCCACCTACCCCGCCTACATTACCTGAGAAGTATGAACCAAAGTATGTGACATATACCACAACAATCAGAAGGCAAGAAGAAGAGCAATGACTCTGTGCAGTACCCATAAGAATGCCTATACCTAAGAGAATATGGGAAGTAAAGTATCCATTAAGGAAACCATACCTACATCCAAGACACTATGATGGTCATTTGAATGTGGTTCCTGATGAAACAAAGAAACTGAAAGACCAGGATGAATGGTGATGTCATATGAAACCGAATCGATTCCATAAATAGAAGATAATCAGACCTGAGAGGCAGACGATTTATGAAGAATGAAGAAGTACTAAGGATAAGTGACTTTTTTGGGATCAAGATGAAGAAACTTATGCCACAAACGTGATGAAGAAATTTAGTTAGTTTAAATGTGTACAGATGCAATGAAACGCAAGCAGAAAAGCAATCATGAAGCTAGCCAAATGCTTATAGTAAATAGAACGTGGCAAGCACCAACATATACATACATACCTCATAGATACATATGGATTAAATAAAGAGTGAAGGTTCCACTAGGTATATAGCAGTCTTGAACAATGAGGAAGGCCTCGAATTCAGTGTCACAGTTACAAAAGCAATTGAATTAAACAGAATATATTTCAGCTAAGGAGTTGGATGAGCCAAAGAGCCAAGGTCTAATCAGAACTAAAATTGGCTGACATTAGATACAATTAACGTGAATGAACAGAAGCTCCTGTTCAAGAAGGTCAAGTATAAACAAAGATGTCAGAGGACTATTGGAAAATGCAGTTAAATACATGAAAAAGACTCAATTCATGGTGTCCAGTCATGTGATGCAAGAAAGTTGGACGCATGAGGAGATCACACCTATGCACGGAAGCCAGAGAGTACCCATACTTCTTAAAAAAAATCCCAGAGAATACTACAAACTCAAGGCCAACTTCAGACACTAATTGACACTGAAACACTGAGGTGATGATGGAGTGTCATTTTTAATTGGTGGGGAGCTGGTATCGAGACAAGCTCACCCGCACCTGGTTGTTCAGTCTGCATGCTGCTCATGTAGGTGGAAAGTTATTGGCGGGGGAAAGTAGCCAACCAATTATAGAGGGCCACGTAGTTGGGGGTCCTATAGTTGTGTAGCCAATGGGACGTTGTACATTTAGTGACGTTCATAGTGGCAATTTTGAAGGAAGGACTTAGATGTCCCACCTGTTGTTGACTATCAAATTATTTCTCTCTCTTACTCTATACAGATATTACACCTATACTTAGTAGTTCACTTAGAGCCAATCCCGCTTCCCGATAGGTTTTAGAAGCTTGCCACGTAGGATGACGTTGGTAATGACGCAGGCCTACACGTCAGTAGTGACACATTTGGTCTATAAAAAATATTTTTTTTCTTAAATGAGTGAGTTGAGAGTTGAATATTGAGCGATTGCTGATGTTCGTTGTACTCCCTGTTTTACTTTCTTACATTAAAACAGACAGACTTTTTGCCAAGCTATATGTGTCATCTGAATTATTGATGTTTGATTAAAATCTGCATCCCCATCCATCTCAAGGCTATTGCTAATCAAGAGCTGAAACTGCCCAGTTCACTCCCCTTAATTCAACTTGCGATTTATATGTAACTAAGGGATCTGGTCTGTGCGTCATATCCCCCATTTAGGAGGTAAAAGCTTAACACTTAGAGTGTTCCTTTGCTTTGTGTGATCATACAATCCTCTATGTGCAAACCTATAAGAAACAGGTGTTGTCTGTGTTCAATGGCTGTCTTCATTATATTAACTTGGCTTTCGTTCAATGAAGGGATAAAGCATGTCAATTGTTTCTACACAACCTTAAATGTGCGTGTGCGGTTCGTGTCTATTGGTGTTTCCAGTCCTTTGACTGCTTATCAGATGTAAATGGTATGAAGGCATCTCTTGCCCCTGCTGCGTGCCTTTTAAGACAAGAAGTTACCACTTCCGGTTTCGTTCTCTGCTGGAACAGGAAGCTACGATTGCCTGGCCTCTTGCGAAATATATTTTCTGAAGCAAGTGTCTACATCTGCTCCTTGTCAAAAGCATGTGCATTATTGGAAAGCATGTGCGTTTATTCAACGAACATGTGCAGCAACTTGCTATTGAATGTTTCATCTGCAAAGTCGCCTAATGTGTGAACAAAATTGTCTTACCAGGCTTGTTATCTGTAACAGTACCAAGACGAGGAGGCCCCCTGAGTATGCGAGAGGTAGACATGAGTATCGTGGGGAACACTCAAGTATTTTTCAAATAGCTAAAAACAATTCAAGCCATAAAATCAAAGAAGGGCGAGACCCGTCGAGCAGTAGCTGGTATAGAGGGAGAAGTCATTGAAGTAACCAAGAGAGAGATGAGAAAAGAAAGAAACAACAGTGAAAGGACCAAAGTTTACCACTGCTGATCTGTAATGAATGTGGGGAGCGGAGGACTGGCGAAGTAACGAAGGTGACATCTCGAGCGAGAATCCGCTCGAGAGGACCTATGGCAGACCGGACCTAAGAAACCAGAGCCTCAAGGGTGCCGCACTCCCAGAGCCTCACGACACCACCAACAGCCCCCTGAAGCGAGTGGATTCCAAAAATGATCAGTGACCGTTGAGGGCAGTGGATGCATAAAGCGAATGAGGGAAGCTGCTCCTGGAGATCATGGGCCCAATTGGGGGCGCCGCCTGTATGAGAGAAGGTGCTCGACTAATATAAGTCCTCTGGAATAGGGTTTGTGCTGCAACAAAGCAGACAGACCTGCGGAGCCGGCTCCAAGATATTGGCTTGGAAGAGAAGGATCCCACATGCAAAAGGGAGCAGTGGCTGACCCTGTGGGGTACTGCAGATGCCTGGAAGAAGATCTGGCAAAACCATGATCTACAAGTAAGAGAAAATAATAAAGAAACTGACATATGTGAATCAAAGTATATAGACTGCACACTATTCTTCCTCAACCCAGTGTTTTGAGAAAATATTGGAAATACTTGGCAGGCTAGTGAACCAAGTATATCAAATGGGACACACAGACCTTAGCAGGAGAGTAACCAAGCCTATTAGTCGACATCAGACTAAAATAAGATGCATGTGTGAGAAAGAGTATTGAATGCCAGTTGTGGAGACCATGAACTATTAGAGACTCAAAAGTTAGGGGGGATACTCTATTTTTGAACTTTAGTGGAATGTTGTTTGTTGTGAACACTTTCTTTTCAGAACCCTAATTTTTTGTTTTTGCAAAGTGAGGCTACAGGTGATTAGCCAAGAGACATTTTCTCATTTTGCACATTTTGTTCAGGTTAAAGTGTGAAGGTCAGATTAGGTTCCTTCCAAAAATCTTTTTGTTTCAAAGATATCAAAGCATTGTCTTCTTTCTTGGTCCACTTGCTACCAGGGCGAACTACTATAAGCCCTTTCCTGGTATACTTGCCAGCCAGGAAGAAAACTCCTACCACTAACTTCAAACTTGATGGCTTGATTCCAGCATTCTCCACCAAGTCTTTTAGTGGCAATGTGCGAGATAAGCTTTCCCAGAATTATATCTTTTAAAAGGGGATTTATGCTTTGGTTGCTTTATTTAGGGTTTCTCACAACTTTTTGGCTGATGGTAATGCTGATTATGAGCTTTTGCCAGGGGTTGTTTTGATCTAATCTGCCTGAAGTCTTTTGGCTGCAGGTCATGTTGGCGAGAGGCTTCCCCCACTGGTATCAGCCCAAAGTCTTTTGACAGCCTTTTGGCTGAGGGTAGTATTGATTGCAAACTTTCCCATCTTGAAATGGGTTCTTCTGGTTTTCGCCCGTCGATGTAACTCCTACTGGCAGGCTTCTCTCTGTGGCTGCTCCGGCAACTTGGATGGCTGCGCTCCTCCTGCTATGCCTTCCACATGGCCATGAACTGCTTCTTCCTCTGCTTCATCTTCAAAAAACAGCTGGGTCTCATTCTGGGTTTTAAATATCCCACTCAGGTGTTTGTATCGATAACGACTAGACTGTACATTTGAATATCCACCATTCTGAGTCCCCATTGCTTTTACTTTACTTTAATTACTTATATAGCGCGACAATGGACCCATGGGCATGAGGGCTCCGATGTACATGAAAAGGAACAAACATAAACCAGAAACAGTGAATTCACAGAGAAAACCCGCAGCTTGACCGGGGGGGGAGTTGCCTCTGAGTTCCTCTTCTTCATCCCTGTACTTTTAGCATTATGGGAACTGAAGTCCATAGAAGGGTGTGTAATATAATGTTTTTCCATGTTTTCTTCAATTAAATCAAATTGCTCTGTCTGTAGACTGAGGGCCCAATTCTCAACTGATGTTAAGTACCGTAAAGGTTGTTAAAAGCGTTTTCGGTACGTAAGACCTATTCTGAAGGTGGTGCATTCTCCTGAAGTTGGCAGGAATGCGCCACTTTCGGAATACATGTGGCGGTTTCTAGGATGGGTTGTATCCCGCAACGTTGAATCTGCTTACTTTGATGTATATGAAAATGTTCTTATAAACCCGTGTTCTCTGTAGCAGTTTCGTAAAATAACAAATATGTCGTTATTTTACAAAAATCCTGCAGCGATTTCAGGATTGCGCCCGTTATGCCAACAACAGGTGCAATGCTGAATGTGCACTGTCGCGCACTGCGAGGATGCCCAGGCCCACTAAGGGGAGCGTGTAGAAAGAGTCTGCAATTTCTCATTAGAATGAGGATTTCTCGTTAAGACAGAATCATGATAACTCAAGGGTTTCATCTTTAATTCTTGATTCTATGAGGCACAAAATTGGTTCTGTTTAGCTGTATTTTTATAACAGGTTCTTTGAACATTGATATTAGAGGGATTGGTACATTGATAGTATGCCATTAAATATCTGTCAATTATTTCATCTTCATCATCAGAAGAAGACGAATACCGCGCCCCTCCCAATGAAGTCACCACTTCCCCCTGATAGCCGTCTCCTCCCATGTGATCCTTCCCCTGATACCAGCCCCAGGGTTAGGATCAGATAGCGACTGCCTTCCCCTGGCCACATGGGAGGAGACCTTAGGCTGGGGTTTGGTGATTACTCCACAGGATCCATCAGACTACTCGCCTAATACCACACCCTCCTAGCAAGGATTGGGGGGTGCCCGGGCTCGGACTGGTCAATAGGGCTATGCCAAGGGGCTAGGCCAACATTTCAGTTTGGGGCGGCCCTGAATCCTAGCTATCGTTTTTGTGAAGCTGATTCTGTAATTTGCCAGGAAAGTATTATTCCAAACAGAGTACAGAAGGCACAGAGTAAGGAGAAGCTTGTCGGGAAGATGATGGTTCTTTCAGGTTCTACATTGATATTGTGACTCAGTCTCCGAAGCACACCCCTGGCAGCTGCAGGGATCGGATCCACCTCTATTCCTTGCAGGCCTGTGCTGCCACGAGCCTCAGGCTGCCTTGGAGTCAGGGGCCTGCTGCTTTACAGTATACTTTAGCAGATGAACCCCAAAGACTTGGCTGGGCGCCTGAGATACTGAAAGTGTTAAAGGGCGCCGCTGAAGCCTTCAGCCATGCAATGGGCAGGCCATAAGCAAAAATCTGATGGGCACGCAGCACTGACACACTTGATATATATATCTTTCTAGGCTTTGCTTGGTTGCCAATCATGCAGAGGGCCTCGTCTCACTCAGACTGGCATTCGAGCAACTGCGCCAGGGACAGATTCTACTTAGACCCAAGACCAGGTTAAAGTAAAGAAAGAGAGTCTTGATAAACTGAAAAATATCTCTGAATGAGTGTGAGGCAGCTGAGCAGCCTTTCCCAGCACAGACAAGGCACACATGGCGATCTCTCTAAGGTGGCATCATTTTGGGCAGTCGCATCATGAAAGAGGTAGAGGACAAGTGCGTTCCTTTGAAACATTGTAGGTCTACAATTCCTACTCACAGAATGCCCAACCTAAAGTCAGAAAAAGGTTTGGTTGTCCCAAAAGTGTTGGGATACTAGGGCAAACGTCCATGAACTTGGACTGTGAGCTCAAATGTGGGACCTCTGTCTTCCTTGTAATCAGTCTGATGGGGGGGGGGGATTAATAGGATGCACATTTATGAGGCAACCCCAGCTCTACATGATGTGCAGCTCAGAAAAATACAGCATTACAATGGCAAAAGTTGACTTCTTAGTGCAAACATCACAGCCTCTTCTAACTCTAGAGGTCTATTTCTACAATGTTCTAAAAACGGGAAGGTGTTGCAATAATACATGGTTTGAAGAGCAGAATTTAAAGCATGTATGTTGGAGTCACAATAGATGTGTCTCTTCGTAAGGCCGGCTCTGCCTTTTATCATTCCAAGTTGAATGAAATAATGAGTAACGTTTGGGGGCAATAGTGGAAAGGTTACAAACATTGAAAAACACACAGATATGATGGAAGAGGTATGATTTACACGCGCCAAATAATGGCTGCAGTTTCTTAAATCCATCTATGGCCCAAAACAAAAATACACACGCACATACGTATAACCTGCACACGTGGGTGTACGATTTAGAAATAAGTGCAGCAAGTAGTCGCGCGTGCTGACAATTTGCGAATTGTTTTTCACATACCACATGGAGTGTTTCTTAGCAGACTGTTTAACCCCTTAAGTGGCAAGGACAAGTTTTTGCTCGTCCTTTTTGCATAGACTTGCATAATAGCCTGGCACTTTTAATAGAGCAATGTGTATTTATGAAATCCCATTTCATATTCTATTCACACATTTTATAAATCGGATCCTCTAGCAGCAGGTAGACGGGGGCTTTGCTCCTTAGAGCAACTGTTTCCACGTGAGTGTGGTAACAACTTTGTGGTCTTTTAACTGCATTTTAAGAATATTGTGGCAGAGATGTGTGAAACCCCCATTTCCTGTCTGTATCTGGGTGCATGCTGTAGCTTCCCCATGCAGGCCCATTCAGAGAGGGGCTTAAAGCACTTCCCCTGTCGCTCCCTGGGCCACCGGCTGCTGCTGGCTGAAGGGACACAGAATAGGTCCCTCCAGACCCTGTGAACAGACAGAGGCTTTCTGCTACATCCCTAGTAGGTGTAGGTCGTGGGTGAGAGCATGATATTAGTAATATATAGAAATCACAACTTGACATGTTTTGCTCCTCTTGAGTTATGCAGGCACTTTGAAGAGATACAGGAAGATGGTCAGGTAGCAGCATTTGCCAAGGCACTAATCAAGCCCATTTTAAACTTAGCTCTAGGTTCTGAAGGAGATTAATATCAGAGGCGTATGGATGTTTTTTCGAAGGAATAGTGAAGTCCATGAACCAACCGCAAACAGCAGAAACACAACACATCCTACTGAAAAGTAACCCTGAAGGTAACCGGTCGATTTAGAAAAAATGCTGAAATTCCCCAAATCATGGAAGACTGGATGCCATCGACCATAAGAACAAATGTTCTGTGTTGAAATATTGTCCCTCTCCCCTTCTATCCTGGCTTTCCCTATCCATAGACCCGCCGATCTTTCCCTGTCCCCCAGAATATGATTTTGCGATCTAGTCATATTGAAATACCATGATGGATACGCATAAAGGGGGGATTTGGGTTCAAACACTTCCCGTGGAAACATGGGCCTTGAAACACTGATAATAATGCTGCATATGATGATCCATTCTTGTATGAAAGGTATACCACTTTACAGTGCTATTGTAACCCTATTTCCATTAGTGTGCTGAGGAACAATGCTATGTGATGCCACTTACTGTGATATCAAGTGTGAAAGGTTATGTTCCACCACAACCTGTAATGTCACTTGGGGCGGAGTCAAATTATGTCACTTCCTGTGAGGTCATGGTCCAGGTGATGTCACTTCCGGTACCCATGGAATTTTGGTGAACTAACGTCTTTGAAGCCAGTGAAAGAGAATCATTCCCCCGGGTGTTGATGAACGCTGTAAGAGAAGCCAAGGGAAAGGAAGTTATTTCCTTGGTATTTTGAAAAGCCTGAGAAGGGCCAGCGGAAGAGAATCATTCCCCATGGGGGTTGATGGACGGTGTGAAAGAAGCCAAGAGAAGGTAGTCATTCTGTTGACCCTGTGAAGAGTCAGAGAAAAGCCAGGGAAAGGGAACCATAGTAATTTCCTTGGCATGGTGAGAAGTCCAAGAAAGACCAGGGGAAGTAAGTTGTCCTTGCTGGCACTGCGAAAGGCATTTAAGAAACCTGAAAAAAATTAGGGGTAGAGAGAGACGATCCTACTAACACTGCAGAGATGCAAAACTTTCTGTTTCGATGTGCATTGGTGGAGTGCCAAGTCAAGGTTACTCACGAGACTTTTCCATTTGGAAACTTTTCAGGTACTTTTCCTTTTCACATTATCTCAAAGTGAACTTTGAACTATCGTCCAGAAGATGAGAGCCATTCTTCTGAAGCAAGAAGATGACCCAGTTGCTTAGTATAGGTTAGAGTGTAAGGGAAGGAAATAGGTTTTGTCACACTATGGTGGACCTTTTTGTTTGATGTACATCCTGACACAGTCCTTAGTATTTTGGTTGAGGCAGGGACACACCTGTTAGTAACGGGGCCAGATAGGGTTTCCTCTTTTACTTTGGTACAAATAAAGTTTTTAACTAAAAATATGCCACCTGTGTGTCCGTCTCCTACTTCTACACACTTACACCTTATTATGAGTGTTGCAAGGCCTCAGAGTACACCCTGGAACAGCGTACAGAGAGCACCCCGGACACCAGGTTGCAGCTTCAGGGGCTCTGCACGTGCACTGCCCAGTGCGTGGCGTGACGCCCATTTATTAACTATGCAGCCTGACATCACACGCATCCGGCTGCTTAAAGGGACCTCACGACACACCAGACCACTGCATTACAGCGTAATGCTGATCATGGCTCCAGTGATGCGCCAATGATCTCGGAAGCATGCAGTGTAAGAGGCGTAGGAGACAGAGAGCACGCACAGAATTGCCCAATCTCATAGTACAGTATTTAACATTTGTAGCTCCCTTGCAGTAACTGACAAAACCACACACTAACTTCCTTCTAGTTTTTGGAACAGCACGTTTAAAATGGGCAGTAACAAAAACGGCTGATCGATTAAAACCCACATCATTTATTGCAGATTGCTCCACAGAAAAGGAGCCACAATCCAAGAGTTTCTTTACTCTGTTCCAAGCGGAAAACTCCTGTTTTCCTTACCTCCATGCAGATGTTATCCGCTCACAGGGCCTGATTCGCAGAGTGTTTTCCAATGAGGTTTTGCCGTTATAACATGCTTCTGTGAATTAGGCCCTTAATTCAGTAGTAAAATTCAATGGTTCCAGCAGAGGGCGCCATGCTACTGCACAAAAGAGATGTTTGAAACCTGCACTTGTTTTCCGAAGCCGAACGAAATTAGCAAATTGCTGTTGTCTCTGCTACTTACCATCCAGTTCAAAATGAATACTTGTTCTTAAGCCGGCAGAAGTCTTAAGTTGTACCATGTCCGGCCGCATTCGCTTGTCCAGTTATTTTTCTTCTATTGAGAGCAAGTTCTCTTGTACTTATACAGTGCTTGTCATAGACACTGGTTTATTGCCAGTGCTTGTACTGCGGCCTCATAAAGCGCCTCATACAGCGCGGGTTTCTTGAGGTCCTACTGCAGGCACGGACACGATGTCATGAACATACATCTTCGTTATTCTTAACTTGCTTTTTCTCTGACTCCTCCTCTCAGTGGAGTAACACAAAATTTGGGCCCCCCCCTTCGAGACCACCGGTGAGCCCCCCCCTTAAGCTCTGCCCAACATATTTATGCCTCACCCATCAAATTAGACCACGCCCACAACCATATGCCCCACCCATACAAATTTGCTCCACTCGTACATTTATGCCCCACTCATAGCTGTTCGTCCCACTCATACCTCCATGAGCATCTGCACTCAAGTACTGTAGAGATATCTCGCACAGGCGGAAATGCTACTCCCGCGCTTCCCGCGCGGCAGATGCCTGGAGTGAAGGCACGGAGCAGGATCGGCTCCTGCCAGCTCCTCCACAGGACTGGTCTGCAGGCCTTACAACAAAACCAAAGACTCTCATTCATTGCACCTAAGTTAAAGGGCCTGTTGCCCATTCAATATTACCTCATTTAAGCTGCAGTTTATTAGTTGCTGTTGATGACAAATAAAGCAACATCCTCTTAAGCCTCACGGTCTCCTGTGCATCATTCCAGTGATTATACTACAAGTACAATTTGGATTTTTCGGCAGGATGATGTTGGGGGTAACATATATACTCTTCCCAGTGCTATGCGTAAAGGGAAAGTGCAGTCCCCATACACACATTTCACTTCTGATAATGTTTAGTGTTGCCCAATAGATGCTACTTATGTGCTACCTAACAGCCAAACGATTACATTGGACTACAGCGAGGAAGAGCATGATACATGAGGAAGAACACACAGATTGTGGATGTTGTTTGGTTATTTACCCACCAATGAATTGCCAAGAGGACATATTAATTTCTATGGCTATTCTCACCCACTGCCTGCCATCCCCACCCAAAAGGCATCCTCCTGGGATCTATTTGAGCCAGCGCTATCAAGCTAAAGCCAACTTTGTCCTGTAAACAGTTTTATTTCGAAGCTATCTTCTGTTAGTTTATGGCTCAATTTCAGCCTAGATGTGTGAATGGCATAATGAAAAAGTATTTGCCCAGTGTGCATTTCACCACTTGATTTGTAGGTAGTATACGTTTCCTTGCATCTGTTTGTTGCACTGAAGTCCAGCTGAAAACAAGCATTGGCAAACCCAACCGTTTTTACTTGTATCTAGGTATTATAAAGGAATTTGTCAGGCACTGCAATCACATCCAAAGGTACTCACACCATTTGTCAGCTATTGTCATCGTATGGCCAGGTAATACCATCACAGCACTGCTGAGGCAAATACCTTTCTCATGCCTAAACGGAAGTCACATTTTTTGGCTTTGCCAATGCTTGTTTATAGCAGGATCAAACGATGAGAGGAATCTGTGCACAAGGGTCCTAAACTCTGTCAGGCCGATTCATGGAATAATTAGCGCGGCGCAAGTGGCCAAAAACGTGCGATTCGCAGTGGAATAGCAAAACTCGCAGTGCAAGTGCGAAAATTGCACGAAAAGCAGCGCACATCGATTCATGGAAGGGCGTGCGCGAGAAAACCATCGGATGTGCGCTAAAAAAGTGCGCGGCGCACGTTGGCGCACAGGCCATCTAACGGCGGGCGCCAGGTCACAGCGAAAATCGCACAGGCCACAGCGAAAATCGTACATAGCGCGGCGCAAACAACAAAAGTAGGCGGAACACGGGGCGTAACACTCGGAATGGGGAACAACTTGCCAAAATGTGGGCGTCACGGGGGAAGTACAGGGTGCAAGTGCGCGGAACGCCCACACGCTCGCCTACAACACGTATTCATGGAATCGAATACGGCAAAAAAGCGCACGGTCAAACCAGCGCACAGGCACAAACACGACCGCCACAAGAAAGCAGGCGGTAGCGTCTCTGCGCCTGTAATAAATGTGCGCCAAAAGGTGCGCCAACAAATAGCACCTATATACAGCTATGATGAATGTCCTATACTGTGGCCCTCCAGGACAAATGACGTGCAAAGGGGTACCCGCTGACTGAAAAATAATGTGTGCGTGTATTGCGGGGTGCGCGGGAACTTTCACACGCGATTTGGCAGGGTACGTGGATTTCAGGGGTGCGCGGGAAGTTCCACACGCGATTTGGCCAGGTACGTGCACAGGAATTTCCACACGCGACTTGGCTGAGTACGTGGATCTCAGGGGTGCGCAGGAAGTCTCACACGCAATTTGGCAGGGTACGTGAATTTCAGGGGTGCGCGGGAAGTTCCACACGTGATTTGGCCGTGTACGTGCGCGGGAATTTCCACACGCGACTTGGCTGGGTACGTGGATCTCAGGGGTGCGCGGGAAGTCTCACACGCGATTTGGCAGGGTACGTGGATTTCAGGGGTGCGCGGGAAGTTCCACACGCGATTTGGCCGGGTACGTGCGCGGGAATTTCCACACGCGATTTGGCTGGGTACGTGGATCTCAGAGGTGCGTGGGAAGTCCCACATGCGATTTGGCAGGGTACGTGGATTTCAGGGGTGCGTGGGAAGTTGCACACACGATTTGGCCGGGTACGTGCGCGGGAATTTCAACAAGCGATTTGGCTGGGTACGTGGATCTCAGGGGTGCGCGGGAAGTCCCACACGCGATTTGGCAGGGTACGTGGATTTCAGGGGTGCGCGGGAAGTTGCACACGCGATTTGGCCGGGTACATTCACGGGAATTTCCGCATGCGATTTGGCTGGGTACGTGGATCTCAGGGGTGCGCGGGAAGTCTCACACGCGATTTGGAAGGGTACGTGGATTTCAGGGGTGCGCGGAAAGTTCCACACGTGATTTGGCCGGGAACGTGCGTGGGAATTTCCACACGTGACTTGGCTGGGTACGTGGATCTCAGGGGTGCGTGGGAAGTCCCACACGCGATTTGGCCGGGTACGTGCGCGGGAATTTCCACACGCGATTTGGCTGGGTACGTGTACTTCAGGGGTACGCGGGAAATTCTACACGCGATTTGGCTTTGTGCTCCCAGGTATTCCCTGTACACCCTCCACGGCCCCTGCAGGCAGCCGACACCACAGGGGACTACCCTGCACACCTGCTCATGTCACCCAGCACCCCCACCCCCCAGCAGTGTGGGGCACCCTCCACCAGGCCCCCACTCATGTCCCCTATCACCCCCACCCCCCAGCATCAAGGGGCACCCTCCACCAGGCCCCCACTCATGGCCCCCTGCACCCCCACCCCCCAGCAGTGCAGGGCACCCTCCACCAGGCCCCCACTCATGTCCAACTCATGTCCCCCTGCACCCCCACCCCCCATCATCCAGGGCACTCTCCATCAGGCCCCCACTCATGTCCAACTCATGTCCCCCTGCACCCCCACCCCCCAGCATCCAGGGGCACCCTCCACCAGGCCCCCACTCATGTCTCCCACCACCCCCACCCCCCAGCCACCATGGGCAGCCCCCACCAGGCCCCCACCCATGTCCCCTATCACCCCCACCCCCCAGCAGTGCAGGGGCAGCCTCCACCAGGCCCCCACTCATGTCTCCCACCACCCCCACCCCCCAGCCACCATGGGCAGCTCCCACCAGGCCCCCACTCATGTCCCCTATCACCCCCACCCCCCAGCCACCATGGGCAGCCCCCACCAGGCCCCCACTCATGTCTCCCACCACCCCCACCCACCAGCCACCATGGGCAGGCCCCCACTCATGTCTCCCACCCACCCCCCCAGCCACCATGGGCAGCCCCCACCAGGCCCCCACTCATGTCCCCTATCACCCCCACCCCCAGCCACCATGGGCAGCCCCCACCAGGCCCCCACTCATGTCCCCTATCACCCCCACCCCCCAGCCACCATGGGCAGCCCCCACCAGGCCCCCACTCTTGTCTCCCACCCACCCCCACCCCCCAGCCACCATGGGCAGCCTCCACCAGGCCCCCACTCATGTCTCCCACCACCCCCACCTACCAGCCACCATGGGCAGGCCCCCACTCATGTCTCCCACCCACCCCCCCCAGCCACCATGGGCAGCCCCCACCAGGCCCCCACTCATGTCCCCTATCACCCCCACCCCCCAGCCACCATGGGCAGCCCCCACCAGGCCCCCACTCATGTCCCCTATCACCCCCACCCCCCAGCCACCATGGGCAGCCCCCACCAGGCCCCCACTCATGTCTCCCACCCACCCCCAGCCACCATGGGCAGCCTCCACGAGGCCCCCACTCATTGTCTCCCACCACCCCCACCCACCAGCCACCATGGGCACGCCCCCACTCATGTCTCCCACCCACCCCCCCAGCCACCATGGGCAGCCCCACCAGGCCCCCACTCATGTCCCCTATCACCCCCACCCCTCAGCAGTGCAGGGGCACCCTCCACCAGGCCCCCACTCATGTCTCCCACCACCCCCACCCCCCAGCAGTGCAGGGCACCCTCCACCAGGCCCCCACTCATGTCTCCCACCACCCCCACCCACCAGCCACCATGGTCAGGCCCCCACTCATGTCTCCCACCCACCCCCCCAGCCACCATGGGCAGCCCCCACCAGGCCCCCACCCATGTCCCCTATCACCCCCACCCCCCAGCAGTGCAGGGGAAGCCTCCACCAGACCCCCACTCATGTCTCCCACCACCCCCACCCCCCAGCCACCATGGGCAGCCCCCACCAGGCCCCCATTCATGTCCCCTATCACCCCCACCCCCCAGCCACCATGGGCAGCCCCCACCAGGCCCCCACTCATGTCTCCCACCACCCCCACCCACCAGCCACCATGGGCAGGTCCCCACTCATGTCTCCCACCCACCCCCCCCAGCCACCATGGGCAGCCCTCACCAGGCCCCCACTCATGTCCCCTATCACCCCCACCCCCCAGCCACCATGGGCAGCCTCCACCAGGCCCCCACTCATGTCCCCTATCACCCCCACCCCCCAGCCACCATGGGCAGCCCCCACCAGGCCCCCACTCATGTCCCCTATCACCCCCACCCCCCAGCCACCATGGGCAGCCCCCACCAGGCCCCCACTCATGTCTCCCACCACCCCCACCCACCAGCCACCATGGGCAGGCCCCCACTCATGTCTCCCACCCACCCCCCAGCCACCATGGGCAGCCCCCACCAGGCCCCCACTCATGTCCCCTATCACCCCACCCCCCAGCCACCATGGGCAGCCCCCACCAGGCCCCCACTCATGTCCCCTATCACCCCCACCCCCCAGCCACCATGGGCAGCCCCCACCAGGCCCCCACTCATGTCTCCCACCCACCCCCACCCCCCAGCCACCATGGGCAGCCTCCACCAGGCCCCCACTCATGTCTCCCACCACCCCCAGCCCCCAGCAGTGTGGGGCACCCTCCACCAGGCCCCCACTCATGTCTCCCACCACCCCCACCCCTCAGCAGTGCAGGGGCACCCTCCACCAGGCCCCCACTCATGTCTCCCACCACCCCCACCCCTCAGCAGTGCAGGGGCACCCTCCACCAGGCCCCCACTCATGTCTCCCACCAACCCCACCCCCCAGCAGTGCAGGGCACCCTCCACCAGGCCCCCACTCATGTCCCCCTGCACCCAGGTCCTCACAATCCCCAATCATGTGTGTTATGGTCAGCCTTCACAGCCAAAAGGCCCTACCAAGTAACCCATTCACCCACATGGAAATGGAAATTACATGTTACACCTCCAATGTTCATAAAGCAAATGAACCCATGTCAGTCACACACAATGGTTGCAATTGAATGGGAAAACACCCAACATGACATGCATGAAACCAATGAGATGATACCACACAGTGAAGTATGAAAACAAAATTGTATTAAAAAAAATTGAATGCAAATGAAATGAAACAAACTACAATGGCAATGAAAAAAAGATAAGCTGCATGTCCGTCCAAAAAAATCAAAACTACAAATCCAAATCCAAAAAAATGTTGTCCAAAGTCACATTAAAAATAAAATCAATCCGAGAGAGAAAAATAAATGCAAAGACCATTGCTCCATGGTGAATAAATAAAAAATAAAAAAATAAAACAATCCAATGAAGAACTATGTACAAAACATCCAAGGGTCCATGAGCCCAACTGAACAAAGGAAACCTACAAAAAACCCTAACTAAAATGCAAGTATATACAAAAAGTGGAGCAGTGTCCGTCGACTCCAAATCATAAGAAGAAACAAAGGAAACCTAAAACTAAAGAACTATATACAAAGGCGGCGGGCAAGTCCAGCGGCTCACTCCGTGGTGTTCCGGGCCAGGCCATCATCAAACTCCTCGGCTATGTCCCGGAGGCGGTCCTGTTCCATGGCCTCGAGGGTCCGAAGGGACGATGCCATCTGCTCCTCCAACCCCCTGCGGATTGCCTCGAGGCACTCGGCCCGCCTCAGGGCCCTCCGCATGGAGTTCTCTGCCCTGACCATCGTGAGCCGCGCCTCTTCCGCCCGCCGCCGCTCCGCACCTATCTGCTGGCCCAACCGCAGCCACACGGAAGACACTTCCTGTCCTGGGTCCTCCTGCCCTCCGGCCGATGCCTGCCCCTCCGATGTTGATGGCCCCGAGCCATGATGCCTCCCACGTTGACTCTGCTGCTGCCTCCGATGCAACTGCCTCTGCCAGCACGACGGCATCCAGGCTAATGGAATCCACTGACGCCGTCGTGCACGTGCCCTGCCTGATGATGCCGGCACATCCTCCATCTGCTGGGGTACAGTTGCTGTGGTGTCCACCCCTGCTGGACCTCTGACTCCCAACTGTGGCAGGGATGGGATCCCCACCGAGCTGGCTGCATTGGTCAGGGCAGGTCCACAGGGGGCCCTGGTGGCATCTGGGCCGGAAGACGGCAAGGAGAACGACCGGCGTATAGCCTCCACAGAGCAGGAGAGGGCCGCCAGATTGGCCGACACATGCAGGAAACCCCCGAACATGGAAGATCCCAATTGGGCCACGTCGGCACGGTGCTCTTCGTGATGACGTGCGTGCTCCTCCCGGGAAACACGCACGTCATCACGAATTGCACCCACGCGCATCACGACCCCAATCAGGACCTTCTCCATACGGCCACGGGTCCCCTCGTCCACAGGTGGAGGGGAGTCAGGTGACATGGACATCCCCTCTACCTGCGGACGGGCCTGGGACGGGGCATCCCTGCTGGTGCATGGTGGTGCACTCACAGGGTCAGGGACAGCGACATGCACAGGCCCCTCCACGGTGACCTGTGCTGCCTCCTGCCCCTGCCCCTGGACTGCACCACTTGCACCAGCAGGGATGCCCCCACCAGGCCCCATGTGTGCCTCAGTGGCGGCCTCCTCCTCCTCTGTGGAAACCACCAACCTGGATGGCTCCTCACCGTCTTCCGCCATAGCAGGCCCCTGTGGGGGCTCACCCACCCCTTCCGCTGCAGCCGTGGGGGCATCCCCGCCGCCTTGCTCCACAGCGCCGTCTCCGCCCTCTTCTTCACTAGCCGCTGCGTAGAGGGAGACATAGAACACAAGCATCAGGGTACTGTACAATGGTCCCCTAGACAGGAAGCAATAGCAGATGAGTACCACTGTCAAAGTACACTTCCATCATGTCCCTCCACAACACATGGGTCAGTCCAGGCAAAACACACACAGTAACAGGCATGGTGCATGCCATGGACATTTCCATACATGTCCAATGGACTCTTGAAACATACAATGATATGGAACTCACATGCATCATGGGTCATGCCTATCACATGCACACACTTCACCTCAGTCACATCCATCTGGCCTCATACACCCCAAACACAGCGGATACAAGGATAACTAGGCTGCATCAGTGAATCTGTGCATTGTCACACACATGTGTCATGCATCCATGGCATTCACAAGTCACAGACACGCAGGTCAGGCACACAGACATGGCTACCATATATGTACCTGGCATCAACACCCATCCCTCACCCCCACCCATGTCCAGGAACAGAGACTGGCATGCTCTCATGTGTAAAATCTGCATAGGGCTCCCCATGTCGCATTTAAACACATGCAACAACCATGTGGTTCACACATCACTGGTCGCACATGCATTACCATGATGTCCCTGCACACATACATGCATACATGGCCTATGTCACACATACAGGCAAGTATCAGACAACCAGCACACTGCAACATGCCCTGTCTCACCCAGCAATGCTTGGCCACTTACCGCTCAACTCCAGACGGGTCTCCCTCTCAAGGATCTGGGCGTGGAGCGCTGGGCGTACGCGTTCCAGGACCCTCATCTGGATGGAACTCATGCGGCCCCGGCCCCCCTCCACGAGGCACCGGGCCTTCACGAGGGTCCTGGACCTCAAGTCCTCCCAGCGCTTCTTGATCTTCTGGACGTCGCGGGTTGCCACCCCCTCCGCATTGATGGCAACCACACAGTCGGCCCAGATCCTCTCCCGTCCTTCCTTGCTGGCGCGGGACGATCCAAAGAGGGCATCATACTGCCCCAGGACATGCTCCACCAGGACACAAACTTCGGTGGCAGTGAAGCTGGTGCCCCTCTGCCCCTCTGGCCTGGGGTTGCCACTGGTGCCAGATGTTGAAGTGCCCGACATGGCAACCCCAGAGGCAGGAGTGGGTGGGCAACTGGGTCCTGGGGCTGGGTTGTGGAGCGATGTTATCCCAGTCGGGAGTCTTCTGTTCCAGCAGGGGTGGACACAGCAACTGGACCCCTGCAGATGGTTGATGTGCAGGCACCAAATGGCAGGGCACGGTGGCAGCAGGCAGGCAGGCAGGCAGGCAGCAGCAGATGGCATGTGGGAGGCTGCTCGGGGCACTGGGGGGCAGTAATTCGGCCTTCTGGGCAGGAGCGTGGTCTTCCGTGTGTTTTCGCGTGGCCAGCTTGATACGGAGTGATTTGGCACGTGAAAATCCTGCACGGCAGCGTGAAATTCGAGGAAAGGCCCTTAGCGCGTAAGCGCGTCAGCACCCATACGCGATTCTATTGGACCAAAGGCCCTCAGTGCGTAAGCGCGTCAGCACGCATACGCGATTCTGTTGTACCAAAGGCCCTCAGCGCGTAAGCGCGTCTGTGACGTGACCCGCACGGGTGTTTCCCTCATAGCACGTGATGCTGGAGCACACGTGGAAAGACTGCACGTCAGAGTGTCATCGCGTGTAATTGGACAAAAGTGCGCGTACACGCGATTGGCCTATGTACGTGTATTTCAGGGGTGTGCGGGCACTTACACACGCGAGTACATCAGCGCACGTGTATTCCGGGGTGCGTGGAAATTTCCACACGCTATTGGCCTGGGTACTGGATTTCAGGGGTGCGCGGGAAGTTTCACACGCTCGCCCACAACACGCGCAAAGAAACACGTACGCCAGTAGGAAGCAGGCATACGTCGACCCGCGACGCATAAATTTGCGCGCAAAAAACTAACAAGCTCAGGCGCCAGGATGAATATACCGTTCCTAGCAGCAGTGGCGGTGGGCTACCAAAGGAGGAGGAGGAGGATAGTCAGGGCCAGAATTTTCACACCCAGAACCAGCCTTTTCGGGATGCCTGATGACCAGGTGTATGGGAGGTACAGGTTTCCACCACACATAATACTGGACCTGGTGAGTGAGTGGGAGGATGACCTCACATCACCCACCCTGTGCTCCCAAGCACTCAGCCCCCTGGAGAAGGTCCTCAATGTACTGCACTACTTAGCCACTGGATCATTTCAGCGGACAAGTGCCATAGTGGGTGGGGTGTCACAGGCCACGCAGTCACGCTGCCTACACCAGGTCTTGAACATCATCACTGCACGCCCATCAGTCCGCAGGCACATATACCTGCCCAGAACACAGATTTTTACGGTGTGGCACGATTCCCCAAAGTGCTAGGTGCCATCGACTGCACCCATGTGGCCCTACGTCCCCCCAGGGCATCTGAGCACATCTAAAGGAAGCGCAAGCACTGGCATTCCATCAACATGCAGGTAGTATGTAATGCCAAGGGAATCATCACCTCAGTATATGCCAACTATCCCGGGTCCACCCATGACGCTTCATTTACCGAATGTCCACCCTAAGCCGGGACCTAGAAGCTGGGCGGCATGGCGATACATGGCTGCTTGGTGAGTATGAATGCCACTGCACATGCATGCATGTCAGATACTGAGCAAGGTCACAACCCCACCAATGATACCCATCACCACCTCCACAGGGGACAGTGCCTACCCTCTCAGCCCCCACATGATGACGCCAATTCGGAACCCCACCACGCCACCCGAGGTAAAATATAACACAGCCCACATTGCAACCCGGGGCATAGTGGAGCGCACATTCGGAGTGCTTAAGTCACGCTTTCGCTCCCTTGACCGTTCTGGCAGGCAGCTGTTATACGCTCCCCCAGTAGTGTGCAGGATCATAGTGGCAGCATGTGTCCTGCACAACGTTGCAACACGCCGGGGCCTGGCCGTGGACATGGTGGTGCCCCCACATCCCCAACCACATGCACGCCCGCTGCGCATGGGAGGGGAAAGGGCACGGGGGGAGGCAGCCCGTACACAGCTAGTGGCTAATTACTTCACATAGAAATCACACCCCTGTGGAGTGCACACTGCCCTGGCACATACCATCTTACAATCAATGATGACTCAACCTGACACTGATCCTGAATATCTGGAGAATCAACCGTCAAAACCATATCAGCCTGAGATTGTTCACCTGGAAGTGTTACAATGTGTGCATCCCTACCTACACAGACATCACCAATGCAGTTTCGTGAAAAGACACATTCATGCAGCTAAAATGAATACCCACTTGCAAAATGCAACATGAGGACAGTGCCATGTCACCCAACCCATCCCCAGCACCGCCACACGACACACCGTGCCATGTCATGCTATGTGCAGGTAAACAAAGTAATCCCCACAACATGACACAAGTGTCACAAAGTACAGTGTCCCTAATTGAAACTCGCTACACCTGAAATGCCCACAGTAATGCAGGACCAACAACACGCTTGAGCAGGTATTTAGCAATAACACTTATCAGCTACTGACCCTCAAAACTACCATTAACATGACATTACGAATGTAAGGAATCAGTAGTCTCACCACGTGGAAATGCCTGCACTCCCACCACTTCCAACTGTACAGTGTTGCCGCCATGTAGAGTTGTCGGTGCACTGCTGCCAACATGGACCCCATCTCCAAAGTAGAGGGCCTTGTGTAGACATGAGGAAAGGACCTGCAAATTAGGAGGTAGACATGGATGATGAGTTACACATCAATGCAACATGCAGTGTACAACACAACAGCAATATGCACTAGGAATGTATACACAGTATTGACTAGACTACCCACACATGTAGTGGGAGTCCAATGTCACCATGTACGTCAATGTCACTTGGGCACACCCTTTGCAAGCCCATGGAAACGGGAAGCAGGAGGGGTGTGTGTGACAAAAACCCAAGCATCTGAACCAAATACATGACGAGCCTGCATGTGCCCAGCCACAATGAAGCGTATGCCCACGGGAGCCACACAAGGCAACACACTGTCCCAAAAAAAAAATAAAAAAAATAAATAAATCAAAAATGGCCATTAATGGGCCCGGGGCGGTTGGGGAGGCCACCCAGGAGGTCCGAGGACAGGGTGCACACCAAAACCCACCTGTGTGGATCTTGCGGAAAAAAAACACCTCCATGGGCTCATCCGGAGGTGGTGGCACTATGGGAGGCAGCCCACACAAGGCCCTAGTCTGTTCCTCCATGGCTGCAAGCATGCGGGTGTGGTAGGTCTCGTTCTGGAGAATGAGTGTGCGGAGGTCCCCATGCAACAACTCACGGGATGCCCGGACCTCCGCCCTAGTTGCCTGCATCTCAGCTGAGAGCGTACGGGTGAGACGCTCCAGCTGCTGTTCTGTCCTTCGGTTTGCAGAAGCCTCAAGCTCAACAAGAGTCGTCCTGAGGTGAAGGAGTTCCAGCCTCAGGGCTTCCCTGTGGCCCTGGGACTCTATGGAGATGGCTTCCTGCAGAGTCGCCAGTGTCGCCCGCCTGTCCCTGTTGGACGCCAACATGTCCTCCCTGTGTGACTGGCAGATGGAGTCGGTTGCCTGCTGTAGTCGCTCCATCAGCCTTTCGGGGGGACAATGGAAGTGGCCACCCTATCCATGGCCTGAGCCATCATCTCTGATGATGCTGCCTGTTGGGTTGCCATACCGTAAATGGATTGCTCCCATGCGGTATTGCCAGGTGGCGTACGGCCACCACGTCGGCGGGCACCACACCTGTCTGGGGCAAGGCGAACTGCGCCTTGCTGTGCCGGCACTGCCTGAGGCTGAAGGACTGCATTCCCCCTCTGATCTGCTGGCCCAGGAACAGGATCAGATGTCGCGGAGTGTGACCCTGCATCCGTAACCACCAAAGGCGTAGCTGCCAACACTGACATCCCCATTGAGGGTTCTGACCCTGGTGCAGGTGGGTGGGACAGAACAGAATCCCTCCCAGGAACACTCACCTGCGACGGCACGTAGGTCTCATCATCCGAATCAACACCTGAGTACAGCTCGGGGGAGGTGCAGCCAGAGACACCCCTTGAGAGCACGACCTGCAGCAGTTGTGGGTTCTCACCCACCACCACACCACGTCCCTCACTGGTGGTCGGTCGGCCCTCAGACCCCTCCTGGGTCTGCACCATCTCCACAACCCCAGCAGTATCAGGTGCGTCTTCCCCTGCAAAGAAAAAAAAGCAAACAAATGGAAACAGGCATTAGCACCATGGCACACAATGAGGGCTGAGAAGCAACAGAACCAGTACTTGATTGACACATGTCCCACATGACTAAAACCCTCCCATGCATGCACCCTCACTGCGTATGAAGGGTAGGCAAATGGCACACACTGATGACACCAAGATGGAAGATGAACACATTTTCTGCATGCTGCCTGGCAGTGGCATCACACATTGGCCTGTGATTGCCAGGTGAAATACACATGCCATCACACAGATGGCATGTACCATTGCTATTGAGTGAAGATGGAGAGGAGGGCAGCACTTATTCATTCAGTCCAGTTCCCTCATGTAATAGCTTTTCTAATTCAAACAGGTCTGATTTTTCACCTGGAGCTGCCAGTCCAAAATGGTCCGATTGCACAGGAACATGTCTAAACAAATGATATCCAGGTAACAAAGTCACTCCACTTTACCATAGCCATGTCAGACATGTGACTAGAGGACTGAGAACTGCCTAGTAAAAGTGGTGGAATGCAAACAATCTGCCTGAATGAACAGAGAAAAATAAGCAACAATGTTGTGGCAAGGTGACACTTCAAGGGCAACTGGCGTGCTGTTGGGCTAGATGTCTACTGTTGGCAGATGGGATACTGCTATGGCCAAATGCTGCTGCGCAGAATGTATTGCATGAAGCACATGGGTGACACAAACGACTCAGGCGCACACACCCTCACCTGGCACACAAACAGAAGCCCTCACACACACACCATGCACATGGATGACACACACATGCATGTGCACTTACCGGACAATGCCTCATAATCAGGCAGATCTCCCACGCCTTGGATCTGTTCCTCCGTGACGTAGGTCCCAGCGACTGACTCATGTGGAGTGAGTTCCATGTCTTCTACTGGAGACCCACCTCCAGTCACTAGAGTTGCGGCATGACTTGAGGCCAGCTTATTCTTTGCCCTGGGCTTTAGGTCATTCCAGCGCTTATAGCAATCATTGGCTGTGCGCCTCACGATTCCAAGGGCACTTACGATGTCCGCAACGGTCTGCCAGTGTGCCTGGTGTTGTGCAGGTGTGGTCTTGGATCCTGCAACAATGACCATTTCGTTATCATGTGCGGACACATACTCGACAAGTGCATTCAGTTCGGGATCCGTGAAGCTGGGCTTCCTCGACGGGCCGGACTGTGTAGCCGTGTCTGGGGCATCAGCCTGTGCCGGACGAGCACTCTTCCTCTTCCGCTTGGAAGGTGGTGGTGATCCTGAGTGTCCTACGCCGCTCTGGACACTAGGGGCAGGAGCCCTGGTGGACTCTGTATCAGGAGTGTGGGATTGCACACTCAGCATGGGAGTTGGTGCAGGCATTGGCTCAAGTGTAATGGTGTCAGGGGGAATGTCAGCAGGATGGACTAGGACCGACACTGTCCTGGCTGGGTGTGTGAGAGCTGGGGTGGATGGAGCCGCAGCTGCCCCTGCAGCCTCTCCACCCTGCCTACTTGGGGCAGCAGATGACCTTGCTGCCCCTGATCCACGTGGCCTGATGACATCAACGTGTGTTAAGACGGATTTCTGAACTCTGTCCTGGTGGCGCAGAAGTTCAGAAGGCCAACCTAATTACTTGGAACAGGGTAACCTCTGGACGAGCCAGACCAATCAAGGTAGCGATCGCGGCGGTCAAGACTAGGTCTCAAGAGGGTTGAGGGTGACTGAAAGCCCGCAATGAGCACACAAAGCAAGAGCGCTTACAAACTACTCCAAACAGTTGTTATATCAAAAATAGATACACATTTATTTTAAGGCCTTTAAAATAATGACCGAAGCGAGAAAATCACAATATCACAATACTAAGCCAACACATACCATATCAACACAATATATATACAAATACGATAGTCATAAGCGTTACACGCACAAAATATGTAGTCCACCTGAAAGGGAAGGAAAACAGGAAGTGCGATAATGCTTTAGACTCAGTTCGCCTTCAGAGGCACCTAACTAGATGGAAGTCCGAGCCCTGCGAAGAGTGGAGCCTTGTGCTCAAAGTACCTGCACACGCCGGTGCCAACGGGCAAAAGGAGAAGCTCTTCGGAGGAAGTCAGGCAGTTCGGGTTAGTGCACAGCAGAAGAAGAACAGGTTCCGCAACTCAAGCGCAGCCTCCACAGCGGGCAGAAGCAGAGCGCGAGTACGGCAAAAGGGTGCTGTTTTTACACAGCAGGGAAAAGCAATGGGATACTGCAGGAGGGCGACCAGATCCTAGATATACTACTCACCGGTCCCCGAAGCAAGCAGACCCAGGCTTCTCCACGTTAGTTTCAGCAGCTGGCAGGTTCAGAAGAGCAGGGAACGCCTCGTAGTCGTGTAGAGCAAAAAGACGTCCCAATCGACGAAACCGGCACAGTTTGTTGCCGCAGCAGGACAACGGAGCGGCCGTGTATATCTGAGTCAAAAGTACACTCCTCCCTTCAGACCTGGGAACGCCAAGTGCACGAAGCGTGGGAGAGTGACAAGGACTCAAGATACTACACAACCTGGCGGCGGTTACAGAGCAGGTCTCCCTTGTAAGCTGGTCAGTCAACTGGATGGCCCAGAGACACTTCCGAAGGCTTACTTGGCAGGAGAGGATGAAGTCGCCGGGAATAGCTGTTCCTGCTATTCCAAAGGTCGAAGCACCAGTACAGGCCTTCTGGTTCGATCAAAGGAGGAAAGGGTTTCACAGGACGACAGCAATGCAAAGGAGGATTCCTTCAGCGGGTCACCAGCGATTCCTCGGTCCAGCCTCGTGGTTGCAGGATACTTGGCTCCTGTATTCCTTCGTTCGTGAGAACTCAGGAGATCGACATGGTAGTGGTGTTTCCAGCCCCCTCTTATCCACGGTTCCCTTCGCGCCAAAATGGAGGGGAGCCAATGGGAGATCCGCTCATCAACACACATACCATACGTGGACCAATCACGGACCACGGTGGTCCCAGGCATTCACACCACCCTAGACTCTCTGGCACCCAGGATGTGTATTGGCACCAGACATCCCAGCCCACACCCTGGAGGCACACAAACGACATGTAGAAGCCCGCGAAAGCATCTACGTTTCGCGGGAAAGTACATGCCCAAATAAGGAAGGCCCCGGGTCGCTCGACCTGGGGAAGGTGAAGGGAGCAAGACGGTCAGTGGACAGGACAAAGGAGCCTCGTGGTCTGGCCATTTTGGGAGCCAGGCCACCATTTTGGGTTCAGCGCGAAAAACGTGCTCAGAATGCCAAAAGGAGCTCAAAATAAACAAAACGATCGCTGCCACCATTCCAGTCCCTGAATGACTTGCACCGATCAAATCCCATCCTAAAAGAGTATCTAGGGCCTGTAGAAGGCTAGAGGCCCAAGAGAGCTGTAACTTAGCTTACAGTGCCCTCTTGTGTCATGTTGCACGAAAGCCGCAACACGATAAAAGAAACTACGGGAAACAGCGTTCCCCGGTACTGACTGTCTTAAGGGCATGTCAGTTTCCCCGTAAGAAAGGAGCGAAAGCCCAGAGGAGTGCGGCAGAAGGCTGCACTTCTCTGGCAAAGTCAAGAACAAGGTGAAAAACAACAGCAAAAAGTTTAGGGGTTGCCACATGGAAGGAAAATTACCTACAATTATGAAATCTTTCCTAACAACGTGCACCAGCGCACGTGTCATAGGCCTGCTGACCTGGAAGTCAGCCATGGAGTCAGCCAGGTCTGGTGCCACAATGGGCTGGTCCAACAAGGGCTGAGCATGGATGGTGTCAGCCACATCAGCCTCAACCAGGGGGGGCAGGGGGGATTATGGGTGCCCTTGACTGGTCCTCCACACATGGGGGGACAGGGTCACCCTGCAAGTAACGACCACGTCCCCTACCGGATCCACCACGGCCACCACTTGTGGCTCGTCCACCTTTGCCACCCTTACGGATTCCTCGCCTCCCAACCATGGCACTGATGTTAATGTGCGTATGGGAGTGGCTGTAAACTGTTGTCCTGGGCAATTGGGGGTCAAAGGGGTTAGGTACCAGATGGTAATTGTACCCTAGTGCTCTAGCAAGGCTGAATGTGACCCCTGGGGAAAGATGACGGGTCACGCAACGCACAGGAAGCCCAAAAAAGGGAGATGACGTGCACGCAACCCCTCCTAGACCACGTGTGCGGAAAAAAAACCTGCACTACGCTGTGGCACCCAGTAACACAAGAATGAACGTATGCGTGTCACACGCAGCCTAGATTGACCTCTGAAGGGGTAGGCTACACACGGGGCAAGCACAGATGTTAGATACGTGCGTGACTCACCGTCTGCCAGGAAAAAGAGCGTGAAAAAGAAGCGCGTGTGCGCGTTGGCAACACCCCCGCCAAAAGAAGAATTGTACTCTGTCTGAGGAGACAGGACAACAGTAGAAGGGAACGCTGTTTGAGGGAACAGGCCCAGGAAAACCAGAAAAAGAGAAGAAAGAGAAAAAGCTGTCAGAGGTAACAGGGAGTACGAACTTGAAACGCCGTGAAGTAAATCGCGTGTGAAACGACAAGAAGTACGGATTTCACCCACTCGCTCTCCACGAAAAGCACGTACAAGGAATTGGTGTTCTACACGTACCTTTTATGCAGGCCCACACGTCCAGCGTCACTTCCGCGTGTACGCGCTAGGGCCATTTCAACCAATTACACGCTTTGTCACTTCCGCGTGTACGCGCTAGGGCCATTTCCACAAATTACACGCTTTGTCACTTCCGCGTGTACGCGCTAGGGCCATTTCCACCAATTACACGCTTTGTCACTTCCGCGTGTACGCACTAAGGCCATTTCCACCAATTACACGCTTTGACACTCGGACGTGTCTTTCATTTTTTTTACCCGCAACATTTCAAACGTGTGCCATATTCAACGTGCACGTGACTTCATAGACGTGCATACGCTGGTGGCCTTTGGGCCAATGAATGTACAGACGTGTGCTGACGCGCTTACGCGCTAAGGGCCTTTCCTCGAATTACACGCAGACGTGCTGGATTTTCACATGTAAAATCACTCCGTATCAAGCTGGCCACGCGTTCACACACGGAAGACCACGCTCCTGCCCAGAAGGCCGAATTACTGCCCCCCAGAGCCCTGAGCACGCTCCCACCTGCCATCTGCTGCTGCCTGACTGCCTGCTGCCCACGTGCCCTGCCATTTGCTGCCTGCACATCAGCCAGGGGTGCTGTTGCTGTGACCACCCCTGCTGGAACCGAAGACTCCCGAATGCTTTTCCATCGCCCCACAGCCCAGCCCGAGGACCCAGTTGCCCACCCACTCCTGCCTCTGGGGTTGCCATGTCGAGCACTGCAACATCTGGCACCAGTGGCAACCCCCGGCCAAGGAGGCAGAGGGGCACCAGCTTCACTGCCACCGAAGTTGGTGTCCTGGTGGAGCATGTCCTGGGGCAGTATGATGCCCTCTTCGGAAGGTTGCGCGCCGACAAGGAAGGACGGACTCGGATCTGGATGGACATCGTGACTGCCATCAAGGCGGAGGAGGTGGCAGTCCGCGACTACGAACGTGTCAGGAAGCGCTGGGAGGACTTCAGGTCCAGGACCCTCAACAAGGCCCGGCGCCTCCTGAAGGCAGCGGATGCGAAGGGGCGCCGGGGCCACTTGTCGGAAGATCAGATGAGGGTCCTGGAACGCATATCCCCAGCGCTCCACGTCCAGGTCCTTGAGAGGCAGACCCGTCTGGAGTTGAGCGGTAAGTGTACATGCATACTGATTGTAAGCTGTGCGTGTGGTGTGCCAGGAGTGTGCAGGTTGAACATGTATTTTTATGTGGGCAAGTAGGGGGGGTGTACAGGGCCGAAAGGGTGACACATGCGAGCGGTCTCATGTGTGACACATGGATGGTGCTTGTGTGTGTGGGCTTGCATGGCACAGGATGTGGAGGAATGATTGTCAGGTGTGACATGGATGTCGATCGGAACACTGCGACAGTTGGCGGAGGTGTACACATGCATGCAAGTTTAGTGGTGTGTGTGCATGTGTAATGTACTCCCTATGTTGCATGTGATGTGTAGATGACCTTTGGCTGCTCATGCTGTTGTATGTGAATGGATGGTGCTGGCTGTTGCAATATGGCTGTGGTATGGCTCATGTGTGCAAGTTGAAATGACATGTGTGTTGGGGATTGTGATGCCATGTCTGAGGTTTACCAATGCCACTCATGTATGACTGTCATGTGTGTATGAGTCCATTGGACAGTGCCCTGATGCCTGTGTTTTCTTTCTCCCTGTCTGCAGCGTCAACTGATGAAGAGGGCGGAGAAGGTGCTGTGGAGCACAGCGGCAGGGGTCGCACCACCAGCCGGAGACGCAAGGCCCGGATCCCCTCCCAGGTTCTGATCTCGTCGGGGAGTGAGGAGTCCGGTGCCGTGTCCCAGGCCGCAGCTGCCGAGGGGAGGTCCAAGAGGCGGAGGTTGGAGTTGGACTCCTCGGCAGCAGAAGGGGCAGCTGGGACCCCACAGGGCCCAACGGAGGAAGATGGCACAGAGTCATCCAGGTTGGTGGGGGGTTTGGAGGAGGAGGAGGCCGTGCAAGCGACAGAGGCGGGGTCTGGAGGTGGGGATTCCACTGGTGCTAGTGGTGCAGTGCAGGATCTGGGACAGGAGGCAGCACAGGCCGCCGCGGAGGTGCCTGTGTGCAATCCTGTCCCTGCTCCTGTCACTGCATCATCTTGCACCAGCGGGGATGCCTACCTCCAGACCCGTTCTCAGGGAGGGGATTGGCTTACAACACCTGACCTTCCTCTCCCTGCGGATGTGGCTATCCTGCACCAGGTTGAGCCTGTCCAGGGTGGGGTGGCGTTGCGTCAACGGGCCATGCGAGCTGACCTGCAGTCTTTTCATGATGAGTCTGCACGTCTTCTCGCATGGCTCGTTGACTGCGTTGACCCACTGGGACAGCTCACCATGGCTGGATTCCTCTGTTTCCTGGACCTTGTTCCGACCCCCTCCTCCACGGAACCCCCTATGCCCCAGTCGCCCTCCATGCCATCTTCCCACCCATGTGTCACCTGGGTGCCCTGTGGAGCTGCCTCCGACCGTGCGGCCAGGCTGGTGGACAACAGATCCCTGCCACACTCGGGAGTCGGACGTCCAGCAGGGATGGCCACATCAACGACTGCACCCCAGCTGGAGGAGGATGTGCAGGCACCATCGGACAGGGCACATGGACAGCAGCAGCTGCAGCAGCAGGAGGCTGTAGGTGGGAGCCGCGATAGCTCGGGGCCTTCAACATCGGAGGGGCAGGCATCGGCCGGAGGGCAGGAGGACCCTGGACGGGAAGTGTCTTCCATGTGGCAGCGGTTGGGCCACGCCATAGATGCGGAGCGGCGGCGGGCGGAAGAGGCGCGGCTCACGATGGTCAGGGCAGAGAACTCCATGCGGAGGGCCCTGAGGCGGGCCGAGTGCCTCGAGGCAATCCGCAGGGAGTTGGAGGTGAACATGTCGGCGTCCCTGCGGACCCTCGGGGCCATGGAACAGGACCGCCTCCGGGACATAGACGAGGAGTTCGATGATGCCCTGGCCCAGAACACCACTAAGTGAGCGGCTGGACTGGCCCGCCGCCATTGTATATAGTTATTTAGTGATAGGTTTCCTTTATAGTTTCTTTTTATTTGGAGTCGACGGACACTGCTCCACCTTTTGTATATAGTCCCATTTTAGATTAGGTTTTTTGGTAGGTTTCATTTCTTCTGTTGGGATGATGGACCCTGAATACTTTGTACATAGTTGGACTTTGGATTTTGAATTTTTTTTTACTATGAATATTTTTTCCCATGGAGCAATGGTTTTCTATTTCTTTTTTCCCTTCATTTCCTTTTTATGGAGTTGAACTTTGGAAGACATTTTTTTGGATTATCATTTATTGATTTTAATTTGAAAAGGGACAGCCAGCTTAATTTTGTTTCTTTTTTTACTTGTGTATTTTGTTTAATTTTGTTTGCCATTACTGTTGTTTTTAATACATTATTTGGATTTTTTAATTCTTCGATGTGTGGTTTCATCTCATTGTTTTCATGCATGTCATGATATGGGTTTTCAGGTTCACTTGCAATCATTGTGTGTGTGTGTGACACATGTGTTGATTTACATTGTTTCCATTGGAGTAGTATCATGGCCGCATGTAATACTTGGTTGTGTCTTTGGGCTGTGGTGGCTGGCCATGAGGCCAATGCTTGAGGATTGTCAGGGCCTGTGGGCAGGGGGACATGAGTGGGGGCCTGGTGGGGGCTGCCCATGGTGGCTGGGGGGTGGGGGTGATAGGGGACATGAGTGGGGGCCTGGTGGGGGCTGCCCATGGTGGCTGGGGGGGGAGACATGAGTGGGGGCCTGGTGGGGGCTGCCCATGGTGGCTGGTGGGTGGGGGTGGTGGGAGACATGAGTGGGGGCCTGGTGGGGGCTGCCCATGGTGGCTGGGGGGTGGGGCTGATAGAGGACATGAGTGGGGGCCTGGTGGAGGCTGCCCATGGTGGCTGGGGTGTGGGGGTGATAGGGGACATGAGTGGGGGCCTGGTGGAGGCTGCCCATGGTGGCTGGGGGGTGGGGGTGATAGGGGACATGAGTGGGGGCCTGGTGGAGGCTGCCCATGGTGGCTGGGGGGTGGGGGTGGTGGGAGACATGAGTGGGGGCCTGGTGGGGGCTGCCCATGGTGGCTGGGGGGGTGGGGGTGGTGGGAGACATGAGTGGGGGCCTGGTGGAGGCTGCCCATGGTGGCTGGGGGGGTGGGAGACATGAGTGGGGGCCTGGTGGGGGCTGCCCATGGTGGCTGGGGGTGGGGGTGATAGGGGACATGAGTGGGGGCATGGTGGGGGCTGCCCATGGTGGCTGGGGGGGTGGTGGGAGACATGGGTGGGGGCCTGGTGGAGGGTGCCCCACACTGCTGGGGGGGTGGGGGTGGTGGGAGACATGAGTGGGGGCCTGGTGGGGGCTGCCCATGGTGGCTGGGGGGTGGGGGTGGTGGTAGACATGAGTGGGGGCCTGGTGGAGGCTGCCCCTGCACTGCTGGGGGGTGGGGGTGATAGGGGACATGAGTGGGGGCCTGGTGGAGGCTGCCCATGGTGGCTGGGGGGTGGGGGTGGTGGGAGACATGAGTGGGGGCCTGGTGGAGGCTGCCCCTGCACTGCTGGGGGGTGGGGGTGATAGGGGACATGGGTGGGAGCCTGGTGGGGGCTGCCCATGGTGGCTGGGGGGTTGGGGTGATAGGGGACATGAGTGGGGGCCTGGTGGAGGCTGCCCATGGTGGCTGGGGGGTGGGGGTGGGTGGGAGACATGAGTGGGGGCCTGGTGGAGGCTGCCCATGGTGCCTGGGGGGTGGGGGTGGTGGGAGACATGAGTGGGGGCCTGGTGGAGGCTGCCCCTGCACTGCTGGGGGGTGGGGGTGATAGGGGACATGAGTGGGGGCCTGGTGGGGGCTGCCCATGGTGGCTGGGGGGTGGGGGTGATAGGGGACATGAGTGGGGGCCTGGTGGGGGCTGCCCATGGTGGCTTGGGGGTGGGGGTGATAGGGGACATGAGTGGGGGCCTGGTGGGGGCTGCCCATGGTGGCTGGGGGGGGGTTGGGTGGGAGACATGAGTGGGGGCCTGGTGGGGGCTGCCCATGGTGGCTGGTGGGTGGGGGTGGTGGGAGACATGAGTGGGGGCCTGGTGGAGGCTGCCCATGGTGGCTGGGGGGTGGGGGTGATAGGGGACATGAGTGGGGGCCTGGTGGGGGCTGCCCATGGTGGCTGGGGGTGATAGGGGACATGAGTGGGGGCCTGGTGGAGGCTGCCCATGGTGGCTGGGGGGTGGGGGTGGTGGGAGACATGAGTGGGGGCCTGGTGGAGGCTGCCCCTGCACTGCTGGGGGGTGGGGGTGATAGGGGACATGGGTGGGAGGTGGTGGGGGCTGCCCATGGTGGCTGGAGGGGGTGGGAGGGAGACATGAGTGGGGGCCTGGTGGGGGCTGCCCATGGTGGCTGGGGGGTGGGGGTGGTGGGAGACATGAGTGGGGGCCTGGTGGAGGCTGCCCCCTCACTGCTGGGGGGGTGGGGGTGGTGGGAGACATGTGTGGGGGCCTGGTGGAGGCTGCCCATGGTGGCTGGGGAATGGGGGTGGGTGGGAGACATGAGTGGGGGCCTGGTGTGGGCTGCCCATGGTGGCTGGGGGGGTGGGGGTGATAGGGGACATGAGTGGGGGCCTGGTGGAGGCTGCCCATGGTGGCTGGGGGGTGGGGGTGATAGGGGACATGAGTGGGGGCCTGGTGGAGGCTGCCCATGGTGGCTGGGGGGTGGGGGTGGTGGGAGACATGAGTGGGGGCCTGGTGGGGGCTGCCCATGGTGGCTGGGTGGGGTGGTGGGAGACATGAGTGGGGGCCTGGTGGGGGCTGCCCATGGTGGCTGGGGGGGGTGGGAGACATGGGTGGGGGCCTGGTGGAGGGTGCCCCACACTGCTGGGGGGGTGGGGGTGGTGGGAGACATGAGTGGGGGCCTGGTGGGGGCTGCCCATGGTGGCTGGGGGGTGGGGGTGGTGGGAGACATGAGTGGGGGCCTGGTGGAGGATGCCCCTGCACTGCTGGGGGGTGGGGGTGATAGGGGACATGAGTGGGGGCCTGGTGGGGGCTGCCCATGGTGGCTGGGGGGTGGGGGTGATAGGGGACATGAGTGGGGGCCTGGTGGAAACTGCCCATGGTGGCTGGGGGGTGGGGTGGGTGGGAGACATGAGTGGGGGCCTGGTGGAGGCTGCCCATGGTGTCTGGGGGGTGGGGGTGGTGGGAGACATGGGTGGGGGCCTGGTGGAGGCTGCCCCTGCACTGCTGGGGGGTGGGGGTGATAGGGGACATAAGTGGGGGCCTGGTGGGGGCTGCCCATGGTGGCTGGGGGGTGGGGGTGATAGGGGACATGAGTGGGGGCCTGGTGGGGGCTGCCCATGGTGGCTGGGGGGTGGGGGTGATAGGGGACATGAGTGGGGGCCTGGTGGGGGCTGCCCATGGTGGCTGGGGGGGTGGGTGGGAGACATGAGTTGGGGCCTGGTGGGCGCTGCCCATGGTGGCTGGTGGGTGGGGATGGTGGGAGACATGAGTGGGGGCCTGGTGGAGGCTGCCCATGGTGGCTGGGGGGTGGGGGTGATAGGGGACATGAGTGGGGGCCTGGTGGGGGCTACCCATGGTGGCTGGGGGGTGGGGGTGATAGGGGACATGAGTGGGGGCCTGGTGGAGGCTGCCCATGGTGGCTGGGGGGTGGGGGTGGTGGGAGACATGAGTGGGGGCCTGGTGGAGGCTGCCCCTGCACTGCTGGGGGGTGGGGGTGATAGGGGACATGGGTGGGAGCCTGGTGGGGGCTGCCCATGGTGGCTGGGGGGGTGGGGGGAGACATGAGTGGGGGCCTGGTGGGGGCTGCCCATGGTGGCTGGGGGGTGGTGGGATACATGAGTGGGGGTCTGGTGGAGGCTGCCCCTGCACTGCTGGGGGCGTGGGGGTGGTGGGAGACATGTGTGGGGGCCTGGTGGAGGCTGCCCATGGTGGCTGGGGGGTGGGGGTGGGTGGGAGACATGAGTGGGGGCCTGGTGGGGGCTGCCCATGGTGGCTGGGGGGAGGGGGTGATAGGGGACATGAGTGGGGGCCTGGTGGAGGCTGCCCATCGTGGCTGGTGGATGGGGGTGATAGGGGACATGAGTGGGGGCCTGGTGGAGGCTGCCCATGGTGGCTGGGGGGTGGGGGTGGTGGGAGTCATGAGTGGGGGCCTGGTGGGGGCTGCCCATGGTGGCTGGGGGGTGGGGTGGTGGGAGACATGAGTGGGGGCCTGGTGGAGGCTGCCCATGGTGGCTGGGGGGGGAGACATGAGTGGGGGCCTGGTGGGGGCTGCCCATGGTGGCTGGGGGGTGGGGGTGAATGGGGACATGAGTGGGGGCCTGGTGAGGCTGCCCAGGGTGGCTGGGGAGTGGGGTGGTGGGAGACATGAGTGGGGGCCTGGTGGAAGCTGCCCCTGCACTGCTGGGGGGTGGGGGTGATAGGGGACATGAGTGGGGGCCTGGTGGGGGCTGCCCATGGTGGCTGGGGGGTATGGGTGATAGGGGACATGAGTGGGGGCCTGGTGGGGGCTGCCCATGGTGGCTGTTGGGGGGGGTCGGTGGGAGACATGAGTGGGGGCCTGGTGGGGGCTGCCCATGGTGGCTGGTGGGTGGGGGTGGTGGGAGACATGAGTGGGGGCCTGGTGGAGGCTGCCCATGGTGGCTGGGGGGTGGGGGTGATAGGGGACATGAGTGGGGGCCTGGTGGGGGCTGCCCATGGTGGCTGGGGGGTGGGGGTGATAGGGGACATGAGTGGGGCCTGGTGGAGGCTGCCCATGGTGGCTGGGGGGTGGGGGTGGTGGGAGACATGAGTGGGGGCCTGGTGGAGGCTGCCCCTGCACTGTTGGGGGATGGGGGTGATAGGGGACATGGGTGGGAGCCTGGTGGGGGCTGCCCATGGTGGCTGGGGGGGTGGGGGGAGACATGAGTGGGGGCCTGGTGGGGGCTGCCCATGGTGGCTGGGGGTGGGGGTGGTGGGAGACATGAGTGGGGGCCTGGTGGAGGCTGCCCCTGCACTGCTGGGGGGGTGGGGGTGGTGGGAGACATGAGTGGGGGCCTGGTGGAGGCTGCCCATGGTGGCTGGGGGGTATGGTTGGGTGGGAGACATGAGTGGGGGCCTGGTGGGGGCTGCCCATGGTGGCTGGGGGGTGGGGGTGATAGGGGACATGAGTGGGGGCCTGGTGGAGGCTGCCCATGGTGGCTGGGGGGTGGGGGTGGTGGGAGACATGAGTGGGGGCCTGGTGGAGGCTGCCCCTGCACTGCTGGGGGGGTGGGGGTGGTGGGAGACATGAGTGGGGGCCTGGTGGAGGCTGCCCATGGTGGCTGGGGGTGGGGGTGATAGGGGACATGAGTGGGGGCCTGGTGGGGGCTGCCCATGGTGGCTGGGGGGTGGGGGTGATAGGGGACATGAGTGGGGGCCTGGTGGAGGCTGCCCATGGTGGCTGGGGGGTGGGGGTGGTGGGAGACATGAGTGGGGGCCTGGTGGAGGCTGCCCCTGCACTGCTGGGGGGTGGGGGTGATAGGGGACATGGGTGGGAGCCTGGTGGGGGCTGCCCATGGTGGCTGGGGGGGTGGGGGGAGACATGAGTGGGGGCCTGGTGGGGGCTGCCCATGGTGGCTGGGGGTGGGGGTGGTGGGAGACATGAGTGGGGGCCTGGTGGAGGCTGCCCCTGCACTGCTGGGGGGGTGAGGGTGGTGGGAGACATGAGTGGGGGCCTGGTGGAGGCTGCCCATGGTGGCTGGGGGGTGGGGTTCGGTGGGAGACATGAGTGGGGGCCTGGTGGGGGCTGCCCATGGTGGCTGGGGGGTGGGGGTGATAGGGGACATGAGTGGGGGCCTGGTGGAGGCTGCCCATGGTGGCTGGGGGGTGGGGGTGGTGGGAGACATGAGTGGGGGCCTGGTGGAGGCTGCCCCTGCACTGCTGGGGGGGTGGGGGTGGTGGGAGACATGAGTGGGGGCCTGGTGGAGGCTGCCCATGGTGGCTGGGGGGTGGGGGTGATAGGGGACATGAGTGGGGGCCTGGTGGGGGCTGCCCATGGTGGCTGGGGGGTGGGGGTGATAGGGGACATGAGTGGGGGCCTGGTGGAGGCTGCCCATGGTGGCTGGGGGGTGGGGGTGGTGGGAGACATGAGTGGGGGCCTGGTGGAGGCTGCCCCTGCACTGCTGGGGGGTGGGGGTGATAGGGGACATGGGTGGGAGCCTGGTGGGGGCTGCCCATGGTGGCTGGGGGGGTGGGGGGAGACATGAGTGGGGGCCTGGTGGGGGCTGCCCATGGTGGCTGGGGGTGGGGGTGGTGGGAGACATGAGTGGGGGCCTGGTGGAGGCTGCCCCTGCACTGCTGGGGGGGTGGGGGTGGTGGGAGACATGAGTGGGGGCCTGGTGGAGGCTGCCCATGGTGGCTGGGGGGTGGGGTTGGGTGGGAGACATGAGTGGGGGCCTGGTGGGGGCTGCCCATGGTGGCTGGGGTGTGGGGGTGATAGGGGACATGAGTGGGGGCCTGGTGGAGGCTGCCCATGGTGGCTGGGGGTGGGGGTGGTGGGAGACATGAGTGGGGGCCTGGTGGAGGCTGCCCCTGCACTGCTGGGGGGGTGGGGGTGGTGGGAGACATGAGTGGGGGCCTGGTGGAGGCTGCCCATGGTGGCTGGGGGGTGGGGTTGGGTGTGAGACATGAGTGGGGGCCTGGTGGGGGCTGCCCATGGTGGCTGGGGGGTGGGGTGGTGGGAGACATGAGTGGGGGCCTGGTGGAGGCTGCCCATGGTGGCTGGGGGGGAGACATGAGTGGGGACCTGGTGGGGGCTGCCCATGGTGGTTGGGGGGTGGGGGTGAATGGGGACATGAGTGGGGGCCTGGTGAGGCTGCCCAGGGTGGCTGGGGAGTGGGGTGGTGGGAGACATGAGTGGGGGCCTGGTGGAGGCTGCCCCTGCACTGCTGGGGGGTGGGGGTGATAGGGGACATGAGTGGGGGCCTGGTGGGGGCTGCCCATGGTGGCTGTTGGGGGGGGTCGGTGGGAGACATGAGTGGGGGCCTGGTGGGGGCTGCCCATGGTGGCTGGTGGGTGGGGGTGGTGGGAGACATGAGTGGGGGCCTGGTGGAGGCTGCCCATGGTGGCTGGGGGGTGGGGGTGATAGGGGACATGAGTGGGGGCCTGGTGGGGGCTGCCCATGGTGGCTGGGGGGTGGGGGTGATAGGGGACATGAGTGGGGGCCTGGTGGAGGCTGCCCATGGTGGCTGGGGGGTGGGGGTGGTGGGAGACATGAGTGGGGGCCTGGTGGAGGCTGCCCCTGCACTGCTGGGGGGTGGGGGTGATAGGGGACATGGGTGGGAGCCTGGTGGGGGCTGCCCATGGTGGCTGGGGGGGTGGGGGGAGACATGAGTGGGGGCCTGGTGGGGGCTGCCCATGGTGGCTGGGGGTGGGGGTGGTGGGAGACATGAGTGGGGGCCTGGTGGAGGCTGCCCCTGCACTGCTGGGGGGGTGGGGGTGGTGGGAGACATGAGTGGGGGCCTGGTGGAGGCTGCCCATGGTGGCTGGGGGGTGGGGTTGGGTGGGAGACATGAGTGGGGGCCTGGTGGGGGCTGCCCATGGTGGCTGGGGGGTGGGGGTGATAGGGGACATGAGTGGGGGCCTGGTGGAGGCTGCCCATGGTGGCTGGGGGGTGGGGGTGATAGGGGACATGAGTGGGGGCCTGGTGGAGGCTGCCCATGGTGGCTGGGGGGTGGGGGTGGTGGGAGACATGAGTGGGGGCCTGGTGGGGGCTGCCCATGGTGGCTGGGGGGGTGGGGGTGGTGGGAGACATGAGTGGGGGCCTGGTGGAGGCTGCCATTGGTGGCTGGGGGGGGTGGGTGGGAGACATGAGTGGGGGCCTGGTAGGGGCTGCCCATGGTGGCTGGGGGGTGGGGGTGGTGGGAGACATGAGTGGGGGCCTGGTGGAGGCTGCCCCTGCACTGCTGGGGGGTGGCGGTGATAGGGGACATGAGTGGGGGCCTGGTGGGGGCTGCCCATGGTGGCTGGGGGGTGGGGGTGATAGGGGACATGAGTGGGGGCCTGGTGGGGGCTGCCCATGGTGGCTGGCGGGGTGGGTGGGAGACATGAGTGGGGGCCTGGTGGGGGCTGCCCATGGTGGCTGGTGGGTGGGGGTGGTGGGAGACATGAGTGGGGGACTGGTGGAGGCTGTCCATGGTGACTGGGGGGTGGGGTTGATAGGGGACATGAGTGGGGGGCTGGTGGGGGCTGCCCATGGTGGCTGGGGGGTGGGGGTGATAGGGGACATGAGTGGGGGCCTGGCGGAGGCTGCCCATGGTGGCTGGGGGGTGGGGGTGGTGGGAGACATGAGTGGGGGCCTGGTGGAGGCTGCCCCTGCACTGCTGGGGGGTGGGGGTGATAGGGGACATGGGTGGGAGCCTGGTGGGGGCTGCCCATGGTGTCTGGGGGTGGTGGGGGGGAGACATGAGTGGGGGCCTGGTGGGGGCTGCCCATGGTGGCTGGGGGTGGGGGTGGTGGGAGACATGAGTGGGGGCCTGGTGGAGGCTGCCCCTGCACTGCTCGGGGGGTGGGGGTGGTGGGAGACATGAGTGGGGGCCTGGTGGAGGCTGCCCATGGTGGCTGGGGGGTAGGGGTGGGTGGGAGACATGAGTGGGGGCCTGGTGGGGGCTGCCCATGGTGGCTGGGGGATGGGGGTGATAGGGGACATGAGTGGGGGCCTGGTGGAGGCTGCCCATGGTGGCTGGGGGGTGGGGGTGATAGGGGACATGAGTGGGGGCCTGGTGGAGGCTGCCCATGGTGGCTGGGGGGTGGGGGTGGTGGGAGACATGAGTGGGGGCCTGGTGGGGGCTGCCCATGGTGGCTGGCGGGGTGGGGGTGGTGGGAGACATGAGTGGGGGCCTGGTGGGGGCTGCCCATGGTGGCTGGGGGGTGGGGGTGGTGGGAGACATGAGTGGGGGCCTGGTGGAGGCTGCCCCTGCACTGCTGGGGGGGTGGGGGTGGTGGGAGACACGAGTGGGGGCCTGGTGGAGGCTGCCCATGGTGGCTGGGGAGTGGGGGTGGGTGGGAGACATGAGTGGGGGCCTGGTGGGGGCTGCCCATGGTGGCTGGGGGGTGGGGGTGATAGGGGACATGATTGGGGGCCTGGTGGGGGCTGCCCATGGTGGCTGGCGGGGTGGGGTGGTGGGAGACATGAGTGGGGGCTTGGTGGGGGCTGCCCATGTTGGCTGGGGGGGTGGGAGACATGGGTGGGGGCCTGGTGGAGGGTGCCCCACACTGCTGGAGGGTGGGGGTGGTGGGAGACATGAGTGGGGGCCTGGTGGGGGCTGCCCATGGTGGCTGGGGGGTGGGGGTGATAGGGGACATGAGTGGGGGCCTGGTGGAGGCTGCCCATGGTGGCTGGGGGGTGGGGGTGATAGGGGACATGAGTGGGGGCCTGGTGGGGGCTGCCCATGGTGGCTGGGGGGTGGGGGTGATAGGGGACATGAGTGGGGGGCTGCCCATGGTGGCTGGGGGGGTTGGGTGGGAGACATGAGTGGGGGCCTGGTGGGGGCTGCCCATGGTGGCTGGTGGGTGGGGGTGATAGGGGACATGAGTGGGGGCCTGGTGGAGGCTGCCCATGGTGGCTGGGGGGTGGGGGTGATAGGGGACATGAGTGGGGGCCTGGTGGAGGCTGCCCATGGTGGCTGGGGGGTGGGGGTGGTGGGAGACATGAGTGGGGGCCTGGTGGGGGCTGCCCATGGTGGCTGGGGGGGTGGGGTGGTGGGAGACATGAGTGGGGGCCTGGTGGAGGCTGCCATTGGTGGCTGGGGGGGGTGGGTGGGAGACATGAGTGGGGGCCTGGTAGGGGCTGCCCATGGTGGCTGGGGGGTGGGGGTGGTGGGAGACATGAGTGGGGGCCTGGTGGAGGCTGCCCCTGCACTGCTGGGGGGTGGCGGTGATAGGGGACATGAGTGGGGGCCTGGTGGGGGCTGCCCATGGTGGCTGGGGGGTGGGGGTGATAGGGGACATGAGTGGGGGCCTGGTGGGGGCTGCCCATGGTGGCTGGCGGGGTGGGTGGGAGACATGAGTGGGGGCCTGGTGGGGGCTGCCCATGGTGGCTGGTGGGTGGGGGTGGTGGGAGACATGAGTGGGGGCCTGGTGGAGGCTGCCCATGGTGACTGGGGGGTGGGGTTGATAGGGGACATGAGTGGGGGCCTGGTGGGGGCTGCCCATGGTGGCTGGGGGGTGGGGGTGATAGGGGACATGAGTGGGGGCCTGGCGGAGGCTGCCCATGGTGGCTGGGGGGTGGGGGTGGTGGGAGACATGAGTGGGGGCCTGGTGGAGGCTGCCCCTGCACTGCTGGGGGGTGGGGGTGATAGGGGACATGGGTGGGAGCCTGGTGGGGGCTGCCCATGGTGTCTGGGGGTGGTGGGGGGGGAGACATGAGTGGGGGCCTGGTGGGGGCTGCCCATGGTGGCTGGGGGTGGGGGTGGTGGGAGACATGAGTGGGGGCCTGGTGGAGGCTGCCCCTGCACTGCTGGGGGGGTGGGGGTGGTGGGAGACATGAGTGGGGGCCTGGTGGAGGCTGCCCATGGTGGCTGGGGGGTGGGGGTGGGTGGGAGACATGAGTGGGGGCCTGGTGGGGGCTGCCCATGGTGGCTGGGGGGTGGGGGTGATAGGGGACATGAGTGGGGGCCTGGTGGAGGCTGCCCATGGTGGCTGGGGGGTGGGGGTGATAGGGGACATGAGTGGGGGCCTGGTGGAGGCTGCCCATGGTGGCTGGGGGGTGGGGGTGGTGGGAGACATGAGTGGGGGCCTGGTGGGGGCTGCCCATGGTGGCTGGCGGAGTGGGGGTGGTGGGAGACATGAGTGGGGGCCTGGTGGGGGCTGCCCATGGTGGCTGGGGGGTGGTGGGAGACATGAGTGGGGGCCTGGTGGGGGCTGCCCATTGTGGCTGGGGGGTGGGGGTGATAGGGGACATGATTGGGGGCCTGGTGGGGGCTGCCCATGGTGGCTGGCGGGGTGGGGTGGTGGGAGACATGAGTGGGGGCTTGGTGGGGGCTGCCCATGTTGGCTGGGGGGGTGGGAGACATGGGTGGGGGCCTGGTGGAGGGTGCCCCACACTGCTGGAGGGTGGGGGTGGTGGGAGACATGAGTGGGGGCCTGGTGGGGGCTGCCCATGGTGGCTGGGGGGTGGGGGTGATAGGGGACATGAGTGGGGGCCTGGTGGAGGCTGCCCATGGTGGCTGGGGGGTGGGGGTGATAGGGGACATGAGTGGGGGCCTGGTGGGGGCTGCCCATGGTGGCTGGGGGGTGGGGGTGATAGGGGACATGAGTGGGGGGCTGCCCATGGTGGCTGGGGGGTTGGGTGGGAGACATGAGTGGGGGCCTGGTGGGGGCTGCCCATGGTGGCTGGTGGGTGGGGGTGATAGGGGACATGAGTGGGGGCCTGGTGGAGGCTGCCCATGGTGGCTGGGGGGTGGGGGTGATAGGGGACATGAGTGGGGGCCTGGTGGAGGCTGCCCATGGTGGCTGGGGGGTGGGGGTGGTGGGAGACATGAGTGGGGGCCTGGTGGAGGCTGCCATTGGTGGCTGGGGGGGTGGGTGGGAGACATGAGTGGGGGCCTGGTAGGGGCTGCCCATGGTGGCTGGGGGGTGGGGGTGGTGGGAGACATGAGTGGGGGCCTGGTGGAGGCTGCCCCTGCACTGCTGGGGGGTGGCGGTGATAGGGGACATGAGTGGGGGCCTGGTGGGGGCTGCCCATGGTGGCTGGGGGGTGGGGGTGATAGGGGACATGAGTGGGGGCCTGGTGGGGGCTGCCCATGGTGGCTGGCGGGGTGGGTGGGAGACATGAGTGGGGGCCTGGTGGGGGCTGCCCATGGTGGCTGGTGGGTGGGGGTGGTGGGAGACATGAGTGGGGGCCTGGTGGAGGCTGCCCATGGTGACTGGGGGGTGGGGTTGATAGGGGACATGAGTGGGGGCCTGGTGGGGGCTGCCCATGGTGGCTGGGGGGTGGGGGTGATAGGGGACATGAGTGGGGGCCTGGCGGAGGCTGCCCATGGTGGCTGGGGGGTGGGGGTGGTGGGAGACATGAGTGGGGGCCTGGTGGAGGCTGCCCCTGCACTGCTGGGGGGTGGGGGTGATAGGGGACATGGGTGGGAGCCTGGTGGGGGCTGCCCATGGTGTCTGGGGGTGGTGGGGGGGGAGACATGAGTGGGGGCCTGGTGGGGGCTGCCCATGGTGGCTGGGGGTGGGGGTGGTGGGAGACATGAGTGGGGGCCTGGTGGAGGCTGCCCCTGCACTGCTGGGGGGGTGGGGGTGGTGGGAGACATGAGTGGGGGCCTGGTGGAGGCTGCCCATGGTGGCTGGGGGGTGGGGGTGGGTGGGAGACATGAGTGGGGGCCTGGTGGGGGCTGCCCATGGTGGCTGGGGGGTGGGGGTGATAGGGGACATGAGTGGGGGCCTGGTGGAGGCTGCCCATGGTGGCTGGGGGGTGGGGGTGGTGGGAGACATGAGTGGGGGCCTGGTGGGGGCTGCCCATGGTGGCTGGCGGAGTGGGGGTGGTGGGAGACATGAGTGGGGGCCTGGTGGGGGCTGCCCATGGTGGCTGGGGGGTGGTGGGAGACATGAGTGGGGGCCTGGTGGGGGCTGCCCATTGTGGCTGGGGGGTGGGGGTGATAGGGGACATGATTGGGGGCCTGGTGGGGGCTGCCCATGGTGGCTGGCGGGGTGGGGTGGTGGGAGACATGAGTGGGGGCTTGGTGGGGGCTGCCCATGTTGGCTGGGGGGGTGGGAGACATGGGTGGGGGCCTGGTGGAGGGTGCCCCACACTGCTGGAGGGTGGGGGTGGTGGGAGACATGAGTGGGGGCCTGGTGGGGGCTGCCCATGGTGGCTGGGGGGTGGGGGTGATAGGGGACATGAGTGGGGGCCTGGTGGAGGCTGCCCATGGTGGCTGGGGGGTGGGGGTGATAGGGGACATGAGTGGGGGCCTGGTGGGGGCTGCCCATGGTGGCTGGGGGGTGGGGGTGATAGGGGACATGAGTGGGGGGCTGCCCATGGTGGCTGGGGGGTTGGGTGGGAGACATGAGTGGGGGCCTGGTGGGGGCTGCCCATGGTGGCTGGTGGGTGGGGGTGATAGGGGACATGAGTGGGGGCCTGGTGGAGGCTGCCCATGGTGGCTGGGGGGTGGGGGTGATAGGGGACATGAGTGGGGGCCTGGTGGAGGCTGCCCATGGTGGCTGGGGGGTGGAGGTGGTGGGAGACATGAGTGGGGGCCTGGTGGGGGCTGCCCATGGTGGCTGGGGGGGTGGGGTGGTGGGAGACATGAGTGGGGGCCTGGTGGAGGCTGCCATTGGTGGCTGGGGGGGTGGGTGGGAGACATGAGTGGGGGCCTGGTAGGGGCTGCCCATGGTGGCTGGGGGGTGGGGGTGGTGGGAGACATGAGTGGGGGCCTGGTGGAGGCTGCCCCTGCACTGCTGGGGGGTGGCGGTGATAGGGGACATGAGTGGGGGCCTGGTGGGGGCTGCCCATGGTGGCTGGGGGGTGGGGGTGATAGGGGACATGAGTGGGGGCCTGGTGGGGGCTGCCCATGGTGGCTGGCGGGGTGGGTGGGAGACATGAGTGGGGGCCTGGTGGGGGCTGCCCATGGTGGCTGGTGGGTGGGGGTGGTGGGAGACATGAGTGGGGGCCTGGTGGAGGCTGCCCATGGTGACTGGGGGGTGGGGTTGATAGGGGACATGAGTGGGGGCCTGGTGGGGGCTGCCCATGGTGGCTGGGGGGTGGGGGTGATAGGGGACATGAGTGGGGGCCTGGCGGAGGCTGCCCATGGTGGCTGGGGGGTGGGGGTGGTGGGAGACATGAGTGGGGGCCTGGTGGAGGCTGCCCCTGCACTGCTGGGGGGTGGGGGTGATAGGGGACATGGGTGGGAGCCTGGTGGGGGCTGCCCATGGTGTCTGGGGGTGGTGGGGGGGGAGACATGAGTGGGGGCCTGGTGGGGGCTGCCCATGGTGGCTGGGGGTGGGGGTGGTGGGAGACATGAGTGGGGGCCTGGTGGAGGCTGCCCCTGCACTGCTGGGGGGGTGGGGGTGGTGGGAGACATGAGTGGGGGCCTGGTGGAGGCTGCCCATGGTGGCTGGGGGGTGGGGGTGGGTGGGAGACATGAGTGGGGGCCTGGTGGGGGCTGCCCATGGTGGCTGGGGGGTGGGGGTGATAGGGGACATGAGTGGGGGCCTGGTGGAGGCTGCCCATGGTGGCTGGGGGGTGGGGGTGATAGGGGACATGAGTGGGGGCCTGGTGGAGGCTGCCCATGGTGGCTGGGGGGTGGGGGTGGTGGGAGACATGAGTGGGGGCCTGGTGGGGGCTGCCCATGGTGGCTGGCGGGGTGGGGGTGGTGGGAGACATGAGTGGGGGCCTGGTGGGGGCTGCCCATGGTGGCTGGGGGGTGGGGGTGGTGGGAGACATGAGTGGGGGCCTGGTGGAGGCTGCCCCTGCACTGCTGGGGGGGTGGGGGTGGTGGGAGACACGAGTGGGGGCCTGGTGGAGGCTGCCCATGGTGGCTGGGGAGTGGGGGTGGGTGGGAGACATGAGTGGGGGCCTGGTGGGGGCTGCCCATGGTGGCTGGGGGGTGGGGGTGATAGGGGACATGATTGGGGGCCTGGTGGGGGCTGCCCATGGTGGCTGGGGGGTGGGGGTGGTGGGAGACATGAGTGGGGGCCTGGTGGAGGCTGCCCCTGCACTGCTGGGGGGTGGGGGTGATAGGGGACATGGGTGGGAGCCTGGTGGGGGCTGCCCATGGTGGCTGGGGGGGGTGATAGGGGACATGGGTGGGAGCCTGGTGGGCGCTGCCCATGGTGGCTGGGGGGATGGGGGGGAGACATGAGTGGGGGCCTGGTGGGGGCTTCCCATGGTGGCTGGGTGGGGGTGGGGGGAGACATGAGTGGGGGCCTGGTGGAGGCTGCCCATGGTGGCTGGGGGGTGGGTGAGAGACATGAATGGGGGCCTGGTGGGGGCTGCCCATGGTGGCTAAGGGGGGGTGGGGGGTGGGAGACATGAGCAGGTGTGCAGGGTAGTCCCCTGTTTTGTGGGCTGCCTGCAGGGGCCGTGGAGGGTGTACAGGGTACACCTGTGAGGACCCACCCAGCCTAATTGCGTGTGATTATTCCCGCGCACCCCTGTAATACACGTACCCAGCCAAATCGCGTGTGATTATTCCCACGCACCCCTGTAATACACGTACCCTGGCTAATCGCGTGTAAAACTTCACGCGTACCCCTATCATACACGTACCCAGCCAAATCGCGTGTGAAAATTCCCGCGCACCCCTGTAATACACGTACCCTGGCTAATCGCGTGTAAAACTTCACGCGTACCCCTATCATACACGTACCCAGCCAAATCGCGTGTGAAAATTCCCGCGCACCCCTGTAATACACGTACCCTGGCTAATCGCGTGTTTAACTTCACCGGTACCCCTGTCATACACGTACCCTGGCTAATCGCATGTAAAACTTCCCGCGTACCCCTGATATTTACGTTACCCGCTTTGCGTTCCTTGTTTGGCAGCCCTGTAAACTGGTCCAGGGTTAGCGCAGCCCTTTGCGATGATTTAGCGATTTTGATGGCTTTTCCTTGCGCGAGGGCGTTCTTGGGGGCGTTACTGGCGCTGCTGTAGGGTCGCTGCGATACTCTGCGCCACGGCTGGTTTGGGAGCCTAAAATCCATGAATACGCTGTGCGCGGAAATCGGTTTTGGCGCACGCGCCTGGCGCAGACAATCGCACGCGGACACTCTGCGCCAGCCGCTTGCGACACTTTTCTGCAAAATTCTATGAATTACCCTGTGTGTTTGATTGTAGCTTTTATGTAGCGTGTTTCCTACTTGAGTTGGTTGTACCGGCTCGCTCGACGTGATACGTGCCTCTTGCAGCAATATTTTACATGGCACAGTTGAGTTCCTGGTCAAGCCATGTAGAGCAACTGCCATATGAAATCCATCCTTACTTGAAAAGCGCCAGCCACACACCTCTTCATGGAGGCAATGTACAGAAAATGTAGCTTCTAAACAGCATGAGAAAGTCATGCTCGCTAACCCAGAATGCATCTGGAAATGTGGGAGCAACACCAAAATGTCAATGTTATTTCGCTTCCACCAATAATGGCAGTCAGGAAGGGCTGAAGGTTCTATCCTACTGCTCCTTTGCCTCCCTGATAGGCAAAGCGCTTTGAAGCCATAGCCCATGGCAGGAGGTGCTACAAAAATGCAAGATAAAATAACATAACATATGAAATTCTGGAAAGCCATCCCTATATGCCACTGTCAGGCTTGGCCTGTTTGAGGGCCGTGGAGGTGTGAAGACCGAACAGTGAAGATAAGGTCAATGCAATGAGATGAGAGGGTGTGCTGTAGGGATTATCCCTGTTATCTGTGAGAACTATCAATGGGAAGCATGAGAAAGGAGTGGTGGGAGAGGGGGGGTGTTACTTTTGTATGGGTGGAGCAGCGGCATAACACTTGCAGCGGGCCCCACTATAATAAGACTCGCAAAGCCTGTCACCACAGTTAGCAGGGGGTCCCCAGATGTTGTGCTTTGCCACTGGGTGCAGTTTGTCTGCGGTGGGGGGGGGGGCGGGGTGGGGTGGAGAAGTGGTGGATTGAGAACTCTTCGTTCCTAATCACTGTAGCTCTGGGGATTGATGGATAGGGTTCTCCCATACATTGATGGAGATTATGTCACTCTCACTTCCCACCAATGCACACACTGATGCCATTTTAAGGCTAGACTCTCCCCTACCCACCATCACATGTAAACCCCCGATTGGGTTTCCAGTGTTAAAGGTTCTGCAAACAATCTCGAGTTCAGTCTGTGGCATGTACCCTTTTCTCACACCTGACTGCATTAGTCAGCCAATGGACCCCCTGACTACACCTGTAGACTGTGTAGTCACTGCTGGAAGTCAGCAATGCTGTTTGTGTTTCAAGAAATAAATAGCAGAAAAACAAACACTGCATATCATAGCATAATAGAACGCAATGTGACAGACCATAATGTAACGAAATATAGATCAAATAATGTAAGGGAATAAAACGTGGCATGACCTTGTAATGTAAAGTAAAATGACTTCATATGACAAAAATGATATATGCAGAATCATAAGCCAGTGTACTATAAGAAAGTGCAAAAAAGCCCCAGGCAAGTGGCCAAAGCCGCCAGGCAAGAGGCCCCCTGGTACAAATGTCCCTTTTCCATGATGGCTCACTTTCCATTGTGGGCCAGGTCAGTAACGAAGGAAAGTACAGAATCCAACTGCTGTGTTATACTCCGGCGTGTCAGGGTGCAGCTGGCCTGGGGTGAGGGCTCGTGCAGAGCCAGGGCTTCCCATTGCTGCGCATGCGTGTGACATGCAGCGCAGCAATGTGCAAGGACCTGACTGCCTGACGGACGGTCCGACACCTCACCCTGCTGTTGCTGTGTCTACCACCTGCCACTGCAGCAGCGCGGGCAGTAGACCCAGCACAGCATCTTACAACTGTCAGCACCGTGGCTGTGCACGGTCCGGAGAGGTACCCGGCCGCATGGCCTGCTGAGAGCAACGATTTGTGTGGGGGCCGGACGTGGGACCCCTTCGGCAGCTTGTCGTGGGGGAGTCCCGCACCGCTGGGGCCCTGGGGGTCCTGCTACGCCAGTGCCTCCTCTTCCCGAATAGCCTTCCTGTCCTGACATCCCAACACCTGCAGAAACAAGACAGGACGCTACATTGCCCAATACGCAATGCAGCCTTTCTGCAGAACAAGACCTTTTTTTGTTTACGAATGGAGTCTGGGGAATGGATTTCTTTGTTCCCGTTGCTGATAGGCCTAAAGAGAAATTAATATAACCTTTCCACTCTCTCCATGGCGTGGCTCTAGAGAAAAACTGCGCCACCCAAGCACCAGCCAAGCACTAAATTTTGGGGAACCAAATAGACTCACAGTTTGGTATCTAAACGGAAATGTTGTCACCTGTGCAATAACGCTGGATAAATGGAGCTCCTTGACAACCAATGTTGATTTTTTTTACAAACAAAATAATAATAATTAACATTACAACACCCTAGTGGTGTTTCCACAATCCTGATTGGTCAATCTGTGGACTATACAAACTGGTACAGCCCGGAGATTGAATATAAGCCAGAGTTTAATTGATCCTGGTTACCACCGCCGCCGCCGCCACCGTCGCCCATTAAAACACACTTACCACCTTTCTTTCAATGAAAGTGTTCATCTTCATGAAGCTGTGTCCCATTACGGAACTTAAACAGTTAAAAATCTGTGTGCAGCGTTGCCGCGGAAAAGAGAACTCCACAAACACTTTAGTTTTCATCAGTGTGAGCGTGACTGACGTGTTCCCCTCACGGAAGGTAAGGGAAGGAACGGTTAATGTTTAAGCTCTGGCAATAATTTATGTGCCTCATTGCGGTGTGAGCAGACATAACATAGCTCAGCCCCTTCACGAAAGTTAACAAAATGAAAGCTTTCTTTTAAACTCCCTGCGTTGCTGTCCGAGCACATATAACGTGTCCTCTCAACGAAACTAATAAAGGAAAACTTTCTTTTCAGCTCCATAACAGTGCAATACAAGCACTGCAAACAAGGAAACAGAAACATCTACGAACCAAAGTAAGCAATCATTATAGTAGTTCCCACCTACTGAATGTTAATTAGACGCTCGTTTTGTGATATAAACAAATCAATTTAAATTTATATTTAAAACAACTAACTTTGTCCCTGCACTGCTCTGCCCGATTTAAAAAAAAAAACTACTTGCAAATGCAGTTGCTTTCCATATTTAAACACTCCACCCTAATGCTAATTACCTCCCAATACCTTTAAAAAAAACCACAACCAAAAAAAGTCTGTAGAATAGCAGCTTCCACTTTCTTCTCCTACGCTGTGTGTATTTTTACTACAATGACAGAAACTAAAATACATGTTTTTCTTTACAAAACTACTCTTTCCACCCTCTAGCCCGTTTCCCAATAAAAATGAATTTCTGGGGCATTCATTAGTCTATCTTTTTTCTAATGTAATTAAACACTGGGGTGTTCTAATAGCTTTACAAACCTGCAATTTGGGCCATACCGGGCATTATGGTCCCTCATACCTCGTTAATGGCCCTCTCTTCGCTCGACCCATTAACTCGGTGTTCAGGACCCATAACGTCTGGTACGGCCCTCGCTGCAGGTCTATAAAGATATACTATTGACTGTTTTATTGTTTTTCTGGGAGCAATTATGTTCAACATTACATTTGATTTGGCTTGTTATTTATACAAGGCATAATGATGTAATGGGTAGCACAGCACTGAAAGAGGATGGAATAAAGGCTGTAAGAGAATTGCTTTCAAGCTCAATCGAAAAGTGAGAAGATGGTGAATCCTGTGGACCTCTTCTTGAAGGACTTTTCAGAGTTTAACAATGTGGATCTGGAAACACGGCACCAGAGCTGATGTTTGGGGCGGCTGAGATCAGGTATTTGTTTTTAGAGCAGAGGATATTCCCGGGGCTGTACATTTCACTTCATCATGATAGTAGATAGGCGCAAGGACATATACGAGACATTGAACATTATACAGGCAGCCAGCATAGCCTTCTTGAGGTGAGCAAGGTATGAGCCCACGGATGGGAATTGGTTGTTATCCCTGCAGCTGTAACTTGTATAACCTGAAGATGCTGTAAAGGGTTTTGGTTGACATCAATTAAAAGAACCTTACAATATTCACTTGTATCCCTGATAATTGCTTGTGCTAAAGTAGTACAACTTACCTGTGACATAAACAGAAGGACTTGGTGCAATAGCATTAGATGGAAACTATAAAGACTGTCAATGGCATTGGCTTGTGAGAACATCAATACGGTGGTGTTCACTATTACACCTTGCGATTTTACATGATCTCAAGTCGGTATTTAAGACTGAGAAATAGGAATGTGGAGTTAGAGAGCTTGTAATTTAGCTTTCATTTGATGGGTGTAAAGTGAAAGGAATTCTGCCTTTGATTGGTTTAAGCCAAGCCAATAGCCCCTCTTCCAGGTCTCTGAGATGTTGTGATTTATTTTGTCATTGAGATTTCATGTGAGTAGGAACCATATCTGCGTTTTGTCTTGGTTTATTATGCGGTCACTGTCAGCTCAGGGAGTTCTTTTCCCCGATGCAAGGTGGTGCACAATAAAGCACTTTTATTTTAGGTTCAATTTGGTGAGGCCTCCAACCCTTTCTCGCACCAAACCCCAACAAATACCCTGTGTCACCAACATACTAGGAAGCAGGCCGGTGTGTAGTAAAATATTGATTTATTTATTGTGTCACCAACGCACTAGGAAGCAGGCCGGTGTGTAGTAAAAAATATATTTGTATGTATTTAATTATTTATTTAATATGTGACACAATGCTAACATCAGCCGCCAATGCTGTGGCAACACCTAAGATCACACAATTGGGGCATTCCGAGTAGGGCGCAAAGGGATACCAGGCACCGTTCAGGACATCGGTGCCAATAAACCCTTTGCACCCTACTACGAGGTCCCTTTGCGGCCCCGTCCTTAACGCCTGCTTTTACCAGGCTTTATGGACGGGATCCGCAAAGGGATTCAGAGCTAATAACGGTACCGTACTTTACAGTACCGTTATTAGCACCCTCCCCATTCCCATTGAGCCCTGTGTGGGCTCAAATGGGAATGGGAATTGACATTTTCAATGGGGACTTACTGGTCCCGCAAAGTTCGGACTAGACCGTTAAGTCCCCATTGAACGAGGGCGGACACGGTACCAGTAATGGTGCTAGTCATGGCGCTAATAGGGCCATGACTAGCACCAACCAACTAGCACCAACCTAGCAACAACCTCGGAATGAGGGCCAATAACTTGGTTATATAAAACAACAGGTGAAATTTTGAAACATGCGATAATAGCTTACACAGATTTCTTTTCAATGTAACCAATAGAAAACGTTCCCAATACCATATCATACAAGATCCACAGAAATTTCCTAATTTGAAACAATACTTTTCTCCATGCAACCCCCACCATCCAGGACTCAATTAAATATGACCCCTTTGATTGAAAGCCAAGGTGCACAATGGAAAAATCGTTTTGCTTCTGATTTAAAAAGGTGCTGTTTGTAAAAGGAATTCAATGGGAAAAATCGTTTTGGGCTCGTTAGGAGGGAAAAAGGAACTCAAATGTAAATCGTTTTTAAACACACTTGAAAATAAAAAGCAGGAATTGAAATGTGGTGTTTTGTGGATTACTTCCTTTTGAGATGATGGACACTCCCCCCTTTCTATGTGGAAGGCAAGGATTTCAGAGACAGTCAACCAGGTCTTTATGGGCTATACCAGCTCTAAGACACCGGGCATGAGCTATTGTTAGTTTCCAATTCTAACAACCCTCATCCTGTGATTTTCTATATGGGAATTAATTGATTTACTTTACTCAAATGTGCTAAAGGTCAATACAGTTTCCTCCCTCCCCACACTTTAATAGAAAGGTTTAAGGATGGCTGCTCCCAACACAATGCAATTTCAACAGAGAGGGTGGTTTTCTATGGGGGAATACGTTTGAGTGAGATTTAATAATTTGTGCGAAGGGCCTACCCAGTTTCACCCCCCTTCTACCCAGTACTGAAAAGGGATAAAGGCAGGTGGCTCCCCATGCAATTGATGGCTTTGGGATATCTACTTACATGGGAGGCTTTGGTCAGGGAAAACAGCATGGCTCCTCTGAGGACAGCACAGGTCTGGTCAAGGGCTTTCAGTCAAGGATTTTCTCCTGCACCCAGACTCCTTCTGCTCCTCTGATTTGGGTCCCAGCTAGCTTCTCTATATCCCAGCCATTGTCTCCAATGCAAGGATTGAGGCCTCTCTGCTATGCTAGTTGTTCCTCACAAGAGTCCAGCAGCAGCTCTCTCCCCGAATAATTCACAAAAAGCCCAGTTCTGAGGCAAACCCAGACTTTTCTCGGGCAAGTGACACAGCAACCTTGTCATCATTCCTGCAGTCAGGATTGGCTAGCATGTTCCCTTCACCTCCCACCAGAACGCCCACTGGCTGCTGACAGGACCAGAGATTGAGAGATATGTATGATGCAGGCTAAGGGAGGGGAATAGATACATTATTTCAAATTGATATGGATTTGAGCATCTTTTGTTCTGAAACAACTCATACTGCAACAACTTCCTTGGTATTTCAAATAACCCCATGATGATATGTATATTTATATATATATGGGTTCAATATTTTACGGTGAATCTGGCATACTAATTTTACTTCAGCGCGCCCTTCCTGAGGGAGTTACCATTTTTTGCGGTTTTCTGGTGTGCCGAAATATCTAAAAATGAGACCATTTCCCATTTATACCTCGTTTTCATGATCTACCCCTGTGCCAACTCTCCCATTGCTCAGGTGTATGTAAATGTCAAAATCCTACTTTTCCACGTAACTTAAACTATGTACATCACACAAATTTTGTTTTTACAGGGTCACAGTGGGCTTTTTCTCCTGTTTAATTTGAACACAGGATGGGCTCTACTGGACACACGCTGCTCCTCTTATTAAGGAAAAACTGTATTCAATGTTTAATCAATGCAAAGCATCACATCCCCTCAGTAGATAGGTTTCAATTTCCCTGAAAACATGTGACCAGCCATCTGGTGTTTATCTTCACATGTCCTTCTTTCTTGGCTCCAAAGGCCTTGCTCATTGTTTAATGTATAGTTTTATGGAAAGCTCGACCTCAATGTTACTTCTGCAGGACCTGTTATCAGCAACTAATTGACAACCAGACATCTTTCTCCTAGACAGCCCAAACCAACAGTCATGGGTCACCGTTTCGTTTCAGTGGAAATGCCCCTTTGCATCCATGCTTTTCAAAATACAGCTTCAATTTCTATTTTGTCCATGTGTAATTTCTTTCTTTAATATAACAGTTGGAATAACATGAGTATCACAATGCTCCGAGTAGGCCTCTCCTTTTAAATTATGCAATTTAAATGTTGACAAGTAAGTGTTTTCATTTGTGACAAATGCAAAGTGCTTGTCTTCACTTTGGATTTCTGGATCACAGTCTCACGTTTCATAAATATAAGGTACACACTGCTTTCTGTCGCTTTAAGTAGAAAGTTTTGCTTTCCATGTATTTAGGAAACAGAATTTTCTGCCACATATGTCTTTTGCCATGCATTGGGCACATCCACCACTTTTAAGTTTTCAGGCACATTTTCCTTCACTCAAGAGCCTGTTCATTTTGGTACAGTTGAAAGAAGCCCATTTCTGGCCATGTCCTAGGCCTTAAGTCAGAAACAGATGTGTTTTTGGACTGCCCTGCTTTTTCCAATGGGTAGCACCAGTCAGCTTCACTCTTAAATACTGGCCTGGCCTGGTCTTTTTTCGACATTCAGGGGCTATATTTTACCCCACAATATAACCCATATAATTATGGAAAGACACAGACAACCTAAACCGGAAGTCATAGTTGGGCTGAATGTAGAGATTAAAGAGAGTTGGCAAAAGGCACAGTGTTGAATTTCTTTCAATCAAAGATTTAAGGGCTACAGGTCCCATAATTAATATGGTATTGCCCCAAAATCTTGAATAAGAAAAATGTATGGTAGATTTAATCGCATTTCAAATGTATTAAAATTTCGAACAGCCGAAGATTTTGATGAAATCTACCATAAAGTACCATTGTAGCGTACAGTGGTACGGGGGTTGCAGAGGTGTCCCCTGCTTCCTGTACAATGAAGTTGTAAAAATAAAGAGCACCCTGTGATGCCGGTTCCCAGCCACATAAGTGAAGGCAACCGGTGTTGCAGGGAGATGGGGTAGTCGGTGGCACACAATGAGGTGTGCCAACAACAGGTAAGTAAGGGGGTGGGTAGGGGATCGGGTTAGGGGATGTGCCTGAAATCACGTGTGATTTCACCACAGCACACATTTCGAATTCACCATTTTCTAATTCAAAATTGTGCGCTGCGGTAAAACCATGTAGACTCAATTAATATAGCAGAGAAAACCAGGTAAAGACACATTCGAGAGCTCCCAAAGTATACAACGGCCTACTAACAACAACTGGGCTTGTACTTATCCCTCTACACCCACACCGAGCAAGGCATCAAGCTGTGTGTGATGCATCAGCGTGTGTATTTTCTCAGGGCGTAATGTCCTCACATGCAACTCTATAGTATTCCCAACAAACAAAGTCTTCAGAATAAAGGTTGAACTGGAAGCTTATGCCTTGGTTTTAAATGCTGCATGGTCTATTGTTTCATCAGCAGCATTTCAGTCATGAAAATTCTTCATGTGTTCCTTTTTGCAGTGCTGCCATTCTATGGCAGGGGCTCACCTTGTGAGGATTTATGTACATTCCCACAGGAAGAAATTGAAATGAAATAGTGTAAAGAAACCTGGATGGTCCTGATGACCTGAAAATCATAGGTCCTGTCTCGTGCCAACGGCTGGGGAGGGCAGAGGAGCCCAGCTTTAGTTAAACAGTGATTGTGTCAGCTGCACAGCTTTGACAGGGTGGTTTCCACCAAAAGGGCAGATTCTTTTAGTGTACTGCAGTGTTTTGGTGCATGAGATGGCTTTTCAATTGTAGAGGGAGGATAGCTCAGGGGCGACGCGAAGACACTGCAGTGTAGCACAGGTTCGTATCCCGATCCTGCCGTTTAGAAACCAGTCGCTGGCATTAAGCCAGTTATAAATAAACAATGTAATTATATTATTATTATGACTGCCTTCACAAGGTCTAAGTAACAAGTGTCACATACCTAAATGCAAATATAACAATGCAGATCCTCGTGCAGCCAAAGCTCACACCACATCTGTGCATTTGGCCAGGACTCACAATATTTACTGTTCCTACTTGCCTGTTACATTAGTGGGATGCTCGTTGCAACACAGTGGCTTCGGCAGTGTCTTCTCCACCGAAAGCATATAGTACAGGATGAGTTTGCTGGGTGTACCGTACACATAATCGATTAGTTCAGCATATGCCTGACATACGATGCATCATTTGCTGCGATGCAAGGCCCGTTCTCTCTGCAAGTGGCTTCAGGGAATGTATTACCATTGACAGTCTCAGCTAAAAAGCACAAAATGTTTGTTAGGAGTCACAAATGATGCATTTTGCTATTCTCAGGAGCTGTGCTTAAAAGGTAGTTCTCAAAGACACTGGGAATAGAGTACTGTGTACACCATGGCTTTACACTGCACAGTATCGCTTTGCACAGTCGTTAGAACTATGGCCTCCATGACTAATAATGTTTCTTATAAAAACAATAAATAACAAGAAACCAAGAATAAAAGCAAAACGAGGTACTCTCAATAGTGTCCACTGCACACTGTGGCAAGATAGCCTTGATGGAGGGGAGCAAAACATGATGCCCAGGTGATTGAGGGGTTCGCCCAGGTGATTGAGGGGTTCACCCAGAGTGATTGAGGGGTTCACCAGGATTGGACCTTGTTTCCTAATCAATTGTGCGTACAAAAGGCGTGTGATCATGTCTACCAACATGACGGGTGCCTGAAAGCCGGTATGCTTCAAATTATGCCTATGTCACATTGCCCCCACCCCACACCCCCCACAAACCCTCAGCGTGTTTTGTCAGCCATGGCAAGGGTGTGCAGGTGCTTAGTGAATGGTGACATGATAAACAGAGAAAAACTGGGGTCAAAATAGCTTTGAAATGTCCGAAAAAGGGGGAAAGGAAACAATCATGCTATTTTGATCAGAAGAAAGCTTTTATTATATCTTTACAAAAAGGAGTTGACTTCATCCTAGTTTGAAAATAAATGTGCATAGTCTTCACTGTGAATTCCTCATATTCACAATTCACTCAATCTTACATATTGAAACCTTCACTCTGTCCATGTCGTTCATATATATCAATGGCCTATTTGTATTGAATGCCCACTGATAGTGCAAAATATCAATGAATGTAACGTTATCCTGTAACCTTTCCTATTCTTGGCATTAGTATCCTCTACACATGTTTCACCAGAATGGCTCACCAGGAGAAATGGTCTAGTATCACTCACCAATGTCCCATCATTAGATTGCTGCTTTTTTCCATAGTGCTTTTCTCAATCATTCATTTGCTGGTATTCTATTGTCAGAAAAGTTGAAATTCAGTGTTATAATAAGCTTCTCTGTTGCACTTTGTGTCATGATTATTGCATTAAAAGAAACGTTTTCTAGTACTGACCTTCTGGTTCTTTGATGGTAGCATGTATTATTGGAAGTTTTTTCATAATCCTTCAACTGTAAAAAGTATAGTATGTCTTCTTTAGAACATTATATATGTGTAGCTGTGAAATCTGTTGCTTAGAGCAAGATGTGCAAATGTTGCTCTATGGTATGGTAGTAGAAAAATCAAAGCCACGGGAATGCAATTATTAAAATAGGAAGTGGAACTCGTGCCTAAAATTAGACAAAATGAAAGCTCTGAAGATTCACAAACGTGATTGCAAATGAAAGGAGCGTTGAGAATGCGCTCATTTCATGTGCTCGTATTGCTCTTATTGCTGTTATCTTCAGGTGTGAGCATTTTAGGAGGGGCTTGTGAATTGGGCTGCTCTTTTTTTGGGCGCAAGTGATCAGATGTGCTAGCAAATCTCATGGCGTGCTCTAAAGAAAACATCTGGCCCGATGTGGTTCCTTCTACGAGTCACTCAGTACATCGGCAATGTGTTGCAGTCTGCAAAAACACTTTCACAATGCTGACCTCATTGCTGAAAAAGCTGCAGCGAATGTGTGGAGCAGGCAGAGCTCTGGCCATTGTGGTGGAATGGAACAAATTGATCCATCTGGGGGCAACTTGTAATCTCTGACCTAGGAGTGAAAGGTCGACCCCACAGTTGGCATCCTTATGGGGGCGTTCTGGTAATGAGGTATTTAGTGAGCGATCTTGTGGTACTGTGCAAGACACACAATGGAGGAGTCCTTGGGCAAATGCCTACCAGGCAGAATTCCGCTCCGGTGCCCGTGGATAGTACTTGAGGGCCACAGTGGCAAAAAGAGAGCTCATATGATAGCTTATGGAAGAGTAGCAGGGAACAGAAACAGATTATTACAGCAATAAAATGCAAAAGCATGCAACAACCTAACCCATGCCACCAAACGAGACATTTGCATAGTCTATTGAGCTGATATATGAATTTCTTTTCACTATGAGCTCACATCTCCTGGCAAGACATGCTCTCCTGCCTCTGAGAGGTAACTGCAGCTTGTTAATCTTATCTTCCCTGTGCACCTGCATGACGCCAACCTTCTATAGATGTCTCTGAGGCATCCTTGAGTGCTACTGGCCGCCTTCCTCCAGTGCTCAGCACTCTGTGCTTGACCATCACTTCACTTCTCCCTCAGTATCCCACACAAATCCAAGCTTGTTCTGGCCTGAGCCACCTCTTAGCACTACGACTTTCAAGCAAAGTCATCCTTCTCCATTGTGGTAGCCCGCCTAAAGGCTGTAGCCTCATAATATTGTCTGTTAGTGCTTTAGTCTCCAGGCTGAACAGGCAAGAGGAAATCTAATACTAACGGACAGCAGCCCGTGCATCATTGTTTGTGGTGGCTTCACCTTTTTAATGGCAGCGCGCATGGATCCAGGTGGGTTGCTCCTTTACCTTGACATTGGCATTCGTAGTGAGCAATACCTGGTACAGCCACTTCCAACAAGGGGCCAATGCCATTCATCACTGGTGCACCTTCACGTAGACCAAGGCAACTGCTTTCAGTGAGTGGCATGGATTCCTTCACTTGTGAGTGGATAGATCTCATGCAGGCCATGGGTTTTCCACAGTGCTCCAGTTGGTCAAATGGGGACTCGTGTGGGTGATGAGGGAAGAAGCCTGGGCTGTCCCATCAGGGTGAACTGGATGGACCCCAGCCGGCCCATAAGACTGGGGGGCTCCAAACAGCCCTTTAAGATGAGCAGCAGCACCCTCGAGATAGATGGGGATGCAGATGCATACAGATTTGTATTCTTGCATCAAATAATAATGACAACTGATTTGTTTGGTAAAGGAAGTCCGTTTAATGACAAGTACAAAAACAGAGAGTTCAATGAACATCAGGAACCGTTCGATCTTCCTTTTCGCTTTAACCCCAATTAATTTCAGAAACACAACAACATTTATACCAAAAACTCATCATCATTGACATGTAATCTTAAAAACCTAACATGCAATTCGATTGGTTATAGGAAGGTAACTTTAATATAGGTACTACATCTGTATATGGTAACTGGGTGAGGGGATTGGATAGACAACGTCAGGTGGGGCAACTAAGCCCTTCCTCAAACTGGCCACTGTAAATGTCACAAAAAGTATGACATCTCATTGGCTCTACTCTCTATAGGACCCTAGATTACATAGTCCACTATGATTGGGTTGGCACTGAGCCCACACATATGTTTCCACTTGTGCTAGCAGCATGCAGAATAATTGGCCAGGTGCAGGGAGTAAGTCTGGACCCCAGCTTCCCTCCAATTTATGTGACAACCACTCATCACCTTAGTGGCCGTGTGTCATTTACTGCCTTGCAGTTTGGCCTTGAGTCTGCTGATTGGTCTGAGAAAGTTAAGGAGGATGGGTATGATAAGGCTCCATGCGTAGGTGTGAAAGTGTCATCCCTTTCTGCCTGCCTTGCCGCGTGACTAGGACACGTGAAATCGGCCTCTTCTTCATGCAATTTCGTGTATTTGATTTACTTCTGTCAGTCATTTACCTTCTGCGGCTTATCTCGACCTTGCTGAACAGGAGACTCTTGTTATTTTTCTCTTAATTCGTAGGCATTGCTAGTCTATTCCAGTCTGACCTTGGTTTCTTTGCATGGTTACCTTCAGCATGATTTCTCTCCGTCTTTAATTCTGGAATTGTTAGTTGAGGCCCTCTCCTCTTGAGACCTTTAGTAACCTCGATTCGATTCTGCTCATGTTCCTAGTGGATTTTCACTCATCGATAAAGTGCTTTTGAGGTAGATATGTATAGATGGCATTTGCGGCAATCTATTTTACTATTACCCTTAAGCAAACTTTCACAATTCCTTTGCTTCTTGCTGTTCCTTGCGTATCTACACGTTTAAACTGGCTTAATGTCTTCATCGTGTATATGGCATAAGTTTCTCCATCTTGAACTCAACTGCTTCACCTTAGGCTCAAGACGTCACTTATCCATGGTATTTCGCCTCTTTATCAGCATTCTTAGGTCATTGTATTTTATATGTGTGTCAGTTCGATTTCTCATGACATAACCAGTCGTCTTCTCTTAGTATCTTCTTGGCTTCTTTGGGTATTCCATTCTGACAACTGTCCTTTTGTCGTGTCTGTGGATATGGATTTCTCAGGGGTACCTTGCTGTCCAGGTTTGCTTAGGTGTCGGTACTCCAATTGGTACTGTTCTTCCGATAGGCACTGGGCAGAGCCCAACTGCGGCTCTCTGCTGGTTCATCTGTTCTTCATACGTCACATATTTTGTCGTGAACGTTCCTGGCACTTCGAAGGGGTGGCTGGGGTGCGGCTGATGTCTGGCCCTTCCTCTTCACTACCCCTCTGGGTGATTCATCAAGCACTCCTACTTCCTTCTTTGCATCTACCTTTCTGTCCTCCTCTGGATCTGGACATCTAGGTCTGCAGAAATGTTCCTTTGGGGTCCATATCTTTATCACTTCGTTTAAACATCCTGCTGTTCTTACGTGCTCATCTGTGTTCTATGTCATTAGTTGACATTCTCCTTTTGGATTGCAATAGATCAATTTTCCCACATATTTTCTATGTTTCTTCGGATACCGAAACTTTGTTCCTTCTGGTGCATAAATGCTGGCCTTCACAAAGTCTCTTATTTCTTCATCAGTCAGGTCTTTGGGTTTCCATCCTGCCTCAACGTAAATCATGATTTTCATCCCTATGGCCTTTTTCACAGTTTTCTGGCACTGAGAGATTATTATCTTGATAACACAGAATCCAAGCAATATCATCACCAACAGGGCTCCTACGATTTTGAATGCATCTGCCATCCATTGGAGAACCCATGAAAACAGTGATCCAAACCAACTGTCATCATCAACTTTGTCAACTTCATCAATGATCTGATACTGTGGTTTCGTCAGCATACCATGGCTTCTGTTAAGGTTCAATTTTCGTCATCCTGAGATGGTATAAATGTGCAAAATGATTCCCTGATTTTTGCACAAACACCTCCATCCATAGCTGTGATCATGTCTAGGACATATCTGTTCTGGAGAGTCATTAGTTGAATAGCTCTTAATTCTTCCTTGATTGCATTGAATCCCTTTATTGTTGTGTTGATGGTCTGCAGTAATTCCCATCTGGTTATCTGCAACCATTTAGTATTTGCTCCAATCTGAACTCTTGGCCTCAGGATTGCTGTTGACACTGATGAGGTCAAGCTGAACAACCTGTGTTCATATGGGATTGCATGAAAGGCTTCTTCTGATTTGGCAGAGAAGTAATTCTCTCTCTTCATTCAGCTCATCAGCTCCACAGATCTCTTCTCCCTCATGTGAGCATCTGCTTTCGGGAAACTGTCAATATTCAGGTCACCTTTTGGAATCACCAATGCCGGAACATGGACATTCACCAATGTGCATTTTCCTCCCCAACTCTTTGGCAACCTAATATATGCTTTGGATCCACATGCCCAATAATGATCCATGATCACTGCAGTACCATGTGTCATTCCTGTGGCATCGAAGATTTGTCCACAGTTCTTATTTTCTACCATTTTTCTTGTACCATTCTTTCTGAAGCACAGTTTGGCATTATCCAATTGCACTATCTGTAGGGGTCCTCCTCTGTCTTCAACCCATGTTAGTAGTCTTGCCAGTCTCGGCCATAATGGTTTGCATATCCTAAGTGCATTTTCAATGGTTTCCTTATAGTGTCCAATGATCATCCATGCACTGCAGATCAATACTCCTTTCTCCCATCCGTATGGTGAAAGCTCTGTTCCCCAGATTTGCATTTGGCCTCTGTTCTTCCATCTTTGCATTTCTTCTGGAGATTTCCCTTGGACGTTCATGTCCTTGTTTGTTTCCCCTCTGATCTCTGCTCCTTTAACTCCAGGCTTTCCATATCACAATGTTCTTTGTTTTGACATTGTTCTTGTCTTTATGTCTTGTACATAATCATTTTCATCTGGATCCGTCGCTTCAGTTGCCCATTTGAGTGAAGCATCACTTCCCATGAACTGACCTCTGGTTCTACACATTGCTATGTGTGACAGAAAGTGTGCTGTCTGCACATCTACTTCAACAGCTACGAAGATCTTTGACTTCCCCATGCTGCAAGGTAGGAGTGCACACACAAAGCATTCTTCCTCTGAAGTTTGTCTTCCAACTTCCTTCATGTGTTGGTACCATATGTTGTTGCCCAAATGTGCTGTGCTGCCCAAGTAATCGTTCAATTCATTATTGTCTTCTAGTGTGCTCCTTCTAATTCTTAGGGTCTTCCTGTAGTTTGCTATAACCACATCCTTAAACACATCTGTATAGCTTCTTCTTGCTGGATGATTCTCAGGCATCTTCATCAATGATCCAGCATATTTGTCTGTATTATTTGAGTAGGAGAAAGTCCACAAAGTCTTTGTTTATCCCGCTGGTTATTTCTGGCTCTGTTTATAAACGTCCATATTGATTCTGCCAGTATCTCAGCACTTGATTATATTGTAGGGTTTAAGCTTGACCTCTTTGTCATTGGGTCAAGCAGGCTTGTCATTGCTGTCTCTGTTCACTCTCTAGAGTTTTTTGTCTCTTTAAAAGTTCAGCTTCCTCCATCTGTCTCTAAACTTCTCTTGGTGTGGAACTTCTCATCGTTGTTTGTCCGAGCTTTCCCCATTCTCTGGGATGTGAACGTCTTGACACTAGACCAGGTGTGTATGTACTCATTGTTTGTGTATGTGTACCTTCTCGGTTTTTCTTTGCTGACCCTGTCTCCGGGCGTTGCAATTAATTTGTTACCCCAATTCCGTGTGTGTGTCATTATTTATCACATCCATCTCAAGTTTAGTCACCCGATCATTCTTTCTAGGAACTGGAATGACTATGTAAGGTCTGGTTACCTTTGTAGGTTGCATGCGTACATCATTAGGTGGGTGCACGGGAACCAGAACACTTTGTGCACCAATGAAAAATGGAGTTCTAATCGTCAATGACAGTAATATGATAATGAATACTATCCATATGTAAGCAATACACCTGTAAGTAAATTTACAGCATTTGTTCCTTGGCCAATATGTACGTCTCTCCTCATGTGAGAGAACAATGTTGCTGCTCTGGTTTCCCATCTAAATCATTTAAGGAAGAAAAACTAACTTTAATACATGCTAACATTTGCCATTTTCTATCTGGATGCTGTTGTCTTTGTTTGCAAGTTACACATGCTAAACTGTTTATCCTTTTTGTCTGAATAATAGACTGTCTCTTGTCTCTGGAAACAGTTCCTTTCTCTAGAAACAAAGGTTCCAAATGAGGCAATAAGTTTGGCAAGTCTTTTAATTTTCGTGTTCAAAATAGACCAGTTCCCAGTCAATGGGCCTCATTACACGTTATGCGGTAAACCATGGTGTTATTAGCACCATGGTTGCTGCCGGTACCATACCGGTACCAACATGGAGAAAAGGGGAATTACCACCCCATTCCAAGGTTGGCGGGGCGGTAATTCCCCCTTTCTCCATGGCCCTTCCCCATTCCCATTTTTGCCCCATAGGGCTCAATTGGAATGGGGAAGGAGCAAATTACGGTACTGCAAATTGCGGTACAGTAATTGGCACCAAGGTCCCTTTGCGGGTCCCAACTTTAACGGCTGGTCTACACCAGCCGTTAAGGTCGGGTCCTGCAAAGGGACCTCGTAGTAAGGCGGTAAGGGTTTACCGGTACCGGTGCCCTTACCGGTACCGGTAAACCCTTACCGCCTACCGTGTAATGAGGCCCAATGTCTCTTATCTGTTTCGCTCCAGATGACATGTTGTTCCTTTTTGTCAGCTTAAACAAGAGCAAAGTTGTTGGCGACACCTTCATGATCTGTCCCTCGATGGAATGTTTACGATCTTCTCTGGTGATTCTGTTGTTAATATAAAGTTCGACCTGCATGATGATACCATGCAGGAGCATGCTCATCTGCTCAGAGTTCGCTGGAACATGAGAACATCAACACTGGCATATCTCCCCACAAGTTCTGGAAAGTCTTCGATTAAGCGAAAGAACAAAATTGCTAGCTAATCTGCTATCTTCTCATGACAGGGACATTTGTCTTGTCCTTGCTGTATTCCGGAAGCAAAAGAAACTGCTCTGCAATCACTGTGAGCAGCCTACTTATTGTCTTTTCATTTTCAGGATCTTGAAGAAACTGTTATGCTTGTGATTCTTCCCACCAACGATGGGTACGACCTCTATACTAACTCAAAATCAATCAGTATGTCTTTGGTGAGGTCACTATTGCGTGACACCACGAGTAAGACCAAATAAGGCTTCTGTATTGAAAGAGTCAGGATACTGTATTCTTTTCCAATTTACATGTCCTCGATCAAAATCTGGCATATATTTTCTTTTCAAGGCTTCAGCGTGCCTCAGTCCAAAGTCTAAAATCAACAAGCTATTTTTGTGGCTTATGGGTGCAATTCTTCTTCTTCACCCTGCAACTAGGATGCACGGAGTGTCAGTGTTTTTATGTCCCTTTTTTCCCTTATTTTTATCAAAGGAAGTGTCCAAGACTAGGCCACAACTTGCACAAAATGTTCCTTGCCTTTGCTTTGCAGATCATGCGTCCTTCTTCCTCGTCATGGATCTCGTCTGCACGTGCTGTGGTTCTTCCCCGTTGTCTGTAGTTTCTACGTGGTGGGGTGCGGGCAGAGGGTCTTCTCTGATGTATGGCTTGATGACGCCCAGAACGATCCAATCTCTCCTTCCCTGTAGCTTGACTGCAGAGGGTGTGATGTCCTCCACTCTAAAGGAGCCGTTGAAGTTCGGCTTGTCCGACTTTTTTTGTGTGGTTTTTCACCAGGACTGTGTCCCCAGGGAATATGGGAGGTATGTGTAATTTCGGAACTGCGTTTGTTGTAGTATCTCCTTCTGTGTTCTGTGCTGCCCTGCACCCTTCTTGTAATCGCTGCAGCTGCCCTGAAATGACAGTAAGACAAGATGTCATGCAATTCAAGTAGTTTTGCATTTCCAATCCTAACACTTCTCCTGTTGGCTAGGCATCAAATCTACCTCTATTTTGAGGTGTCAATGGCATGTGCATCCTTCTACCTGTCACAATTTCATGCAGCATGAGATGATAGTCAGAACCTGGCTGGTTTCTGAGTGCATACAGTGCCAGTGGAAGACAGTGTAGCCATCCCTTCTTCAGAGTAAGCTTCAACTTGGCTATCCTTTCTTTTAACAAGCCGTTGAGCTTCTCGCAAATGTCATTCCCTTGAGGATGATACTCCGAGGAAAACTTGTGCTTTACACCAAGCAACAAGCTAATCTGCTCAAATACTGCATTAACAAAATGACAATTGTCTGATCTCATGACTTCACACACTCCCCATCTGGAAAACACCTCCCTCACCAAGAATTTGGCCGCACAGGTAGAGTCTGGGTGTGTGCATGGACCTGCTTCAATCCATCTAGAGAATGGACACACCACAACAATTAGATACCTTTACCCATTACATACTTGAATCATGTAGACATAGTCGATATGCAAGTGCTGAAAAGGGCCATTAGGCCTTGGTATAACTCCTCTAATTACACGTAGTTCATGCCCAGCCATGAACTGCTGGCAAATTATACAGTTCACCATAAAAAATGCAACGTGTTCTGCCAAGTTCAGTATGAACCAGTCTTCAGCAATCGTTGCTGCTAGATTCTCCTTTGTCATGTGCACTGGATAGTGTAACTGTTCCAGTGCTATCTTCAGTAATACTATAGGTATCACCGGTTTACTAGTGCTGTCTTGTCGCCACAAGCTCTCAGAAGGGTTTAAAGAACACCCTTGTCGCTTCCATAGGTTCTTTTCTTCCTGTGGTGCCTCCCCTTGAAGCTCTTTCAACTGAGTTATTGACATATTGCTATAGCCTTCCGGCTCGCTTCGTGCAACGATCATTCTCTCATGCACATCAGTTATTTCCACATTCCTTATTATCTCATCTTTGGTTGCCACACGTTTGGCTTCAGTGTCTGCTGCTTGATTTCCACATGAGATAAAATAAAATCTGTCCCTTTCGTGTGGGCAGTGCATTTCACGACCGCTATGCCCACTAGCAGTTGTAGTGCCTTAATGAACCTGTCCAATAAGGCTGCGTGCTGTCCTGGTGTGCCATCCGCTCAGAGGTAGCCCCTCCTTTTCCAGCGCGCTAAGCCTGCGTGCACTGTCAATGTCACATAGGTGGAGTCACTGTACACTGTCACTTCCTGGTCTGTGTGACTCTCGAGTGCTAGTATCAATGCCAATAATTCTGCAGCTTGTGCTGAATAATGTGAGGGTAATCATGCACTAACAGTACTCAAAATTCCCCATTTGCCGTGTGTTTCACCACAGCGGCGCCTGTATATCTTTGTCCATCATTTTGATCGATCCTCAAAGAACCATCTACGAAGACGATTTATCCTCCTGCCAATGCATTTTCTTTTACTCTGGGAATCTCATCATAGAATTCTTCATAGTTCGCACAATCATGTATTGGCTCTCCTTCAGTGACTGAGCTATAAACATAGCTGGGTTCACTATTTTGCATCAAATTATTTGTATCGTTGGATTTGCTATGATCACTCTGAGATGTCAATGTGCTTTTTGGTTTCTCTAAAATGGCAAATAGTGCGTGCTCGACGAACAACGTCATTGGGCATCCCATCACAATGGTTGTTGCCTTCTCTATGGCGAACACAGCGGCAGCTAATCTTTGTTCGCACGGGAAGTGACCCCTCATCACTGGGTCTAAATTCCCACTGTAGTATGCAAGTGGCTTGTACCCCAGCGTGGTTCTCGGTGTGAGTACTGCCATCATAACACTGCCATTCATGTGTGAAAACAGGTAGAATTCCTCTCCATAATTGGGAATCCCTAAAATGGGTGCCGTGCAAATGGCCTATTTTAGTTCAACAAACCCTTCTTCCATGTTCTCGGTCCACACCATTTTTTCTTTCATTGCCTGTGCTTTCATCAAGGCTTGTAACAAAGGTCTGGTATAGGAACTGTAGTCAAAGACCCCATTCCCTGACATAGTTGCATATTTCGAGAAAACTCTTCATTTGTTTTATCGTGTGTGGCTTGGCTGTCTTTGAAATGGCCTCAACTCGTTCAGGGGTAACCCTTTTCCCCTCGTGTGAGATTAGCTGGCCTATATACAGCACTTCTTGTTGACAATATTGTAACTCCTCCTTGTCAACTTTATATCCTTTCTCAGCCAGTGTAGTCAATAGCTGAATAGAATTGTGTCTGTCCTTTTCCTCTGTCATGCTGCAAATTAGGATGTCATCCACGTATTGTAAGACAATACTCTCTAGTGCAATATTGCTCAAGTCCATCTGCAGGACTCTGTTGAAAATCGAAGGAGACTTACAGTACCCTTGAGGCAGTCTTGTGCTTTTCAGACAAACTTGTCTGAACATAAACGATGTGAGATCTTGTGAGTCTTTGTGCAATGGGATTGAGAAAAATGCATTTTTCAAGTCAATCACTGTGAAATACCTTGCTTCAACAGGTATATTACATAGGATTGTGGACGGGTTAGGGACTAGAGGGAACTCGGCCTTGACTATCTGGTTTAATGGTCGTAAATCTTGGATTAAACGCCAAGACACTCCTTTTGATTTCTTGACAGGGTACACTGACGTATTACAGGGTGACTCTGACGTCACTAAGATGCCCCGCTCCATCATGGCAGAGATTGTCTTAAAGATCCCTTCATCTGCTTCCCTAGACATGGGATACTGTCATGCTTTTGGTAAAATTGCTCCTGGTTTCAATTTAATCTTCACTTCTCCGACTCCTTTCAATAAGCCTACATCATAGGAGCCTGTGGTCCATACTGAGACAAGGACCTTTGCCATGTCGTCCTCAAAATATTCAGGACGTTTTTGTGCCAGCATCATTCTCTGAAGCACTTCTCTTTTGATCCTTTTTACCAAATAGATGAGATTAACCTCAACAGTTATCTCATCTTCACTTGTTTGTTCTTCAAACAGATCGTTATCCGTGATGTCAGTCAATCTGTAACTGTCCCCAATGGCAATTACTGCACACCTTTATCTGCCTTCATCATCACACCCGTCAAGCAGAACCATTTCTCTTTGGACTATGGCTGCTTGTATTGTCAAGGGAAACACTTGTCCTATTCCTCATGCATAGGTATTCTTGGTCTGAATAAAAACTCACTGGGGTTCTCATGCTTTTGTCTGCAAGGCCTGGTAGCCATGACATTAATATGCGCACTCCATAAACAAATATTTCTGGTTCCAATGGAAAAGCTCTCATAGCCGTTTGTCCACCGTATGCTCTAATCCTTTCGCATACGTTCAAATAATGCATTCCTGGAGTTGAACATAATATGCCCTTCTCTCTGAACGAGATTGTCATGTTTAACTTTGTCATTACGTCTCATCCCAATATATTCACCGGGGCTTGCTTTGAATATGGGAGGGGCACACTCATGTCATATTCCCTTGTGGAGACTGGAAGTTCTTTTGTAAAAGGAACACGACTTGTTGCTCCTGTGAAGCCCTGAGTATTTATGGCATTGCTGGAGAATGAAAACTTACCTTCACGTATAGACGAGTGTGTCGCACCAGTGTCAACTAAGAAATAATATTCTTTATCCCCTATACAGATATCTACCCTTGGTTCCTGGTGATGGTTCGGTGTCACTGTAGAATAGAACACCTCAGGTCTCCCAGTGAGCTGTCCTAGTCTATATATAATATTGTCCCATTATGAGTGAACGGATTTCCCCCGTCACTTGTGGCATTTCTCACCAAAGAATTCAGTATCTGTCCTGTACCTGTTGTTTGCGACAGTTGCATCGGCGACTGTTGAGACTGTCCCTGTGGAAAATGTGTTACATTCTGGGATTGCAAACTTTGCTGCACTCCCGGTGCACCATGTGATTCTGTGCAACTCCATTTCCACCCTGCTGCGAGAAAGCAGATGGACTCACTATCCCTCCTCTTGTGAGATGTTCATTTTTCACAATGCTTTGAGTTCTACATGTGCGTGCTAGATGGCCTGTCATTCCACACGTCCAACATATTAACAGTGGTCTGATCATTTGCCCATTTTACATACCCTGGTTTCCATTTTGCATATTTTGAAAACCTCCCTGATTGTGCTGCCATCCTCTTCCTCAAAGGCTTCTTCCCCTTTGGTAAAGCCTATTATTGTTTTGAGCAAACTGTCTGTGGCTATTGGCCTGCTGCATGTTTGATCCATCTGTATTAATTATCATTGCCCCCTCAATGGCATACTTTGATAATTTTTTCTGCACCAATTTAGCCTCTTCACCTTTCCGTGCAGCGTCCTTTGTGCAATTCTTTTCTTGCAGCAGCCTGCAACAGTGCACGATTGTCAGCTGTATTTCAGACCATGTTTTTGCCTCTATCCCTAACAATTGCCTGAGCTGCTTCTGTACCTGTTCTGGCAGCCCTTGACACAATACATGATGAAACACGGTTATAGATTTCCCTCAAGATTAATGAGTTTCCAGCACCCAGGCGTCTTGGAAATTCGGAATGTAAAGCAAAGCATCATCTGACTCCATCTTGCGTGACATTAAAGCTTCCATATCAGAAGTGTCCAGGTATAGCACTCGAATCACTTTCCATACCACGGTTCTGCAATTGTTAAATGGTGCTCCGTCATGCGCGGTATTAACCGTAGTCACCCCTGGGTAACCTGCTCGTGCCCACACATCGTCAGCTCTATCACCAAGTATGGCAATTAAAAGACCCTAATGTCCCTTATAGCTAACATGTTTCCTCCTGTCATTTTTTCTAACTCATGTATCAACTTTTTGGCTCCCAATGTCAACATTGGAAGCTTATTTTTCAGGTTTTCTCTGTCCATATGAGGCCAATGTATATATTGTGGTCTTGTTCCTCCTTTTTCTAGTAAAGGGAACTGTGACACATGACACTCCTTTTCCCCTCTCATAATTTTTCTGTCTACCACAGGGGTAATATTCCCACATCGCCGTCTACCTTGTAATGTCCTCACATAGGGTGGTGGAGACACCCCCCTCTGACCATATGATACTCCTTTATGCCAATCTGATCGTGTGGCTGATTCTGATGTCTTAGGCACAAACCCACTAGAATCTGACCATCTAACTCCCTTTCCCCTAGAGAAGCGTTTTTCGCATCTTCTCTCATATTCTCTTTCTTCACATTCTTCTCTTTCTGCGTCTGCCATTGTCTGTGGCCAACTTGTGCAACTTCTCTCATCCTCCTCATTTCTGGTTAGGGTCAGCCTATCTAATGGCAGCTCTCTATTTCTGCTACTTCGTGAGGCGTCCTTAGTATCATACAACTGAGTGCTCTCCAGACGCTCACACTCTTCTTTCCCTTGGGGTACCTGTTCTAACCCCATCTCATCATATATTCTATCGATTGTCTCCCCGATGATTCTGGTGTCGAAGTCATCTTCTATATTTGCCCTAGACGTACCTGGTACTAAATCGTACTCAGGGAAGAATTCTATATCTTCCCAGCCAACTACTGGATCGGGTTTTTTAACCTCTCTTTCCAGATATTTAAGATCCTGTGCTCTCTGTCTTCGTTTACATTCTATGTCGTCATCAAACTCTCTACGCTTCCTCGCTTTCTCTCTGACCCTATCTTCTTCGTGTTTCCTCACATCTCTTCATTCATTTGCCCTTTCCATTTCCTCATCCCTTCCTCCTTTTATTCTCTTCTCCCGTATCTATTGTTCTTCTTCTTCTATTCTCCTTTGTTCTATTCTATCTCGATCATCAGCTGTTCTCTGCTTGTGATCGCGTTTTCTCTGTTCTTCTGCCTTTTCATGTTTTCTGACTTGTTCATCATGATACAGCTGCTCTTGTTTCTGTCTATCCTTTTTCTAAGCTACTTCGTCTCTTGATCGTTTTTTCTTTTCCTTCTCTTTTCTTTCTAAGTCATCTTGTTCTCCCTTTTGTCTCATATCCTCAATGCTTTTACCATCGAGTTTCATTAAAATCTGACCTCCAATCCATTTGTTCTGTGTGAATGCCATCTCATCAGTCCTATCCTCATCTCCTTCCATCTCTTTCCCTCTCTTCCAATATCTAGAGATGTACTTCCTTGTATTTGGTCCCCTTTTTCCTTTTTGTGCCTCTCCTTGTCCCTCAGGACTTTAGAGGTAATATCTCTTTCTCTGTCCTTTTCTGGGCTTTCGTCACTACTTTGCGTAGGTGACTCATATGACAGGTTGTTATATACCGTGACTGCTTTAAGTTCCCCTAGAGGGTACAATCCTTCGTCTTTACTAGCTTCACTTTTTGTTTCAGGCGGGGCGGGTGGCGCAGAAGGCTCTTTACCCACCTCTGTGCATACATTCAGTATCCAATATAATGGTGGCTCCTCCTCCTTTTCTTGTTGGTACATTTTCCAAAGCTCTAAACTAGCTAGGCATTTGTCTAACTTTATTCCCGTGTATGTGGTGTGTAAATATGTCGTCATGTGGTGTAGAACCATTTTAGATAGCGATCCACCTTGGGGCCATGGCATAAACATTTTGTTTGTGGTTCCTTTATCCCATTCTGCACTATACTGTTTAAGCTTAGGTGCATGATTTGTCAGCTATCTGCACATGTGTGCCAATGGGGTAATGTCTTCCATGCTCAACCTGTTTATTTTATCCTCTATACAACACTTTATTATACTTTACTTTTCACAACCACTATCAACAATATGAGCGAGCACCAATCGTTGCAAGCTCCAATCCCGTTTTTCAACAAAATATCACTGTTACTTTTTTTAACTACAGCCATCAATATATGCCATGCAACCTCATATTATCATACTCGTGCAATTTTCATACTATTTTTATTTCTTTTTACCCTATAGTGTTACAAATAAAAAACATGAAGCAGACAAGACAGACTCCGGCCGGCTACACAAATCTTATGCCATCTGCTTCCTCAGATGCATTCTGCCCCTAATTTTATTTCCGACATGGAATTCAATCCCATTTCTTTCAGATCGTCTTTAATCGATTCTGGTCTTCTACGTCATCCTATCAATTCAGGACCTTAAATGAAGGCTTCTTCTAGCACTCTTTAAAACCTAGGAAACTGGGCGTATACTCTTTACCTCGGTCATTCCCGGTATCTCTCTCTATTGCTCAGCCATCCTCGAGTCAATATTTTCCCCTTATATATATATTATACTCTTATTATGATGTTATTTTTGTCCCACCTCCATCCGTTACCTTTCCTTACCTGTTTCAAGGCCTACAACTTTTTTGCCAAAGCATTCAGTCTTTTTCACTCACCGTTCGCGTTTTTTTCCTCTCCGGACGCTCGGGATCACTGCCTCTGTCTGCTGCTCGTCCGATCGGCTACTCGTAGAAGTGGAAAGGGATTTTTGGGTGAAAGCAAATGTTCCTTCAGACATCACCTGCTGGGTTTTTAATTAAACAAGCCACTGTCTATGGGGAGCTTCTCGTTCTATCAGCCGGATGGCAAAGGACTCGTGATATTGCAGAGGATCCGAAGTTACTTATGTCGAGGGCCAATGGGTGTCTTATCTAATCTAACCATCCTCTGCTACCAAGTGAGCTGGATAGACCCCAGCCGGCCTATAAGTCTGGAGGGTCTCCAATCAGCCCTTTAAGATGAGCAGCAGCACCCTCGAGATAGATGGGGATGCAGATGTGTACTCTTGCATCAAATAATAATGACAACTGAATAGTTTGGCAATGGGAGTCCGTTTAATGACAACTACAAAAAACGGGGCGTTCAATGAACATCAGCAACCGCTCGATCTTCCTTCTCGCTTAAACTCCAATTCATTTCAGAAAAACAACAACATTTATACCAAAAACTCGTCATCATTGACGTATAATCTCAAAAACCTAACATGCAACTTGATTGGTTATAGGAAGGTACCTTTAATATAGGTACTATATCTGTATATGGTAACGGGGAGAGGGGATTGGATAATAATATCAGGTGGGGCAACTAAGCCCTTCCTTCAAACTGGCCACTGTAACCGTCATAAAACGTATGACGTCCCATTGGCTCTACCCTCTATAGGACCCTAGATTACATGGGCCACTATGATTGGGTTGGCACTGAGCCCACACATATGCTTCCACTTGCGCTAGCAGCATGCAGAATAATTGGCCAGGTGCAGGGAGTAAGTCTGCACCCCAGCTTCCCTCCAATTTATGTGACAACCACTCATCACCTCAGTGGCCGTGTGTCAATTACTGCCTTGTAGTTTGGCCTTGAGTCTGCTTCTTGGTCTGAGAAAGTTAAGGAGGATGGGTACGATAAGGTTCCATGCGTAGGTGTCAAAGTCTCATCCTTTTCTGCCTGCCTTGCCTTGACTAGAACACCGTGAAATGGACCTCTTCTTCATGCAATTTCGTGTATTTGATTTACTTCTGTCAGTCGTTTACCATCTGTAGATTATCTCGACCTTGCTGAACAGGAGACTCTTGGTATTTTTCTCTTAAATCGTATGCATTGCTGGTCTATTCCAGTCTGACCCGACCTTGGCTTCTTTGCATGGTTACCTTCAGCAGGATTTCTCTCTGTCCTTAATTCTGGAATTGTTAGCTGAGGCTGCTCATGTGCATAGTGGATTTACACTCATCTATAAAGTGCTTTTGAGGTAGATATGTATAGTTAGCGCTTGCCGCAATCCATTTTACTATTAAGCATAAGGAAGCTTTCACAATTTCTTTGCTTCTTGCAGTTCCCTGCGTATGTACACGTTTAAACTGACTTAATGTCTTCATTGTGCATATGGCATATGTTTCTCCATCTTGAACTCAACTGCTTCACCTTAGGCTCAAGATGTCACTTATCCATGGTATTTCGTCTCTTTATCAGCATTCTTAGGTCATTATATTCTATATGTGCGTCAGTTCGATTTCTCATGACGTCACCAGTCGTCTTCTCTTAGTATCTTCTTGGCTTCTTCAGTTATTCCATTCTGACAACCGTCCTTTTGTCGTGTCTCTAAATATGGATTTCTCAGTGGGTACCTTGCTGTCCAGGTTTGCTTAGGTGTCGGTACTCCAATTGGTGCTGTTCTTCCGATAGGCACTGGGCAGAGCCCAACTGCGGCTCTCTGCTGGTTTATCTGTTCTTCATACGTCACATATTTTGGCGTGAATGTTCCTGGCACTTCGAAGGGCATGGCTGGGGCGCAGCTGATGTCTGGCACTTCCTCTTCAAGGGTTTCATGAAAACTTGAACCAGGTGTGCTGCTTTTTGTGCTTCGAATATTCAACAGTGGCAATGGTAAGGGATCTGGCCACTTGAGGCCAAGTCCTGCACATTTACAATTTGGCCAAAAAAGTGTGTTCCACGGTCGCTGCTAATACACACGAGGGCTCCAAATCGGGGTACAATGTCGCTTACTACTGTTGCAGTGCCTTCTTTTCAGCAGGGGTATACCTCAAGTCAGCCAGAAAAGGTTTGTACAATAACCAGCACATACTCACAGCCATAACAGCTTTGCAGTCGGATGAATTCAACCTGGACATTGATGAATGGTCCCAGGGGTGAGGGGGCGCTCCTGAGGTTGTGTTCACTGTTTTGCCTGCCTGTGTTACGTTTCTAACAAATAACACATTGTTTGCCACACATTTGAGCAATGGAGGAAAGGTCTGGTGCAAAAGAACGTGGCCAATGGATGAGATCTCATCCCCGTTGCCTGGTAGGCTCTGTGATAAATGTGTGCCAAGCAGTACACTACCTTTGGTGTGACGAGGCAACCACGTTCATCCCACCAAAGGTTACCTTGGTGTGATGAGCATGGTTGCCTTGAAAGATAAAGATGTTGTCTTATCATTATAATTGTTCTTTTATAATGCACTTAATACCAACAAGTGGTTTTTAAGGTGTGATCGGGATTCAAACCTGTGTTGCCGCGTTGTCTGGCTTTGAAGACAAACGGGTTGCCCCTCAGCTATCCTTCCTCCCCAAACATAGTACAGGCAATATACCATAGACCAAGAGCTTTCGCAAGATTTTGGAGCTGCATTCTGTTTAATGGTGAGCTCTGGTAGTGAGGAAAATGGGGTTTATGCCTGACTCGTTATTATTATGAATATGCATTCTCATTTAGCGCTTGAAACAGTCACCTCTTTTGCAGTATCATCCACTTACGGGTTTAAGGGGCTTGAAGGATGCATACTTGACTATGGGAATTTGTTTTGGTGGCATGAGGGCATCTGTTGGGCGGAGATGTATGTATTGTTTTTGATGGGAGAGTCTGCCCATGTGACTGCCCAAAATGATATGCAAGACCAAAGGCATAACACAAATTAGTCTTGATGGTAGCACTCGGCTGGTCAGCAACTTGGGAGAGAACACATTTGGTAGTTGGGCACTGTGACGAATCCTGGGACATTGTCACCTCTTCCCAAGGGGAGCCACCCCCTTTGGCACTAGAGAGGTGAGCCCTCGACACTCAACACCCCCTAGGGGACAGGGTAAGCGGTATCCCTTTGGATGCAACTCCCCCTTAAGGGACAGGAAATCCTCAGAGATGGATATAAGTCACCATCCCCTCTCCCCCAGACACTAACCGCGTTCTGGAATTTACAGTTGCTAAGTGTTTTGATAACCCCATCCACCCTTTAACCACGGAAGTCTTGGCTTCTGTAACCCCCTTTTCCCAATCGCCACGCAAGACGACGGATAGACAAATTAAACAATCCGCTTGTGGAGGGTCCAGGAAAAAAACAATCACGAGAGAAAGTCTGCAGTGCAGAGCTTAACCACGTTGTGGAGATCACAGTGGGAGAAGCTGTCGAGTGAGAACGCCAGCCTCAGTGCGCGGGGCCATGGCATGGACTGACAGAGTGCAGCGAGGCAAGTCATGTGGTGGCCGCAGCAGCCCAAGGAGATGGTGAGAGCAGGGACCACAAACCCCGGAGGACCAGGCATGTGTTCTGGTGGTAAGCTTCCTGACCGCTGCTGCACCTAGCAAGCGGGTGAAGAAACCCGCTGGAGAGCAACGTGTAACCCAGCTGACAAGTCGCATAAACTGCTCCATGATGAGAGGAGAGCCCAGGCAACCTGACGCCCCTCTCACGGAGCACCTCCTTCAGCAATCAGGTACACAGTGGCAGCAGTGGAAAGGGAGGCGGGCGGACGAGCCAAAGTGGGGAGAGGTTGGGAGAACCACGGAGTGGGGACAGGCTGAAAGAACCCCAGAGTAGGAGTTAGAAAGAGACAAACCCCAGAGTAGGGGAACAAGGAAGAAGGAAATCTCACAGTAGGGTGAGGAAGAGGAAATCCCAGGGTAAGGAGTGAGCAAGAGGAACTCCCCAAAGAGGAGGGGAGACGGAAGAAGCCCCGGAGTGGGGATAACATAGAGAGAGGACACCAGAGTGGGGGAGGGGCGAGAAGGAGGAGCAGCCTAGGGAGGGAAGATATAGAAGAAATCCCGGAGTGGGGAGAACAGAGCGAGAGGACACCAGAGTGGGGGAGGGGCGAGAAGGAGGAGCAGCCTAGGGAGGGAAGATATAGAAGAAATCCCGGATTGGGGAGAACAGAGAAGGAGAATCCCATACTGGGATCTAAGAATGAGGAAAGCCCCAGAGTAGGGAGAGAGGAGGATTGGACCCCAGAATGGGAAGAGATCAGCAGGATCCCAAAGGAAGGAGAAAGAAGGACGATATTCCCGATGGGAGCGAGAGACTGAACAACATCAAGAACTGTAGGGCAAGACACAAAAAGGACTGGATTGGAGGGCCTGCCTAATATTCCAGTCACTAACTATACAATTTGAGCTACAAAATCTAGGCAAGGGCCTTTGATAAAGAGGGATATGGTTAGGCGTCAGAAGTCAGCAGCCATCCCTTTCTATGGTAAGTACCCCAAATTCCTCGTTTTCTTGTTTTTTGTTGTTTTCATTTACCAGATGGGGAGAGTGGTAGTCTAGACTAGCATTACAGATAGGGGACTTTAATTATGTTCTGAAATACTGGCATCCTTATTAGTTTGGGCTAATAGGCGACAGGGTCACATATAAACTGAAACTATTGCATTCAAGTACAGATAGGGAGAAATGGCATATGAGTAGGGGCACAAAGCTTCACAGTGCTGTTTGGTTACTAGGCCACCCCTTGGCTGCGCACGGCCATGCTAATCCCTATGGCCATTCCCTCCCAATTCCTGCCCCTCCCTGCCCAAAACACCTCCTCATGGGAACTCTTTCAGCGCGCTTTAATGAAGCCTTACCATCAAACTTTGCACTTAAAGTGTCTGCCATTCTTTTTACAAATCAGTCTTCTGAGAGTTAATGAGTGAATTGGAGCTGTAAGCACGCTACTGGTGCAATAAAAATGTCTGAACCAGGTCTACCCTCAGCCAGTCCGTTTATAAGCACTATGTGTGTCCTTCACTAAAGTCATGTTAAAAACAAGCATTGTCAAAGGCGATAGTTTGGGCTTCTGTATAATTATTAAGCTTTTTCCAGGCTCTGTTATTATATGCCTAGGTGCTCGCACAATTTTGCACCTACTACTATTAAAGGCCATTTACTAACACTATGGTAGTGCCTGGCAAGTGCCTTTCCCATGCCTACACAAAAGCCCAAACTGCTGGCATTGCCAATGCTTGTTTTCCTTTTGTTATATATTAGGGACTGAGCACACAGGTTTAGGGAAAGATTAGTTTTGACTTGGGAAGAAATTAATAAAGGCCAACTGTCAGAGTCGTGATTCTGACCTACCACAGCACGTTCTATGTCAGTTTGGGGAGAATAGACAGCATATTCGGCAACTAACGTCCTTTGTCATCACGAAAACAGCACTCATAAACAAAACTAATACAATCAGTTCTGGCTCAGGGCACAGCAAAGGCATATTTTCTTGATTCTACAGGTTCATCAGTAGTAGCTGCACAGTCATGGGGCTCGACGTTAGTTGGACCGGGTAACAGAGATGCAGGGTTTTTTTTAGAACAAGGCAGCATGTCAGCCTAATATAACATTGCATGGTTGAGTAAGCATGAACATGAAATGTGTTGTGTTTCATTTCCAATAGCAGCACAGTTATGGCTTGTGGTACTGCACCCTGAAGTGAGGAACCCAAAACAATACATTCACACTGATGCGCCACAAGTGGTGTGTAGTGACAGACCTGAGGCAAAGGGGGAAGCCTGCAACAAATGGGTCAAGTGTTTGGCTATAATATGTGAACAGGCAGTGCTTTTCACCTTGTTTGTGAAGCAGAACTACCAGCATAAACCCATGCTCCTCATGCCAATGCAAAATAAAACTTTTGGTTGTAATCTAAAAGACCTAGGGCTGGCTCATTGGTGTTTTACTGTGGGAAACGCATCTGTGGACCATGCTAGAGGTTCCGGTGTCTTTAATTTCATTAGTTCTTGTAAAGGTTTGACCAGAAGTGCAAAACCCAATATCCATTGACAATAGTATCCCGTCATACCTAGAAATAAAGGTTTCTATGTTATTGTATAGGGTGATGTTACCTTTGTGGTAGATCTAGCCCGAGGGGTGCACGAGGACTTATGGGTCCTAAAGACAGAGTTAAAGGCTCAGGTGCAGTGAGGGCATTTAACAAGGACTTCAGGGCTTACAACTGCCCACATTACCGGACGACATTGTCTATGAAGCTATTATGTGCAACAGCATGGGAGGTAAAAAAGAAAGAAAAAAAATGCAATCTGCATGGAGTCGTTGCTGGGAACCAGCTAATTTCAAAATTGATAAAATTGGAGGTCACAACAAAACCAGACAAAGCCCTGCTATCCACCCCCTTTGGGCACAGCCCTCCTGGACAGATTTCACCCTTCTCTCTCCTAATGATCTCTCAGACACACTTGCTTCAATAAAACCCACTACTTACACAGACAACTTCTTCTCAGAGTCCCTCATTAAACAAATCACTGGCCCAGCACTTAACACACTCCTCAGTATTGTGAATGCCTCCCTCAGACAAGGTGCATTCCCAGACATGTTAAAGACAGGTCTCAGACAACCCCTTTTAAAAACAGATGCTTGACCCAGAATACCTGGCCAACTACACACCCATCACAAGCCTCCCATTCATCGGGAAGCTTATTGAGAAAGTAGTTGTGACCCAACTACTTGCCAAAATTGTCAAGCTTGCCCCCTCTGCGATTACCAGTCTGGCTTCCATCCCAAATGGAGCACTGAGACTGCAACCATCCAAGTGGTGGGCAATGCGCTCAGAATCATCTTGTGCCTCCTAGCTCTCTTAGACCTCTCCGCTTCCTTTGGCACAGTTGATCACCAAATACTCCTCTCACTCCTCGGCGAAAGGTTGGCCTTCTCTGGAAATTTCCTAAAATGGTTTGCATCTTAGCTATCCGGTAGGCACCAAGTCATACAAATGGGCTAATTCAGATCCAACCCACTCCCAGTCGTGTGTGGGGCCCCCAAGGTTCCATTCTCTCCCCAATCATCTTCAATCTATACATGGAACGCTTGTGAACTCCTAAATGACACCAACATAACTATCCATCAGTACACTATACCTTAAGGTCAGTGTCCCCCAGGGCATTGCTCACTTCCACGGATGCCTGGCTACTATCCAAACATAGATGTCAAAGGCTTACCTTAAACTGAACCCGACCAAGACCGAATTTGTCCACAACAACTCATGCAACAATGGCTGGATGACATGCACTTTAAAGGATTCACTCCTTAGCAGTCAAACTCAGCCAAATCCCTGGGCTTCATTGTTGACAGGAGCCTTTCCTTCCAGAAGCACATAACCAAAAAAGGCACAAACTGCATGGCTAGAGATCAATCAAAATACGCTGCAAAATCAAACCCTTTATTGTCCCGATCGAATTGCATACAGTGGTCCAAGAGCCCATTATCTCACACATTTATGGGGAAAATTCCCTCCTTACTGGGCTTCCAGCCACACACATAGCTCCCCTTAAAGCAGCACACCACACTCCAGCCCGCCTTATTACAAGTGCCCCTAAATGTGATCATATCTCTACAACGCTACAAATGTTTCATTGGCTCCTCCTCCTCACCAGGATCATACTCAAAACTGCATGTATTACCTACAAAGCAGCCTAAAATGGAACATCAACATACTTGGTGGCTAAACCCCACACCTCTGGAGGCTCTCACACCTCACATAGCAAAGCTTTCAAAAGGTTGGAGTCAAAGGTATCCTGTAAAGAGAAAACTCGTAAGCAGTCCTTCTCCTGCCATGCCCTGACCATCTGGATCTCGATCCTGATAGAGGCTCGAAATGCCCCTACTATCCTCTAGTTCCACAAAACACAAAAAAAAAGTTACTCTTTCAACAATACCTGCAGTGCGAATAAAAATCCCTCTCTCCTTCTACCAACAGTACTGCATTACTCTATAATTCTGGCACAATCCTCTTGTAAAGTGCTCTGCTGCTCTTGAGCTAGGTTTGCACTTTACGAAATAAAATAAAATAACATACATGCTCTGTCACAATGGTGATCCCCTTTCATCTGAGTGTAATTAATACTGGGGAGTCTAAGGCAGTCGCTGGAAGGGGTCCACACAGATTTGAATGAGCTCTGTGTTGTGAATATGCACCACTTCATTGTCCAGTGAGGACCATGAGCGGTCCGGGAACAGCTTTGTGGTCTGGGGGTGGAGAAGAATCATCCTGCAGGGTTGCTAATTCCGCTTCTGTATTGCTAACAGGGATTTCAAGGAACACTTCACCAGGGGTATAATATATGGTGCAATTGAATTTACATAAAATATGTTCTCACCCTAACATATTAACTGGGGAAAGAGTTCTCAATAACGACATATTTATCTGTGAGAGGATCTTGTGAGTCTGATACAGATTTAGTGACAGGATGTGCTACAGGTGTATTGGAAATACAAACAGCATTAATAGTGGCGGAAGAAAGAGGAATAGTTGGAAACATTCACAGATGTACTAGCTCCCGTATCTACTAAACACACAAAAGGCTGCCCTTCTGTGACAAATTGGACCTAAGGAACATTTTGCCCAATGGGTATCAGGGGACTCATGATAAAGTTATTTCTCTGGCTGTCCTAATACTGATGTTCATTTGAGGCACTCAGTGTCATGCTGTTTGACAGTTAAGCCAGTGCACTTGGGCTAGGGAATCTGGTGGATCTGAGAGTGCGATCGAAATGTTTGTTGGGGTCTGTTGTGACATTCGTTCTTCCAGTGACCCTCCAATTTACAATAATTACAGGCTGTGTGGCTTACTCCATCTTCTCCACCCTCTCGTGCCTCCCTGTTGAAATTCTCACCCTCCCATCTGGTACTTCCTGCCTGCTGCTCTTTTTCACCATTTAGCAAGCCCCGTCCACCTGGTGCCTTCCTGCTGGCCGCTCTTTTTCACCACTTAGCAAGCCCTGCCCACCTGGTGCCTTCTTGCTTGCCGCTCTTTTTCCCTACTTAAGGAGCCCCACCCACCTGGTGCCTTCCTGCTTGCCGCTCTTTTTCCCCTACTTAAAGAGCCCTCCAGCCTCTTTTCCTTTGCAGATGGGGAGCAGGTGCAAGTGGATCTAGGCCACCTGGCCTAAGCCCCACCACCTGCTGCCTTCCTGCTTGCCACTCTTTTTCCCTACTTAAGGAGCCCCGCCCACCTGTGCCTTCCTGCTTGCCGCTCTTTTTCCCTACTTAAGGAGCCCTCCAGCCTCTTTTCCTTTGCAGATGGGGAGCAGGTGCAAGTGGATCTAGGTCACCTGGCCTAAGCACCACCCACCTTCTTAGCCCTGCCTCTTCCTTCCTGCTGTTAACTATTAGTTCAAGGGCCTCTCTGGCACGGGCATCCTAAGTGAAGGGCAGACGAGGAAAACGGAAAATCCTGTTTGGACCTGTTCGGACCAGGAGGATCCAGGGCCCAACCCCCTGCTCAGACAGCAGGTAAACATGCACCAACATGTGTTACTCCCTCTGTGCCCACAGGCCATCCCCACCCCCTCTGGTCCCCCATGTTGTTCCCTTGTGCCCCCACCATTCTCGCACACAGGCGTTGCCTGTTTTGCTTGATTCTTCTACCCTGCGCCCCCTCTCACCCCTCAAGCCTACTTCTGCAGGAGTCTGTCCTGATAAATTCTGGTTTTACCATCACCGTCTTGTGGCCAATGCTGGATTTGACTTTTATGGACTTTATTCACGGCGCATCACCCTTTCTCAACTCTCATGCTGGACTTCCTTTGCATCTTGTACTCATGATGGCCCTGAATCATGCTCGTCCCAACTTCATCTTCTATCCTGACTTGCAACATTATGTGTTACTACTGACTTCTGCAATTGCATTCACTCTCCCCTCTTGTTTCTCCACTCTTTTGACTGCTAACTCTCTGTTCTCTCCTCCTTTTCCTTCTTCCTTTTCCTATCTCCTCCCCTTACTTTCTTCTATGCCCTTACTCTTTCAGAATTGTCCCTGGACCTAGTATGATAGAAACCATGTCTGTCTCAACCCCCTCCCCTTACTGGTTTTTTCCTCCCCACGCCCCCTCCGGCACTATCTGAAATGTTGTCAGGCCTAGTTTGATAGTCGCTTGTTTTGTTCCTCCTCTAACTTTCTGCACCCCTCTCCCTCACCTCTTGTTTTTCTCAGGCTATACCAGAAATGTCATCAGGTCTAGTACGGTAGTCGTCTGTCTGTTTCCATTTCCTTCCCACTCTACTCCTCCCTTCCTTATCTGTGTTTTAGCTCTTGCACTATCTGAAATGTCGCCAGGCCGAGTATGATAGTTAATTTCACATCCGTACTGTTCATGGCCTGTAAGAATGTCATTGTATTTTCCCTTGTTTCCTCCCTTACCTTGAAGCGCTTTGAAACACATGCGCCTCATTACGACCCGTGCAGTGCCGGAATGAAGGGGGCCGGTACGGGATGGCCCCCTTCATTCCGACAGGGCTGATTACAAGCTGGTAAAACCAGGCATGCTTTTCAGGTTCCGCGAGGGGAAGAACGAGGTAACAACGGGACAGTTGTAATCTGCCTCGTTGTTACCTCCATCCCCATTCCCATTGAGCCCTACGAGGGCTCAAGTGGGAATGGGGAATGGTTCCTGCAAGGAGGAATGACCGGGTCCTCCAATGTTGGAATAACCCGGTTATTTCTCATTGCAGGAATACGGTAAATGAGCCCGGCTTGGTGCAGCCATGGAGCTAACAGCTCCATGGCTACAGCCAAACTCGTAATGAGGGCCATTGTGTAGGCGCTATACAAATAAACTATCATATCATATCATACTTCTGCCTTTGAAAGTTCTACAGATGCTTTTTGTTCTCATTAGTTTCTTTATTTTTCTCCTTGCACATCAGACAGTGATTATCCACTGTCCCCAATTCCAATTAGTGCTCTGCTTGCCACCCTATGCATACCATTTCCAGCTGCTGCTGAAGATTTGGCTGCAGTTCCTGAACAGAGGCATGTGCCACAGCTACGATTGTCATATATGTTGATTTCATTATGTAGGAATGCACGGTAAAATAAACACATTCATTCAGTACAGGTAGTCCCCTTTGTTCTGTTTACAATTATTAATTTTTCCCAGTCTGCTTTTTGGGGGTAAACCTCAAACCTTAATAAACTTTACCTTGCATGTATCAAGTTTGTGTCTATGCCAGCGTCGGCCACTGGCCAGCTGTTTTGGTAAGTGAGTTGCTGTCTCAATTCACTGGACATTATTACAACCATAAAGAGGTTGATATCCTCACTTGAGGTATCCTAACACTTTATCACAGGCTCAAGATTCTCTGCAAATATCTGTAACTCTTTCTTCCCCAATGTCTATAGGCCGAGCGTGGTAACTAAGCTGTTTCCTTCATCAGAGTTCCTCAACGGCTGTCTCAGAGGGGCATGAATTGTTTCCCCCTCCCATAATCAGTGCCTCCTCGGGTGACAGTTGAAAAGGAGAGGGCATGGGAATCTGCGTATATCTGGGAATGGCCACTGCCCAAAGCACCTCACTCAGAGATTAGGTTTGGCGAGACCATGGCAGGCGGCTGCTCCGGGGTGTACGGTTGGGTTCAGAACGGGCACAGAATGGGGACCAGACTCTATGTAATGGGTTGATGGCAATGGGCAGCTGTTGGGCAAATTCGGGGTTGGGTCCAGAGAGGTCTTTATGGAAGGGCAAAAGGGGCACTTGCCGCGGGCCCCCATCTTGGAGGGGGCACCAAGAAGGAGCCTTATTAAAAAAAAAAAGTCAGTTTCCCCAAGTCAACAAAATTAAGTATCACACATCAGGATTTTCTATGGTGTGCTGCTAAGTCTAAACCTATTTTGTGTCTGTTGTTGACAAATACATTTTGTTCTGATCTTTTCACCCTGTAATGCTATGTTCACTGCTGTATACATAGTTTGCATGGCACAACGCCTGTCTCATTGTAACCTTTCTGTGGAGATTATATTGATCAAGTGCAATAGCCAATGTTGAAATACATATTGATACATTCAATTGCCCGATGGTTCAGAGGATAGCTCAGTGTGTTAAGCAGGGATATGCATTCACATGCAAGATTACAATACCAAATTCCAGCAAGGCCGACTCAGCGTTTCCATTGTATGAAGTTGTTAAGCCTATATGTATGTTTACTTTGTTCTATAGCACTCCAGGTGTTATCATCACCAATGTACCTGCAATAGATAGCGGTTGCTATAGAAACTAACATAGTGTCATGTCAGTATGGTGATGGTCTAGAAATTGGTTTGTTTAAATAGGGAGTTGTAAAGCCTAGGCCGGCACCTCCAATGATGACAAAGTGTTAGAGCTGTTTATGTATCCAAATTCAAGACTGTGAAACCAAAGCTTTCATGCTTGGATCCTGGCTTTGCCAGCAGACGGTACAGTAATCATGACAAATCTTATATCACTGACAGTACTGTACTGCCTTCTATGAAAAGGCTTTCTTCTCACATACTGGTGCCTTGTTTGGCCAATTACCTGATCTTTCATATCATGTAGGTCGTTTGAGTGGAAGGAGTTCTAGACAGAAGAGAGCAGACCAGATATTGCAGGCTTCTTACCAGCATATTTGAACGTCTGCTTATGTGACAACAAAACGGTTTGCTTTTTTGTACAATTCAAAGGTTTTTCTGCACGTTTTTAAATACCATTGCACAAGCCTGTGTTTGGGGTGTATTTAAAGCTTCACAATACAAAAAGAGAAACCTATCTGAAATCTTTTAAGATCACATCCATTAATATGCTGGTATTTATATACTTTCCTTGATGATGGAGACAATGGGTCTCATTATAACACCGGAGGCAGCCGTGCCTGTATTACAAGCACGGCTGCTGCCGGGGTTCTTTTTTTTCCCGGCGCCCGCGAATAGGCAATTACCGGGTCATTACGGCCCTGCCGGACCAGGTAATTGCCCATTAGCGGGCACCGGGTAAAAGAAGCTCCCAATTCCCATTCAGCCCCATAGGGCCGAATGGGAATTGGGAGGTCGGATGCACCGGTACCGTTTATAACGGTGCCGGTGCATCCGACATGCTGTGCTCGCGGGTGCCTTTCTGCCCGCCAGGTCTCACCTGGCGGGCAGAAAGGCACTCACGAGCACAACTCATAGTTTGCCGGTCCGGGAACTACAGTACCGGCAAGCTTACTGGTACTGCAGTTCCCGGACCGGCAAACTTATAATGAGGCCCAATTAAGATAGAATCATTCCCATTTTGCATAATATGTTTCTATAACGTTTTGTTTTTTAAAATGTTTATATTGGGTTATATGATTTTCATATTTTCCAAGTCAGTTCTGTAAAATGGGATTATTTTAGTTCAAGGTAAAAACTACAAAATAAATTGGTAAAGAGCAGAAATTGTGGGTATGAATCCCAGCTTCACCTCTTAATCAATGTGTGATCCTGGGTATCTCATTTAATCTTGTATTTCCTCACCTGTCAAAATTGCAAGTCGGTAAAGCTTTCAAAATTGTTAGCCCTTCAGAGTGATTTCATTCTCATGGTATGATCTTTAAAAAATACTCATTCATGCTTTTGCTGGCTATATATAGTATTGCTTCATCTATAATGATAGTGAGCATTGATATATTACACACCACAGCCACCTGTTTCTTTGCTCTCGAATGGCAACACTGCTTGAAAACCATGTCCCACTTCTAATCTCAGTCTGTCTGGATACAGGCACCTTCCTGGTATCTTCACATCGTCATCCACTCTCTATGCTATGGTATGTGGAGTTTTATCCTTGCTTCCCATTGGTCGTCTGTACCCATGCTTGAACACTTTTGCTGTCTCTGAGGCAGCTAATCTCAGACTATTCTTTATTATGTGTACCTTTGTCATAAAATGTGTGTCCTGCAGTTATACTATGTCTAGTATACCTTACACGTGGCTGCTATTGATGACATTTTTGCTGTACCAATGCTTGAAAGCAAGTACCCTTGCGTAGACTGTTAATGTTGCACTTGAAATGCTACTTGTTTGTCACTCCGATTGTAACATGAATGAAGTGTGTAAGGTATCTGAAAGGAAGTTTACCAGGCTTATTTTGATCTCTGCGACGCAGCATATCAAGCTATAGGTTGTTATCGTGACACGGGGTGCGGCGCACTAGATATTCTATGGGCCTCATTACAAGTATGGCGGTAAGGCAACAACGGTGCCTGTAGAGCTACCGGCTCCATTGCTACCGTACCGCCATACTACGAGTTCTGCTTGCAGGTGCCCTTGCAGCCACCAGGTCTGACCTGGTGGCCGTACCGGCACACACGAGCAGAATAGGACTGTAGCACTGGTACCGTTATTAACGGTACCGGTGCTACCACCTTCCCCATTCCCATTCAGCCTCATGGAGCCGAATGGGGATGGGGAGTCCCTTATTTCTGGCACCCGCGAATGGGCAATTACTGGGTCTGCCAACCTCGGCATGACCTGGTAATTGCCCATTCGCGGGTGCCGGTAAATTCACGGGTCTGGCGGCAGCCGTGCCTTTGTTACAGGCACGGCTACCGCCAGACCCATAATGAGGCCCTTTATTCCTTAATTCCTTTGGTTTGTTGGAGGGGGGACCTCAGAGGTGTCCGTGCCCCGGGCCCCCAAAGTGCTTAAGATGGACCTGGTTGGGTCTGGACCGTTTGCTGGAAAACTGCGTTTTGTTGGATAGACAGAGTAGTGGACAGAGCAGTCTATTCTGGATGAGATAAAACATTTCTAAAGAAATCAATTATGTCCGTCTCCTAATCCATTTTATCTTTCATTAATTGAGGGGAGAGCAGAGTGGGAGCCAAGTCTGAATCTAGACCTTCAATTACTTTAACACTTAATTTCAGGTTTTTAATTTGTCTTCAGTCCCCTCGATTTTGAGGCATTGAGTCCATTTAGTCTTTTTGACACTTCTTTGTACCATTAAAAATATGTCTCCTGTGGTTCTGAACCGATGCTCCTCTTTTTACATGCGAGATCTCTCTATAAAGTAACATGTTAACTATGTTGAAAGTACCTTCAAGCAGAAATTGGTTATGTCGATTTTTCTACCTTAAAGCGGGCCACTCTTGTAAGTAAACATACAAGAAGGTACACAACCACACATTGCGCAGTGTGTTGTACATTCTCTTGCCTTGGCCACCTTGGGCATAGGTTCCATATACACACAACCACCTGCAGCAGGGACTTAGCTTCCCTTTGAATTAGGACCTTGTTCACGAATTGCCTTTGGCATTGACAAGCGCACTGGGCTCCAGCTTGTTGCCCTGTATGGTTTTGGTCACTCTTGTAAGTAACTAGGGTGTCCTACTTTGCCATGTGCTGATGTGTCCTTGGGTGGTGTGGGCACATCTTTGGAGCGACCTGTCCCAATCATTCTGGCTAGCCCTGATAATCTTGCAATTATATGCAAAAAACTCAGGCTGTCTTAAAGGATAGTTCCGGGACTTTTTTTTTATTGTCCCTACGGTTCGGCCATGTGTTTTTAAGCATAAATCGCTAGATCGTAGAAAACTTTCCTATGGACCATACCCGACTTTTCGTCCATTAACGCACTCGAAATCAGCCGCCATTTTCTGATAATCCTATCACTTGCCGCATCGCCCTGGCTCACCTGCTTTTGTGGCACTAAATCAAATCCCCCACCCCTGAAACAGACTTTATCAAAACATTCATATTCCCCGAGTCTATCCGTGACGTGACTGAGCTGCGTAGGCAAACGCGCCCAGGCGTCTTCTACGCGACTCCACACAGAACCCGGAAATCAACACAGATGAGCTCACACAACACAGCGCGCCACAATTGGGAATATGAAACTGTACTTTTAAATTAAACTTCAAGATTGTAAATTTGGTAAAGTACATTTATTTGACATCAAATGTTTTGAGAATATTCAGCGATTTGCATTTTTATTTGCTCGCGTTCCAAAAAGTTCGTTTTGAGGCACGCGATGTTCCTTTGCTGTACACAGGGTCTTAGATCATCTCACAATACAGCGCCACAATTCGGAATATGAAACTGTGGTTTAAAAGCAAACGGCAAGATTGTACATTTGGCAAAGTACATTTATTCGACATCAAATGTTTAGAGAATATTCTGCGATTTGTGTGCAGTACACAGGGTGTTGGTTTACGATAAAATAAGCTCTTCGGTCGCACTGATAATCGCATGGCTGTTCCAACAACGAGGCACTAGGCCACCACAACGGTCTGTATGTTGCATCTAGCCGTTAGTACCGCGTAAGGGCATACTTGTACTTGGCGATCGTCCCATAAAATGGTCAGGGTGGTAACGTTGTTCACGCGGAGAAGCAACTGGCGGTTAAAAAAACCATCCGCCGGTGTCTGGTACTCGTGACACATGCAGTAATGGATGATGTACCTGTTTGAAAAACATAAAAATCAAATTAGTCTCACCATCAGATCTTTATTAAAATTATTCATTTTATATATTAGGTCGGGAAATTATTTCATAGCTAGGACAGTGCAACTGGGTAATATAAGTCAAGGGGGGGCTGTAGGATACTGAGACAGTCCCCCAGTGCAGGGGTTGACAGGGAGGCAGTGCAGGTGGAGAGTGGAAGGGCCCAGGACCGAGGTCGCAGACAGTGGACAAGTTGTAGCAGGGGAGAGGGAGAGAGAAAGCAGAAGCAAAGAGGAAGGTTTTGAGGTGCTTCCGTAAAAGGAGATGGTTCTCCTCAAGATAGTGGCGGTACAAAACAATATGCCACATAGAACGAACAAGTACAACTTAACGTGTCTTTAAAGCTACTGTATAGTAATTAAATTGCGGTATAAACTCATCTAAATAGTTACTTACATTATATTTGCATTTTCCATTGTGTCTGTGCGTAGGGCAGCCCCGTAATACCACTCCTTCTATGCCGATGTTATTTCTTCTAATGAACGCTTTCGTTTCTGAAATTATATTCATTATCATTTCTTACGTTATTGCCCCACACCCCCAAAAAGAATTCTTTCGGGATGGTCCAGGCCTGTCAAGGTCAAATAACAATAGAACCTTATACCGAGTCGTGGGCCATTCCGGCACCCGAGAAAAAATCAAAGCAGCTGACCTTCACTTTGAACGAGCACACATTCCTAGTTAGCTAAATTTAGTGTAAGGCCATCTCACAAGACTTGAAATTTACACTCCATCTTTGCATTTTGTCTGCGTGCTTTGCAGCCCCAGAGAACCATAAATACGGAGACATTCTATATTTTTTGAAAAATGATTTATATTACTGTTTGGTTTAATTTAATGCGCAAATGAACAAGGTTGGATAGACACATTGCATGTACACTGAGCAATCACTTTTATTTACACATTACATAGCTACACATATTCAATGGGCCTGCGACATGAGGAGACTCGAGAGAACAGACAATCAAATTACAATCATTTAAACCGTGATGTGTATTTCTCAATGAGCTCTTCTTTTGGTGGACATGGAACAGAGGCAATGTTGGGTGGCAATGCAGTTGTCCCCTGCACAGGTTCGTTCACAACTCCATTTATGTGCCTATCTAGGACGTCAACAATAAGTCTCTCAATAAACTCATATTGCATATCCTCAAACACTGGTTTGATCACTCATTGTTTACTTCTTTTAGTGAAGGCCTTATTGTAGCGAAGCGTCCCTAAAGTTCCGGTCGTCCTACTTTGTTGACGGCCAACATTATGGTTATGTGCCAAGACCGCTAGAAGAGTCCGATTTATCATGCCCTCCATGCCAAAATGCAATCGTTTTGGCCTGTACTTTAGGCACATATTGTGGAACACCTCCAAATCTCCTGTGTGGCAGAATTCCGTGAGTCCCCTCAAAGCTTTTGTTATAGTTTTATCATATACAATCTTTTCAATGGCTTTGTGAGTGGGTGATGAAGGAATCAACCACTTCTTCTTCCGTGCCTCCTCTGTGGACAAATGGCCATGTTCACAATTGTGGAAATGTTGGTTTGTGTTCCAGCGGTGAACGTTTGTACAGTGTAGCATTACTGACCGCCATTTTTCCAGTAGAATTTCCAACGACCCTCCACATGTTTTTGAGCTCCACCAAAGATGGTTGCTGATTGACTTGAACCACTGTGAAATACCTTGCATATCTTTTTTTTTACCTGCAGCTGACAATTTTTTATTGATTGTTTTTGCAAGATGCCAAACGTCAAATTGGTGATTTATATTTTTATACTCTTCTCTCATTGTCTTGGCAATTGAAACGTGTCTGTCCGTGGCTATCAGGTCGATCACCATTCCCCGCGATTGTAGTTCTTGCAATGATGCTACAAAGCCAACTTTTTCCATGGCCACTGAGGATGTACTTTGTGACACCTGCACGACCACCGAACTCACAATTTTCTTACTTTCCATGTCCTGAAAGTGGTAGGTGCAGTACTTGGCTGAAAATCCTGGGCTGTCGCACTGTCCATCACCGGCTAGCCTGAACCGTTTGCCCGCGAATGTACTATCAATAGACATTTTTTCCATTCTCCAAGCTTCGCTAATGGCTGGAAATAGATAATCAGTTTGGTATTTGTAGAACTGAGTTTTCGCAATGAAATGGATTCCCACAAACTGAAAGAAAGACTCTAACTTTTTAAAACTTGAACCACTAAAAAGTGCAGCCGCTGCACAAAGTAGATTGCCTGCTGGCAGTTGCCCCAGCATGGGTTGTGCAGACCATGAGAAAGGATGATATTTTGTACAGGTGGCATGTATTTTAAGGTTAGTGCCTCGAATTGCACGAGTCACATTAATCAATGGCTCCCCACATACTTCCCCACCAACCGAATGCCCACATTTCAACCGAATAATAATATCAATCAAACAACTATCGAATACAATGAATTTGGCCTCTTTCCTTATACTGTCACTCTGCATCCCAGCTGGTTCGGCCTGTAACGTTGAGGACATGTCACTCACATGAAAGGTAGAATCTCTGATATCGTCTTCCGCTATGTTCAGTGATATTGATGGTGTTTCATTGTCGTCCACTTCATTCTCTTCCACTGCAACATCTGTTCCTTCTCCGACGATGGGTGAATAAAACAATTTCTTCAACTTTCTCGCGGTCTTAGTTTTTGCGGGTGTGGATTCTGTGAATTGATCTCCGACTGCATCCAAACTACCAGGAGGACATTCACTATCAATGGCTGGTGGTGGCATAGCTCCGTTGTCAATCACTTCATATTCTTCCCATTGGCACGATGCATCTCCAGTCTCAAGTCCCTGCCAAAAGGTTTGACAAGCAACATCTCTCGTTCGCTTCACTGTCTGTGTAGATCTAGTTCGTACACCCACTCGCAACTAGAGGACAGATTGGAAAAGGGATGTTCAGTTTAAACACAACTTACGGTATTGAACTATTAACAGTGAAAAACAACATAATATAGTGACCAGGACACTAACCTTCTTTTGCTTTCTTTTCTTTGAAACTTTCTTGCCTCGAACTTCAACATCAGGACGCTGTTGCTCCGACTCGTGTGTGCATGTCTCCACTTCCTCTTGCGCTGCAACGACTATATTTTCATGATAAGCACATCCATCACGCACTGACGCTCCATCGACTCCCTGAAACATAGAACTTTCATTAGTATGTATAATAATATTGAAAACACAAAATGTACTTGGGGACCAATACCCACATACATCTCAATAGCAAAACACGAATGAACGCATTGTGTAGAACATTCAAACGACAATTATTCACGCATTGTTGATCTAGTTAGATGGAACTGTCGAGATCCATACCTCGGGCTCCTCATAGACTTCCATTGATGATATTATTGAAGATGATGCTTCAGTAACTCCCTGAAACACAGTCATTGCATTAGTATGGTTTTCTATTTTGTTAAAAAGAACATAAACTGTGTGCTGGCGTCAACGGCTCATCTAAATAGACCTACAGAAATGATCAGTTGTCTAAAATAAATAATGGATATGTAAATATGATTCGATTTGCTCGATTGTTGGAAGTGTCACCACCCAGAGATCTGCATCAACTACTAGGGGTGATGTTCTTGTAGAAGAAGCTCAGTCATCTCTCTGAAACATAGTACTTGCGTTAATAAAGAAGGAAGTATAGCGGATGTAATCACGTCATATGATCTCGCTTGATCGAACTGCCAGTATCTATACCTCGAAATGCATAAGAACATCAAGGGACGATGTAACTGCGGTGCACACTTCTGCAAGCTGTTGCGCCGACCCGTAACTGCATGCTCCCCCTTCTTCTTGGACTAATGCTCCATCGACTCCCTGAAACATAGGACTTTCATTAGTAATGAACACAATATTGAAAAAAGAAGACACATAGGAGGGCGACGACAAAAGGACATATCAATGGCTAAAAACGAAAGAAGCATTGTGTGTAACAATCACGCTACAAGAATGCAAGATCTGATGATCTCCATCGATGGAACTGTCCGGAAACGTACCTCGAGTATCTGAGTGACATCAACGGTTGTCGTCAATACGTTGGACTCCTCAGCATCTCCCTGAAAGACAGTACTTGCATTATTTTGGATAACAATAATTATAACGGAAAACAAAGACTAGAGGACGAGTACAAGGGTGGACCATTAGGTAAAATAATTACACGATCAATTAAAACTATTGATTTACATGCCTAAAAGAAGTCAATGGCAGAATAGCCAAGTAAGATTACCCGATAGGCGCTTGAAGTGGCTGATGACTGCAATAACGACACGGATGGAGAATCTTCCGCCTTCATATTGAGTGGATACATAAATGGGGAAATTATTGTTAGCTAATGCTACACACTACCGCAAGGGCGAGAGATAAATACGTAAACTTGACTCACCAGTGGAGGGATGTGGACGAATAGAGTGGGAATAGCGGTTGAGAGCAATTTTCGCCTCGCTCGCGGTGTGTTCTTCTTTATTAGCATTGATGTGGAGTACATGTCTGAGCTAAAGGGCCTGCTGCAGATGCGGTATCGATCACCCCTCTTGTCCGCAAAGACTTCTAGGACTCTACTTTCAAGCTCAGACGGTGGATATCCGCAATATCGGACCCATTCTCTGATCTGATCTATTGTCTTAGGGAAAACATGCATTATAGTACCTTCAGATTTATTATGGGTCTTCGAAGGGCAACCGCCAATGGAACAGGCAGGCATTGTGGAAAGTTCTGAAAAGTAAAGATCAGGAATTCTCTATGAATACCAATGTGTTAAAAAATTAAATGAAACATAAAAGGTTCAATGCAAGGTTCGTTTTGGTTCTTGGAACTATACACGTTATTCACATGCGGATAAGTATTTGAATAACTTTAAAAAAATAGAAAGATAATTTGACTAGACTCAGAAAGACTTCTGTCTTGAACGAAAAGAAATTGAACGCAAAATGATTATGGTACATGGCCTTACCTTGACGAACAAACAGTTAGATTCCGGGATCAGAGTAGTTTCTTGTCGTAGAACAGGGAGCAGTTCACAGGTTGCAAACTGACGAGTTTCCTCGAAGTGGTCACGGAAGTTCACAGAGACGAAGAGCAGATAACCAGCACCTTCACGGGTTGACTAGCAAAGCCCAAAGAAGTTCTCGTTAGACATATGAAGTGGGTTATAAAGAATTCGAAACAGGGGTGTGTTTGTGAATGAATGACGTCTATATGTCGTGGCATTGCCAGCACAAGTACCCCGGTGCGAACTGCCTTTGATAGGGCGGGGGGTGGATTGGGGCGGTGGTCGTGCAGACAAGACACAGGAAGACTCGTGAATGGAGACACACTTATGTGGATTGCAGGGGGCCGTCCAGCGTGAGGGGGGATGCTTGGCAGGAGACACGGGGTCTGGAGGTAGACATGGGAACAACAACCCATGCGCTATAGACCACTTTGAAGTGTACATGGTCTTTGGCACCTCTTGGCCTTTATCGCTCCCCGACAGCTCCACTTGCCAGCACAAGTACCCCGGTGCGAACTGCCTTTGATAGGGCGGGGGGTGGATTGGGGCGGTGGTCGTGCAGACAAGACACAGGAAGACTCGTGAATGGAGACACACTTAAGTGGATTGCAGGGGGCCGTCCAGCGTGAGGGGGGATGCTTGGCAGGAGACACGGGGTCTGGAGGTAGACATGGGAACAACAACCCATGCTCTATAGACCACTTTGAAGTGTACATGGTCTTTGGCACCTCTTGGCCTTTATCGCTCCCCGACAGCTCCACTTGCCAGCACAAGTACCCCGGTGCGAACTGCCTTTGATAGGACGGGGGATGGATTGGGGCGGTGGTCATGCAGACAAGACACAGGAAGACTCGTGAATGGAGACACACTTATGTGGATTGCAGGGGGCTGTCCAGCGTGAGGGGGGTCATCTCTGTACCCGGTGCCCAAAAGGATGATTTATTATGATCAACCATGTTGATTATTTACCTATAACCATGTTTTGTATCAATAAAATCCAACGTCCTTTTATTGCCAACGCTTGAACAAAGTGGTGTGGTAAGTATTTTTGGGGGAGGAGGCAAGGCCGGGAGGCTTGATGCCAAACCGCAAAATAACATATGTATGTCTGCTGCATATGGGTTCAAAGGTTATGTGGATTGAAGGTGGGCGGCCAGCGTGAGGGAGGATGCTGGCCGGAGACATGTGGTGTGACAAGACAAGGCACAGGAAGACTATTCAATGGAGACACACTAGATTCATTTAAAAAATGAAAACAACCATTGTTAAAATATATGTTGGGTTTTATTTTAGATCTTAATTTCAATTTAACATAAATAATAAACATTACACATTGTAAAGTTCCGGTTGCAGCACATCCAGGGAAAATCCGCGGTATTGTCCACTGTCGCTTGGGAAATGTTGTCTAATGGCAAGTACCGCACAGGCAGGTATTACTCTCCAAACGCGGTGTCCGAGCCTCCCGTGAAGCCACCAAGTGAAGCAACGATAGGCCACCAGCCTGTACCACCTGTGAAAATGAAAGATGCAAACTGTATTAAAATGACAAAACTTTCTTATCATTCTGCTTTGAAAAAAATTCTATCTAGAAAATGCACAATATGGAACCAATTTACATGCATTCGAATAATATGTAGATGTAATTTTATATGTGGGAGACGACCATGACATAGTAGTGGCATCACTGACATCAAAACCAGAGTATACTTACTCGTTACTCGGATTACGCGGACGAACAGTGCCGCGAAGTTCGTGCATAAGCACCATCATCATCCTCAACACGGTCCGTGAGAGGCAGGCTTCCCTGAACTCTGGCAGCTCGGTGATGCATTGCGGACTTGGCTCGCCTTCCGAAATGTAGGCCAAGCACCCGGAATTTTCACGGCAGCAGCAGTTCTCCTCCTCAGTTGGCATTAGCTCGCACCGATTGCACGTGCACCAGGTGGAGACGCCGTCCATGCGACATGGTCCAGGCTCTTCATCCGTTGACTGGTCCTCCCAACTGCCGTCCGAATCCCCATCGTTTTCGCGTGCTTGCCTTTCCAGTAGTTCCTCCTCGGTGTACTCGGGCTCGTACATATACGGCATTATTGTAGCCATTGTGTGGTAAAGAAAGTAAAATAATTTACCGAGATGGTACAGGTGTTCACAAGGCCTAGAAGCGGCGAAGGTAGCTGACCAGAGCACAGAAACGAGTCACAGAATACTCAAAGTAACACAGAGAGAGGAATGGAATCGAAAATCTGCTGCTGTGTGTTGTGAAACGGTGTGTTTATACTTATTGAGGAAAGAGGCGTCCTGCCATTTCCATGGCGACACGTCATTAGCTGAGGCGCAGCGATTGTTGACACGAAACGTTCTTTGGCGTTGGGAAATGGGCGGTACGCGTCTGCTGTTGTCAGGCTCAGGGGCGGGGGATTTGATTTAGTGCCGCAAAAGCAGGTGAGCCAGGGCGATGCGGCAAGTGATAGGATTATCAGAAAATGGCGGCTGATTTCGAGTGCGTTAATGGACGAAAAGTCGGGTATGGTCCATAGGAAAGTTTTCTACGATCTACCGATTTATGCTTAAAAACACATGGCAGAACCGTAGGGACAATAAAAAAAAAGTCCCGGAACTATCCTTTAAAAGAGCGACTTTTTCAACTTCTCTGTCCACACAGACACGCAGGAACATGCAAACTCCACTTTTCTGCAGCCCTGAGTAAAGGGACAACTCTGCTAAGTGGCCTGAGATAGGGTAGGAAATCCTTTGCTCATGAAAGCTCCACTGGTAGGAAAGGGCAAGAGAGAAAGTTGTCCAGGCCTGGTGTTCCTCCGTCTCCTCCTCCTTGCTGTTGATACCGACTGCCAGGGGAGGTTCAGAGCGACTGAAAGCAAAGGAAGTCCAGATCCGAGCAACTTCATGCCTCGCCATACATGTGTAGCTGGTGGCTGATGTTATCCCCAGCCCTTCATGTGTTCCGCCTTCTGATTATCGTGAGCTGATCACGCATTTTACTGGCAGATTGACATCTGTTTCAGAATGCTCTGACTGATTAGAGATAGGCCAACTGACTGACTGCGCGCAAATGACTATGAATGTTCCTAACAGTGCTGTGTTGTGTATTTCGCTTCCGTGCGCGTGTGCGTTTTCCTGTACAGACAATTGATGGACCTATTCCGACACACCCGTTGCAGAATACAAAGCAACGTCACAAAACCCAGCCCGACTCTTTCTTTCCTCATCCAGTCTGCATCTGGCCTTGGTGCTTCATAAAAATACAGTGACCTGTGCAGACCCAAAGGAGGAAAAAAACTTCCGGTCAAGCTTCCTTCCGCTTCCCAATGGAGGTTCAGAGCAGTGCCCTGCCTGTCAGATGAGGCACAGTGTGGGTTCAGAGAGAAACGTTCCACATGTTGTTCACGTGCTCCACGGGGTGCCTACAGGTCTTGGTCAAGGTACCAGATTGTGGGAGAAAAGCAGAGCTCTCGCATTAGAATTCAGAAGAGTAGAAGAGTAACAAGGAAACGAGACAGTGGAGGTGATTACGACCCAGGCGGTAAGTACACCAACTTTACCACCATGGTGTAAACTATGTTTACACCATGGTGGATGGCGGATTTACCGCCCCATTCCAAGGTGAGTGGGGCGGTAAATCCCCATTTCCCATTTACCCTTCCCCATTCCCATTTTTGCCCCATAGGGCATAATGGGAGTGGGGAAGGCGCTAATTACGGCACCGTAATTAGCACCAAGGCGGTTTAACGCCATGGATTTTAACGCCTGCTAAAAGCAGCCGTTAAAATTGGAATCAGGCGTTAAGGGTTAACGACGGCGTTAACCCTTACCACCTGGGTCGTAATGACCTCCAGTGTATTGCATTCCATTGCAATACAAAACCCGGCCGCATGTAGCCTTATGAACTTCACACAGCAACCTAGCATCCGCCCCACAATCACACATTTGTATAGGCTCTATGGAGCTTATCAAAATGAGTTTTTTTTATCACTATGAGCTCACTTGTCCTTGGAGTGGCTACCAGTCCTGGAGAGACATGGAGGTCTACCTCAGAAAACAAACTCCATCTAGTCCATCTTCATTTTCCTGTGCACCTGCTGCATTCAGTCAGATGACCATCTGGAAGTGCACAAACTCAGAGGCATCCTTGAGGGCTACCTACCGCCTTTTACCAGTGCATGGCATCCGGTACCTTTCCATCGGTTTACTATTCCATCAGAATCCCACACAAATCCATGATTAGGTCTCGGGAGGATAGCTCAGGGGCAACATGCTCACCTTGGAAGCAAGATAACACGTAGCAACACAGGTTTGATCTCCGGGTCCGCGCTTAGTATTAAGCGCGTTATAAATAACCTATCATATCATATCATGATTGTTCTGGCCTGCACCGCCTCTCAGTGCAAGGGCTTTCACACAAATGCAGCATTTTTCCTTGTGGCGGCAGCCCTAACAGCTGAGGCCTCATAATGTTGCCTGCTAGTTTTTCAGTCTGCATGTGCTATAGTATCCATGCTCAACAGGGAAGCAGACACACAAGACGAAGGGATGATTTTGGAGTTCCACTCTTTTGAGGACGGGGGACTTCACATGCCGTGACCTCACAGACACATGCCTGTGGGCCAAGCCCTTGCTAAGCCTCCTCTTTGTTTAATGACACTTCACTTTTCGCCAAAACAATAAGGTGAAGGATTGAAGGTTTTAAGTTATTCACCATCACTGCCTTTGCTTTCATAGCTATGCCAATGATCAGCAGATCATCTGCCAACTCAATCAGCAAAATCATTACCAGATGTGCAAACCCAGAAAGTGTCTAATTGCTGTGGCGAGATGAGCTGAAGTTCTCTTCGCAACTGATAAATGTCAACTCTAGTCACCCTCTTACTTTCTTTCATGTATGGGCCTGTGCCGTAAGCCAAGAGTCGAAAGTCTAGTTGTCAAAGTTGAAGCTGCCGTTCCTCTAAGTGCTCAAACCTGCACTGTAGTGGAAGCAGAACTGTATCAGCCTAAGCTTTAACATGGGGATGGGGGGCTCATTTTCATCGAGCCCGTACTATGAGGGTGGTGAACCCGTTCATTAACACTTCAACAGAAGCTGGCCCCCACTGCCAAACTTTCCTCATTTGCATGTCTGAATGCAAAAGGGGCGGGCATACAAAAGGCGACGTACAAGCACATACTTTGCTTTTTGCCCTCCCCAATAGAGTATGCATGCCAGGTGGAATTTACAAAGGATCTCTATTTACAAAGGATCTCTATGGAGTATGCCTGCTTTTTACAGGTGCAAAAAAATGGTTGACTCCAAAGAGATCCCAAGCATTTGTGCCAGCAGGAAAATGCATGCCAGTGTGGATGCTGGAGTATTGGCATGGAAGAGAGGAAGGGAGTGGCAGAAATGCAAGTTGCGTTACGTCCCTCCTATCTGCCATGCAAGTGAATGAAAATGAGCATAACGTAAAAGAATGTCATTCAAGCCATTGATGCCATGGTTTTACCTTACGGCCCGAGGAGAATGCATTCCAGGATATTCAAATATTTTCCATCTAATGACTAAATATTGTTAGTAAATAGTCTGATTTCTTTGAAGCTGTAGGAATGAAACACAATGGGCCTCATTACGAGTTGGGAGGTAGCCATGGTGCTATTAGTGCCATGGCTGCCTCCAAACTCGGGTCTGGGTCTGGGTTCCTTGAATAAGGAATTACCGGGTTATTCCAACCTTGGAGGACCCGGTAATTCCTCATTCAAAAAACCCATTCCCATTCGAGCCCCCATAGGGCTCAATGGGAATGGGGAGGGAGCTAATAATGGGCCTGTCTGGTCTGGTCTGACCAGACGTTCTGAGCGGGTCCCGCGAGGGAACCGCGTAATAGGGCGTAATGGGTTTACTGGCACCAGCACCATTACCAGCTCCGTTAAACCCATTCCGCCAGGGTCGTAATGAGGCCTAATGTATCTTAGCTTTCCAGAGATGGAAGGCTCTGTATGGTTAATCAACGCTGTTCTCAGTCCTCAAACGTAAGTAGCTTCTGCCCTCTTCTCTTGTGCTGTGAGAGCATCAAGTTAACTACTTATTGCTAGCCAGAGACGAGCCAGTCACGGAGGGAGGATGTTCTCGTAGGCAGCACAATAATGGAACTGATGTGCATATTCTCAGTCCCTGTCTGTGATGGGGCAGACAGGCACACAATTCATGCTTTGGAAGGCTAACCAGAGCAATATAGTGTTTATGATTAATGCAAAGCCTTCTATTCAGTACGTTTTGATTTGAATCCACATTCCCTCTCTGAATTGTGTTTCTTATGTGCCCAACCCTATTTATTTGACATATCCTTAAGAAAATAAGTTGACAGAATAGATCATTTGAGTATATAGTGTAAGCTAACTCAGATGGTTGATGCATCTGCTGCAGAGTTTTGTGAACAATCTGCAGCTCGCAGGTTTGAATCCCGAATTCAACTTTTAATCATCTTTTTAGGCTTAGAAAATGAGTAGTGCGAGGTTGACGCATATCCTTCTGTCTGGGAAGAGGGGCAGCAAATAGAGCAGCTAGAAGGCTTAAGTCCTAAGTGGAGCCCTTCCTAGAAAACAGAGGAGACACGTGAGAGAGCAGTAGGTGACACCCACGCGTTCTCTGGCGGTGGCGGAGAAGAACTAAAGCAATGTGTGGCAAATGGCATGTCTGAGGTCTATGACAGCATTCCCCATGCCTAAGCCCAGCATGCCAACACTATGTCACCCATAAACGATGTAGCCAGCAAAGAACCCATGGTCAGAGCAATGGGGCTGGTGTACGGAGAGAGTAATAGGTATTTTATTTATTTATTTATTTATTTGTTTGTTTATTTATTCATTTATTTATTTGATTGATTTTTCATAACGGAATGGTCCCAGCAGACTCCTCATTACACAGTTATTAAGGCTCGTGAATCAGACAAGACTCTTAACCACCAACAATTGCGGACATCATTTATTTCACTCTCCTCTTAGGAAAGAATGATGGTTCACAGGGGACAATACCATGAACAGTGAACTCAGCCTGTGCTGTGAACTATACTAGTCAATAGTTTTATTATGTATATAGCAAACACTGAAGTCTATTCAAATATCTATCATTATATGCAGGAAATGCTGTACTCCATCATATCATGCAGGAGTGAGGCTTTATGCATAACACACATAATAGAATTACTTCAAGGTGATTTCGACAGCCAAAGAAAATATGGCCGATTTTTGCAGAATGACTTGGCCAGTATCAGTAGACTGGCCAAGTGGGCAGTCTGGCTATGAGCCCAGATTTTCTGGTTCCACAGTTAGCAAATATGTAGCTTCAAATAGCATGTCCTCCAGCTGAATGTTTAGTTTTCTGACCCAACATACAATGTTGTCTGTATAGAAAATTGTCAAAGTTACACTAGTACTGTATGCCTGGGGCTAACTTCTGGGTTTTCCGTGGTGAGGGAGTGAGCTCGGTCTTAAGGTGCTACTGAAGCATAAGCGGTATCTGAGGAAAGGGGAGTCTGCCTCAAAAAGAGGTAAAGCGGAGGCAAAGGGGGAAGATGGGAGGACGTGCCTGATTTTCCAATCCATCCCTTTTCTTACAAGGCAAACAAATCCTCTATGGTCCTTCGTGCTGTCAGTCCAAAATAACCCAGCAGTCTTAGGTAAGGGAAACTAGTGACTAATCCCTTTACATTATGCCACATGTACACTAATGCTGTCAAATATATGCAAAATCATAACTTCCATGGTGCCCTGGGAAGGGGTTGAGGTGTTTTTCCAAGTCCTGTATTGTCATTCTCCTAAAGTATTTGTAGTTTATTTTACTCACTATAAATGCACATCTTCTAGTACCAGAATATAATGGGAGCCTAAACGTGTGAATTGCTTGAGAATTTCAGACTTGACACAGTCCATCTCAAAGTCTCCTTCATATACATGTGTGATAACATCACCTACAATTAGCCATTTTCTGAAACAGATATGCATTGCATTGTTATCCACAGTATGAGTACATGTTAGAATTACCATACAAATCGATACATCCTGTAAGTAACAATAATTACTAGTCATTTTAAAGTTAGGAAAATGTATTTGTTTTGACACTCTTTTATAGAGTGGTTTGAATACTGTTAGCATGGCAAACCACGGATTGTAATTTGTTTTAAAAGCTAAACTCACAGAATCTTGCAGAGATGATGCTCTATACACACTTACAAGTAGATTGTTTGAGAAAACAACAGTGCCTCACAGCAGGTGTGAATTCCTGCTTGAGGGGTAAATACCTCTCTACCAGCAGGCTTAGTGCTAATGTGCAAAAGCACCAATTGTTTGTCTGGTCCAGCCTGCTAAAAATCTTTTCCCGGGGTAAGCAAAGAATCCGTGAAAACAATGTATTGCGAGCTGTTTGGAACTGGCCCTGTGAGATGTCCTTATTGGCTCTGAGGTTGTCATTGCCAGGGAGGACCCTCGTCCCACTCCCTGGATTTTTTGGGGAGGGTTCAAAAACCTCTGTGCCCTCACTGTAGACGCCACTCCCTCTGGTGCTATAATATACACAAGCGGGATGTTGTTTATCAGTTTTTCCCCTGGGAGATCATTAGGGGCTCATGTCCGAGTTTCCTGTTAATACACGTCAGGGTCTTGTTACGTTTACACTTTTGCCAAAAAAGGTCCCCGCCATGTAATTGTTCTCATTTGCTCAGTGGAGTGCAAGAGGGGAGTGTAAAAATGTGGCGTACATGCTTGAATGCCACCCTTTTGCACGCTGCCTTGTAAAATGAGTACGCATGGCAGGCGGCAATTAACATGGATTCCTGTGGAGTCCACCTGCTTTTTGCTAGTGCAAAAAAGCTGGCAGGTTCCATGGGGATTTGCAGCATGAAAATATATTTCCAGGTATTAGCATGCCTTAGATGAAGGGGCAGGCGAAATCATACATTACAAGCTGCCCCCATTTCTCTGCCCTGCAAATACTTGAAAATGAGACATGACATAAACGAAATGCATTAAAGCTTAGACAGGGCTTTTACGCATTTTGTTTACGTAACAGGCTCCTTTAAAATGAGCTCCTAGGTGTTTAACCCAGAGGCGTACATTTTAACTTAATTATTATTATTTCTATAAGAACACAGGGAACTTTTTTGGAAGAATCACTCTTTGACCTCCGCGACTTAAGATCTGTTCACCATTTCGGTGGTGTCGCAATGCTGCGTGCAGGAAGAACGGAGACACTGAGTTCCCCCACTCCAATGTAACAATGATCAAAGAGACTGCACACATCTGTTTACTGCGCCACAATTAGATTTCAAAGACTTGAACTTGTTCCCATGTTGAAAAACAATGTATTGATAGCCATTTTTACGATGACACGTGTTTCGGCACATTCCCTGTGCGCTCCTCAGATCAGGGCAATGTCTATTTTGGTGAGTACAAGTGATGCAACAAAATTATATAATAAAGGATGAACATGATGTCCAAACGTAACAATTACAGAGAAAGCCCCAATTAGGGCCACACAAATCATATTAAAGTCATATGTTTGGCACAGTTCACATAAAAATAAAAGAAACAAATGAGACATCCATTTTATGATAAATCAGATCACATCCCGTGACATTACATGAAGGCCATATAGAATTAAATAGACAGCAAAAATCAGATAAATTGTACCGGTTGTGTGAATCAAGGACAATTGTGATTAAAACATACCCACCCAGCAGCGCACCAGTTAGCTAAGGGTCCGCACTGTACAACATTACAGATGCATAACAGATTTACAGAGGTATACAACATTACAGATTTATAACAGAGAGCTTTCCAGAGGTATGCAACATTACAGATGCATAACAGAGTGCTTTACAGAGGTGTACAGCATTACAGATGCATAACGGTGTGCTTTACAGAGGTACAAAACATTACAGATGCATAACAGAGCACTTTACAGAGGTAACAACAGAAAAGATGCATAACGCAGCGCTTTACAGAGATGTACAACATTACAGATGTATAACAGAGAGCTTTCCAGAGGTATGCAACATTACAGATGCATAACAGAGTGCTTTACAGAGGTGTACAACATTACAGCTGCATAACGGAGTGCTTTACAGAGGTGTACAACATTACACATGCATAACAGAGTGCTTTACAGAGGTATACAACATTACAGATACACAGCACAGTGCTTTACAGAGGTATACACCATTACAGATGTGTAACAGAGTACTTTTCATTGGGAACAACAGAACAGATATATAGCGGGGGATAGGATACAGAGCGGGATAGAGGAGGGGTACAGCTGTACCGGGTGGCAGGGACGAGAGGGGTGGGCAGCGTCTAGCGAGTCAGGTGGCACCTCGCTTAATAAAGAAGTAGATGCAGGCATTGACTGTGTGAGGTTTGCTTTATGTTCTCTGTTTCTTTCCCTACATGGAATTTATTTCTAAAATCACAACAGCTTGAGAAAGCTTATCCCCGGAGCAGGAACCTGCTCCTCCTTGTACCCAAACTTACTACTAATTTAGTGGACGGCTACTGCCAATGTTTTGAACGCTTTTCAGTGTGCGTGTCATTTAATATATGCCTTGATTCTTCTGTTAAAAGCTAGAGAGTGACTTTCGAGTGGGGGGGTGGCATAGCAGACCGCAGGACCAGCAGCGACATGAAACTCGGCTCCTGCTCATCCTCTGCAACCACATTAGAAATAGAAAAATACTACAGCAGAACAGCACAATATGTTACAGCAGCATCAAATAGGTCACAGCAGAAATAAGGCAAACGTCTACATTTCAGAAATCTTTTACATTGGTTAGACAGAGAAATGGTACAATGTGAAAGGATGGTTACATCCAATTAAACAAATGAAATATTAACTAATGAAAAAATAACAAATACAAAATAACGAATTCCAAAATAACTAATTCATTGTTTGTTGTCTTGGGGGGGAGGGGCTTTGCAACGTTGGATTTCTCTTGGGTTACCCACTTGTTTCCTGGAGTATTTGATTACCTCCTTAAACCATCATCAAGCCCTAGAGGGACAGGCCTCTCTTCGCCAAGTCCACTCGACACACAAAGGGGCGGGTATGGCTGGTAGGCGGCAATTCAACATCAAAGCTATTTAGCATTTTCCCCATTAAAGTAACCCAGCCTCCCTCTCTCTCCCAGATCTACCACAACACCAATAAACAATGACATACATGCCAATTCACCACTTAGCAAGCCCCGCCCACCTGGTGCCTTCCTGCTTGCAGCTAATTTCTCTACTTAAGGAGCCCTCCAGCCTCTTTTCCTTTGCTGCTGGGTAGCAGGTGTAAGTGGATCTAGGTCACCTGGCCTAAGCCCCGCTCACCTGATGCCTTCCTGGTTGCCGCTCTTTTTTACCACTTGGCAAGCCCTGCCTACCTGGTGCCTTCCTGCTTTCCGCCCTTTTTCCTACTTAAGGAGCCCTCCAGCCTCTTTTCCTTTGCAGCTGGGGAGCAGGTGTAAGTGGATCTAGGTCACCTGGCCTAATCCCCGCCCACCTGGTGCCTTCCTGGTTGCTGCTCTTTTTCACCACTTAGCAAGCCCGGTCCACCTGGTGCCTTCCTGCTTGCCGCTCTTTTCCCTACTTAAGGAGCCCTCCAGCCTCTTTTTCTTTGCAGTGTGGGAGGCGGATGTAAGTGGATCTAGGTCACCTGGCACAAGCCCTGCCCACCTGGAGCCTTCCTGGTTGCTGCTCTTTTTCACCACTTAGCAAGCCACACCCACCTGGTGCCTTCCTGGTTGCTGCTCTTTTTTATCACTTAGCAAGCCCCGCCCACCTTGTGCCTTCATGCTTGGCGCTCTTTTCCCTACTTAAGGAGCCCTCCAGCCTCATTACTTTGCAGCTGGGGAGCAGGTGTAAGTGGTTCTCGGTCACCTGCCCTAAGTCCCGCCCACCTAGTGCCTTCCTGCTTGACGCGCTTTTTCACCACTTAGCAAGCCCCGCCCACCTGGTACCTTCCTGCTTACCGCTCTTTTCCCTACTTAAGGAGCCCTCCAGCCTCTTTTCCTTTGCAGCTGGGGAGCAGGTGTAAATGAATCTAGGTCACCTGACCTAAGCACCACCCACCTTCTTAGCCATGCGTCTTCGTTCCTGCTCTTAACTCTTAGATCAAGGGTGTCTCGCCCAGGCGTCCAAAGCGAAGGGTAGTCAAAGAAAAGGGCAATTCATGTTTGGACCTGTTCGGACCAGCAGGATCCAGGACCCAAACCCCTACTAAGACAGCAGGTAAGCATGCACCAACATGTGTTTACACCCTCTGTCCCCACAGGTCATCCCCACCCTCTCTGGTCCCCTGTGTGTTCACTTGTGCCCCCCCTTCCCGCACACAGGAGTCTGTCCTGCTGCATTCTGGTTTCACCATCACCGTCTTGTGGCCAATGCTGGACTTTACTTTTATGGACTTCATTGATTCACAGTGCGTTATCACTTTCTCAACTCTCATGCTGGACTTCCTATGCATCTTGTACTCATGGTGACCCTGAATCATGATGTTTCCATCTTCATCTTGTATCCTAGCTTGCAACATTATTTGTTACTACTGACTTCTGCAGTTGTATTTGCTCTCCCCTCTTGCTTCTCCACTCTTTTTGACTGCTTACTCTCTGTTCTCTCCTCCCCTCTCCCTTTTCCTATCTCCTCCACTCCTCCCCTTACTTTCTTCTACGCACTTACTCTATCAGAATTGTCCCTGGACCTAGTATGAGAACAACCTCGTCTGTCGCTCCCCCATCCCCTTACTGTTCCTCCCCCTCCCTCCAGCACTATCTGAAACGTTTTCAGGCCTAGTATGATAGTCGCATAGTCGCTTGTTTTGTTCCTCCCCTGCCTTTCTGCACCCCTCTCCCTCACCTCTTGTTTTTCTCCAGTTCTACCAGAAATGTCGTCAGGCCTAGTACGGTAGTCGCCTGGCTGTTTCCATTTCCTTCCCACTCTCCCCCTCCCTTCTTTATTTATGTTTTAGCTCTTGCACTATCTGAAATGTCGTCAGGCCGAGAACAATAGTTAATTACCCATCCTTACTGTTCATGGCCTGTAAGAATGTCATTGTATTTTCCCTTGTTCCCTCCCTTGCCTTGAAGCGCTTTGAAACACATTGTGTATAAGCACTATATAAATAAACTATCATATCATATAATATCAACCCTCCCGATTTAGGTGGGTGACTCCCGACTTTTCAATGAAAAATGTTGGTATTTGTTTAGATTCTCCCGCCAAAAAGAATTATTTTCCCAATACATTCCTATGAGAAAATTGTTTCTCGCGATTTCTCTGATGAAATCTCCCTCCCAGGGGTGTCGGAGTGTTGGCATGTATGCGATGAAAATGGCAGGGAAGTGCAGCATAGAACCCACTGACATACCCTGAGAATGCTGCACATTGGCAGGCACATTAATAGGGGCGTATCCTAATACACAAAGGGATTAAGTGGAGTTACTAGAAATGGCTAGTATGGACGTTTTGTTTTCAGGTAGACCTTCGATGGCGAGTCGAGGAAGCCAAATTGTTGTTGGGAAGGCAATCGCATGGCTGACTGGCTCCATAGGCAACAGCAAGGATGTTAGTCAATACAGGCTTCAGGCTCGACCATTGCAGAAGTAGCTTCATTGCAGACAGATAGTGCTAAGACACATTTCAGCTGATTGAAAGGTGGGGACTGAGGTTTTTATTTTCTATGTCGAGGTCCCTTCTGCACAATGAAAAAAGCAAAAAAGTAAACAAACATATCAATAGTGAAGAAATGGCCCCCTCAATGATGAAGTGTCCCAGGGCTTCTCATGCACAACGTGAGACATGGATTGTGCAGTGTTGGTTCATCGAGAGTAGAACAGGCTAAGCCATATTCCTCAGCATCTGCAAGAGCTCATGTTGTTAAAGGGCCTTTGGTAGAGCAGTTCTGGAAATCTCTGTCAGTCCAGAAAAGCAGTAAAATTCCCACAGCGTGATCCAGGGAATTGCAGGGTCTTCCAGTTTTCCAGAGTGTTTTATCATGCAGAGATATGGACGATCCCTTCTTTTCCTGACACATTTATACGTTTTAGCCTGTGGAAGGATTTTTGAGAGATGTGCAACTGGGCCCCATTGGTCAAATCAACATCTCATCCGCTGAGACTATCTCGGTTATCAGGGGGATCAAACGTTTAAGCAGACCCTCAGGGGAACACACTGTAATTTCAATGTCTTTTACATGCAAAGCCATATTCTGCATACAAAACTAAGACTCTCTTGGTAGGCCTTAAAGGGGCATTGATGTTTTAAGCCTTCTGGACATAACGGGAAGACAGCCTCAGTTACTGTCAATGAACACCAGTGAATGCAGTCACACTTGTGTCTGAATAGATAATGCTGCTGAGAGGCCCAATATCGCTGCTGGATGTTGGTTATGGGTCTGCAAGATCACCCCTTCTAACCTGCCTTTTAAACCCCCAGGCCCTTTGATCCCCGTTAGTTATGTCTTTAATGACATCTTTCAAGACCATGGATATGCTTTTTTGATCCTTCTTGATCTACGTAGATGTCATCACGGAAGGAATCCCCCCTGCCATCCAGAGACCATTGCTTCAGAGATGCAGCTGTCTGAGAGACTGGTCCGGTTGCTGTAGCTGGGCATGATTATTACTGTTACAGACCCAGCTAGAGGTCCATCGTTCTTCATCCACGGGGTTAAAAGGCTAGCGTTCCCTGTGTTCTGGTCCGGTGTTTAGCCATTGAAAGGCTATATTAACGTTTCTTCATCAGCGTCACAGCACATTTCTGATTCATGGAGGCAGGAAGGGGAACTGAAGGTTATGATATCCTCAACATTAATCTTCATCAGTGCTTCTATATTGCCATATATAATGTGTCTTGTAAAGAAGAGACCATCATGAAATGGGGACTGTGTTTTGAGATTAAAGCCCCCTGATTCAGTCCCAAGATTGTCTAAAGCATAGAAGAGTATACTGAGTTTGACACCTGCAGAAGTTGAATCAAGTATCAGTTTTTTAAACAGAACTCCTCCTACGTGACATGTCATCTTGGGGTTTGGTCAACGGTGTCTTCATTTTTTTCTCAGATGTTTCAAAGGTTTGTGGTTAAACAGGGAAGGTTCAGATTCCAACACCTACTAGGATTACTTGCTCAGCTAGGCTGACTCTTGTCAACTGACACAAGCAGAATACAGAATGTGTAGGCATGGTTCTCCATTGGCAGAGTCTCTGAAAAAACCTCTGCAAGTCCATCTTCATTCATTCTACGCTCGGGTTAGCTGTAGCGATGTCTGTATTTGGTCTCAGATGTGTTTGCCAGAAGGTATACAAAATGGCTGGTCGTGGTTGCAAATACAGAGAGAGATGGTGCTTTCACAGCTACAGTGATCTTGGTCTGACTTCATCTGGAGCACTGGTTCATCACTGGCTGGGTCAATGGCATTGTATCTCACACTTGAAACAGATGATTCCTGTATTACACAAGATTCACCAAAAACTGAGCTGGTTGAGGCAGTCTGACTATTTATAATCAAGAGTGGCTTGAGCTGTAGGTGTTGTTAACATGCCCTTCTGCCTGAATGAATGGATGGACTATGCTTGGACACATATCACCAGAGTTGTCGTGGTCATCAGAAGGGGTGGAGCATTCCCCCACTTGAAGGAATAGGAATAGGAAGTAGTAGGAAACTAATTAAGATTTCCAGACAGATTGAGGGATAGTGAGTACTTATCTGATCCAACGATCTATTGACAAATGCATGTATCAAAGGACTTGGGGTCTTTGGCATATGGCTTGTGGTGGGCATTACACTACTCTCCCTTGCAGAGGCTTATCTTCCAAGTCAGGTCAGTCTCAGATCAGACCAGCAGAATGTTCCATCTTCAGTGGACTATTGTCTTTTTACACACTTGTGGGATGTTATTTTTTGTATTTCATTGAGATGTATAAAGCGCTTTCTCCAAAGCACTGAACAAATGTTTTAAAAATACAGCACAAACCTTTGCCAAAGATGATAATAAATAATGTATGAAGAGAAAACTGATAGTTAAAGAGTCAGGGGGGGAGGAAAGAAATTCGTTTTTAATTGAGAAACATGGGAAGATGGGAAGAAGTGAACGGGGAGAGGGAGGGAGTTCCATTATTATAGTGTGAAAGAGAGGAAACCCAGAAGTGGCATAAGAGGGTTTAGGGATGGAGGGAAGAAAGAGGAATTGAGAACGTTTAGGGTGCGAGAGGGGTAGTTGAATGAGAGCATGGAAGAAGTGGATGGAAGGGCAAGGCCATATAGATATCTATAAACAATGCAAAGGACCTTAAAGGAGAGATGAGAATCAAAGGGGGAATGAGACCTATAGAAGGGAGGATGAGATGCAAGAGCAAGGTGGCAGGAAAAAAAGAAGACAAATTGCTGAGCGGTAGACAGAACGAAGAGGGGTAAGATGAGAGTGGGGAAGACCAAGTAGAAGCGTGGAGCAGTAGTCAATATGAGAATATATGAGGGAGGCTACTAAAAGTTTGGTTCCATGAAAAGAGAGAAAAAAGTGGCCCCGATAAAGATTACGGCCAGTACAAGCAGTGTTATTGATAAAGAAAGGAAAGGAAAGGCAGGGGTCAGAGATAACACTGAGAGTGTGAGCTAAGGGGGAGAAGGGGAGAAAGGGGGAAATAGGAGGCCTGTAGGAGGGGGAGAATGGGAGGGAGAAGACGAGTGAAAGAACGAATTTCAGCTTTAGAGGCATTGAGGTGAAGAAAGTGAGCAGCCGCAAGACAACAGTGGAGTGGAGGGAATCAGCGAAGGACGATAATTGCAAGAATTTCTCTGACTTGTTTACTCTAGGCTTGTCTTTTTCTGTTCACTTTTGGATTCAGGAGTACGGATCCCAGAATGCATCATACCATTCCGGAAGATCTTTCTCATTTCACTCTGGGATTCAGGATACAGTGTTCCAGCCAGGAATGGCTTCCTCGGATCATACTGGATTTCAGAACTCAGTATCCCAGTATACAACTCTTTATTGAGGTGTGGCTCTCTTGGGCCTTTTAGGATTCAGAAGTTAGCACCTCACCATCTACTGCTTAATTCACGGCTGACTATATTCCAGGATTTAGGTTTCAGAATTCCAGTATGCCAGCATGCAGTGCTTCAGTCAAGATTGGCCTCTACTGGTCATTCGAAGGCTTTTAGACTGAGTCTAATATACAATGTTTGCACCAGTATTGTAAAACAAAATGAGGGAGGCTCCTCCACCAAACAAATGCACACATCGGTCAAGCACAGACACACACTCTCACACCCTGAAACCCTGTATCATGTCTTTTTGGTCAATCAGCATTGTCTCAAATGGTCTTGTTGGCATCCAGTCTGAATGTTGTAAATAAGTCTCTCTATCTCACTTGAAAATAAAACAGTTTCTAAATAAAACACTCTCTCACTCAGTATATAAACAATTAAATCAGTGAATTGCACTGTCATTCTCTATATACATTTGTTATGTTTCACACTGTACAGTCACATCACTGTACTTGAGGGTTCGCTCCACCTGATTTGAAAAATCAGTAATTTCTCCTTTGCTGAAAAAAGTCAATTTGAACTCTGAAAACTTACATAAAATTTGCCCAGTGGTAGGCTTGCCCTAGCCGGCAGAAATCCTGGAGAAAATTGTCACAAGCCAACGCTAGGAGTTTGTAGAAAAGGAGTCCCTTTTGGACCTGCTTCAATCAGGGTTCTGCCCACAATTTGGGACGGAAACAGCTTTGGTGGCACTGTGGGATGAACTGTTAAGGGTGGCAGACCAAGGGCAACTCTCCCTGTTGGTAATTCTAGACCCATCAGCAACGTTTGACACGGTGGACCATGTCATCCTTGTCCAACGTCTAAGGGAAGTAGGGATGGTCTCAGCTAAGGCCATTCACTGGTTCACCTCTTTTCTGTTAGAGCATCGCCCAACAGGTGAAGTTGGGAGGTTTTCTGTCAGACTCCATTGTGCAGAATTGCATGGTCCCCCAGGGATGCTCCTCACCTTTATTATTTAATCTTTACTTATGGCCACTTAATGAGATACTGTGGAAGCATATGATTAGCTTCCAGTCATATGCGGATGATAGGCAGGTGTTAATTAGATGGGACAATGTGGAGGAATCTTTTATGAGGGTAACAGTCTGTTTGGATGAAATCAGCAGCTGGATGTCAGCCAACTATCTCTTGTTAAATTCTAATAAGATGGAGATTGTCTTGTTCGGACCAACACATCTCCTTAAAGAGGACCAATGTTCTTTTTGTTGGGTACTGAATTAAAATGTGCCCCTAGGTTAAAAACTTTGGTTGTATATCACAGAATGATTTGGGCTGTGAAGGGCAAATTGGAGCGAAAGTGATGGCCGTCTTTTACTCTGTGCGCCTACTCAGACAAATTCTTCTTTTTGTTATTGTGAATGATCATGCGGTAGTGGTGGGAGCATTGGTAAATTAGCAGCTGGACTATTGTAATAGTCTCTTAGCCGGTGTCCCAGCTAAACAAGTCCAGCCACTTCAAAAAATGCAAAACACCAGAGTCAGAATGGTGCTTGGAGTAAGAAAATCCACACCCATCTCTTGGTTCCGGCGAGCTCTTCGCTGGCTAGCTGTAGAAGACAGGAATAAGTTCAAGATCCTATGTCTGATATATACAAAAGTCTTAATAAATTGACACTGATGTATCTGACAAAAAACAAATCCTTACCAGCCAACAAGGCCACTCCAATCTCAGGACAAGTTACTTTTGGCTATTCCTTCTTCATCTTGTCTTCATGTATGAGACCGGAGATTTTTGGTATTTGGCCCCAAAGAATGGAACTGTCTCCCATTGGAGATTAGGAAGCTGGAATCCTTTTTTAAGTTCCGGCAAAGAGGTAAAAGCCTACCAGTTTAAATAGGCATTGAAACTGTTACACATCTGTTGCTGAACTTGTCTGCCTGTCAGTCTGTGGATTATTCAAACCTGCTCTATTGTTTGCCATTTGCTCCTAGATTTGATTCATGTTGTACTGCTGCACGTTATAAATGTTGCAACCTCAAACTTAAACTTGAATCAATCTACAATGCCCCAATCATGGCTTCAAACCATATGAGCGTTTCAACACTAAGGACTTGATTCACAGAAGCAGTTTATAGTGGCATGATCCCATAGGAAAACGCTCTGTGAATCAGGCCGTAAGAGTCTAGTTTAGCCCCTCATGAGCCCAATAACACAAAATCCCTTTTGTCTAATGCAAAGACTCCTCTCAATTTAAATAACAATTCACAGTAATACTATGAAATACATTTAAAAACCTGCTCTGCAGTTACCCAACTGAGCCTAACGTTTAGATCAATACAATAACCAAGTCAATATACTTTCATTGCATATAATTCAAGCACATTCCTACTGTATTAAAATGAAAGAAGAACATACTTTAGAGCACAGCATTCAAGTCAGCAAAACCAATTGCAAATAAGGTGTAGCCCAAAGGTAAACATCCCCTGTAATTAGGTCCCAGGGCCACAGGACATCAATCAGCACCAAAAAGTGTCTTACGTCTCTAAGGCCACATTTTATCTGAGCTGTGAGAAACCTGAAGGCACCCTCGCAACTACTCCCTGGTGATATTCTGCTCAGGTGACCAGGGAAGGGCATTGTTTTTGGATCCCAACCATGGGGATGGACAATGGAGGGAGGATCACTGGAATGGAGGGTCCTTGGGAATTGGGGAGAGGGTGCCAGAGGGCGAGATATGGTATCCCCCTTTCCTAACACTGACCTGCGCTACCCTCTCTCAGCCTTTATAGAATATTACCGTTCATGTCCTATTCCACCCCATCAATTCACACAAAGTACAGAGAAGAGAAAGAAGACACAAAGAGTAATGCATACTTCCTATAGAAAACACCACTATACTACTGGGATGATGAAGTGGCCTATTAATACCTACTATTGGGAAAAATCAGGCATGTCCGAATAATGAAGGACATCAAGGTCAGAAAATTGAACTTAATATTCAAAACCTGGGGCCAGTTAGTAATTATCCAAAGTATAAGAGGAAGTCTAGGAAGAGACTAGGAGGGGTGTCTTAGTATGAGGAGGAGAAAGAAAGATGGGGTGACGGGCAAGGTACCCAGCGTGCTGCGAGAGCAGAAAGGTCAGAAGTAATGGCAGGTGTGAGCAGCATGAAGCAGGGAGAGAGCGGTAACAGTGTGGATTGTGGCAGACCTGAAATACTGTGGGAAGCAGAGCGCTCCAGGACTGTGTGGCATCCCATGACTTGCAAGGCGCCTCTCTCTGAATGCAGAGGTCATGCAACAAAGGACACTGACGACCTGGAGAAAATTGCTCATTAGCTCTGACTCAAGGACCGGAGTGTTTGAGGGGCTGTCCCCGAGTGAAGCTAGAAGCAGAGAGAGTTTACCCCAACATTCGCTGCAAGTGTCGAAGTCCTTCAAGAGGCCGGTGAGTTGCTGTGAACTCCAAAATCCTACACCGCTTTGCAAGAATTGTATTGAATTTTAATACTGTATTGGATTGTAATACTGTGGTAGCAAGTGAACGATCCCTTTCATTTGTTAAGGATTTCAATCAGGCGACGCACACCTTGGTCTCGGCCTAGTCTGCAGCGTGCAATTGAAATGCTTATGTTTTTATGTTAGATTCAATATTGAGATGGTACGCCACTCATAACACACCCCCATTTCAATTACCCCGGGTCACAATGGACCATGAACCAGGCTGGTTGATCAAATATAATATTCATTTATTTATTTGAAAATTCAAAAGAAATCATACAATTTTTAATATGGGGGCAGCAATCACCAATGGGGTGATAGTAACAATAGGAATGGAAGCAATGCACTTAGTTTAACCTTCTATTGACACATCTACAAAACACCAGGGAATAGGAGCACTTTTTTATTTTAGGCAAGATAGCACTCAAGTTAGAAATTCCCCCGGCAATGTTCCCTCAACCCACAAATAATCAATTCTAAATGGATAAACAGAACCAGCAGGTAATCAGGAATGACAAACAAGAAACAGGATTGAAATCGGACCTTCCTTCCTCAAACAAGGGAGAAAAACGGATTTCAAACCCTGGCAATGTTATTAAATGACACTCGGAAATGAATGTGTGTGAAAAACCTTGAAGCAAATATAATTCTCCACTAAAGCAACAATATAAAGGTACACAAAACCACAATCAATGGATTAGCAAGAGCAAACAGTTTGGAAATGAGTGGCAGGGTTTAAAACATGTTACAGCAAATGACACGTTGGAAATTTTGAAAACTTTGCAATTCCCGCCTGAAATTACCCACACGGTTTTTAATAAAATATTATATTGTGTTGGGGTGTAGCTATAGATCATGGGTACAATACGGAAGTGAAATAAGGTCTCTAGCTGGTAAATTGTGTGCGTTATGCAAGATAGAGTGAGGTGCATTTTAAGTAAAATGGAGCTGTGAAAAAGGAAAGGAAATCAGTTTTGACAAGAACAGTTTTACTCTACACTAGAGCATTCAGGAGTGTACCAAACAGGGACACAGTAATCTCCAGGGTTGATTCATGAATTCAACCCTATCTCCCCAGCGCCTGCCCTGGCGGAACCAGTCCGTTCACTCGAAATAGGATTAATGGCTTAGGATTTATACAAAGGCAGAATTACTACAGAGATGCCGCTAGCAAAAGAAATCAAAGGCAGGGTTTCAAGAATAATTCTGACAATATTACAAGTTATCAGGATAAGGCTAGGATGACTTAGAGAGGGGAACTAAGGACAAGGCAAGGCAATGTGTTTCTATGGTTTTCTATGGTTCCAATTAATACTAACAGTCCACATTTTAGTTTTTGGATTCTGGACAGTCAGCGTTCTTGTCACCACATGGATCTGGACTAACAAAGGACAGCTGGACCAGATCAGCTGGGAAGGGACTGGTTACCAAAGTATAGTTTGTCTGGAATGGCAATTCTGGTCTCTGGATAATATAGGTCATCAGGTTAGCAGGATGTCAGCAGCATGCAGTGAGTGGCAGCAAGCCTAGCTGGATCAGGATGCCAAAAGTACCACAGTTTTCTCATGGTTAATGGGAGATTAGTGTTTTTTTTTATATTGGAGGCCTTGCTGGGAATGGGGTCAGCACTGTTTGGGTGTTGCAATGGACCCTGGAGTAGGATCAGCAATGCTTGGCCTTGTAGTTGGAGTCTGGATCTGAAAGATGACAGGTACAGGAATGCAGCGCAGGAAATCAGGAAGAGTGTGTGTCTAGAGTCTTGTCAGGGACCCTTATTTATAGTGTAAAATGACATCATCAAAGTATAGGATGGGCAGGGTTAACTACGCATGCCCCTAAACTGCTTGGACTGGACAGGGGTGCCAGCGCCAGGCCTTGTTCCAGACTGGTTGGATTTCCAAGGGAATGATGTCAGCTTTATGAGGTGAGTTTAACAATGTTTAAAAACAACCACATTTACTTTACTGAAAATCCAATTTTGCCAAAAACATACATTTCTACAATTGCAATCTCTTGGCAAATTAGACTCACAAGTTACATATTATGTGCAGCACAGATCAGTCCAATCCTCAAGTCTGTGCGACCTCGTTTCACCTTTCTGATACATTTTTGTAATTTTAAACATGAACGATTCAGCCTAAAATTCCACAATTTTATACACAGATGCGAATTGTCCCCAGGGATGTATGTACAAAAGTTTATTTTTGCAACATTAATACGTTCCTTGGAATCTGTCATATTTTGTAACTTCTGTTCCCCATGCAGCAATGAGTTCTACCAAGTTTTAAAAGACAGCACGTAAAATTAGATTTGAAACTGCAAACTTTTTACATTTCTACTAATGCTTGCTTCAGAGATAAAAAGTCTTTAAAGTTTCTTTATCAAATAGTCTTTGTAACCAAAAGGCAGTTCCTTTGTTGGGTCATTTTTTTTCTTTAACTTCAACTGCAACCAAATGTCATTTCATCCCTGTGTGGGGTGGAGTGCTCCTTTGGCTGGAGTTATATTGCCCTCTTCACACCTCTGGCTTCCTTCCCTGGGACCTTAATTGTTTGGGGCCCATCAGAGACAAAAGTCTGTTCAATCCTGTAATTATCAGGTGTTTTTTAGTATCTGCAGAGAGTTTTTATGATAGTCCCCTTCCCCTTGGGGAAGTTTCATGGCTGGCAACTGGAATGACTGGTTTTTCTGAGAGCTTGTAAATCCAGCCCATGTATTTTAAACTCGTAATTTCTTATTTTGCGTCCTGAATTAAACAAACCTGTGAAAGAAGATAGCCTATATTATTATCACCACTAACATAAACTCTTTACATTGCTAAGTAAGCAGGCTTTCATTAACAATTTATTTTAAACAGGCCATTTTTTAATTCAGTCAGCGAAGCCCATTTTTCCACATGTGTTAAAACAGCTAGCCTTTCTTTCTTTAATTCGGTTTAGCAGCTGCCTCAGATTGCCCACACTGTCTTTGCAGCTGTAGACATTTCCTTGAAGCAGGAGTCTTATCTAAAGTACAGATACATTTGCCACTGACCTGGCTCAGAGAGTTAAAGTCTCTTTGAACTGCTGAGCCCGGATACATTTGGAAGGAAAATAAACACATGTTCATGTGCAAGTGAAAATGAAGCTGATTCTTGATTTCCCTCAGAGTTGGTTTGACTGGGTCTGTCACTCAGGAATTATGCCTGGTTTTGGTGAAGCACAGTGAAATATCCTGGGCATGACAGGGCCTTTTTACTCACAGTGGTTTCAGCATGAACAGATGGAATTGGAGTCAAATTCCTTTTAAAGGGGATTTTTGGCCTTTGCAGCTAAGCAGTGCTGCCTGTTCACTTGATTCCAGTTATAGGTTTCAGAACACACTGGCATACTTTTTCAGTGTGTCCCCTTGTTCCACTTTGCACCTTTTTAGAACTTGCATAACTCACTCAATTTATCAGCTAGAGACCTAATTTCACTTCCATATTGTACCTATGATCTACAACTACACCCCAACACAATTGCGATTTACACTATTTCACCGTTTTTATTCAAAACTGTTTTGGTAATTTCAGGTGGGAATTACAAAGTTTGCAAAGTTTCCAACATGTAATTTGCTGCAATCTGTTTTAAATCTTCCCCACACTTTTCAAACTGTATGCTCTTGCTAATCCATTGCTTGTGATTGTTAGTACCTTGACATTGTTGCTTTAGTGAAGAACTGTATTTGTTTCAAGGTTTTTGCACACATTCATTATTTTATTCATCCATTTCCGAGTGACATTTTTAGCATTGCCGGGGTTTTAAATCCGTTTTTCTCTCTTGTTTGGGGAGGGAAGGTTGTATTTTAATTTTGTTTCCTGTTTGTCATTCCTGATTACCTGCTGCTTCTGTTTATCCATTTAGAATTGATTGTGGGTTGAGGGCAGGGGGAAATTCTAACTCAAGTGCTATCTTACCTAAAATTAAAAAGTGCTCCTATTCCCTGGTGTTTTGTAGATGTGTCAATAGAAGGTTAAACTAAGTGCATTCCTTACATTCCTATTGTTATTATCACCCCATTGGTGATTGCTGCCTCATATTAAAAATTGTATGATTTCTTTTTAATTTTAAAATAAATAAATAAATATTCAATTTTATCAACCAACCTGGTTCATGGTCCATTGTGATCCGGGGTATATGAAAAGGGGGTGTGATATGAGTGGTGTACCATCTCAATATTTAATCTAATATAAAAACCATAAGCATTTCAGTCGTGCGCTGCATACTGGGCCGAGAATAAGGTGTGCGTCGCCTGATTGAAATCCTTAACAGTTCTTTATGTTTTCGTCATATATCTCCTTCACACTTCAACTCCCCAACCTTATTTCCTTCTCATAGGCGATATTACATAACTCGTCCTGCAATAAATATTGGGACGAGTAAGAGTAGGGTTGAATTGGTGACATCAGGACAACCCACTACTGTGACGAGAAAGAGGTGCAGAGCCATGGGGAGTCATCCTCAGAACATTGAGGAACGTTGTAGTGTTCCACAAGGTTCTTTTGGGCAAGCTGTGTTCAAAAGTAAAGAGGGAAAACAGGAAGGAGTCTTCAGCATTCAGTGGAAGATCTGCTGGCCTGGGGAAAGATGAACTGTCAGATGGAGGAAGGAGGTGCAGCACCTGGGCTTGCTAAAATTACATTGGTAACTGCACATTGTCCAATGAGGAAGGACCGACCGACAGAGAAGCCGAACAGCACGCCAGGCAAGTGGAGCCCATGAGAAACGTAGTCAAGACAGGACGCGCTCCCTGCAGGAATCCAAGGGCTACAGAGTGCCGGTAGCACACTAGACCTGACAAGAAGGCTGCAAGAGCCTGAAATGTGAAGTCCAAACATCCTAGAAGTCACTAGAAACTACTTGGGGCCCATTGTCAGATACAATTTTGTGAGGAAATCCTTCACACCAGATCACAGACTCAAGACTCTTTATTATACTCCTGGAACTAATTTATTTCAAAATGAACTTTTCAGGCCCTTTGGAAAGTATATCCACAACCAGAATAAGGTAGGTATCCCATGAACCTTTGAGGTTTAGCAGGCATAATAAGTCACATGCAGTTGTAATCCAGGGCACCTCTGGCACCAGTGGAACAGTCATGGGAGGCGTCTTTGTTACGAGGACCTTGACAAGTAATCACGCACTCTCCACATTCAGATGTCCTCTGTTTAATCGGTACATTTATTCCAGACCTCCAGAAATCTTCTTGTATCAGTGTTTTGGTCTTACACACTGCAAGATGTCCTTCATAACCAAGCTTGGTGACTTTGTCACTCATTACATTGTGAACAACCATTTGATGTTCCCAGAAAATATAAACTCTGTATAGAGTTAGTTCATCCTTAAACCTCTGTGGATGGTCAGAAGAAGGGCAGCGACTTATATCTTCCATTAAAGGACTTTTATTGAACAAAATATAATGGTGTGAACTCCTGATTATCCCTAAACTATGGGTTTTCCCTAGCTAACACCTTAAATCTAGGGTGTTTGTCAGTATTCTGTCCAAACCTAATCACTCTGTCCAAACCCAATCTCTCTGTCCCTACCACTATCAAAATAAACTAAGGCACAGGAGAGTGACTCCCTTCTCCTATGGTCTGCTTTTCAGTACAGTCACTTTAGTAACTTATTCGTAGGTAGTTCTTGGTAATTACTTTGATCAGTTCAAACAGTTCAGGAATAGGGCTCTTCAGTTTGTCTATCGTGCTCTTGACACCTTTCTTTCCCCTTTCTGAGGTTGTTCTTCGCTCACTCTTTGTTTATCAAAATGTATGCCTTTCTCCACACAGTGTCCACTATTCTCCCTGGCTGGGCCAGCTAGAAAGACTCTCAAAGGAATTCTCACTTTACTCTTTCACTTGACTGTTAAGGGGACCAGTATGAAGGCTCATCTAAAGAGTTTCACTTGTCTTCACTTCTTTGGTCTTAGTGGGATGAATATAAATGTTCCAGTCATGATTCACACTTGTTTCCACTTATTTAGTCTTATTGGGATGAGTATAAATGTTCCATGAATAATTCTCACTGTTTTCAATTTCTTTAGTCTTACTGTGACGAGCATGAATGGTCAAGTAATGATTCTCGCTTTCCTCCACCTCTTTGGATATACTGGAATGAGTATGTGGGTACCAGTAATGATTCTCACTTCTCTCCACTGCTTTGGTTTTACTGCAGTGAGTATGAATGTACAAGTAATGATTCTCTTGGTTCATTACTGTTCTCCCCTTATTGGTAGGAGTATTCAGGGTTCAAATAATAACTCTTAGTGCTCTCCATTATCTTGTCTTTACTGAGATGGGTATAAAAATTCTTATATGACTTCCCATTTTCCTTAGGGCATACTAGCATGCAGTCCTCACTGAGACGAGTATGATTATTACACTTGTTACATTTGTTATCCCTCCCGGGTCTCACACCTTCCCTGTTACCTCTTTCTCTTGAGGTTAGTGTCACTGGGTCTGCAATCAGGATGGATCCTTTCTTCAGTTTTTCATGTTGGCTTAGTCGCTTTTTGCCTTGTCTTCACTCTGCCCGCTCTGCGGGGCTCTCAGGTAATTGGTCTGAGCATTGTTAATGGACTCCCTAATACACTGGTCTTTGGCCATGTCCCCACCTTTCTATTGTGGCCTGCTCTATGGTCCTGTCACTCGCTAAAATTCCCCTCTATCTCGTATTCACAAAGGTATATTACCCGGTTCCACATACCAGCTTCCTATTCCTATCTGAATCTGCGTGTCTCTGTCTTGTTCAGCTACGTACTTGCAGCAGATTCGAATCTCCTGGCCTTCTCTCTCTCCTCCTCTATGCCTGCTCCGTGCTTTTTAATGGGTCTGTAGTGTTGGTGTTGTCGTTTGACTCAGCAGTCTACCGACTCTCGGTCACACCACCACCTAGGACTCATAACTTGTCTGAGGTTCCTTTCCCCCAGCTCTTCTCGCTCCAGGCTTCTCACGTGTCTCCTTTACTCTCCAGCTTTCTTTCACGTTTGGCAGCTGCGAATCCCAGTCTTGCTCAACTGTCCTCACACAGCTGATTCAAAACTCCCGCACTTCTCTGTCTGACAGGATTCCTCTATTTATGACGCGTGGCTGGGTCTTCCCCAGTGGAACATCAAATTCCTTTTTCTCTGTTGTCTGAGTACTTTGCAGTTCTCGCACAATCTTCTTCTTCATCTCAGTATTGGTTTCATCTTATTTCTTATGTTGATTTAAGGTTTCTACACCACAGTAACAAACCTTAGCTTGTTCTTCATGTGCTCTTTGGGTAGAAGACGTCGGTGGTGTGTTGTGGGTGAGCAATTTAGGGAGTTCCTCAAAGGCTCCCGCCGGGGGAGAAGAGACAAAAACCTGTGATTCACCACATACCCTTCCCTCGAAGGATTGGCTAACCCTTCTCTGTTTGAGTGATTATTTATTTTCCAGTTCCAGATAGTTCCTTCTGAATAACTGATAGATGGTTCCTAGGAAAGTAAAGGAGAATAGGAAGCTCTTGAGATGGTATTGTGGTTTAGTTGTTGACCACAAGTTGGAGAGTTAGCATCTATTATTACTTCATCAGGGAAATCCGTTTTTACCTTTGATCTTATTACTGTAGGTTGTGACCATATTTCATTCTTTATAGATAGGAGTGTAGTTTCTGGCTGCTTTTGGCCGATCTCAGTCAACCACTGATGAACTTGTGGGACATTGCTAGCCAGAATTACGTCTTGAAGACCAGTATGACACATGCCTAGAAATGCCCCAGCTTTCAACCTTGTATACAAAGAATGCACATGCATGCCTAAGACTTTTATGACAGATGCCTAGAAATGGCTGAACGTTCAACCTTCTGTAAAAGAGAATGCACATACATCCTTAACATCCTTAAGACCCGTATGACACATGCCTAGAAATGCCCCAGCTTTCTACCTTGTGTAAAGGAGAATGCACATACATACTTCAAGGTTCATAGTTTCGACTGGTGAAAGTTCCGACACAAAAGTGTCGAAAAAAAGTTTCACATTTTTTAATGTTTTTTTTATTTTTATGGGGGGGTTCCCCCTAAACCCCTGTTTTTTTTAAACACCTATTTAACTATACCAAGTTGAAATAAACCCTTTACTATTTTTTTTTAAACTTTTGTTTTCGGCACTTTTGTGTCAAAACATTTACCTGTCGAAACTATTTTTTCGAAAGTTTGACTGGACACCATCCTTCAACCCATATGACACATGCCTAGAAATGCCCCAGCTTTTAATCTTGTGTAAAGAGAATGCACATACATGCTTAAGACCTATATGACACATGTCTTTTAAAGGTTCCAGTTTTCAAACTTTGCGTAAAGACAATTTACATACATGCTTAAGACCTATATTGATTCCATCATTTATTTGAATGGATTGTGCCTTTTCTTTTCTGGTGCATACAAACCAAAACAATCCGTTAAAATCACCTAACTCTGTGGTATTAGCAACACCCATGCCTCACATGATAAAATGTTTCTCATGGGTGGGAGGCTCAAGCACCCATGTGGAACAATGTCATGACAAGAGACATGAAGCATGCAGATGACAAACCTTTATGGGCCAAATGGCTTTATCTGGAAAATATGAACTGTTACCAGCTTTAGAATTAGAATATGAGAAGACGGACCATGTTTCATGAGATAAGAGCAAGGCCGAAGTTCTTTGATTCCTTCAAGAATTGTCTAATTCCCCATGCTGGTGTCTCATTCGAGCCCTTTACAATGCCCTTTCTTGGGCCTACATAGCTGTGTCTTCCCCAGTGACATAATAACGTAATTGCAAGACTCTAAATACTTCAGAATGACACATGCACTCTGCCCCCTATGATACACTATGACCTGAACATTGTAATCTTTTGACACGCAATGTACCCTATTTCTGTACGTTAATATCTTGTATTCTGCCGAGTCACCTCCCACACATGTATTTATTTTTCTCCATTGTAAATACGTGTAAAACGAAACTGAATGCACCTCTCCAAAGTGTGAACTAGACACGAACGGCAATGCTCATGCGCAACGTTCAGCCATATCCTACATCTCACATTATCTACTGTCCTTTGGTGTAGGATTTGAACGCCATTCATGAAGCATGTTGACAGACTGTGCTGTCTTTAAGCTTAGATATGCTTGGATGTGCTTCAGAGCCAGAATTGGTAGTGTAGCGGATGAGGCACTTGATGTTGAATAAAGGAGGGAGCTTTGTGGGACAGGTTTAAACCTCTCCTGGCACTTATTATGCTAATCCTTCTTTCTGAATCTGCCAATAGCATGGGGAGTAGGCCAGCAATTGACTCCCTGCTCTGGCAGAACAGTAATTACCTGCCCATCTGTGAGTGCCCCGGATGATAGCCTGACCCAGGGAATGGGGGCTCTCCTCACATGGTGTCACCGCTGCCTTTGTGTATGTTGTATAATGGGATGCTGCTGCTGTGCATGCCTCTGTAGCTCAATGAACAGCAGGAGGTTCTGAAGCTTACATGTTGGCACTGCTAGTGGCTGCATGGTAGGTGGAAGTGTTTTGGGGGAACTTGTCACCCTTACATAATCACTGAAGCCAATTGGGTGCACCTATGGGTTACATTTCATCACCTGGATGCATTCTGTTTTTGGATCAATTATCAACCGAATTTGGTGGTATTTCGGTGGTATTTCTCTTTTCGCTACTGTGGAATTAGCATTTTATTTTCAAGTGCTAATACCACCAGGGCTATTAGTCCAGGTGTAATTACAACCAGTTCTTGTCAGTAATTCCTCTGGCACTTAGTCCTTTGATGGAATTAGCACTGAAGACAAGTGACAGTAACTCCATTACCACCACTTTTTGCACACAGCACCAAACTCGTACAAGGCCCATTTTGTCGTTCCTACAACAGGTGGCTGGTGATTTTGTGGTAGACCTGTGCATTGCTCTTGCAGTGGATATACGTAAATTCTGGCTAAACCTTTCTGTGTGGTGTGTGGTGTCAGTGGATATAATCTGTGTAAGAATGTCAATGGGCCTCATTACGAGTGTGCCGGTCCATTAACGACAGTGCCAGTAAGCCTACCTGCACTGTTATTACCCGACCGATACACTCCGAGTCTGCAGGCATCTGCTGTCCCAACTGTCCCAAGCTGTCCCAGCTGTCCCAACTGCCAGGGGCATCCACCCAGAGACTGTCCGGGAAGCACCGGCACCGTCATTACGGGTGCCAGTGCGTCCTTCATCCCCATTCCCATTGAGTCCTATGGGAATGGGATTAACCTTTTTCCGGCGCCTGCCTTCCAGGAACACCATAGTCGTAAACCCCTGGTATTTCCGTGAAGTCAGGCGCCAGAAAAAATCACAATCCGGCGGCAGCTTGCAGGTTTTACCAGCACGGCTACCGCCAGAGTTGTAATGAGGCCCTATGTCTTACTCTGCAGTCTAGGTGTTGGATGCAGACAATGAGGCCCTAGCACTTCAAGCCACTCACCTGCTTCCCAGGAATTAACTGGGAAACAGAAGAGAGACCCGTGCGCCAAGCCCAGGAGGGAAAAAAGGCAATGCCTGAAAAATCCCTTTTGTTGAAGAGTCATGTCCAGAAGACAGTCTTAAAGTACTGGATTTATGGAAGATTCAAGAATTGTTCCAGGACTCTGCTGAATATTCCAATAGGAATGGTGAAGAGTAGAAGACAAGGGGCCTCATTACGGCTTTGGTGGTAGCCATGCCGTTATTGGCGGCATGGCTGCCACCAAAACCGGGTCCGGGTTTCCTGAATGGGGAATTACCGGGCCATTCCGAGTTTGGAGGGCCCGGTAATTCCCCCTACAGGGAACCCGGGCCCGGACCTTCCCCATTCCCATTTGAGCCCACATAGGGCTCAATGGGAATGGGTGCAGGGAGCTAACAACGGGCCAATTACGACGGCCCGTTGTTAGCTCCCTGGACCCTTGCGGGACCCGGTAAGGATGCCTGGTTTTACCAGGGGACCTCGTAATTTTGCGGAATGGGTTTAACGGATCCGCCTCCATTCCGCAAATCTTGTAATGAGGCCCAAGGTGTTGGAATTAAGGATTTCCAAAGAAAATCCTATGACTAGGTGAGCATTGTCCAGGAGGAAGGTAAGCAATGTACAGGGAAGCACAGGAAGCAGGAGCACAGAGAAGGAGCCAGCAGAAGAACAGAAACCTGCTGAGTACCGTCAGGATGGAGGTCAGAGACGGTAAGGAAAGGCAGAAACAACAGTGGAGAGGAGGAAACTAGAAGAAACTAATGCAGGGAACTAGGAGGGGAAGAAAGTAAGAGGAGAAAGGTAGGGGTGAGTCTAATTACTCTAACAAGGGCTATGAAGGCACAGAACAGCGTTGGACAGGGTAGTTGCCTGTTTGAGAAGCAGCGTTGTCCACGTTGGTAGCTGTTTTCAGGAACTGAGGGTTGTGATGTGCCGCAGAGGAACCGCCATCTTGAAAAAGATAATAACAGTCTTTGTCGTAATGGCAACACGCTACAGAACAGACGCCACCACTTCCATAATCACCACGGAGCAGTAGATCTGACAGCATGCCTTTTCTCAGGCGGCAAAGGCCCAGGTTTCCAAGGGTGGAGCAGATGAAAATGGCGAAGTAGCAGAGGCGCATGGATGTTCCCAGCAGTTTCCCATGAACATTCTGAGGCGTCATAGCCTGCCCAATCCATAAGATATTGGAGTCCACCTCGATAGTACCTGGAGTCACAGATGCGTCAGAAAACATATTCGGCCTGTTATCCATGAATAGAGGAGTACGTGGAGGTCTATGTTTAGAATGCTCAGGACCACACAAAGGTTTAAGAAGAGTAGTATGGAAAACGGGATGGATTCTTTTCCACAAAGAGGGTAAAGACAACTTTTAGGCAAGAGTGATTACAATTTTGAGTGTATGAAATGGCCCCATGCATAAAGGGGAGAATTTGGAAGATGTCTCTCGCCTGGGTATGTATTTTGTAGAGAGACACACTTTATCTCTGATGTGGTAGTCTGGATGGTTGGAGCGATGAGCATCAGCATATCTTTTTACCTGCACTCAGGTATGTTGTGGCTGTTTATGAGCTTTTTTTCTGACTTTTCCAAAAGAGAAGATACATGTGGATCCACAGAAGGCATATGAGAAGGCATAGGCATTCAAAGAGGCAAGGTGGTAGGATGGAATCCATAGGTACAATGAAAAGGAGATACTTGTGTAAATGAGAGAATGGTGTTGTTATATGCAAATTCATCAGTGGGTAATAGTGACTCCCAATCATCATGTGCGACAGTGGTGAAACAGCGTATGTACTCAGTATGTTTGTTAAACCATTTGTCTCAAGATGGTAACCCGATGATAAGTCACGTTTGACACCTAAACTGGAGCAGAGTACTGACCAAAACTTTGCGGTGAATTCTCTATCAGATATGATGCGGATGGTAAACCATGGTGCCAGTTTGGTAAAGGCATCGAAAGTCACCATTATCGCAGTGTACCCATGTACAGGTGACACATCTACGATAAAGTCTGTAGCTATAATCTCCCATGTCTGGAAGGCAGTTGGGGTTATTGTAGTTTGCCAATCACTGACCAAGTGTGTCTTTTATTTTGAGCACAGATAGAACAGACCTCGACATATTATTGCAGATCCAATCTGACTGTAGGCAACGAGAAATAAGGTAAAATCAGCTCCGAAGTGGGGTGAACACCTCGATGGCCGGTTCTGCAAGTGTCATGACACAAGAAAATGACTTGCTCTTGGAGTTCATGAACAGGAACGAACACTTGATGCCTTTGAAAAAACAGACCATCCTCTTGGGAGAAGAAGACCTCTGCACGAAACGTCTGATTTAAGTGCAGGTACTTGAATGTTTCCTGTTGCAAGTCATAAAAGGAGGACTGTCTGTTGAAAGTATACATTCCCCAGAATACGGGCGTAATAAGCTTACATCCGTTTTCCTGGATAAATAATCTGCTATAATATTGTTGGTGCAACGAATATACATAACAAAGGATTGATACTGGGCAAAAAAGTAAGCCCAACAAGCTTGCCTACTTTTACGGCATTCTAGATTTTGTAATGTCTTCAGATTTTTGTGATCAGTCCTGATTTTAATGGGATGTTGTGTGCCCATCAGAAAGTGTCTTCAATCTTTGGAGGCTGCCACCCCCAGAAGTTGGTGAAAGGACTTCTCTGACGTGTGACACATGATCTTCCTTAGCCTTAGACTAGATTTGAATGTCATTTAGGTATATAATGATGGACTGAAAAAGGATGTCGGAAAAAAGATGGCCGACAAACCGTTGGAATATGGCTGTGGCATTGGAAAGACCAAAAGGCATAACTGTGTACTCAAAATGCCCAAAGGGGGTACGGAAGGCCTTTTTCCATTCATCACCTTTCTTAATGTGAAGCAAGTGATAGACACCACAAGGGTCTAATTTGGTGAATATCACAGCTCCCCTTACCACTTCCAGTAGGTCGGGAATAGGCGGCAGAGGGTACTTGCCCTTGATGGCCACGCTATTGAGTCCCCGATAGCCCAAACAGGGGCGAAGTTCCTTGTAATCCTTTTTGGGAGCGTAAAAAAAGAGAGGCACCACAAGGCACCTTGGATCTTTTTTTAAACCATTTTGTAGATGTGCATGCAGATACCCTTGTAGAGCCTATTTCTCTGGTTATGATAGGATAAACATCCTACCAAAGGGTACGCCAGCTCCTGGAACCAAATCAATAGCACAATCAAACTCCCGATGAGGAGGTAATGTCTTAGCAGGTTGTTCAGTAAAGATGTCCAAGAAGTCTTGGTATTCCATGGGTACACATTGAACATTGCCTATAGAAAATGTCTGAAAACAGGACTTGACAACAGACAAATGCTGAGGATGATCTTTCGTCGATTAACAGTTTTGCACAAAAAAAGCAGAATCCAGATGAACCACATGTGATGCCCATTCAATGGCTGGGTTATGATATTCAAGCCATGGCACCACTAGGACCATAGGATAATGGCCTGCTTTGATCAAATCAAAAACAACGGTCTCACAGTGATGATTGATGCATAATTGGGCAGGTAGGGTTTGAGCCGTGATGGGTCCAGAACTCAATGGTTCTCCCTCTATCCCCTCCACGGGTTGAGCCTGTTTTTTAATTTTCCCGGGTTATGGAATGATCACATGCCCATTTAGTGTCTGTAAAGAGACTGACAGTCCACCAATCAACTAAGGCAGAGGTTTCTAAAGTCGAGTCATGGAAAGTTACGGTAATGCGAAGAACAATTAATGAAGTGTTTTCAGGGTTGGTAGAACACAGGGGTTTCTTGGGACATAGAACTGTTTCCTGACCAATAGTCCTTACTTTGGGCAGGAACGCTAATTTCCCGAACGTCGAGGGGGCACCAAGGGTCAATCTTTAAAGAGTTGTGTGTTAGCTACACAGTACATACATAAGTCCTTTTCCCTTCTGCGTCTTCTTTCTGTATCCGATAGAGGGCCTCTGGCAGCCCCTAATTGCATCAGTTCTGGTGATTCGATTGTGTTTTCCCTAATTCGGTATATGTCTTGGATTGGTGGGAACAATATCTTCTCCTTTCCAATTTGCGTTCTTGCATCCAAAAATCAGATTGCATAGCTATGGAGATATGTTCTAACAGATGATATGATATGATATGATATGGCATTTATAACGCGCCTATACACAAGTGTTTCAAGGTGTGATGAGGCAAGGGAGGGCGAAAAGAGGAAAGACAAAGACAACGATCTTACTCGGCCTGGTGACATTGAGAGTGCGCAAGTGCAGGGGAGGGGGAAAAGATGAAGCGCGGGGGAGCGGTAGGGGGCAGTGCAATACATAGGATAAACAGTAAAGAATAAATAAAATAAATACAATAGGTAAAAGTGCAGCCAGCTAGTGGCAAGTGTAGGGGTAAGTGCAGACATCAAGTGTCAGTTTCAGTCAGGAGTTCAGCAGGGGAGAGGAGCAGAGAAAGCAGAATCAAAGAGGAAGGTCTTGAGGTGCTTCCGGAACCAGAGATGGTTCTCCTCAGGTTTCAGGGAGGCTGGGAGGCTATTCCAAAGTGAGGCCCCAGACAAAGAAAGAGATCTACTACCAACTCATTGCTTGGAGAAGCGACTGACCCAGAGGGAGTTGGAGGCAGATGTGCGAAGAGCTCGAAAAGGAAGATGGACGAGGTACTCGAGCCAGTTCTTCTTTCAACTCTTTGTTTAGTCCACGATGAAAGAGAGCGAATTGAGCAGAGTCAGGCCACCCTCTTTCTGTGATCATATGTTTAAAGCAGGTTATGTAAGTGATTACATCACCTGACCCCTGAGAGATGTCTAATTTACTTTCTTGGGCTGAGTAGGTGAGTTCTGGTCTGTCGAACATTTCCTTGAAGGACCATAAGAAAATGTGATAATCCTTCATGGCCAGGCTATCCAAAGTCACTAAAGTAGTTGCCCAGGCCAGGGTGTTTTTAGTTAGATTAGACCCAATATAGCCGATATTGTCTCTGTCTGAAGAGAATGATAATGGACGAAAGGAAAAGTAGACAGAGCAAGCATTCAAAAATCTGTTAATCTTCAATGGATTGCCATCAAATGTATTCATATTAGGGGTGGTTGTTGGCAATTCAACAGCCAGTGTCTCTCGGACTGCCACTTTCTGTTGGATAGATTAATTTTCTGCCTTTAAGGCCTGTACCTCATGAGGCAGTGTCTGCACTGCATTTAGTAGATCCTGGAGCTGTGCCATTTCTTTTGGGGTTTTTTTCAGGCATCTGAAATTGTAAGAAGGACAATTTCTTACTCACCAGTCTAGGTGTGTTGATGGAGACAATGAGGCACTAGGTGCTTCATGCCACTCACCTGCTTCCCAGGAATGTACTGGGAAACAGAAGAGAGACCTGTGCTCCAAGCCCAGGAGGGAAAAAAGGCAATGTCTAAAAAAAAACTTGTGTTGAAGAGTCATGGCCAGGAGACCGTCTTGAAGTACTGGATTTATGGAAGATTCAAGAATTGTTCTGGGACTCTGCTGTATATTCCAATAGGAATGGTGAAGAGTAGAAGACTAGGTATTGGAATTAAGGATTTGCAAGGCAAATCCGATGACCAGGTGAGCGTTGTCCAGGAGTAAGGTAAGCAATGTACAGGGAAGCGCAGGAAGTAGGAGCGAAGAGAAGAAACCAGCAGAAAAATAGAAACCTGCTGAGTACTGTCAGGATGGAGGTCGGACACAGTAAGGAAAGGCGGGAGCAAAAGCGGAGAGGAGGAGACTAGAAGGAACGAATGCAGGGAACTAGGAGGGGAAGAAGGCAAGAGGAGGAAGGCAGTAGGAGAATCTAATTTCACTAAGAAAGGCTAGGAAGGAACACAACAGCGTCGGACAGGTTAGTTACCTGTTTTAGATGAAGCGTTGTCCGCGTTGGTAGCTGTTTTCAAGAAATGTAGGTTGTGATGTGCCGCTGAGGAACCGCCATCTTGAAAAAGACTAGACCGACAAAATAATAATGGTCTTTGTTGTAATGGCAAAATGCAGCAGAGCAGACGCCACCGCTTTCCTAGCGACCATGGAGTGGTGTATCTGACAGTGTGGCTATCCTGGCCTGGGGATCATGGTGCCTCCAGGCAGATGATGCTGTATTGTCGTTATCAAAAGCAGTCTCCACTGTATAATGCATGTAAAAATGAATCAGAAGTCCATAGCAGTGTGTACATGTGCATGTGTGCAGCAATTTCATAAGTTTGGCATCATTTTCAGAAAAGTCCTCTATTTTAACTTAATTTAATAAAAATGCTGCCGTGCCTAACACAAATAGCAAGTCAAAAGGGGTGATGGCTGGAATGTTTAGAATGAAACTTAACCTCTGGCAACCCTTGTTCTTTGCCTGCCAAGCGATTACAAAAGGGCAAAGAGCATATGCAAATCAGGCTTGGTCCCACCCCAAAAGGAGCAGTCCAGCCTGAACCGGTTGGTCACATCCCTTCTACCTGAGTCTCAGAGTTTGGAACCGAAACGTACTACTCAAAACCTATCAATTTATTAGGGTCTCCTGTGTGAGGGCGACCTTCCATACGAAACAAAGGTTTGCCCTGCATTACCATATGGGGGAGCATAGGGATCATATGAAAGGGCAAGGAACCATTATTGTACACCAGGCTGTAAAGAAAGAGACACTGTTATCTGTATTAAAACAATTGGGTTATTCATTACATATATTAACACTACGACTGACCTGGATTTAATGTTTTCGATTCCTGGATTAAGGGAAATTAATGGCATGTTCCGGGTTCGAGGCTGGTGTAACTGTAGGTTGAGACAGCCTAGATGAAATGGGATATTCCTGAATATCTCATAAGAATATATCTATTGAGTTACCAATTTCTCACCTCCACTACTACTGATTTCGTGCCCAGGATAGGTGAGGGGGAACAAGAACTGCCAAGGAATGCGTAGACCCAGAGGGATGGAAAAGAGCGATGGCTGTTTGTAGCTAAGGGAAGGTCAAGGTACAAGGATCCCTAAAATGGTTAAGTGAAATAGGGGGAATGTGAGGGGTTAGTAATGTTAGAATCCTCACCCCGAATGGCACGAGGACACACTAAGTGGGGGGCGCAAGGTGCCAGTCTGTAACTGCAAAGCGTCCAAACAAAAATCTGAAGTAACTTCACTGCGTGGAAAACAAAGGCAAAAAACATACGTCAATTCCAGGATAATCGTATTCCGTAGAAGCGTTGCCAAGATCTGTTGCACATAGTCTGCACAATAAGAGGAACCCAAAGGAGAAGCCAGTTGTAATTTGAGGAGCAGGTCATACTCCTAATAACCAGAAAATCGAAACAAAGCTAGCAAACAAGCATCATGTTACATGAGCGGTGGAACCTTCAATAAGAAGCAACGCAGACGCTGTGTATGTTCTATTAGTATACAGTTCCCATGGTGACAGACGACGTGCTGGCCCGGCGATGCAGGGAACGCTTACCACGCTGCTCACACGCTGCCCGTTGTAGTAGTCTCCATGGCAACCTCTAGTATTGCTGAGGATAGTGCTGCAGACCCTGCTCTGTGCATGTCAATGAGGGGAAGGGAACCCGCCTCCGAAAATAAGACCACAAGCATCCCCACACCTGTTTTCGGTCTCGTTGGGCCTCATCAGTGAGGAGTAACTTGGGACTCTAGCCTGAGCAGACACGGGGCCCACGTCTGTACATACCCATCTCGGGGTGACTAAGCAAAACAAAAGAGGTGATGGCTGGAAGGTTTAGAAATGATCTTAACCTATGGCATTGCGTTGGGCAATCCTCCAGCCCATCATTCATCACCTTCCAAGTCATTACAAAAGGGAAAAGAGCATATGCAAATCAGGCTTGGTGCCACCCCAAATGGGGCAGTCCAGCCCAGACTGCTTGGTCACATCCCTCCTACACAAGACAACAAGCATCCCCAGGCATGTTTCGGCCTCATTGGGTGTTATAATGTAGTCTTGTCTTGCCATTGGCCTGGATGCTTGCTGTAGAATGTTGGTGCATGAATGCAGCTCAGGAGAATGTTGGGTGGATTGGTGTGTGAATGTTCTGTGAGTGTCAGTTGGGGTCCTGAGCTGGGTTGAATGGATGGCCGGTGGGTCAGCTCCTTTATAAGTAATGTTATACCTTCCCATGTTTCTGTCTATGTCTACGTGTAATGCTCACCTGGTATCCACGGGGACGTCACTCAGCCTGTTCTGACCTCTTACGACCTTGAACCCTGCCCTGGACTCTACTTGACTGGAGACTGGGCCTTGTTTTCTTGGAAAGTGTGCTCTCTGTCCTGCTTTCAGTGCAGGGGCGTGTTGATTGATGCAGGCTCGTTGCTGCCTAGTTACTTCACTGCCAAGAGTCTGACTGGTAAGTATAATGAGTCTTTTGAACAGTTCTCTAACTTCCTTCCTTTCCTTCCTTAGATGATGGCCGGCGTCCGGGGATGGCGACGTGCTGCTGAGATGAGTAGCGCTGAAGGTGAGTGAGACCACGATGCACGATGCAACCCTTTCGTATTTGTATTGAACTGAGTTATTTTTCTGTGTCTTTTAGGTGCTGCGATGTTTTCAGCGTGGATGCCGGTTATGAAGAAGAAATGTGGTGAGTAAGCACGGTATGCGGCACCTCTAGATGTTTCCACGTTAACCTGGAGTGTCTTTTCCCTCTTGCAGATGGATGAGAAGTTCCGGAGACAGAGTTCCCCCAGAGCGGCTGGGATTCAGGTAAGCGTTTGAAGCTCGTACAGTCTTTAAAAATAAGCAAAGATTTGCTGAATGCTTACGAATGCCTTTTTTCTGTTTTTTTCCCTTTTCCTTAGGAAGCGGCATGCCGGGATGGGAATGACATCGCCGAAGATGCCCGCAGAACAGAAGAAGCGATGAATGATGGGCCGAAGCGCCGCAAGGTAAGGCTGTTCCTAACGGTGCTCTTGTTCTTGCAGGAGCTAAGTGCAGAAGAAAGATGCAGGCCTATTGGAGCCGATCCGAACACGGTGAGTGTCACGCTGCAGGTGCAGAAAACACAAAGCATGTTTCTCAGCCTGGGCGTGGCTTAAATAGTCTCTGGGTATCCCAGGTGTCTCTGGGCTGAACCACACCCAAAAGAGTCCAATCCACAATGTTATCCTATGGGAGTGAGTGAGTCTGGTGCCTCAAGCGCCAAGTCTGACTCCAAGTGGGTCTTTGGAGGGATGGAGAGGACCTTGAGGGCCATGTAGGTGATCGTGGCCTGGCTCCAGCCTGACATCTTGGAGGGCTGGGGACATGAGGGGCAGGAATCATGAAACTACGCTAAATACAACAAAGGTAACTGGAGTAATGTACAGATTGTACACATGTGAAATAAAGCCTACCTGGAACCAATCTGGACTACAGCTGGTCTGTGATTCAGAAGTGCACTCTGAATGTCTAGCATAAGGCTTTAGAACATTGGGCCTCATCGGTGAGGAGTAGCTTGGGTCTCTAGGTCCAGCAGAAATGAGACCCACGGCTGTGCATACACGTCCTAATCGGAGGGAATATAGCATTTTATTTTCAAGTGCTAATTCCCCAAAGGGGACTAATCCAGGTGGAATTACAACCAGTTCTTGTCAGCAATTCCTCCGGCATTTATTCCTACGATGGAATTAACACTGATGAAATGACCGCCCAATTTTTAGTTAACTTGAATTCGGCAGAGCACTACAGTAGAAGTGACAGTAATTCCATTACTGACACTTTTTGCCCATTGCTCCAAACTCTTATTAGGCCCATTGTCTCGTTCCCACAACAGGTGGCTGGTGGTTTTGTGGTAGACCTGTGCATTGCTCTTGCAGTGGATATACGTTAATTCTGGCTAAACATTTCTGTGTGGTGTTTCAGCGATATACTGTGTCCATCCAGGCATTTGGGATCATGGTGCCTCCAAGCAAATGTGGTTGTCTTGTATTTAGCAAAAGCAGTCTCTACTGTATGATGCATGGGCCAATGAAATGCATTGTGTCCATGTGCAGGTCACGTGTGCATGCAGCAATTTCACAGGTGTGGCATCATTTTCGGAACGGTCCTCTATTTTATCTTCATTTTAATGAAAATGCTGCCTGCCTCAAACAAATAGCATGCAAACAATGAGAACTACGAAAAAAACAGTTATTCCCTTACTCTACAAATGCCATATGGGAAAGGTGGGCTCATTACGAGTGTGGCGGTGTGGGAAAAAGTGCCGGTAACAGAATTACCGTCACTTTTCCCGCTGCGCCATACTACGGGTATGGCCCTGGAGTGGGGGATTTGCCTCCAGCATAATGCCGGAGGTAAAATCTGGCACTTTGGGCTGAAGAAAACACGCCGAAATGGGCGGAATTACCAAGTGGCGGTAATTCCGTAATGAGGCCCGGCTAGAGGTGTTGCTAGGTCTGGAAAAGATCAGGGGCTAAGCTAATGTTGTGACTAGCGGGACTCGGGCTAGCTATAGCCTTTTGGGTGTAGCCCCTGAGCGTCTATCCGATCGTACAAACAAAAGACCAGGAGCTATAGCCCCCTCAGCCCACCCCCCCCCCCCCAGCAATGCATCAGGGCCCAACAGTGTTTCATGTGGTGTACTATGCGCCTGATGCATTATGGTAGAACTGCATATTGCGCGTTAACCAATGACATCCAAGTTGAGCTGGAAATGTGCAAACTTCATTAGCGGGTGTATGATTTATTTGTCAATGACTCCTCTCTCTCCCGCTGAGAGTCAGGGAAGTTGTGTTACATGTTACAGCACTTGGTTGAACCAGCATTTACAGAGATGATGCAGCAGGACCGTATGCATTCAGTGAATCGATGTGTACATTTAAGAATCACATTTTTACAGTTTCGATAATGTCGTATGATCGTATGAGGGCGTTAGCCTGCTGCACACCATGAATGCAATGAATGTTAACAAGTGGTTGCCAGACCTGCTGCATAAAATAAAACCTAGCTTCATTAAATTTTTGAATCCTGGCTTTAGTCCAAGGCACAAATTCATGGGCGCAGAAAGGATCACCCAAGTTGATAAATATTTGAAACCCTGAGAATTGTGTTCCCCGTGCTCCTTGGAGGAGGCAGGCGAGACTCTTTTAAAAAGTAAACATGCCAGAGAAAAGCCTTCATTTGTGCGCTCGTCTCGATGGATTTGGCCACCCCTTTATGCATTGTTCTGCAAAATGGCAACCGGATCATCAGCTCCTTTTACTGCTTTAAAACTCGATACCGTGAGAAAAGTGTTGCAGAACTAAGACCGACACCAACAATGGGACTCTCGGCTCTGGAAGGCTGCAGACCTTAGCCATGTCCTAATTAAAACACGCATTAGCAAGAAATGATTCAGGGACCTGCCAGAAAGCTAACACCTAAGACTTTCCGTCAAAGACAACACAATCTTCAACCCGCCACACATCTCCTTTTACCACAAAGGCCCACAGAAACGACAATATTCGAAGGTGCCTTTCGATACTTTGGACGATCTTGTGTAATTCTAGATGGAAACCATGCAATAAATAAGACACCATGTAGAGAACCAATGAAAACAGTATCTTATAGAAGACTTCAATAGACTACAAATCAAATTCGGCTCAGCGGTGGAGAGGGCGTGCAGGAATGCATAGACACTTCCGGTTGGTTCCAAGACTGTGAAAGGGCAGCAGGAGGTTTCTCAGATGTTCAAACAGATGACTCCATGGGGCCTCATTACAAGTCGGCAGTGTGGCCAAAAATGGCGGGAAGTTACCACTGCATTATTGCCACATTACTGCACCGCCGAACTATGGGTTTAGAGGGAAGCATGCGAAAGACCATATGATGAGTTGAACAGGTGGGTTTTCCATCCTTATCTGAAATTGATGAGTTCTGGTTGGATGCACATGGGTGTAGGAATAGAGCTCCTGGCAGAAGAGCCATTGAAATGTAGCACTGTTCCCCCAAAATGCTTGTATTGGGGATGACAGAAAGTAGGGTTCCACAAGGCTGACTTTAGGCCTTTTGCTGGATTGGTACTGATGGAGCATCTTGCTCACATGGCCCGGGGAAGAGTATAGCACTCTGGGTTTTGCATACCAGAGAAGTGTCTTGAAGTTTGTGCAATGTTTCATGGACAGACAATGAAGGGTCTTCATCACAGAGGAGGTGTGGTAAAATGGACTGCGACTGGAGGTGAGGCAGGCGGCCTGCATCTGTTATCACTGTAGCTGATACCGATATCTGACTGCCAGCCCTTTGCAAATACCTTTGCATTAGTTGGGCTTGGACATTACCGAAGCAAAGACCTCTGCAATTTTCTGGGGTAGTAGCAAGAGAGTGAGGATTGGCCGCAAGAAGCACGGATAGTGAAAGGCCAACTGTGGGAGAGGTTTCGTTTAGTGAATGAGTGGTAATTCTTGCTTTGAAGGTGTCAGAGTAAGTTATCATTCATCCAACTTTGATATGATATGATATGATATGGTATTTGTAACGCGCCTATACACAAGTGTTTCAAGGCGCGACGGACATGGAGGAGGAAGTTGAAGACGAGTTGGCTGCCTTCAGGGTCTTGCTTCCAGCTGAGGAATAGTTAAGTGTTGTCTGTGTGCATGTTAAATATAATTTCGTGGCTTACAATAATTAATCAATAAGCCCCTCAACGGGTGGCGGTTGGGGGGCCAGGGCATTATCATGTCAGTTTATGCCGCAGGGCACATAGGTGAGGCCTGAGTGGAGCAAGGGCCTTAACAAAGGCCTGGGGGCATTACCTGATGTGATAATGCACTCCCCCAACCCCCGGTCGAGGGGCTTATCGCGTAATTATTGGAAGCTCTGCAATAGCATGTTTTAGTTTGTGGGCAGGGGGCGGAGAAGTCTGAGAATCAGCTGTTGGTGATAGCCGAAACGTGGAGTTTGTGCTCCGCGATGACGTAATTGCTGCCATTCATGGCTACAGAAGAATGTAATCTTTGGTAAACATGACTCAGTATTATGGTTCCCATATGGGCAGCCCTAAAGCAAGAGCATAATGCGCCTGCATCCAGGTATTACCTAAAAGGGCCCGGAGGGCATTAATGGGGTCACCAGCAACGGACATTTTTAAACAAATCACCAAAAAAAAGCATTTCTGAAGGATTGATATTCTATATATTAATCAAAACAGGTGCACATTTACAAGTATTCCTTTGGGTTTATATTGAAAAAAACATGATTCTAAGGTGAATGCGATGCAGTATTGGAGGATGGCAAATAGAAGAAATTTCCAATTTCCAAGCACTTCAGGCTTTGTTTGTTGGTATAAAATGTAAGACTATAAGAAAGTTATTTTGAGGGTTTACGATTCCTTCAAAAAATGACGATTTGCAAAACAGATGAAACATTCAGGTCTAGGCACATAAAGATAAATGAGCACAAGACAGGGAACACTATCCATCGTCGCATCAGGTCTATAATCAGGATATGAGTGAAGGTATCCTCACTTCTGCAGGGCCATCTTAAGGATGTTTGAGTCTACCAGCAGGCCCCACCAAAAAACAACAAGATGTAGGCACCACACAACACCTGAACGTGAACAGCAATTCATCTGGGCTTCAGACACAACATTTAGACTCAAATAAAGTGAATTATTACACATCTCCCTAAGGAAATTCCAGAGTCGGGAACGCCATCACTTCCGTTCACCCGCCACACAAAACCCTCCTCTCTGAAGTGTCTGTCTCTCGCCTGGACAAGTGCACCCCTCGCGACTGGGCGTGCCCAAGACACATGCTTGAGCTCCTCTTGCCATCTTCACACAGCTGCCACCGATGCATGGCATCAGCTCCAAAACAGACTTCAAGCGGTCACCCCCGATCCGTCCACCAAAGAACGATTCATCCTTGAACATAACCGTGCTCCAAAAAGTGTTCATGACGTCATTGGATTAATTATGGACCATTTACTTCCTTAAATTTATTAAGCTTGCACAAGATCACCTTCATAGTAAATTAGTCATCTCGTGAACCATTTTTTTTTTCCTTTTATGTTTACCAAGATTTATTGGTTTTACAAGGATGACAGTTTTCTCTATTGGTCTGCATTTGGGTCATTCATTGTTCAGTTTTCAATGTCAGGCCCTCCTTCCTGCTCTTTTTCTTTTTCTATTTTCAGTAAGGCAGTTTGCAGGATTTTTATTGTGGCGATGGCCCATGACGTTCTTTGTCCACTTATCAGACGTGGCTACCAGGTCGTTTCCCCGCAGTCCGAGTAAGTCTCTAGGATCGAAGATAAGTCGTTTTTTTCAGATCTTTTGTGTTGCCAAACCATTTTTTATGTTGTTTGAAAATGATACATCCTGTGTTTTTGTATCTGTACAGCACGCATGATAATTAATAGGGCTAAAACTAGAGAAATAAAATAAGAAAAGCATAAATACATTCATGTTGTGACCGGTTTGTAGCTTCCCAAACTGCAAATTCAAATGGAACCGAATTGACTTGGTGCAGAAGCAGGATACAATGGAGAGAATGCAAGAGGGAAACCCTCAAACGTGTTGCATGTTTTTACCACCCATCTCATTGCAGGCTTCAATCCAGGAGGTATTTTCAAAACACTGCATGCTCTACTTTCATAAGTCTTTATCACTCCAGAGCAAAAGCGGACGGGAGGAGAGGGGGGAGGAGGGGCGGCAGGTGGTAGTAATTTTGGTGGTAAACAATGAGGCTGCCTCAAAAATATTTTTTCATCCACTCAATTGTGAAAAATATAGCGCAAAAAGAGCATCAGAATGTGCAGAAACCTGCTCACAGTTTGAGGAACTGTGGAATGTAGAGAAGAGCCATAACTGACCCTTCTGTGCATTTCTTTTCCTCATGACATCATTGTTATGCTCTGCTGCTGCTCCATATGCATTTCATCACTGAAACAAGGATGGAAATGCATGTTTTAACTTTGAAGGGAATATGACAGAAGATATTTCACAAATGCGGCACGCAGTACTTCTGAAATACTGCTTTTGCAGACTGATTTTACCAATAAAACGGCAGTTCGATCATATTCACAAGCTGTAATGGTAATTACGGCATGCAATATTCCTGCAGGAAAACTCACTAATTCCCTAATATCACCCTCTATCTAAATTGACAGATTTCCTGCCGTGGCCCAACAGAATAATACTCCAGCCCATGCTTTTCTATGGCAACAATGAGTTAGTTACACACAACAAAACTCCAGACATTGGGCAGTTTTGATAAGCTCTGTCACCTTAACTCTGAACTCCCAAGAGCACACTGATGATATGAGCGGAGAGACATCAGTTGTTTTTATATTTGTACCTCTATTTATTTGAAGAACAGGGATGTCAATTTCGATCGGAATGACTTACAATAACACATTTACAGAGGGCGCAGGCATTCCCGCCAAGGTTGCCTTTACAATAGCACAAAGATGAGACCAAGTGGTGAGCCAGTTTCTGACGGATGTAAAAAGTGGTAACGAACTAACCACAGGCCAGTTGCTGCCAACCGGCACCCCCTTTAATGCACTCCTAAGGGGTAAAGACCCCACGTATTTTGAAAAATTGAGCTCAATACGTAGTGCGAAAGAGTAGAAATAAGTGTCTATTCAATTACGAATCGCAGGCGTCCTATAAGTAAATAATCCTACAGTATTTGCATACGAATATGTATGAGTATTATGTCCAGAGAAAACAAACGGGCACATATAAATCTTTGTTTCATGAGAAAAAAGTATGTTATTGAGTACAATTAAACAGCTCAAGCGGCACACTGCCGTCCGTAGGTTCATGGGTAACATAAAGCATAAATTAGCAACAAAAATAAGGCATTCAAAGTATAATTTGTTACTTCACAAACAATAATTCCAGTAAGGTAGACAGTTGTACTTTTCTGTCCTGTACACTTCTGTGGTGTAAATAATGTCGGTACATGGGATCAAGCATATATAGTTGTATCTCCTAATACACTCCAATGATATTAGCAATGATTTGCCAACCCGTTTTAAAAAGTGGGACATATACCTGAGATAAAACAAAAGAAACATAAAATAAGAAAGCAGGTGACTTACAATGGTAACATCAACCTAAGGGGGCATGTGCTTTAAACTAAAGCAGGGAAACTATTAAAATATACAAAAATGACAAGGTCACTGGAGGCAGTGATGGGTGATGTAGGGAGGATGAGGGAGAGGGCAGGAGAGCTCCCTCTTTAGCAAGTAAGTGAAGTTTAAGCTGAAATTTGAAGAGATCTACAGTTGGGCTGGCCTTTATTGTTATGGGCAGAGGGTTCCAGTTGAGAGGGGTGAGTAGAGAGACAGAGCAGATGCGAGAGGAGGCACAGGGTGAGTATTGGATGGTGAGGATGGATGCAGAAGAGGATCAGACGGAACGAATAGTTGAGTAAACTGAGATAGAATCCAAAAGGTACTGAGGGGCAAGACCACTGACAGCTTTGTAGACTAGGAGAAGCAACTTGAAAAGAGAGTGGTTGTTCATGGAGAGCCAATGAGCATGTTTTCAGGAGGCAGAAGTGGAGGAGGATCTGGGTAGATTGTAGAGGGTGTGGGTAGCAAAGTCGAGGACTTTGTCTAGAGGGAAGAAGGAGTAGAGAAGGCCACGGAGTAGGCATGAGCAGTAGTCAGGTTTGCTGAGCATGAGAGTGGAGATTAGAGTTTTTATAGAGTGGTTAGTAAAAGCAGGAGGGATTTTCTGTATGTAGAGGAGCTTATTACGGGCAACAGAGGCAGCGGTAGTGATGAATTTCTGCAGCCATAGGTCGCTATGAAATAGGAACCCAATATTGCAATCCTGGGGTGAGCGAGCCGGAAGGAGACAGGAGAGTTGAGAGTATGGATAGCAGAATATGGGAAAAGATTAATTCAATTTTTGCAGAGTTCAGCATGAGACAGCAGAGAGCCATCCACTGACGAATTTCAGTGAGTAATTTCATAATCCCTTCTAAGACTGCTGGGGTGAAAGATGGGAAGGAGAACACATTTGAGTGTCTTCAGCAAAAAGCTGGCAGTGAAAGCCAAAGGATGAGATCAGTCTTCCTAGGGCAGAGGTATAGAGGGTGATGAGCAGAGGTCCAAGAACAGACCCTTGGGCAAACAGGGAAAGGGGTGAGGGTCAGAGGTTTACGAGTTCCAACCGATTTTAAAATATTGACCTTCCAGGTAGGTGGCAATCCAGGCAAAAGCAGAATTGTGAAACCCAACGTGCTGGAGCAGGAGGAGGCAGGAAGGGTGGTCGACAGTGCCAAACGCAGAAGAAAGGTCCAAATGGATGAGTATAGGAGTGTTTGAAATGGTGAGCAATAGAGAGGTATTTGGAGACATGCATGAGTGCAGCCTTGGTGGAGTGTTTACTAGAGAAGCCAGATTGAAGTAGATCTCTAAGATCGCTAAGGTCGCAGTCCTTAAGGTACTTGCTCCAGGACTTTTGAATAATGAGTATGGAGAGAAACTGGACAATAGTTTGCTGGGATGTTTGGGTCAGTAGAGGGTTTCTGCTGTATGAATGAGACAGTTGCAGATTTGAAGGAAGCAAGGAAGAGTCCAGCATAGAGAGGGAGAGAGGTAAAAGAGCTCAGAAAGATAAGGGGAAGTGATTAAGACTAAGGGCCTCATTACGCATACGGCGGTAAGGGGTTAACGGCGCCGGTAAGGATACCAGTGTCGTTAACCCCTTACTGCCGCATTACGGGGTGCCTTAGCGGGTCCCACTAAGGGCGGCTGGCGGGAGCCGCTAAAGGACCAGTGAGCCAATAATGGGCCCGTTATTAATGGCCCTGTTATTAGCTCCCTCCCCATTCCCATTGAGCCCTATGGGGGCTCAAATGGGAATGGGGATGGGTATTTTGAATGAGGAATTACCGGTTCCTCCAAGGTTGGAATGGCCCGGTAATTCCTCATTCAAGGAACCCGGGCCGAGATTGGAGGCAGCCATGGTGCTAATAGCACCATGGCTACCTCCAAACTCGTAATGAGGCCCTAAGTCTTTGACCATTTGGCAAGCAAACGGGTCAATAGGAGCGCAAGATACTGCGAAGGATGGGTGCTAATTCAGTAGAAGAGGTAGGGTGAGAGGGGTAGACAGAAGGATGGTTGGTGAGAGAGAGGGAGAAGGGCTGTGAGAGTGTCATGAATTTGTTAGGTTTTAGAGAAAAATTAGCGAGCAAAGTCATTAGAAGACAGGGAGGGGGCAATGGATATTGGCTTTAGAGGCGTGAGCAAAGATAGGAGGGTAGATGAACGTTTTCAGGGTGTTTGCAAAGGGCGGAGATTAGGTTTGTGAACTAAGGTTATTTGTAAGTGTCTGGTGCAGAGGTTAGGGCAGCAAGGACAATTTTGTAGGCTAGGAGTAGGGTAGGTGTCTGTAATTTGCGCCAGTGTCATACCTCATAACGCATGTTTGTTTTTAGGGTCTGAATTTCAGGGTGACCCAAGTCTGAGGACAGGGACATGAAGGTGTGAATGTGCGATCAGCATAGTGCTGGTCAAATGGATTCATACATGCATAGTGAAAGCCAGAGAAAGCACTGTCAATGGAAGAGGCACACATCGGGAAAGAGACAGGATGGAGGCCCTCATATCATAAAGGTAAGGGGCAAGAGAGTCATGCCTGTCATTGAAGAGGGGTGATGAGGAGTAGAAGGTGGAGGGACCAAGATGTTAAAGCAAACAAAGGATTGATCGGGGGAAAGGATAATCAATTATGATACTTGAAACTAAACCAGACTGATAACATCACATATGCCATCACTTATAACAGACTTGTTATAAGTGTAACTTGTTATAAGTGTTATAAATTACAAGTCACAACTTGTGATGGATCAGTTTTGGGGAGCAGTGTTCTCTGGAGAATGCACAAAAAGAACTATGATAGTATTTTATATTTGTCAGCTATTTCTTAGGAAAATGTATATATATCGTATAGAGTGTTTTGGTAGGAAAATACTCTATAAGATATATAAAAACTAGGATTTGGTCTAGGAAATGTAATGAGGAAGAATGATTATGATGAGAAAGAGGGACTAGAACAATGAAGAGGGACTAGGATAAAGAAAAGCAAGAGGCATTGGGGTGAGGGTCTAGGAAAAGGAAGGGAAATGTGATTTGGCATAAAGAAGAGCCACTGGGATTAGGAAGAGAGATGAGGAAACTGAATACGGACTGAGATTAGGATGAAACATGGGAGAGGTTGAAGGGCTGGGATCAGAACGGGGGTCTGAAATAAGGAAGACGGGCTGGGATGAGGACAAGGGAATGGGATGTAGAAGAGGGACTGGAAAGAGGAAACAGGACTTGGACGAGAAAGTGGAAGAAAGACTGGGATGAGGAAGAGGCACCGTTACAAGGACGAGGGGTTATCACTGCTTCTATTTCTATGTAATAAGCAAGTGTGGTGCAACCACCTAAAGGACTTTCCCATGGAACAAACCGAGGGACGTAAAAAATAGAAAAGATGTAAGGGACATGCCATGGCTTAGTGGCTTAGCTATACAAATATATTTGAAACATTTTACATTGAAGGAAGTTCAACATGCCCCATATAAAGCAGAGCATTGCAGGCTGGATTGTACTGGATCTGCCATAGGTCCTACTCATATGAAATTTGGGAATGAGATAAAAGAAGAGAGACTGGCATGCAGAGAGGAACTAGGATGAGAAGAGGGAATGCAAAAAGCAAGAAGATGGACAAGGAAGAGGCACTGGGACAAAGAAGAGAAAGAGCGGCTAGGGAGAGGGTCAAGCAAGAGGATAAACGACTGGGGTGAGGTAAAGGGACTGGGACAAGGAAATGGGATTTGGATGAACAAAGGTACATCTAATCCCAAAATTACGAATGTTCAATTTCTAAGTAAATTTGTTGAAGAGGCAGCAGCAATTCAATTAGGGAATCATATTGATAATCGCCAGTTCTTACCAAGAAGGATTCTGTGTGAATGCCATAGGACCGAATCTGATAACATTTAGTTTATTAATGATGCCGGAGATGCCTGTTTGGTAGTGTTGTTTGTCTTGTAGGCAGCCTTCAACACAGTTAATTATGATGCATTAGTAGATACTCTTTGTTCTCAAATGGGCGTTGATGCTATAGTGCAGTCTCCTTTCTCACTGACAAGCAGTTCAGGCAAACTCCATTAGAATGTCTAGTGTGCTAGGTGCCTCTGGCGTTTCACAGAACTCTATTTCATAATTAATTGTGTTTAACCATTAGGTGGAAACCCTGAGTGGTCTTGTCCAGAGGTTTGGGGTTGAAATCCATAAATATGCTGAATACACTCAACTTTATCTTTACGTTTCATTGGCTGCAGACATTCAAAACCTGCTGACTTGTCTGTCTGAAATTTAGAACTGGATGACGTCTGCCATATTTAATATGTAATGGTCCAAAACCAGAATTTCTTCAGTTTGCTCCTTCTGGAAAAGAAATGCAAGTGTTATCTTAGTTATGTCAACTTGCTACATAAGGTATCATGCCCTTCCTTGCCCCTCCTGCTAAATCTCTTGGTTTTTGATTGGATGAAAAACTCTCATTAAAAGCTCTCATTGAAAAGAGAGCACAGAGTGCTAACTTTCAACATTTTATCAGTTGGAAAATCAAGACTTTTGTCCCAGCATAGCTTTTCACGCAGTGATGCAAGCTTTGGTTTCCCTCCCATATTGTTGAGAGTAATGTGGTCCTCTCAGGAGCATCAAGCTTTGCTCTTTGACCATTGAAGTCTTCCTTGCATGCAGCCGTTCGTCTCATGATGGGGAAGCAGAAATTACGATCATATAACACCAATTCTAGCAGACCTCCATTGGCTGACGTAGGAAACGTGTATCCTCTTTAAATTGGGCTGTATTACTTACACAGGTTTCATCCTACATCAGCCACCCTACCTGACTGAAGATGTTCAGCTAGCAGGTGGCTCTAGAGTGATATGGAGTAGAAATATCTGCGTCTTAATATCCATAGAAGGTAAAAGTCTCATACTTCAAAACAAGTGCTTTCCTTTTCTCTACCTAGATTTTGGAACTCATTGACTCACACTTTCTATCTAGCACATTCATTGTTTCGTTTTAAGAAAGGTTTTCAAATCTTTGTGTTTACCAAATAAGATGTGCCTTGATTATAATTGCTTCATAACATTTGTTTAATATCTCCTGGTTAGGTTCGTACAAAATAAAAAATATTTACACAAATAAATAAATAAGAGGGCCTGGGACAAATAAGAGGAATAAGGACTTGGTCATGGAAAAGGGACTTTGACGAGGAATAGAGACTGGGATGAGAAAGAGGGACTGACACGAGGAAGAGGGACTGGGGTGAACATCAGGAAGAGGGACTGGAATGGGGATGAGGGTGAAGGACTGGAATGAGGAAAAGGTACTTGGACCAGAAAGAGAGACTGTAACAAAGAAGAGGGGCGAGACAAAAAAAGAGGACAGACTGGAACGAAAAAGAGGATGAAGGACTTGGATGAGGAAGAGTGGCTGGGATCAGGTGAAGTCACTGGGACAAATAAGGGTATGAAGAATTGAGATTAGGAAGAAAGGCTGAGATTAGGAATACTGGGATGTGGAAGAGGGATGAAAAAGAGGAAGTGGGAGTGGACTGAGGAAGAGGATGAGGGATTGGGACAAGGAAGAGGTACTGCGATGAGGAAAAGGGACTAGGATGAAGAAGTGGAACAATGACTGGGATGAGGAAGAAGGACTAGGTCGAGGAAGAAGAAGAGGATGTGTATCAAGGAAAGGGGACTGGGGTGAAGAAGTGGAACTGCGATGTGGAAGGTAAACATAAATCAGAAAGGGGTAGCGGGACTGGAGTGAGGAAAGGGAAGAGGTAGTGGGACGAGGAAGAGGACAAGGGTCTAGGATGAGGAAGAGGTACTGGAATGAGATAAGCAAGAGGGACTGGAACAAGAAAGAGAAATTGGGACGAGGAAGAGGGACTGAGATGAGGAAGACGGCATGGAGGAACAAGAGGAGGAGAAAGAGGGACTAGGATGTGAAAAGGGATTGAGACGGGGATGAGGAAGAGGGAGTGGAACCAGGAAGAGGACAAGAGACTGGAAATAGAACGACTGTGATGAGAAAAAAAGGACTGGGATGATGAAGACAGACTGGGATGAGGACAAGTTCGAAGGACTGGCATCTGGAAGAGGGACTGGGATGAGGAAGGAGGACTGGGATGAGGAAAAGGAAGATTGACTGGAATGAAGAAAAGGACAAGGCAGTAGGGCAAGAAAAACAGACTGGGATGAGTAAAAGGGATTGGGATGAGGAGGAGCAGGATGGAGTGTGGTGAGGAAGTTGACGAAGAACTAGGACAAGGAAGCAGAACTGGGCCAAAGAAGTGGGACTGGGATAGGGAAGAGGAATAGTGACTGGAATGACAAAGAGGCATCCAACCAGGAAGAGAAGATGAACTAATTTTCCCTGCCACAAATTTTGCACACTCTACGTTTTTATGTCTCAAAATCATCGTATACAATCAATGTAATGCTTCCTCATTGGTAATGTTGGAGGAGCTCATGAACAATTCACTTGTTTACTTTAGTTAAATAAGCAACGTAACCTGTTTGTTTTTTTGCATGACAAAATATTATACCCCATTAGGAAACATCTGTCAAATGTTTTATGGAAATTAATTTCCCCCCAAAAATCACACATTTTCATTCATTGGCTTAGACATCGAGAATTCTATCCTAAATTGCCTTTTTGTCCCCTAATCGGGATACATTGAGTTATATAGGCATATTTTTTTTAATCAAATCTTTTTCATTGGTTTTTCCAAAAACTAAAAACAAAATAAAACCGAAAGCCACAATATCTGCAACAGAAGGCAGACAACAAATAAAGTAAAGATATGTGACATATGCACACAATGAGTTATCATCCTGGATTTTGCCGATTGTAGGATGAAATCAACATTAAATATTCCCCCATTAGACTGTGACTTGTTAAATATTTTTACAAACCTTTCAGGGCAACCCCAGGATCTACACACATTCTCCCGTTAACATGCAATTAACCATTTCTTGTTCCCGTTTGGACAGTGTGAGAGAACGCTGGGTGCAGCATTTCATTGCGATATTACGGTTTGCTATAATTAAGTATTTGATCAGAAATGTTTCTCACAGCCGGAACACGCACTTTTGCCTCATGTATCCAGCAGGGAGAACTTCGGGTCGACTGGCAATGGCTGGTCAAGTATTTTTGCTAAACGTCTTAAGACTGCACACCAGAATTGTTTAATTATAGGGCAATGCAAAAATAAATGATAAAAAGTGCCTTGTGGTGCTTGGCAGCGTAAACAGGAGTCGTGGCACGGCCACGTTTAAATAGTAAATCATGGGCATAATAGATTCTATGTAGGATTTTCTGTTGGGCCAGCCTGTGCCAAATCAGAATAGCTATCTCTCATGGGGGCATCAAGGCTTCCTGCCAGTCCTCTGATACCATAAGGCCTGTATCAAGTTCCCATTTCTGTTTATATTTCGAAAGGGAATGAGGGGTAAAGTTAAGAATGACCTGGTACAATGACGAGAGGGCCCTTTTTAGGATTAGCACTGCATTTATATTAGCTTCCAACAGAGATTGCACAGGAATGTCACCAAAATGCCAGGGGTAGCGGAAGTGACATCACACGACCCTTGACCTCCCTGGTGACATCACAGGAAGTGATGTAATTTGACCCCACCCCAAGTGACATCACAGGAAGTGGTGGCACACAACCTTTCGCCACTTGGCATAACAGGAATCAGCATCACCTGCGTTCATGGCTTCAGTGGAGGAGACTCAGGATTGTATGGATATTAAGAGTGCAGTGCTAGAGTACCCAGAAGGAACAGAATATTTGTAGGATTGGGAATGTCTTGGTAACATAGGAGGCTGCAGGGGCAAGGAGGAAAGCCTAAGTGGTTTCCATTGACCACTGGATCCGGTTGGTATCACTGGATCCTACGTAGCAACAGGGCAGGTGGCCACCAAACCTGTTCAGGCAGGGGGTTGGCTGCAGGAGATTTGCAATGGCGAACATGTGGGCAGATCCTAGTACACGTATTAAGCATTATAGTATAGACTAAATGCTGATGGCCCACTGGTGAACGCCTTTGGTATGAGTGCTATAAGGTCGAGTATTCACTAGAGGTGTAGTGCAGCAGCATACCTTTGTTCCCTGTGGTCTATCAAAGGCCACTTATGTTCAAGAGCTTTAGTATACTTCTAAGGTAAGTACTGGGACTAGAGAGAGGGGCATGTAAGTAATCACTGGATTACTTAGCAGGAACTATAACTACTTCTAGCTCTACTCTTCCTCTTCATAGTGCTGACGTCCATCTACAGGTGTATGGAAGGGCCCTTGATCATGGAAAAAATGAACTAAGGCTGATAGGAGAAGAGGCAGTGTTATACCACTGCACGAGGAGGGGCAGGCGTAAAGAAGCTTGGGGTAGGTTCCTGTCATGGAGTCAGGGCCTCAAAGATAAGTACTGTGAACAGGAAGAGTAGGGCTAGGAGTAATGGAGATGTACAGTAAATAACGCAGTTATATACGTGAGATGGATACAATGCAAATATGAAGCCTATCAGGGCCCCACTCCTAAAAAAAGAATAATTGGGGAGACTGTGAAATGCGCAAAGGGAAGTGGCATCAGGGGAAGTGAGCACCTCCTAAAGAGAAATATGCACATTCCAGTCAATTTGTCTTTCCAAATGGAAAAGAGTGCACAGGACAATTAAGCAATTGCCAAAAGTACAGATGTTCCTATTACATTGCTGGCTAAATATAAAAGATGCACACCTTTTATACCTAAGAATCTGTAAACAAAACATGACCTTAACTGCAGAATATCAATATGAGATTTTAGTCCCACAATGTGAGACAGGTAAGTGTCTGGCCTCAAAACTGTGAAAACACGAAGAGGAATGGTGAAAAAAGTGGTTGGATACTGTATGTTTGCATGGTCTCCGAACTTGTGCTCTGAAGCCTATCGTATTGGGAAGAAAAGCACAGTCTATCAGATACGGTTTCTAAAATGGCAAATTCTGTATACACTTTGGGAGACTGACTCCTAAATGCTGCACTCAAATGCATAGGTATTTTCATTTTTTGTTTTATTTAATTTAATTGAAAAACAATTTTTACAAAAACTTTGATTCCTTATTTCCTTAGTCACATTAATAACGTCCACTTTTCCTTTTCTAACCGGTTTGAACAGCCGAAATTCCTAAATTTCACTTAGCTGACTTCAGAATAGTTCTTTTATTTCTCTCACATACCATTGTCTTATGCAATACAAGTGCCACAGCGATCACCCATGAGGTCTTCTCCCCACTCATTAGGTGTCTCCACCAATCTTCTTAGGAAATGATGTCACAGGTCAGTTGATCTTAAAGATTTTGTACCTGAACAGGAGAGCAACAAATGTCTTACTGTTTCTATCTCTTCTTCACCTCCACAATGTCGCCACTTATTCGAGGGCAATTGGCCTCTCATAGCCAGAACTTAGTTTGTGGCTAAGAGGTTTACACTGGTCCTCAGGAAGGTGTTTCGTAAGACTTTATTTGGGAACTTTTTCATATATTCTGGCAGATCGTTCACCTTTTTTCGTTTTACCAGAATATTAATTGTCAATTTATTGCTGAGTGCCTTGTCCAGTGTGTTAATCCCGTCCCATTCCTCCGGTTTCTTTTTATTCTTATTAGGATTATTCATTAGTTCTTCTTCTGTACTGGAAATGTCTTTCAGAAGGGTTTGATTTCTCGTTTGCCACTCTTTTAGCATTCGGTTTTGTCCGACCTATATTACTGCACTGATGATGTCCAAAGTTTTTGATCAAGTCAGGCGAAGTATTTTCCTATATAACATCAGACCATTTTGTTCAGTGACAGCCTGGAGTGACGTCAGAGACAATTCTCTCCTGATCGATGCCATAGGAGTTGATTTTGGTAAATCCAAGATATAGTATTACTGACCTTTTTTTTGCCCATGCTTTGGCTGCATCTGTCTGATGAGATTCAGGGAGAGTGGGGAACACTGCAGCAGGGCTTTGATGCTAGATACAAATAGAAACGCTCCATTTGTATTTCACACTGTGCAGTTCCTTATCGAATGAATCGCAAACTGGCGTTTTATCTAAACGCAAGAGACTGATAAGCTATTTGACTGATAAGCTATTTGGAATGCAAATGCAGATAATATCTGTTTCCACTAAATCCTGGTGTGTGCGTTTTGTGTTTGTTTTGAATACTAATACAAAGAAATACCTAATAACAATGAAGGTGGTGACAGAATTGTGAACATAAGCGCAAAGAAGCTACAGAATAATACATGGAGCGCTTCACAGGTTGCTGAAAAGGAACATAGTGAGTAGGATAATCTATAAATTCAATCTCTTTCAAGGAGTGGAAACCGAAACCTCAGATCTTGTGGCAGAAAATTCAAAATGTTGCTGTAGCGCAAGGTGCAACGCATCAGATTTACTGGAGTAAAAAGGCGATCATATTAGTCATAAACTGCAGTGCATTTTCTTTGTTTTCTTAACTAGATTAATTGGAATTTAGGTATACATACATAGATAAAGCCACAGTTCTGTGGTACAACTGTACAGGTCTGGAAAGCAGAAATAAAAGCTTGTGGTGCATTGACACCTTTTTCTCTTGAAGTTTAGATTAACCCACTTTTGCTCTGCTAGGCGACATCTGTCATGATGCCTACCTCCAAGGAGCCAGGCCGGGCCCAGCAACCCCAGAGGCAGACATCATTTTCCCCAGGGAAGTCTCAGCGGGCCCAAGTCGGGGCCCTTTGGACTCAGTCCTGGCGCCTTAGGCGCCAGGCTCATAGCGGACCCCAGTCCTGGCGCCTTAGGCGCCAGGCTCATAGAAGAGGATATGTGTTTAAGTGCTTGGGTGCACACTTACCTGATGCAGACCTTGCTGCTTCATCCAGGCCCTCTTGAGGCCTGAATGGGACTACTTTACCTGTAGGACACTTCACCACCCGGGTGTGGTCGGGGAAGGATACATACCTGATTGGTGCAAGGATACATACCAGGAACTTCTTCCAAGGCTATTTAAACCCCACCCGAACAGCCACACGTGCTTCGCGTTGTTCTGCACCTAGCAGCTGGACGCTCACCGTGTCAGCTCCTGCATCCTGACTTCAGCCACGCCTGCCAGCACCCTGGAACACCTGCAAGGGGAGAAAGGAAGAGAATAGGAGAAGAAAAGCCCTTACCTGCTAAATCTGCATCCCGGAGTCATTTCTCCAACGGCCCTGAAAAGGAAGACATCATTTTAAAGGCATTTTGTTTCGATCGCTGCAGCGCTGCATTATACTCACCTTTGCAAGGCGCTTCCATCTTCAGCAGCGATCTTCCGGATTCAGCTACGCCCCGGCGCCAAGAGGAAAAAAGACAAGAACAAAGGTGAGAGGGAGAAAAGGAATAAGGAAAGCTCAGTTTCCTTTTAAGTCTTACCTGTTGGATTATTCCCACTGCATTTCGGGTCCTGCCGCTTCCTGGCATCTCCGGACCCCGGCCCCTATGGGGAAAAAAGACAAAGACATTGAATGAGCGAATGCAAAGACATTACCTGAGCGCTCATCCAGAACTGTTTCACTTCGGGTCGGCGCCATATCTCCGGCACTCCGAACCCCGGCCCCTAAGGGGAAAAAGACATAAGCATTAGCGCTTGCTGCAATTAGACAACGAACATTATTATTAAGCTTGAACTTTTGAACAGAACTTTTACAGCGTCTTACCTGAACAGTCAAGCTTACCTTAACTCCCATCAATCCTCAATCCAGTGAAGTAACTGGGTTTCAACGCGCCCCTGCATCAGAAGCAGGATGGAGAGCTCATCCTTCCAAACCCTAAGGTGAGGCTTCACGGGGAATCGTGGAGGAGGTATCGTGGAGGGTTGGAAGGGAGTGGGAGGCTTGAACATTGTTCCACAGTTGGTATTACTCCCTTTTCACGCACAGGAGGGTATCCAACGAGCCAGGGAAGCCAGAATAGAGGGGCCCTTCCTGTCCATCTTCAGAGTTCTGCGCCTTCGACGCCGCGCCTCCGTGGGAACCAGGTGAGCGTTACAACATCACTGTGTTATGATGGTGCCAGAAACATCAAAATGGCTGCAAATCCCTTCTGCGCGCCTAAAACCCTGAAAATCACGCTTTGCAATGCCCAAAAAGATGGCTGCCCAATCTGCCACGTATGTTGTCAGTGGTGGAACAGAAATCTCACTCCTGGAATATGTCACTGGGCTCCACAACAAGTAAAAATGGAGTACAGAAGGAAAAAGAAGTGTTGCTAAATGAAACCTCAAAATCTTGCTTTAAATCCTTTTTTCTTTGTTGCTGAAACTGCAGAATGCCGGTACAGAACACCCTCAAACATCCAAAATTCTTGCTGGGTGCTACAATTCACTTACTTAGGAAATCATTGTGAACTTGCAAGGTCCTGAAAAGCTGAAAGCCTAAAGGGATTTCCACAGCAAAAGTGGCCTGTCTGTGGTGCAGCAGTGGACTGCAGAGATGACAGCTGTCAGGAGCCTGCCTGATTAAACTTTAAACATGTATAAACTGAAATCAAATGTTTGCAGACTAAGAGGCCTGTTACTGAGAGTAATTGTTTTGATCCCATAGTTTAAAATCTTGAATCAGAATTATAGCTGCTATTTTGAAATCACAAGTTTGTTTTAAGCTAAGGGAAAATGCAACAGAATTAACAATTAAATCAAGCCTGGCTAAAAGCTACCACACTGGAATATCAGGTTTCTCCACAGAAGGATAGCCTTTCCTTCCAGCAGGAAATCACACCAATGCGATAATTATAGGGTTTGGAAAGAACCTGGTCTACAGAGGCAAAAGGGAACAATGAACAGCTGCTGCTAAGGAAATGCGAGGTGTGAGGACAGTCGTAAATGGCCTCTGCAAGGAGCAAACATGGGGATGGCTCCTGGGCTTCCAGGGAGAGACCAAGGGGTGGAGCTAAAACAACAATTTGTTGCTTAACCAGGACAAAGAACACATTTTAAAAAGACAGATAACTTACTGTTTAAAATTGTGAAAAATATGAAAATAACAGATTTGTGAATCTAAATTTTGGCTGCACGTTTCAAGGGGTGGCAAACTCGTGTGACATGTTGTGGAAAGAAATGGCAGGAAATGTAATTTTACACAAAATGTATTTCTGCTAGAAGTATGAAACTGTATACACTTATGCCCATGTTAAACACGCACACTTGTAGAAATGTGCTTATAAATTGGACATTGTATTCCTGATGAAAAGGGCATAATTCTGTGAAAAGCCAAGACAAGATCCCACAACTATGGGGTTTTGAGGGATAGCTGCTATATAAAATATGTGATATTTATACGAGATTCTTATAGCGGTTGCACATGTGTAAATATGTATGGTGCTGTAGGGTATTTTGTGGAGATTTGGGGCCTGACGGTATTTTATTACCGCCGAAAAATAACTTAGCAATAATCACTCTTTGTATTCAGATTTGGCCATGTGCAACAATAATACAATGGACATGCATTATTTCAGCACCCAGACCTGCATATTTGGTATACGTGGTTGGTGGTATTTTGGTGAGCATAATTCCCTTGTTTTATTTGTGGCCCCAATGTCCAGAATCCCTTATCTTTGCTTAGATTTTTCGTGTGATCACTAGAGAGACCCCAGACCTACATTTTAGGAATACCACATTTTTCAGTGATAGTGTTGGTGTGCTACCATGGGCGAACTCACTGACTTATTTACGACAGAGAGCTATATATGGTAGTCTTGTGGTAATTTCCACTACCTTATATACGGTAGGGAGCTATGTTCAGAGAGTCTCTCTTCCCGTTGGCTCATGTACCTCCAACGAGCTATGCTACAGTCACTCACAATTATTCATACTGATTCTGACATGCACACATCTGTCTTAAAATGACCATTGCACTGTTTAAAAATCTCCCCACATCATCGGCATTGTAATGGTAAATAGTAAATACACCACCCGTCTGTTTTCAAATATTTTTCTGTATTATAAAAGTTGCATTTAAACACGATCTCATTCTTTACAGAAATAAATAAAATGGTACAGTAAAAGCATTGTCTATGACACACTGCAAAGAGCGTGGCGGAGAACAGAACTCAAATTGCAACATTGGTATTTGATTAAGACACGCACAGGAATCCTACACTGACTGCATATTACCGTACACACTCAGCTCCCACACTTCTCATTACCTTATCTTTTTAGTTGTTCTCTTTGGCTGTTCTCTTTGTGAATGTGACTCCCTTGAAGATTAACTCCAGCAAAAAGGAACGCTTGCCTTCTCAAACCGGGGTCATTGCCTGGAATTCTCAGCTTTTGCAGATAGGAATGCCTCAGCCAGTGGAAAGGTCCTTCTTTCAGCTCTCCCCAATCTCGACTGCAGCAGGACGCAGGAATCTGCATTCAGTCAGGAGTCCCACAGCCAGGTCTTCTCCCCAGTAGTGCAGAAAAATGTCTGCCTGTCTTTTTCCCCGATACTGCCCACTAAAACTTTCATCTCAGCCCTCTGTATGACGTGTCCCAATGAAATCCATCATCTCTCATCCTCCTACTCTCAACAATAGCTTCGCTTATACATTTGCAATTGTTGCAAATCTGACTTCCTTCTTCCTGCAGTTACTGTGCACAAAAACACGGAGAATCAGGCAGAGAAGAGAAGAAAAAAAATCTGCACACACATTTAAATGGCTTTCAGAGTATGCCTAATTCTGCAGTGGAGAACACATTTTATTAGTGGGTTATGTTAAATAAGGTTTTATTAGTCAGGTTAATGGTTAATAGGTTAGCTGTTAATTTTCAAATGTGTCTCTCGCATCATAGGCATTTCAGGTGAAAAATAGTGTGCATTTTTAAATGAGCACGTGTGCTTTTAACTGTAAAAATAGATTTGCATCTTATATGTTAAAATCGTTTTTGACTGAATAGTCTGTCTTTCCTTGTTAATCTGGTAACCCATATAGCAATGCACCGCACCCTTGTGGTGGTGCTGCGAAAAAAAAATTGCTACCTGTGCAGTAGTGCTGTACTCTGTGCTGTTTGCTACCTGTGTAGTAGTGCTGTACTCTGTGCTGTTTGCTACCTGTGCAGTAGTGCTGTACTCTGTACTGTAACACGCCAAATATCCTTACATATACCCTCCTTTTGTTTTTAGAACTTGGCTATAATCCAAGCCAATTCCTAAAAACAACTTGTTCTTTTTTTTTTACAATATAGCAATCCAATAAAATGAATATTCATGTGCATCAATGAAAATTTGCAATCAACATTTCATCTGAGTCCATCAGTTCATAAAATGTTCCACATATGCCTTCTCAGTGGAAGTGGCATTACCTTAAGTTTAAATTTTCCAAGTCAATTAAAAACAACGAAATAAAACAACTAACTAAAACAAATAATTAATATAACAAATTAAAATAAATAATTAAAATAATAAATACGTGGAACTTCATATGCCGGAACTTTTGTTTTGTCTCTTTTGGTATGTCCCGACCAGCGATGTTATTCGGTTCATTCGAGTACTCTTTCATCTTGGCAATCTTGAATCCACAGTAGTCATCTCTTTTGGCATTCCGGTTATTTTGTCTTCACCTCCACCTGGAGGCAGGCATCTTTTGGTCTTCATCCAGGGGACTCCAGGACTCCATCGTCTCCCGTGGCCTCTGATCCCGGAACCTCCGACCAAATAATGTTAATTGTCTAAATCAAAATAGAAAATAAACAGATTAAGTACATAGCACAATACTAACTTCATCCTTTTGCCAAAAATAAAACATGCTTGGTAAAAATATTTCATTTTTTTTTTTTCTGAAATTAAACACAAGTTAAAAGAAAACAAGCAGATATTCAATATTTAACACACTTTCTCTCTGCACACCAACCATGAGCTTCCATTATATGTGCATTTATTTATTTATTTATTTATTTATTTATTTATATTTATTTTATATATATTTTTACATATATTACAGTGTTTATGTACCATCATAACAATCAACTTTTTAACTTCTTTGTCACTGCCTCCTGATTGTACCCATTTATTTTCTCTTTTTGTGTTCAAGGGATTTTATCTGTTTCTACATGCTCAAGCCGCCTGATCTCATGTCTGGGATGGCATGGTTTGATTTGATTTACATGGACAAACTGCTCTATTGCTGTTTCACCTTCATTTTTCAAAATTTTATACACTACAGGAGAGACCTTATCTATAATCCGAAATGGCCCCTGCCAGGCTGCTAGAAATTTAGAATTTTTCTGTTTACTTTTTCCAAAATGAAACTTGTACACCTGATCCCCTACACTGTATTCCTTTGCTGATGTCTTTTTATCATAATATGACTTTGCACTGTCAGCAGCTCTTTCCAGATTTCTCTGCACAAAAGCAAATGCATGTTGCAAATGTCTCCTCAGTTCATCAATATATTCATGAACTGTGGATGCACTCACAAGGGTTTGCTCATGTGTTCTGTATAGTAGGTGTTGTGGTAACACCATTTTCCTACCTGTTAAGACCTCATGGGGGCTAACACCTGTTGCTTTGGCAGGAGTCGACCTGATTGCCATCAAAACCAATGGTAAACGCAAATCCCAGCTGGAACCTGCTTCTGCCACAAATTTCTTTAAAATATCCACAACAGACCTATTGCTTCTTTCAACTGTACCTGAAGACGCCGCCCGATATGCGATATGTAGTTTCCTTTTCACACCTAGTATTTGCCATACCTTACTCATTAGAGCACTTGTGAAATGACTTCCTCTGTCTGACTCAATTCTTTGTGGCAACCCAAACCTTGAGAACACATGGTTCACCAGCAATGTGGCTGCTGTTTGCGCACTACAATCTGGTGCAGGAATGCACTCAATCCACTTCGACATCAAACATACCACACTCAAAATATAACGGTGTCCCCTGCTCGACCTTTTTAAAGGACCTACATAGTCTATTTGCAAATCTGACCATGGGAGAGTTAGGCCTCTTTTCATCAATGGTGCTCTATGCATTGGTGAAGCAGGTTTAAATTGGGCGCATACTAGACATCCTCTAGTATATAATTCCACATCTTGGGACATATGTGGCCAGTAAGCATAATCTTTTAGTATTTCTAATGTTTTTTGTGAACCTCTATGGCCTGCAGTTATGGCATCATGTGCATGGTGTAGCATTAGTCCTCTGAATGAAAGGGGTACTACCCACTGTATTTGCCCTGTTATGGACTCTCTAATCATGAGTCCATCCTGTAATCTAATTCGTGTTTTGTTCTTTAATAACACCCTCAACTCTTCTTTTCCCATACAATCATTTTCTGTTAAAGGATTTTGTTCAGGATCTATCAAATGATTATAATAGATTCCCAAAATTTGATCATTCTTTTGTGCCTCAATCAAATCTTGGTCTGGCGTGTCATGACTCCACTGCACCACCGGTTGATCTACCTCCTTTGGTGCTTTAGAAAGTGTCACTGCATCAATTTGTATTTCACCCATTAAATAATCAATATGTAGCAATTCTCCCATCACAGCCCCAATCTTAGCCAGATGGTCTGCCTTATCATTTCCCTCCTTATCCTCTCCTGGTGTTTTTAAATGCCCACGAATTTTTCTCCAGTATATTGTTAAATTATTTTCTGACACCAATTTGTCTATGGCTTGTATCATTTTTCCATGTTTAAGTGGCTTTTTGTTGTATGTAACCATGCCTCTTGCTTTCCAACCAGGCAAATACTCCACAAAGCTATTCCGTGCATAGTCAGAATCAGTCACCAGGACAATTTCACTGAACTTTTTATCAACTGCAGTAGCAATTGCTTTATAGATGGCTGCCAATTCCGCCACCTGACTGCTCCTATCCCCAATCCTCATCCCTATACTGGGGACGCCTTCACATTTCAACCAGACATTTCCTATTCCTGCCACTAACTGTTTATTACTGTCATTTTCAATGTGAAAAGCACAACCATCCACATATACAGTTGGCAAATCCTTGCATGATTTTTCATCAAAAGCTTTGTGTGATGATTGTTCAAATTCCTGCAAACTAGTTTCCACTTCCATTTCATTTGGTATTTGTTTAGCTGCACAATCATGTAAGTCAGCTAACCCTTGAGCAATTGGGCTCTTTTTATTTTGTCCATATTTCACTTCTACGGGAAAACCTTGTAATGCCAGCGTCCATGAAGTGATTCTGGATTGCGCTAGATTGCCTGATCTAATTCTTTTACTCTCTAAAAATTGCAAAGGTTGATGATTTGTTTCAATATTCACCTTTTCTCCCTGAACAATGGGGCGGAAATGTTGTAGCGCCCACACAGTGGTTAATAGGGCCTTTTCACATTCATTAAATTTCATTTCAACTTGGGAAAATGCCTTACTTGCATATGCAATGGTTTTGTGATTCAAATCGTGTTTTTGTGATAATACTGCTGACATACAATGTTCAGAAAAACCTATTTCTATAAAGAAATCCCTGTCCTTTATGGGGTATGCTAAACATGGTGCCTTTACAAGACATTCCTTCAATCTAGCCACTGCATCAGACTGCTCTCTTTCCCATCTCCAGGGAGTATTTAGTTTAAGCAGTTTAGTCAATGGTTGAGTGATTTCTGCATAATTCTCAATGAACTTTCTGTTATAGCCTGTCATCCCTAATAAACTTTTTACTCCTTTCACATTTTTAGGATCTTTTAATCTTTGTATGGCCTCTATTTTCTTCCTTTGTGGATTTAGCCCATGTTCAGTTACTTCATGCCCTAGAAAGTTCACTTTTTTCTTGCACCATTGTGCTTTTTGCAAAGATACTTTGGCGCCTGCTTTCTGCAATTGGCCAAGTACATGTCTTATTTCATCAAAATGGCTTTTCAGGCTTTCATTTTTTATCAGGACATCATCCACATAAACTATTGTTCCTCTTTCCGCTGCATCCGGCATGGCCTTTCTCAAAAATATGCCAAATTCACTCCCACTATTGATGTACCCGAACGGAGCTCTAAGCCAGGCATATTGAGTCCTGTCAAATGTAAAGGAAAATAAGTGTTGTATCACCTCTGCCAATGGCACACACCAATATCCAGATGTGAGATCTAACGTGGTAAATACATTTGAACCATGTATCTGAGCTAGGCCCTGATCAATGAATGGTAGTGGCCATCTAGATACTGGTACTCTTTTATTTAACTCTCTTAAGTCTGCACACAGCCGCCATTGACCATTTGGCTTTAACACACCTAAAATAGGCGTATTGGATGTGCTATGAATGGGCCTGATTATTCCCCGTGATTCCAAATTTTTAATAATCTCTGCCAATGATTCTAAACATGCCAGCGGTAGTCTATACTGGCGTACAAACACTGGATTTCTGCTACAACCTTCTGGTAGTGTGGCCACATGTAAATCAGTTAAACCACAATCATAAGCATCTTTTGCAAATACATCCTTAAACTCCATAAATATTTCCCTCAGATTGTTTCGATCCTCATCGCTGTCACATGCATCCGCTAAGGAGATCTGCTCTTCTACCATTCTGGAAAATTCTGGAAACTCTTCTGGTAAAGGAATCTCAGCGCTTTCCTCTAACTGTGTGGCTGTGTCTTTTTGTAGAGCTGCCACTTTTAAATATTTTGGCATATCAGCTTCCACTTCAATGGGCTGATTTCCTGTTTCATTTTCATTTAAATTAAATATTATGCAATCCTCTTGATGGCAGCACACTGTCTCATTTGAATCATAAGGATACACAGAATGAATTTTAAATATTCCTTTGGGCTGAGAGTCCAGGTGTTCTGGCAACTCGCCCTTGGCATCTACATATTTTTCAGGAATATTCCCAATCACCATGTTATTTAAATCTGCCGTATAATGTGATTTTTGTATGGCCATTCCTAATGGGGAGTTTTCCTCTAAATGAATATCCTGACAACCTTTATTATTTACCATGATTTTTACAGATCCCTCACCAATGTCTAACAATGGATTGTATTCAAAATCCAGGCCTTGCTGTTTTATGGATTCATTCAGGCACACAAATGCATCAGAGCCTTTCATCTGCTGTCCATTTTTGCATTTCAGTGTTATTGCAAACTGTTTTGTAAATGCAGGAATAATAGTATTTTTCCTCATTTGTAATTCGACTGCATAAGGAACCAGTTGTGCACAATGATAAGCCCTTCTTTTGTCTTCAAATTCAGGTGCCGGACCACCTAGGCGTGACCATATTTTTTGATTAAGGAAATCTAACACCATACACATTCTGTGCATGATGTCATTGCCCATGTAAAATTAATTTTGTGCTCCACTCACTATCCATACATTATGGTAAATTGTTTTCTGCCCAATGCTAATTTTAAGCATGCATCTGCCTGCAATTCGATTTTCAAAATCTGGACTGTCCAACCCAGAAACATATTGGTTTTTAATCCTAAATCTCGGGATTTCTTCCCTCTCCATAATTTTTTGCAACAATTTCTCATTAATGAAACTCCTTTCATGTTCAAGTGCTAAAGTGGCTTTTATTGTTTTAAGATAATCATTTATACCAACATGAACCCATGGTTGCTCATCTTCCATGTGTATTTCTGCCAGAGTGGTAATGTGTTTTTCTGAATCTGTTTTAGGAGCAATATTCTGTTTGCATGTTTTCTCTTTTAAATAGAAACGTAATGTGTGCTCATCTATGGCAGTCTGCCAATCTTTCCTTGGGTCCAAGTATATTTGTACAGGTAGTTTTTCATTGTCGCTCTGCATTTTGTCTTGACACATTAATATAACAGTGACACTAGGTATGCAGCTATTCTGGAGATATACCTCCACAGCATCATTTGTTTTGGCAACGGTGTGACATTCATTTATATTGCTGTTTTGTGATTTTAGTTTCTTAGGCCTCAATGGTTTTTTGGTTAAGGACCACAGCACTCCCCCATCTATGAGAGGAGACAATCTTTTCAGGCAATCTGTCCCCATCAGAAATGGAATTTCACAAATAGATGTGATCAATACCTCTTGTTTCATTCTGTGCTTTCCTATTTTTATGTCAACCTCAGTTACACCTATGATGGGCACCTCCTCCCCATTAAAGTTATGCACTGGGCCTTGATTTGCCTTCACTGTGATCTGACTCTGTGGAGGCCTCCCTTCATTGATACTCTTTACCAGCTCCTTGGACATAATTGTGGCCTGTGCGCCAGTGTCAATCATAGCGAAGGTGTGGCATTTTTCTTCTACAGTGATGGGTGCATAATATCTGTCCTCAACTTCCTCTAATACACATAAGAAATGTGAATTCTTACTGATTTCAGGGCTCACCTTTCTCAGGTCTTTTTGACTTTTGGCTAAGCACATTGGTAAATGAAAAGACATTTTTCCCTCCTTTTTACCCATTTCTGTGCGAGATATTTTATTCATTTCTCCATGTTCAGAGGTTTTTTGGAGTGTGGCCACTGTTCGCCCATCCATCTGGGTAACATCAGAGACCACCTTACAACCTTCCAACTGAACATGTGTAACAACATCATTCAGCAATTTGTCATTTTTTAATTCCGTGCATTTGTGATCATTTAGTGTAATACCAGCCCTTTCAGCCTCTTCAAAAATATGTGGCTCAAAGAATTCTTCAGGTGATTGACTTGTACCCTCCTTGTGAGTATTTCCCTTTTCTGTCTGTGTTTGGTCATTGTTTTGCTTGCCCAGGGAAGGAGCTATGGCATCCCCACTTACTCCCTGTTCACTGGTATTCCCCATGCATGAGTCATTTTTCTTAAATCTGTTCCTTTGTTCTTTTGGAATTCCTAATGTTTCTTTTTCATTTGTGCAAATTTTTACTGTTTTATTTAGCTCTAAGTTAAACCGTACCTCTTTTTTAGAAGTATTTGCACTTTCTATCACAATTTCATTTACTGGTACTTTCATTTTTAATCCATTAGGCATCTCAGAGTCGTTATGCAAAATTATATCAGAGCAATCTGTCATTTTGGCACTGCAGTTATCATGAGTACTTAGTCACTTTTCGGAAGCCCCCCGGTCATTGCTATGGCCATCAGCCCCCTCTTTGGAAGGTTGTTTTTGCGCTGTATAGAGCTTTCCTATTTGCTCAGCTAACATTTTCACTTGGGCCTCAAGGCACTGGAACATTTCCATCTCTCTAGGATCCTCTTTCTGTGGCCTAGGTCGATATTGGTTGTTTTCCCCCTGATTGGATCTATTCTGATACCTCTCAGGTGATTGATGTCGGTTGGGATGGTTTCTGAACTCTTGATTCATTTGAGGAGGGGAGCGGGTTGCACCCATCCTTTCATTATAGTCCCCTGGTGGGGAATCATTGTACTGGCGTGGACTGTAGTTCACGTTTTGCCTCATGTCCTGTCTCTCAGATTGTGGGTACTGGCCCCTATGTTGATTTCCATTATCAGTAAATCGATCCACATATCGGGGCCTATCCTGATTACCATATATCATGGTGCTGGGATCAAATCTGCTCTGTGTCCCCAATGACTGGTAGGGACCATCATTTCTTTGATCTTGATTTTGTCTCTGGTTATTGTTCATACCTGCCATATCAGGCCGATATCCTACCCGGGGTCTATCCCCTAAATATCTAGGGCTGATGTAGCTCTCTCTATTACTAGGATCATGTGTTTGGAACATTGGTACAGGAAATGGCGATCTTTGTTGATTACCCCTTTGTTCAGGTGTCACATTATTTTTACCTTGGCTTTGAGCAGACTCAAGGGACATTTTGGCTGACCTGATTTCCATTACTGTGGCTGAGGGTTCCTTAGATTTAGGCCTGGTATCTTTCATTTTATCACTTATTCTACCCTGACAATAGAGTACCTCATATAGCTTTGTGCTTTGATGTACAATCCATTCAAGGGACTTGTCACGGTCAAATTCACGGACCAATTGGGATATGATGTCTTTCTGTAGCCCATAGAAGTATGCAGTTTTAAACTCATTGGAATTTGAGTCAAAAGATACATCAAAGCGAGAGAATGCTCTTTTTAAGTCTTGTAAAAATTGGCGAGGGGATGTATTAGGTCCAGCAGTAATTGTGTACGCGACTTTCTTTGCCTCCTGCAATGACTGAAAAGGAGAAAAATGACGCCTAATTTCTTTTTCAAACTCCAGCCATGTCATATTCTGCTGTTCATTTAATCCCCTTATGATGCTGGCCGTCGGGGCATCTAAAGTTAAATGAAAATATTGTCTGTACTGTTCCTTAGGTATCTGGAGTGCTTTAAAAATGTCATGCACCGCTTCTAAGTGATCCTCAATGCAGCATTCACCTCCCTTTTTAAATGGTTTGATCAGGGCTTTAATGGATTTCATTATTTTTATGGGGCTACTTGTTGCAATGCATGGAATTGCACTATTGTGTGACTCAATCCTGTTTTCAGGTGTATGAGATTGGTGGCTGCCCCCAATGGGAGTATCAAATCCCCCAAGGGCGCTGCAACCAAGTTCAGTCACCGGCCCAGTCACTGGGGCACTAGCTCTTTGCGCCTCTCCTGGGACCTGGGAATGCACATTTGCTGTTCTAAGTCCTTACACTTTTTAAGGAGTCTGTTGGCTTCATCATGCAAATAATTATTTTCATCACTCATTTTATTAATCACCTCCTGCATTTCGCACATTTGCATTTGGCATTCATTGAACTCTTTATTTCTCTTGTCTCTTTCTTGGATCATTTTAATCATTTCTTGTTCTGCACTCTGGAGGTCACCTTCTTTTTCACAATGTTCTTTTTGTAAAATCTGCATTTCTGAAACAACCTCATCTTTATCCTGCCTAATGTGATCCACTAAGGCTTTTAAGTGTGCCAATTCTTGCTCACTATTTTCAAATTGTTTCTTGCTTTTGGATAACTGAGTATCAAAGTCTCTGCATTTTAATTGTATGTCTTTTTGGCATACATCCAATTCTGCTCTCAACATTTCCTGATTTTTACTTGCCCCCTCTAATTCAGTCTTTAACCTGTTAATTAGCTGAGTATCATTCTCTTGCATTCGCAGGGACTTGTTTAAAATAAACCATATTTTGCCGCATAGCCGTATTAAACAGTCTTTCTCTGCACTTTTATCGGCTGCATTCAATAATCTTGTAAGGCAGACCTGAATTATGCTGCCTTCTGCAAAAATATTGTCTAGTTTTTCTTTCTGCACCTCACCCTGAATGCGGTTACTCCATTCTAACGTGCTATTCGAAGACCAATTCCCATGTGCAAATAACTTTGCCTCTAAATATTGCACTAGATCTGAGAATGTGGTTTCCCTTTGTGACATTCTGAAATTCGTTTTTAGTGGCACACTGCTATTATAAAATGGGTTCCCTTTAATGTGCAAATGGCAGTGAGACACGCTTGCCACGCCCAGTAGGTACTCTATGATCACTTTCCCGGCCTGCAACGCACCATAAATATGTAGGGTATTTTGTGGAGATTTGGGGCCTGACGGTATTTTATTACCGCCGAAAAATAACTTAGCAATAATCACTCTTTGTATTCAGATTTGGCCATGTGCAACAATAATACAATGGACATGCATTATTTCAGCACCCAGACCTGCATATTTGGTATACGTGGTTGGTGGTATTTTGGTGAGCATAATTCCCTTGTTTTATTTGTGGCCCCAATGTCCAGAATCCCTTATCTTTGCTTAGATTTTTCGTGTGATCACTAGAGAGACCCCAGACCTACATTTTAGGAATACCACATTTTTCAGTGATAGTGTTGGTGTGCCACCATGGGCGAACTCACTGACTTATTTACGACAGAGAGCTATATATGGTAGTCTTGTGGTAATTTCCACTACCTTATATACGGTAGGGAGCTATGTTCAGAGAGTCTCTCTTCCCGTTGGCTCATGTACCTCCAACGAGCTATGCTACAGTCACTCACAATTATTCATACTGATTCTGACATGCACACATCTGTCTTAAAATGACCATTGCACTGTTTAAAAATCTCCCCACATCATCGGCATTGTAATGGTAAATAGTAAATACACCACCCGTCTGTTTTCAAATATTTTTCTGTATTATAAAAGTTGCATTTAAACACGATCTCATTCTTTACAGAAATAAATAAAATGGTACAGTAAAAGCATTGTCTATGACACACTGCAAAGAGCGTGGCGGAGAACAGAACTCAAATTGCAACATTGGTATTTGATTAAGACACGCACAGGAATCCTACACTGACTGCATATTACCGTACACACTCAGCTCCCACACTTCTCATTACCTTATCTTTTTAGTTGTTCTCTTTGGCTGTTCTCTTTGTGAATGTGACTCCCTTGAAGATTAACTCCAGCAAAAAGGAACGCTTGCCTTCTCAAACCGGGGTCATTGCCTGGAATTCTCAGCTTTTGCAGATAGGAATGCCTCAGCCAGTGGAAAGGTCCTTCTTTCAGCTCTCCCCAATCTCGACTGCAGCAGGACGCAGGAATCTGCATTCAGTCAGGAGTCCCACAGCCAGGTCTTCTCCCCAGTAGTGCAGAAAAATGTCTGCCTGTCTTTTTCCCCGATACTGCCCACTAAAACTTTCATCTCAGCCCTCTGTATGACGTGTCCCAATGAAATCCATCATCTCTCATCCTCCTACTCTCAACAATAGCTTCGCTTATACATTTGCAATTGTTGCAAATCTGACTTCCTTCTTCCTGCAGTTACTGTGCACAAAAACACGGAGAATCAGGCAGAGAAGAGAAGAAAAAAAATCTGCACACACATTTAAATGGCTTTCAGAGTATGCCTAATTCTGCAGTGGAGAACACATTTTATTAGTGGGTTATGTTAAATAAGGTTTTATTAGTCAGGTTAATGGTTAATAGGTTAGCTGTTAATTTTCAAATGTGTCTCTCGCACCATAGGCATTTCAGGTGAAAAATAGTGTGCATTTTTAAATGAGCACGTGTGCTTTTAACTGTAAAAATAGATTTGCATCTTATATGTTAAAATCGTTTTTGACTGAATAGTCTGTCTTTCCTTGTTAATCTGGTAACCCATATAGCAATGCACCGCACCCTTGTGGTGGTGCTGCGAAAAATAAATTGCTACCTGTGCAGTAGTGCTGTACTCTGTGCTGTTTGCTACCTGTGTAGTAGTGCTGTACTCTGTGCTGTTTGCTACCTGTGCAGTAGTGCTGTACTCTGTACTGTAACATGCCAAATATCCTTACAGTGCCAAAAGTAGATTTTGTGTTCAAGGGGCTAGGGGTGGATTCTCAGCCTCATAAAATCACACCATAAAGGTGGCACACTGTTTCTCTCCTCCTATCAAGGCAGAGAGTAGACTCTGACCCAATTACCTGTCAAAGGGGCGAGCTTAGGATAAACCAGCCCACACACCCCATTATCATAGCATAAATAGAGACAGCTCACCACTCAGAAAAAAGACAGATTCACTCACTATCCTGATACTGGTGGAGAACCGTGCTGCTGAACTCTACGTCTTCATTGCTCCAGGCTCCAGAAACTTGGCAAAGCAGAAACCCATTACATAGCCGAACCATTTTCAGCTAGGCCTCAAATTCCAGAACCAGAACCCCACAAACCTAAGGGGAAGCATCAAAATACAGCTCGGCTGCGCTGTCCTGCTTGCCTGCTGAAATAATTATCATCAGAACCAAGAAGGGAAGATCCAATCCAGTCCTGTGTCGTGCTGTGACCAGAGTGCATTGCAGATCCAGTCCAGTCCTGCGCTGTTCTGTGACCAGAGCAGCTTGCTGATTGCCGATCCAATCCGATGTGCCCAGCCGTCTGTCCTAAAACCAGATCCAATTCCCTGACCAGAATCTTGACGGACCAGAATCCTGACGGTTCTGTTTAAAAAACATATCTAGTGAGTACCTATAGATAGAACTGTGTTACTAGCATATGTACCCTGCTTAGTTAATCCCTACCATAAACCCATCCTATCTTGTATTCAGAACCTGTGTTGTTAGGAGCATTTTTGAATTGTCTGAACTCTCTATCCATCCTATCTTCCTCCTGTACTATTATTGCTAAAAACTATCTTTGCGCTGATCTTTTCTCATCTGAAGAAGGAGAGTTTCCTCTGCAGGCAGTCATTCTGATCAAATGGCTTTGTCCCTGTGTGGTATTCATTTTGTTCATAGTCATCCTCTAGTGTAAGAAACCCATTTGTCATTTTAAAAGTCCATTCATGTTTTCCATTCTTGCACCTATCTCGAAAAAACGACCTCCACTTCCTCAAGTTGTTGTGCTAGAAACACAATTTCAACTTCTGCTTGTAGCTAACATCCACAGCTTTAAATCACATTCCAAATCCATATGGATCTTCCGTTATCACGATTATCGCGCAGTGAAAAGTTTGCCACAAATTTTCATTTAGAGAAATTCTTACACGTGTAAGACAGCTTTGGATTGCTTCCAACTTGAATTTTAAGATTTAATTGGTATTAAATCATTGCTTGTGTTTGTGTGCCACTATCCAAAGTGGCTCCCATAATAATTTAATAACAATTTCAGCAATTTAGATCATATTTAGTGTTTTTGCCCAATACATTCTCAAGATAACTTTAAATGCCATTCAGACATCTTGACAGTCCATTCTGTTTTCTCTTGTGTTTGAAAGGGGGAAAGTGGGATTGATATACTGTTGAATTCTGCCATTCCTGAATACCTGCTCTCTCCTCCCATCTCTTTACCTTGCCTACTGGGGGTTGAGGGGTGTGCAGGGGGAACCTATACCACAGTGCTGTCTGATCTGAACACACACACACACACACACAGAAGTATTATTTCTTAATTGTTTTGCTCAATACTACTCCTTGGGCCTCATTGCGACCCTGGCGTTAAGGGTTTAACGGCGCTGTAAAAGGTGTCAGCGCCGTTAAACCCTTAACGCCTCATTACGAGTTCCCTTTGCGGGACCCGACCTTAACGCCTGCTTTTAGCAGGCGTTAAAGTAGGGTGCCGCAAAGGGACCTTGGTGCTAAGTACGGTGCCGCAATTTGCGGCACCGTACTTAGCGCCCTCCCCATTCCCATTGAGCCCTATCGGGCAAAAATGGGAATGGGGAAGGGCCCATGGTGAATGGGGAATTACCGCCCGCCAACCTTGGAATGGGGCGGTAATTCCGCCATTCACCATGGCGGACCCCGGCATGGACCATGGTGCTAATAGCACCATGGTTTAGCGCCGGGGTCGTAATGAGGCCCCTTGTTTATTAAAAAGATTATTCAGTGTTACATCACCCCATTGGTGATTATTGTGTACCCATTAAAACATAGTGTGATTAAATTGTGAATACATAAATATTTTAACTTTGCAAACCAGCCTGATTCCTGGTTCAGTGTGACCGGGGGATCCAGGAGAGGGGCGTGATAAAAGTGGTATTTCGTTCAGAATAAAGAACTTTTAGACAAAAATAAATAAGGATTTCAATTGTGCATTACACGCTAGTTGTTGACTTGGGTGTGTGCCAGATTGAAATCACTTACACACTCCCCACTGGCCTGCATTTGGTAATGCAACATGGCGATCCGTGACAGTCCCACTTTGAGTAGAGACCATGAAAATGGCAATGGTGCGCAATATAATTTCACAATAACATAATATTAGCACCATTAGTTGCAGCAGAATGTGAGGGATGTGATTACTATGTGCCCTTTGCTGGAACAGATCCATTAGACACCGGAGCAGGTGCAGCAGTAACTGTGTATCTCCTATGACCTGGGAGAGGTCTTGGTTAGCGAGCCACCAATGGAAGGTGCTACTTCAAGGGAGGAACGAGGATGGGTAGGCCAAGGCGAGGGCTGACAGGGAGGCAGCTTAGCCGGGGCTGACATGGTCCGCCTTAATTATAATTTTGGCAACTACATGCTTTCTCCTAACTTATTGATGGAAAACTTTGTGTTGATTCGGATTAATTAATGGTGTCTTAACGTTTAAATATAACAATATTTTTGGCTATTGGAGATCTAACTTGCGGCACATGCCACATTAAGGTGGCCCTGACGAAGGATTGTTTATCCAAAATGCATTGGCCATAACCTTCAGGTCTCGGATGCATCTGCATAACAGTGAACTTGAGTGATAAGATATTACTCAAAAAGAATAAAAGAATCACCTAACAAACCAACGATTTTTGTCTAAACTTTTTTGAAAAACTATCAAGTGAATAAACACCACATCACAGTGGTATCAGGGAGTGCAGCCAGCACTGCTGGCTTCACGGCCAAGATCTTGTTTTCATGGGCCGCCTTAATTCACATGCTCAGTGACTTGCTGAATGAGGAGGCCTGAAAAGCAGCCAAAAAGAAGGCCTCCAAGAACAATTCAGGCCCGGCCCATACCATAATGAACAGTGTTGCCTGATTTAAAATACCCCCTCAGCAGCCAGATGATAAAGTCCAGCCTCAAGCAGACCAAGTCGCAAGTTATTAGTGGTGGAAAAGGGCAGCTGGAGTGTATATTACTGTAACCCTTTGTTTATCGTAGAATTGTATAAGGGTGTAATAAGCTATTTAAGTGAAATTGTTGGGTGGTGAGAATTCATGAGGGTACAGAGTAAGCTGAGCGAAACAATGACCTTGTCAAGCATCATTGTTTGTAGATGTTTTGTACGTTTTCATCACTTTGCATGCAGGAACTTGTAGACTTCCATTCAGGGTGGGGAAAATGAAGCTACAATCATAGGGGGTAACTTTCCAAGTACCAATGTGGAGCGTAAAGGCTGGTGGAAAAATCGTTTATCAGAATTGTTTGTGGGATTTGGCATGATGAGACGGAGAATGGAGTGGACTTCACATGGACTTCACATGTCTACCTGCCCTTCCAGCTCTGCCTGCAAACTCCACTTAGTTTGCCGCCAGCATGCATTTTCATGCTGGTGGAAAACCAATGGATTCCTATGGAATCTTCCTGACTTTTACATTTGTAAAAGCAGTTTGACTTCATAGGAATACATTGCAAATGCTGCCAGAATTCCTTCCAAGACACACCATGTGAAGAGTAAAGGTGCTTTTTCCTGTATTTTACTATTTACTATTTCTTTATGCGATGGAAATGAATAAAATTGAACACAGGGGACCTTTTTCACAAAAGTCCAAACGGAAGTTGTCCCCTCTTTGCAATTTATTGCTTATAGTGCGAACCTAGCTCGAGAGCAGCAGAGTGTTTTACAACGGGAGGATCGGAGCATTGGGTTTGGCATTTTATACAGTAGTGCAGCACTGTTGGTGGAAGGAAGGTGAAATTTGCATTCATCCATGTGTATACAATATGTATGTGTTGCTACAATGATTGATATATTGTCAGGTTGGTATATTGTGTGATTTATGTATGTTTACAGTCATCCATATAAACACAGTATTATTTGAGTTCTTGAAAGTTAAGCATTAACACATATTTGTAGCACTATGGGTAGGGAAGATATGTAGTCACGTATTTCAGACTTTAGGCTCAAATCCTGATAACCAAAATGTGGCATCCTGGGCAAATCACAATATATCACTGTGCCTTATCTGCACAATTATGGAGCACCTAGAAGTAATTCATTTGCAGTGTATGCTATTTCAAAAAAAATGTCATTCATGGTTTACTAGAGTGGTGTTGGTTCATATATAATAATATGCACCATTCAAACCATAACAAATAGCAGATTTGCTTTCAAATAGGTATGTTGCCCTGAGGATCTTGGTTACATTTCCAATTGCTGTTGCACCCTGACTCTCTCTCCTGCACCCAAGCACTTCCTTGCACTCTCCACGCAATTGAAATTTGTCTAACAAATGCAGCAAAAAATAAAATGTGGTGCTACAAAATGTTATCTAAGTAACAAAAGCTCTGCTAGGAGTGGTCAGAGTGTTTAGAGAGTTTTTGATGGAGCGTGCAGAAGCTAAAATGGAGTAAAGACTGGGGACAACTTTGTTCAGCCCATCACAGGGCAGAGGTGGCATCATCCAGGCTTCTTCCCATCCAGACGAAGAAGACAAGGTGGCATTGAGACTACCGAGTGGGAGTGATGGTAAATGGAAATGATAGGAGGGGCGAGTGGATGGAATGTGACTGGGTGTGAAATATGAAAGGGAGTGGATGGAATAGAAAGGGGAAAGCAAGATTAGTAGATTGATGCTGCCTCAATACATTTTTGCTTCCCTTTTGCTCTGGGTTTGTACTGTTTTTGTAGAACAGTGAATGCATGTAGGTTGAATAAAATGTGCATACCTTTTATTCTTAGGGCATGATTAATTAGGATTCACCTCACAGGTGTTTGCGGTGGTCCGTTTTTATTTTTCATACTATCGTGAAGGCAGTTTTCCTTGTGGAGAAGGGTCGAGTAGGTGAAGGGGGTAGTGAATGAAAGGTGGGAAGAATTGTGGGACTTGTGGAAGGACTTCTGGAAAAGGAAGAAAGTAGCAAATGGAATGCAAAGGCATCATGGCTTTTGGAGGGTGAAGAGGCAGCAGACGGTATAAGAGACCTGATGATTTTGGATGGGGAAGGGAGGAGCATGTGGTTTTAGAAGTGATGAACGGGTGAAAGGGGAGAGCAGATTTCCCACTTGAACAGATTGAGTGATCCCGGGCAAATCATTTCATGACTGTAAAACCTGGTGATCTGACCAAGCTGTTTCCAGCCAAAGGACCTGGGCAATGGACAGCTGAAACTAGCTCTTGTATCTGGCCCATTGCCTCATCACAACTAGGACTCTTTTGGCATCTCTACATGTCAACAGCACAATAAACTGGACACTGTTTCAACTCCTTCTCTCCGTCTCAGAAGCACGGTCTATCTATCCCATCACCCAGTACCTCAGCCGTGCTACAGAAAACAATGGCCAGAACACTGCCAATTTGGGAAAGAACTGCAGCGTTGCACTTTGCTGGTGTTCCTGGTTTGAGAATCCCAATGCTCCTGAATAGGCTTGTTTTGGACACAGGGTTCAGAAGCTTTAGTTTAGTAAGAATGCATTTGGGGGCTGATGTCCCCATGGATATCACTCCTTTGTCTTTCCATTGCTTCAGGAGTGGTCCTAAGGCGCCTAAAGGGCTTGTGTTGACAGTTACCTCCATACAACAAGTCCCTGAAACATGCATGACAGCCCTCCCAATTTAGGCGGGAAACACCAAATTTCTCTGTCAGAAATGTAGCTATTTTGGACTTTCCGCTTCCTAAAATATCCTAACCCCAATTCAGTTCAATGGGGAAATGTCATCCTCCCGCTTCCCATGACAATATCTCCCTCCGAGCGATCCAAAATGTTGGCATTTATGCTGCCATGCTTTTAGGAGAGGGTGGGGTGGACCACTGCATGCTTCCCACACTACCCCATGGCCCTGCAACACACAGTGTGTGGCTGTACCTAACACCTTTGCTCCCCCTATCCCAAATCCTTAGAGCAAGGTAGGGCACTTCATTGCACAACCCAACTCATAACTAAGTACTGTGAGCTCTACTAATATGCCTAGAACAAGCCATTGGATAGTTGTAGCAGTAGAGGTGATGAACTGTAAAATTAGTAAAAATAATGAGAGCTCATAACGACAGAGCTTGTGGGTTACATGCTGAAAGAACCTTGAAGTTCAGCTTGGCCAAATCACCACACATGCCAACTTTCTTGAGCACACGTGAGAGAGATATCATCACAGAAAGCGGGAAAATTATTTTTCCTGTTGAATTGCATTGAGTTTAGAATTATTTTGGGTGGGAAATCCCCCGCCTAAATTCGGAAGGTTGGCATGCATAAATCACGATTGCGATTGACCCCCTTTCACATTATTGTCATCTGTGTTTGACACCCACTTCACACCTTTTTTTATCAGAACTCCTGGCCCACAGAAAAAAGGCCCTAGATGCCAGACAGGAGCCTCTAGAATGAGGCTGTCCTTTTTTGCTGACTTTGCCATCTCTGAAGTTCACCCAGCGAGCTGCTGTAATAGCCTTTTTTCATGCAACACAGATTTTCTGGCACATGTTGTGTTCCCTGTCTGTAAAGCGCCCCACATACCCTAGGAAAGGCACCCGTAAAGATACAGAAGCAGCAGTAAAATGCTACATTTCGTTGAGCAAACTTTACGGCATCTCGCCTAGGACCTTCATGTGGGTGCTAATGAACTCCTGAAACAACATTCTTTTTTAATCGTTTTTTCTGTTGTGCCCAGTAACACATGATTCTATGACTGAACTGACTGGCCAACATGTTCTGACCTATGAGAAAAATCCGCAAATCATCCCTACTGGAGTTCAGGCCTGTGGATTAGGGACATCTGAACAGCATGTCTGTCACAGCTTCTAAATTGCACCCTTGTTGCATACCTCTTAACTCGCATGCATTGGGGGGGGGGGGGTGTTACCCACCCTGGAATGAATTCTATGTCAAGACTCGGAGGCTCGGATTATGCTTTCTCTCAACTTTACTTCTCGAGCAGCCATAAGAGAAAACAATAATATATAGAGTAACAAAGAAAAAAACTACAACTCCCATTTAGTTAGAGGCTTTGGTAGGTCATATTTTATTGGTCTTGTCCTAAACACGTGATCCTCTAGTCTAGACCAATCAACACATCATTAGCCCCATAAACACTGACACCATCTTGCCTTTATCCTCTATCTTTGTTGCTCGGGCAGCGAGTTAAGTACATTTTCCTTATTACTAATGTGGTGTGAGTTACTCATATTGTCCATGTTGATTTAATATCCGCGCTTGCACGAGTTAAAAAAACATCAGCGCGAGCGCAGCGACTGCAGGGTCTGATGGAGCATATCCGAGTAGGAAACAATCAGGGTAATTCATAGAATTTCGTACAAAAGTGGCGCATGCGGCTGGTGCACAGTGTGCGCGTGCGAATGTCTGCGCCAGCCGCATGCGCTAAAATCGATTTCTGCGCATAGCGTATTCATGGATTTTAGCCTCCAAAACCAGCCGTGGCGCAGAGTGGCGCAGCGACTCTGCAGCAGCGCCAGTTATGTCCCCAAGAACGCCCTTAGCGCAAGGAAAAGCCATCAAAATCCCCAATCTAACGCAAAGGGCTGCGCTAACCCTGGACCAATTTACAGAGCTGCCAAACAGCAAACGCCAAGCGGGGAACGTGTATAACTGGGGTTCGCGTGAAGTTTCACACGCGAAAGGGCCTGTGCGAGTGGGGTATGTGTATAACTGGGGTTCGCGGGAAGTTTCACATGCGATTGGAGCAGGGTATGTGTATTACAGGGTTCGTGGGAAGTTTAACACGCGAAAAGGGCCCTGTGCGAGTGGGGTACTTGTATAACTGGGGTTCGTGGGAAGTCTCACGCGCGATTACAGCAGGGTATGTGTATTACGGGGTTCGCGGGAAGTTTGACACGCGAAAGAGCCCTGTGCGAGCGGGGTACATGTATAACTCCGGTTCGCGTGAAGTTTCACATGCGAAAGGGCCTGTGCAAGAGGGGTACGTGTATAACTGGGGTTCGCGTGAAGTTTGACACGCGATTGAAGCAGGGTACGTGTATTACGGGGTTCACGGGAAGTTTCACACGCGAAAGGGCCTGTTCGAGTGGGGTACGTGCATAACTGGGGTTTGCGGGAAGTCTCACATGCAATTGGATCCGGGTATGTGTATTTCGGGGGTGCGCGGGAAGTTTCACACGCAATAGGGCCTGTGCGAGTGGGGTACATATATAACTGGGGTTCGCGCGAAGTTTCACATGCGAAAGGGCCCTGTGCGAGCGGGGTACATGTATAATTGGGGTTCGCGTGAAGTTTCACACGCGAAAGGGCCTGTGCGAGTGGGGTACGTGTATAACTGGGGTTCGCGTGAAGTTTGACACGCGATTGGAGCAGGATACGTGTTTTACGGGGTTCGCGGGAAGTTTCTCACGCGAAAGGGCCTGTGCGAGTGGGGTACGTGCATAACTGGGGTTCGCGGGAAGTCTCGCACGCGATTGGATCCGGGTACGTGTATTTCGGGGGTGCGCAGGAAGTTTCACACGCGGAAAGGCCTATGCGAGTGGGGTACATGTATAATTGGGGTGCGCGGGAAGTTTCACGCACGAAAGGGCCTGTGCGAGTGGGGTACGTGTATTTCTGGGGTTCGCATGAAGTTTGACACGCAAAAGGGCAACGCCCGTGCGCGATACGTCACAGACGCGCTTACGCGGTAAGGGCCTTTGGTCCAATGAAATTGCGTACGTGTGCTGACCCGCTTACGTGCTAAGGGCCTTTCCTCGAATTACACGCTGACGTGCACATTTTTCACGTGCCCAATCACTCCGTATCAAGCTGGCCACGCATACACACACGGAAGACCACGCTCCTGCCCTGAAGGCCATTTTCCTGCCCCCCCAGAGCCCCGAGCACGCTCCCACCTGCCATCTGCTGCTGCCTGACTGTCTGCTGCCCACGTGCCCTGCTATTTGATGCCTACACATCAGCCATCTGCAGGGGCCCAGTTGCTGTGTCCACCCCTGCTGGAACAGAAGACTCCCGACTGGGATACCATCGCTCCACAGCCCAGCCCCAGGACCCAGTTGCCCACCCACTCCTGCCTCTGGGGTTGCCATGTCGGGCACATCTCCATCTGGCACCACTGGCAACCCCCAGCCAGAGGGGCAGAGGGCCACCAGCTTCACTGCCACCGAAGTTGGTGTCCTGGTGGAGCATGTCCTGGGGCATTATGATGCCCTCTTCGGAACATCACGCGCCAACAAGGAAGGATGGGAGAGGATCTGGGATGACGTAGTGGTTGCCATCAACGCGGAGGGGGTGTCAACCCATGACATCAAGCACGTCAAGAAGCGCTGGGAGGACTTCAGGTCCAGAACCCTCCACAAGGCCCTGCGCCTTGCGGAGGGGGGCCGGGCATGCATGAGTAACATCCAGATGAGGGTCCTGGAACGCGTAGGCCCAGCGCTCCACACCCAGATCCTTCGGAGGCAGACCTGTCTGGAGTTGAGCGGTAAGTGGCCAAGCATTGCTGTGTGAGACAGGGCATGTTGCAGTGTGCTGGTAGTCTGATGCTTGCCTGTATGTGTGACATAGGCCATGTATGGATGTGTGTGTGCAGGGACATCCTGGTCATGCATGCGAGACCAGTTATGTCTGAACCACATGGTTGCTGCATGTGTTTTAATGCAACATGGGGAGCTCTATGCGGAATGCACACATGAAAGCATGGCTGTCTCTGTTCCTGGACATGAAGGGGTGGGTGAGGAATGGGTGCTGATGTCATGTACATGTATGGTGCACATGTGTGTGTGTGTGCCTGAGAAGTGTGTGTGTGACTTTGAAACCCCATGGCTGCATGTGACTTTGAAGGCAACATCTTGGTTTACAGGGGCCCTTCTACATGGATGTTGGTGTTGATTGCAGGCGCCAGGACTGTTTCTGCATGTGTGTTGTGTGCATTCACCCATGTGTTGTGGAATGACAGGATGGAAGTGACATTTGACAGTGCCACTCATGTGTTATTGCTTCCGGTCTAGGGTATTTTGTACTGTACCCTGATGCTTGTGTATTATGTCTCCCTCTACGCAGCGTCAAGTGAAGAAGAGGGCGGAGACGGCGCTGTGGAGCCAAGCGGCGGGGATGCCTCCACTGGGCGGCGATACAAGGCCCAGCCACCCACCCAGGAATTACCATCATCCGGGACCGAGGGGGCTGGTGCTGCGTCTGCCACAACGGCTGAGGCGGAAGGGCCGGGTGAGCCCCCACAGGGGCTTTCAATGGCGGAAGACGGTGTGGAGACATCCAGGTTGGTGGTCTCCACAGAGGAGGAGGAGCCCGCTACTGAGCCGCACATGGGGCCTGGTGGGGGTAGTACCATTGGTGCAAGTGGTGCAGTCCAGGGCCAGGGTCAGGAGGCAGCACAGGTCACCGCGGAGGGGCCTGTGCATGTCGCTGTCCCTGACCCTGTGACTGCATCACCATGCACCAGCAGGGAGGCCCCGTCCCAGGCCCGTCCGCAGGTAGGGGAGAGCGCCATGTCATCTGCCTCTCCACTACCTGCGGACGAGGGGTCCCACGAACGAATGGGCTCTGTCCTGGTTGGTGGGTCCCTACATGTGTCGCGCACTCTGGTGGACCTCTCCTCCTCTGTGGAGACTATGCCCCAGTCGTTCTCCACACCGTCTTCCGGCCCAGATTCCACCAGGGCCCCCTGTGGACCTGGCCCGACCAACACAGCCAGCTTGGTGGAGCTCACATCCGTGCCACAGTCGGGAGTCGGCGGTCCAGCAGGGGTGGACACCACAACTGGAGACCAGCTGATGGAGAATGTGCAGGCACCATCAGAAACGGCACATGGACAGCAGCAGCATGAGCAGGCTCTAGGTGGGAGCAATGATGGCTCGGGGCCATCAACATTGGAGGGGCAGGCATCGGCCAGAGGGCAGGAGGACCCAGGACTGGAAGTGTCTTCCATGTGGCAGCGGTTAGGCCATGCTATATATGCGGAGCGGCAGCGGGCAGAAGAGGCACGGCTCACGATGGTCAGGGCAGAGAACTCTATGCGGAGGGCCCTGAAGTAGGCCGAGTGCCTCGAGGCAATTCGCAGGGAGTTGGAGGAGAACATGTCGTCGTCCCTGCGGACCCTCGGGGCCATGGAAGAGGACTACCTCCAGGACATCGAGTGGAGTTTGATGATGCCCTGGCCCGGGACATCCAAAGGTTAGCCGTTGGACTAGTCCGCTGCCCTTGTAAATAGTTTTTAGAGTTAGGTTTCCTTTTCATTTTCCTTTTATTTGTGGTCAATGGACAATGCCACCCAAATTTGTATATAATTATATTTTTAGGTAGTTAGGTAGTTAGGTTTAATTTTTTTGGTTGGGATCATGGACCCTTTACATCCTTGGACAATGGATCGTATATAGTTTCAAACAAAATAAAACTCCATTGCTTCATGTTCATAATAAAAAAAAAGATAAATCAATCCATAGTCCAACTATTTACAATCCATTGTCCCGAAAAAATAAATCCATTGCTCTATGTCCATAATGCAAAACAAAAAAAAAAGGAATATATGATGAAACTATATACAATCCATTGTCCAAGGATGTGAAGGGTCCATGATCCCAACCAAACAAATGAAACCTACCTAAATAACTACCTAAAAATATAACTATATACAAATTTGGGTGGCACTCCTGCTCGATGTCCTGGAGGCGGTCCTCTTCCATGGCCTCGAGATGTTCTCCTCCAACTCCCTGCGAATTGCCTCGAGGCACTCGGCCCGCCTCAGGGCCCTCCGCATGGAGTTCTCCGCCCTGACCATCGTGAGCCGTGCCTCTTCTGCCCGCTGCCGCTCCGCATCTATAGCATGGCCTAACCGCTGCCAAACGGAAGACACTTCCAGTCCTGGGACCTCCTGCCCTCTGGCCGATGCCTGCCCCTCCGATGTTGATGGCCCCGAGCCATGATGGCTCCCACCTTGTTGCTGCTGCTGCTGTGCCTCTGCCTGTGCCCTGGCTCTTGCTGCCTGCACATCCTCCTCCGGCTGGGGTGCAGTTGTTGAGATGGCCACCCCTGCTGGACGTCCGACTCCCGACTGTGGCAGGGATGTGTCCTCCACCAGCCTTTCCGCAGGGTCAGAGGCAGCTCCACAGGGTACCCAGGTGACACATGGGTGGGAAGATGGCATGGAGGACGACTGGGGTATAAGGGGTTAAGTTGAGGAGGGGGTCGGAACAAGGTCCAGAAAACGGAGGAATCCGGCCCTGGTGAGCTGTCCCAGTAGGTCAACGCGGTCAACGAGCCATCCGAGAAGACGTGCAGTCTTCTCATAAAAAGACTGCAGGTCAGCTCGCATGGCCCGTTGACGCAACGCCACCCCACCCAGGACAGGCTCAACCTGGTCCCGGATAGCCACGTCCGCAGGGAGAGGAAGGCCAGTTGTTGTAAGTGGATCCCCTCCCTGAAAACGGGTCTGGACGTAGGCATCCCTGCCGGTGCGGGATGATGCAGTCATAGGATCGGGGACAGGATTACACACAGGCACCTCCGCGGTGGCCTGTGATGCCTCCTGTCCCTGCCCCTGCACTGCACCACTAGCACCAGTGGAATCCCACCTCCAGACCCCGTGTCTGTCCCTTGCACGGCCTCCTCCTCCACCAAACCCCCCACCAACCTGGATGACTCTGTGCCATCTTCCTCTGTCGGACCCTGTGGGGTCTCAGCTGCCCCTTCTGCTGCCGAGGAGTCCAACTCCAACCGCCGCCTCTTGGACCTACCCTCGGCAGCTGCAGCCTGGGACACGGCACCAGACTCCTCACTCCCTGACGAGATCACAACCTGGGAGGGGAGCCGGGCCTTGCATCTCCGTCTGGCTGTGCAATCCCTGCCGCTGTGCTCCACAGCACCCTCTCGGCCCTCTTCATCAGTTGACGCTGCAGACAGGGAGAGATAGGAGACATGCATCAGGGCACTGTACAATGGACTGATGCACACATGACAGTTCCACATGAGTGGCAGTGTCAAACTTCAGATATGGCATCACAATCCCCAACACACATGTCATTTCAACTCACACACATGAGCTATTCCACAGCCATATCACAACGGCCAGCAACATCTATACACATACAACAGCATGAGCAGCCAAAGGTGAACCAGACATCACATGAAACACAGGGAGCGCACTAGACATGCACACACGCCACCACACTTACATGCATGTCTACATCTCCTGCAACTGTTTCAGTGAAGAGATCGCCATACATGTCACATCTGCCATTCATCCTTCTCCATATCAGTGTCACATGCATCCATGATGCATCACATTTGCACACTTGTCAAATACACATACATGCACATGTACACAGTGCAGATACATGAATTATGAACCACCATCCGTGCCACAACCATGCCAATGTACATACGGAGAGATTGAAACCTGTGTGCTCCCACACCTGCTTATGCCAAGCATGCTTACCAACACATATACCATCAATGTGTCTCACACCTGAGAGGACTCACATGTGGCAGCCACACGCCCATGTTCATACACATCCCTACATGGCGCTACATAAACACATGTGCAACCTGCACACTACTGGCACAACACGACATGCACAGCATACCATCAACATGCATGTACACTTACCGCTCGACTCCAGACGGGTCTGCCTCTCAAGGATCTGGATGTAGAGCGCTGGGCATATGCGTTCCAGGACCCTCATTTGATGGTCTGACAGCTGACCCCGGCGCCCCTTGGCATCCACACCCTTAGCGAGGCACTGGGCCTTGTTGAGGGTCCTGGACCTGAAGTCCTCCCAGCGCTTCTTGACATGTTGTAAGTCGCGGACTGCCACCCCCTCCACGTTGATGGCAGTCACGATGTCCATCCAGATCCTGGTCCGTCCTTCCTTGTCGGTGCGCAAACTTCCAAAGTGGGCATCATACTGCCCCAGGACTTGCTCCACCAGGACACCAACTTCGGTGGCACTGAAGCTGGTGGCCCTCTGCCTCTCTGGCTGGGGGTTGCCAGTGCTGCCAGATGGTGTAGTGCTGGACATGGCAACCCCAGAGGCAGGAGTGGGTGGGCAACTGGGTTCTGTGGCTGGGCTGTGGAGTGATGGAATCCCAGTCGGGAGTCTTCAGTTCCAGCAGGGGTGGTCACAGCAACTACACCCCTGGCTGACGAGCAGGCAGCAAATGGCAGGGCACGTGGGCAGCAGGCAGTCAGGCAGCAGCAGATGGCAGGTGGGAGTGTGCTTCGGGTTCTGGGGGGCAGTAATTAGGCCTTCTGGGCAGGAGCGTGGTCTTCCGTGTGTTTTCACGTGGCCAGCTTGATACGGAGTGATTTGGCACGTGAAAATCTTGCACGTCAGAGTGTAATTCGAGGAAAGGGCCTTAGCGCGTAAGTGCGTCAGCACACGCACGCGATTGCATTTGACCAAAGGCCCATAGCGCGTAAGCGCGCAAGTTACATTATGCGTGCGGGCGTTTCCCTCATAGCACGTGATGACAGAGCACACGTGGAAAAACTGCACGTCCGAGTGTCATCGCGTGTAATTGGAGGAAAGTGCCCGCGTATACGCGTATCTGACGTGTAGGTGTGGGCCGGTTTAAAAGTTATGTGTAGGACGTCATTTCCTTGTACGTGCTTTTCGTGGGGAGCGAGTGGGTGAAATCTGTACTTCTTGTCGGTTCACACACGATTACTTCTCAGCATTTCTAGTTCGTACTCCCTGTTACCTCTGACAGCCCTTTTCTGAATTTTTGTTGGGCCTGTTTCCTCTAACAGTGTTCACTTCTCCTGTTGTCCTGTCTCCTCAGACAGCGTACAATTCTTCTTTTGGCGGGGGTGTTGCCAATGCGCACACGCGCGTATTTTTCATGTTCTTTTTCCAGGCAGACGGTGAGTTCCGCACGTACTTAGCAACTGTGCTTGCCCCGTGTGTCACGTTCCCCTTCAGAGGTCATTGTAGGCTGCGTGTATAGCGCGTACGCTTATTTTTGTGTTTCTGGGTGCCACAGCGTAGTGCGGGTTCATTTTTTCACACACGTGGTCTATGAGGGGTTGCGTGCATGTTAATTTTTGATTTTGGGCTGCCTGTGCGTTGCGTGACCCGTCATCTTCCCCCAGGGGTCACAGAAAGCCTTGTTAGAGCACTAGGGTACGAATTCCATCTGGTATCCTACCCCTTTGACCCCCAATTGCCCAGGACAATAGTTTACTGCAACTCCCATACGCACAACAACATCAGTGCCATGGCTGGGAGGCGACCAAGCGGTAAGGGAGGCAAAGGTGGCCGACCCTCAAAGGGTGGGCATGGTGGGCGCGGTAGGGGACGTGGCTGGGATTTGCAGGGTGCCCCTATACCCCCATGTGTGGAGGAACAATCATGGACACCCATGCCTCCCCCCATGGTTGAGGGAAACATGGCTGACACCATCCAAGCTCAGCCCCTGTTGGACCAGCCCATTGTGGCACCTGACCTGGCACAGGATGACTCCCTGGCTGACTTCCAGGTCAGCAAGTCTAGGCCACGTGTGGCAGTGCAAGTTGTTGTCACCAATCCACGTGGATCTGGGGCAGCTATGTCATCTGCTGCCCCAAGTATGCAGGGTGGGGACGCTGCAGGGGCAGCTGCAGCTCCATCCGCCCCAGCTCTGACTCTCCCAGCTATGACAGTGTCAGTCCCGGTCCATCAAACTGATGTTCCCCCTGCCAACATTACCCTGCAACCAATGCCTGCATCAAGACCTATGGTCATTGTGCATTCCCACACTCCTACTACCCAGTCCACCAGTGATTCTGCCCCTACTGACCAGAGCGGCGTAAGCCACTCTGGCTCTGCTCCACCTTTAAAGAAGTGGAAGAAGGGTGCTCTGGCACAACAGGCTGAGACCCCAGACATGGCTACACACTCCGGTACCTCAAGGAAGCCTTGCTTTAATTATCCGGAACTTGATGCACTTGTGGGCTATGTGTCGGCACATAGCCACGAAATGCTGGTGACTGCAGGGTGCAAGACCACACCTGGTCAACGTAAGGCACACTGGCAGACCATCGCCGACCGCATAAGTGCCTTTGGATTTGTGAGGCGCACAGCTGATGATTGCTACAAGCGGTGGAATGACCTGAAACACAGAGCAAAGAACAAGCTGGCCTCAAATCATGCCGCTACTCTGGTGACTGGCAGTGGGTCTCCACAAGAGGACAACAAACTCACTGAACATGAGTCTGTTGCTGGGGCCTTCATCACAGAGGAACAGATCCAAGGTGTGGGAGGCCTACCAGATTATGATGCATTGTCCGGTGAGTGCCCATGCATGTGTGTGTAATGCATGTGTATGTTGTTTGGGTGACAGGTTCTGATTGAGTGCCAGGTGAGGGTGTGTGTGCCTGAGTGGTATGGGTCACCCATGTGCTTCATCCAAAACATTCAGCGGGCTTGGATTTGGGTGTGACAGTATCCCTTCTGCCCACATTAGTAATTTTGCTCAACATTACGGCATTTGCCCTTGAAGTGGCATCTTGCAACAACATTGTTTGTATTTTTCAGTGTTCGTTCAGGCTGATTGTTTCAATTCTACCACTTTTGCTACGTATTCCTCAGGCCTATTGTCACATTTGTGACATGCTTCTGTCATTGATGAACCCCACATTGGCCCACATGTGTTACCTTGTTAGATGAATGATTTGACCATTCAGGCTAATTGAGTATTGGCCTGATCACAGGAATGTTTGGGGCCTGTTTGAATGTGGAATATGATAGTTGTTTCCTGTCATGTTGAAGTGCACAACCATTGATGTGTACATCGGCCTGCCATCACTGTATTTTTGTACACTGGATGTGTTGCAGTGTGTGGCACATGCCTATTTTGTCACACTATGTAGCATTTTTCATCTCATCATGTCCATCTCACATGGATGACTGACAGTATTCATTCACTGACATATGGATGTACTTGTGGAATGTACCATGGCTATGGTACATGCCATCTGTGTGATGGCATGTGTCATGTAGGTGTATTGGACATGCCACTCACAGGCCAATGTGTGATGGCAGTGCTACCCAGCATGCAGCAAATGTGTTGATTTTCCATCTTGGTGTCATCAGTGTCTGCCTTTTGCCTCCCCTTCCAACTCAGTGACAGTGCATGCATGGGAGGGTTATAGTCATGTGGGACATGTGTACATCATGTACTGGTTCTGTAGCTTGCCAGGCCTATTTGTGTGCTATGGGGATAATGCCTGTTTCCATTTTTGTCTTTCATGTTTTTGCAGGGGATGACGCACTTGATGCTGTTGAGGTTGAGGAGATGGTGCAGACCCAGGAGGAATCTCAGCCACGACCGGGCACTAGTCAGGGACTAGGTGTGGTGGTGGGTGAGAACCCAATCTTGCTGCAGAACATTCTGTCGAGGGGTGCCTCTGGGTGCACCTCCCCAGACCTCTATTCAGGTGCTGATTCAGATGATGAGACCTATGTGCCATCGCAGGTAAGTGTTTCTGGCAAGGATTCTGTTCTGTCCAACCAACCTGTACCAGGGGTAGAACCCTCTATGGGGATGTCAGTGTTGGTAAGTCTGCCTTTGGCAGTTACGGATGCAGGGTCACACTCCACAACATCTGATCCTGTTCCTGGGCCAGCAGATCAGAGGGGGAATGCAGTCCTGCAGCCTCAGGCAGTGCCGGCACAGCAAGGCGCAGATCGCCTTGCCCCAAACAGGTGTGGTGCCTGCCGACGCGGTGGCCATATGCCACCAGGCAATACCGCATGGGAACAATCCATGTACGGTATGGCAACCCAAAAGGCAGCATCAGTTGAGATGATGGCTCAAGCAATGGAGAGGGTGGCCACTTCCATTGTCCCCCCTGAAAGGCAGATGGAGCAACTACAGCAGGCAACAGACTCCATTTGCCAATCACACAGGGAGGACATGTTGGCATCCAACAGGGACAGACGGGCGGCACTGGAGACTCTACGCCAATCGATATCAATAGAGTCCCAGGGCCACAGGGAAGCCCTGAGGGTAGAACTCCATCACCTCAGGGAGACTCTTGTTGACCTTGAGGCTTCCACTAACTTGAGGACAGAACAGCAGCTGGAGCGGCTCACACATTCGCTCTCAGCTGAGATGCAGGCAACTCGGGAGGAGATCCGGGCATCACGTCAGGTGCTGCATGGGGATCTCCGCACTATAATCGTCCAGAACGAGACCTTCCACACCCGCATGCTTGATGCCATGGAGGACCATACGAGGGCTTTGCATGGGCTGCCTCCCATAGCACCACCACCTCCTGTGGCAGCACCACCTCCTGTGGCAGCAGCAGAGGGTGATGAGGGTGACAACAGCAGTTCTCCCACAATAGCATAGCCGTGCAGGCCATGAGCCCATGGAGGTGTTTTTTTTTCCCAACATCCACACAGGTGGCTGTTGGTGCGTACCCTGTCCTCAGACCTCCTGGGTGGCCTCCCCCTCGGCCCCCACATGGCCATTTTTGATTTTTGATTTTTTTTTTACAGTGTTTTGTCTTGTGTGGCTCCCGTGGGCATCCACTGTATTCTGGCTGGGCACATGCAGGCTTGTCCTGAGTTTGGGTTAGATGCTTGGGTTCGTGAGACACACACCCCTCCTGCTTCCCGTTTCCACAGGGTTGCAAAGGGTTTGCCCAAGTGACAGTGACTTACACGGTGACGTAGGACTCCCATGAGCTGTGTGGGCAGTCTGTAGTCAATACTGTGTATACATTCCTAGTGGATATTGTTGTTGAATTGTACACTGCATGGTGTATTGCTATGTGCTTGTGCATCCATGTCTTTCGCCTAATTTGCAGGTTAATTCCTCATGTCTTCACAAGGCCGTCTACTTTGGAGAGGGAGTTCATGTTGTAAGCAGTGCACTTAGACATTTGCGTGGCAGCAGCCCTGTACAGTTGGAAGTGGCCGATGTGCTGGCATGATCAGGTTGTAAGACGACCACTACTTTAACTTAGTACTGTCATGTTTATGCTATGTTTGAGGTTGTGTAGCTGCATTGTATTGTTGGTAAGTATTTGGTCATGTGTGTTGTTAGTTCTACATTACTGGGAGCATATTGTGTGTGGGCAGTTTCCATTAGGGACACTGTACTTTGACACTTGTGTCATGTTTTGGGGATTGCTGTGTTTGCTCTCACATAGCATTACATGCCATGGTGTGTTGGGTGGCGGTGCTGGAGAGGGGTTGGGTGACATGGCACTGTTGTCATGTTGTATTTTGCAAGGGGGTAATGATTTTAGCAGCATAGAAGTGTGTCTTTTGATGACACAGCATTGGTGGTGTTTGTGTAGGTAGGGATGTACACAATGTAACACTTCCAGGTGACCAATCTCAGGGTCGTATGGTTGTGACAGTTGACTGTCCCTTATGTCATCATCATTGATTGTCAGCTGGTATGTGCCAGGGCTGTGTGCACTGCACAGGGGTGTGATTTTAGGTGAAGTAATTAGCCACCAGCTGCGTACGGGCTGCCTCACCCCGTGCCCTTTCCCCTACCATGCGCAGCGGGCGTGCATGTGGTTGGGGATGTGGGGGCACCACCATGTCCACGGGCAGGCCCCGGCGTGTTGCAACGTTGTGCAGGACACATGCTGCCACTATAATCCTGCACACTACTGGGGGACCGTATAACAGCTGCCCGCCAGAACGGTCAAGGGAGCGAAAGCGTGACTTGAGCACTCCGAATGTGCGCTCCACGATGCCCCGGGTTGCAATGTGGGCTGTGTTGTATCTTACCTCGGGTGGCGTGGTGGGGTTCCGAATTGGCGTCATCATGTGGGTGCTCAGAGGGTATGCACTGTCCCCTGGGGAGATGGTGATGGGTATCATTAGTGGGGTTGTGACATTACTCAGTATATGACATGCATGCATGTGCTGTGGCATTTATACTCACCGAGCAGCCATGTATCGCCATGCCTCCCAGCTTCTAGGTCCCGGTTTAGGCTTGACATTCTGTAAATAAAACTGTTGTGGGTGGACCCTGGATAGTTGGAATATACTGAGGTGATAATTCCCTTGGCATCACATACTACCTGCACGTTGATGGATTGCCAGTGCTTGCGGTTTCTATAGATGTGCTCTGATGCCGTTGGGGGACATAGAGCCACATGGGTGCAGTCAATGGCACCTAGCACTTTGGGGAAGTGTGCCACCCCGTAAAAATCCTGGACGACAGCCTGCCTTTCTGCAGGTGTTCTGGGCAGGTATATGTGCCTGCGGACTGATGGGCGTGCAGTCATGATGGCCAAGACCTGGTGTAGGCAGCGTGACTGCATGGCCTGTGACACCCCCCGCCCACTATAGCAGTTGTCCGCTGAAATGATCCAGTGGCCAAGAAGTGCAGTACATTAAGGACCTTATGCAGGGGGCTGAGTGCTTGGGAGCACAGGGTGGGTGATGTGAGGTCATCCTCCCACTCACTGACCAGGTCGAGTATTATGTGAGGTAGAAACCTGTACCTCCCATACACCTGGTCATCAGGCATCCCAAAAAGGCTGGTTCTGGGTGTAAAAATTCTGGGCCTGACTATCCTCCTCCTGCGGTTTCACACGACCACTGCTGCTAGGAACGGTATATTCATCCTGGCGTCTGTGCTTGTTTGTTCTTTGCATGCACTTTTATGCTGCGCGGGTCCACGTACGCCTGCTTCCTGCTGGCGTACGTGTTTCCTGATTACGCGTTTTTTTTAGCGCACGCCTTAGCCCTGTTCGATTCCATGAATATGTGTTTTGAACGTGCGTGTGGGCGTTCCACGCACTTGCCTCCTGTACTTCCCCCGTGACGCCCACATTTTCACGAGTTGTTCCCCATTCCGCGTGTCACGCCCCCTGTTCCTCCTACTTTTGTTGTGTGCGCTGCACTATGTGCGATTTCGCTGTGCGCGTAGCGCATGCTGTTTGGAGAGGTGTGCGACAGCGTGCGCCATGCAGAATTTTGGCGCACATCCTGGGATTTACACGCGCACGGACTTCCATGAATCGCTGTGCGCGGGTTTCGCTGCGATTTTCGCACTGGCACTGCGATTCGCACGCTTTCGCACGCTTGTGCTGAAAATTTGAGTGCACATTAATTCCATGAATCGGCCTCAATATTTATTGCGGTCGTGACCGGGTACATGCTCAGGCGATCGCAATCACTCAGGCCGGCTGGTAGAGGGCATAGCGATCACAGTAGGTTATCGGAGCGCGACGGGACGGAATTAGTTCCGGTGTTTAGGATCACACTTCCGTGATCGTTGAGCATGCAATCCGGCACTGGGAGCTTGCGGCAGTGATGAGCCTTGCTCCTTTAAACATATAAAACCAACCTGTCACTTTCACACAGAGCACATGATTCTTTTATACACAGCAAAGCTGTGTGTACATGCGTGCAATGTTCAGAGACAGCCAGAAGGCTCATAAGAGCAGCACAGCGCCCCTGCTGACTGTCAGTGGTATTAACCATTGGGTCAGCTGAGTTATCAGCAATACCTGATCCGCTGTGAAACATACTGTGCAACAGTAATATTAATATTTTGATGGGAGCAGGCCTAAAATTCCTGTATATATTCTCCCAAATATTCACTGAGCAGGATGTCTATCTCCAGTGATGAAGGAAGGGCTCAGAGTAGCAAGAAGAGGGTGCAACCCAGCATGGGTCATGTTATCCAAAAGACTCTGGGAGCCAGCTTGGGAGTGGGACATGTGTCTCACCAACTATCAATGATGGAAGAATGGCTAAAATTCTCCCAGGGCATGGAGGAGCTCAGGGGAGCAGGAGAGCCTGGGAGAGAGAAAGGGGGAAGAAAAAAATCCTGTATGGCACGAAAGGCCCACACCCCCCGGGCATGCCACGGAAGGTGAAAGGTGGCAAAAGAAGAGCAGTGAGGTCCAGACTAAAGACAACCAGGTGGCAGGACATATCCTCAAGCAGCTCAGATGAGCAGGAGGATGAGTCCTGGAAAGGTCATTTCATGGAAGAAGAAGTGGAATCAATCTTGTCCTCAAGTGAAGGGTGCAAAAAAGGCTCCAAAGAAAAGGAGGGTCACAGAGAATGATGAGGAAGACAGGGGTGATTTTAACTCAGATTCCCTAATTCACCCACGTTAATTGGAGTGGGAGCCGCTGAAATATATTGCAGCATTACTCATAAGCGCCTCAGGACACCTATAGCGAAGGAAACTAGAAATAAACGAAGGGCAGAAAGTCCTAGACCACACCTACCATAGAGGATTGCAGAAACCCCAAGAATTGATGATCGGATGGTCACTTTCATGGGTAGATCTGTCAAGGACATAAAGAAGGGTCTAGATAGATTCTGGTGTTCATGCCAGGATAAAATGCTGGACATTGTAGGACCACTCATGAAAATACTACAGATGGCTGAAGAAGCAATGGAGAAAAAATAAGTAATCGACTTAGCGGTTTTGATAGGATGAGCTCAGAGAGCCATCTGGCTGTTGGGGAATGCCAACAGTGGAATCACCACAGAAAACCATTTTAGTAACAATTGACCCAAAACTAAGTGAACTGGCCACCTCAGAGGCGGCTGTGGCAGAAGCAGCCAAGGGCAAGTTTTTCAGAGACTCTTTTATAAAAGAGCTAAAGAAATTCACCAACTCCTATGCTGCCTTCGATAACGCACAAGCATCCCTGAAAAGGGTCTTTGGAAAGCAGGTTTTTGGGTGAGCTGGCAGTGGCAGGGGTCGCTCTGCCAGCCGCTACGCATACGGCAGGTCCTTCGGAGACAGGAGTCATTGGATGGAACATGATGACCGTAAACTGAACCCGTTCTTCCCCTCGAGGGGTAGAGGAAGAGGAAGGGGCTGGCGGCACACAGAACAACAACAACATAACTCAGGTGAGAGCAGGTGCAAATGATAAGTGAAGAGGTTCCCGCAGTAGCGGGTAGCTAGCGCAAAACTTAAAGAACTGGCATATCATATTCAGAGATGCATAGGTTTTGGACAGGGCCCAAGGTTTTCACATAGATTTCTATACCCTTCCGGTACAGACAAAGCTTCTAAAGCAGTTAGTGCAAAGTGTAGAAGACCATCAGTTGCTAGATGCATAGATAAAAGACCTAGAGCACAAGGCGGCTGTTGTGCAGGTGGCGAATACTACACAGGGCTTTATAAGCAATGTGTTTTTGGTAAAAGGAAAACACAAGCTGAGGCCAGTTATCAATCTAAGAGAGCTGAACAGCCTCATCACCTTAAGGCATTTCAAAATGGAGGGAATCCACCTCCTGAAGGACATTTTACAACAAGGAGACTGGTTGACCAGGATAGATCTCAGGGATGCCTATTTAACGGTTCTCATTGCAGTGGAACACCAGAGATTTCTACGGTTCCACTAGGAGGTACAAATATGGGAGTTCACATGCCTACCGTTTGGTCTGGCATTGACGCTGTGTTGTTTCATCAAGTTGATAAAAGCCGTGCTGACCTACCTGAGAGAACAAGGTATCTGCTTGATTACATAGCTGGACAACATATGCATAATGTGTCAGGACAGGAATTTAATCAAAGATCAAGTGAATGCTACAATAGAGTTACTTCAGCATTTAGGCTTTTTAGTAAATTGGGAACAATTCCATCTACAACCAGAGCAAAACATGCAATTTCTGGGATACATATTAGACATGAACCAGGGCACACTGAGTTTACCTTTGAACAAAGTGAACGATATCAGGAAAAAGATCAGGAATATGCTGGCGAGAGAAATTATGTCGTTGAGGGAGATTGCCAGACTGGTGGGTGGTTGGCATTATCAAATCAGGCTATATTCTGCAGTCCACTCCACTACAGGGCCTTGCAGAGGCTGAAGATTCAGCACCTCAGGCGGGGCATAATTTATTTATTCATGTATTTATTTCATTTGTTGATAGGGCCCAGGACCCAGAGGTATCACAGAGCTAGATATGGTACATTTGAAGCTATGCATTTATAACACTTAGGTTACAGAGTAGCTATGGAGTACAGTTATCGTTACAGGCAGTGCAATACAGGCAGCAGTTTAGGCATATTTGTTGTACTGTGCTGTTTTGATTTTTTTGTGAAAGATCTAGTAGGAGGGTTCTTCATTGATGTTGGATGGGACGGAGTTCCAGAGGGTGGGGGCTATATCGGTAAAGCTTGTTCTTCCAGCTCTTTTTCTGGTGAATCTCAGGGTAAATAACGAGGTGGAGGAAGAGGATCACAGATTGCGTAGGTTGAATTTTTTGGAGATGAAGTGGGTGAGGTATAGAGTGGCAGTGTTGTGGAGGCAGCGATGAGTAATGGAAAGGATTTTGAGCTCAATGTGTGCTTTGATTGGTAACCAATGTGCTTCACGTCTCACTTTGAAGATGTGATCACAGAATTTCAATCCCCAAACTGCTCTGAGGGCGCTGGTTTGGATCAACTTCAGTTTGTTGAGGTTTTTGTGGAAGTTCCTGCAAGGATGGAATTGCAGTATTCTAATTTGCTGCCAATAATGGCCCTCGCCAGTGTGAGACAGTTTCTTGGGGATGAGGAATTTCCTGGATAAGTCAACAAGTTTGGTGGAGTAGACAGCGGACGAGGCAACGGGCCTTGAGCTGTTTATGCATGTTTAGCTCAGAGTCAAGATATACCCCCAGTGTTTTGACCTGGGTTAAGACAGTGGTGATGTTCCTCTTGATGCAAAAGGAGGAGAACGCAAGGTCAATATGTTTTAGGCAGTGAGGTGAGTGAACAATGAGCAACTGCATCTTGTCCTCATTCAGGCAAAGATGGTGGTTCGCCATCCAAGCTTGGATGATGCTGTAAACTCGGTTGATACTTGCAGAGTCAAGTTTGTGGTTGCCAGTGAGTTTGAGGAGGACTTGTGTATCATCGGCAAGTTGGTGTACGGAATGTTTAGGCTGTGCAGGTGATCAAAGAGAGGCCTGCTGCACATATTGCACAGTACAGATGAGAGACAGGATCCTTGAGGGACTCCATAGGAGACCGGAATGGGTCAGCTGCTTCAGTCCCGGCGAAGACCTTAGAGATCCAGTTGACCGCTTTGAGGGAGAGGTTGAATGTGACAGTAAGGTGGTGACACAGGATGTTGTGGTCAACGAGATCGAAGGCCGCCGAGAGGTCGAGTAAGAGGAGGATGTGATCAAGCTTAATCTTTAGGTTGAGGAGGGCAGATTCAATGCTGTGTTTGGGTCTGAAACCGGATTGTCAGGTACCAAGAATATTGTGGGTTTCTAGATGGGTTTGGAATTGGGAGCAGACGGTGCAGTGGAGGATTTTCAGGAGGTAGGGCACCGTTGTGATCGGGAGTAGTTGGTGGGAAGGGTGGGGTCAAGGGAGTTTATTGTTAGGAAAGGTGTGACCCAGGCTTCTTTGATGAAGTTGGGAACTGTGAGGGAGTTGAAGGAAGCGTTGATAAATTTAGCAGTGGTGGAAGTGGGGGATCTGCACACATCTTAATATGGCTGGCGAGGCAGATGTCACCTGTGCAGTTGGATGCTATGAGGCATTGGATGGTGGTGTGCATGCTAGTCGAAGAAATAGCTATGGGGATATGTGCTTTGATGGTGGAAAGCAGGGATTTCTAGAGAATGGTTTTATCGCAGAGGTTGAGGGTTTTGTTCGCTTGGGTTTGATTGTAGAAGGGAGCACCAGGCTTTGTCTTTCGGGAAGCTAGTCGTAGGGGGGGCTGGGGCTTCGAGCTCCTTGAGGATTTTAAAAAGATGTCTTGTGTTGGAGCTGGCTTCGCTGATTTGAGTGTTGTAGATGCTGGCTTTTGTGGTTGTAATCGTATTTTTGTATGAGGTGCCTGTGGTGTTAAAGGCCTCTTTGTTAGTTGGGGTAGGGGTTTTCCTTCAGAGGGGTTCTTCGGCAAATTTGAGTTTGTGGTGGGTGGTTAATTCCTCAGTGAACCAATTGAGGTGGTTGTTTTTCTTGCAAGATGTGGGTTTTGAAGGGTTTGTGCTGGTCTAGTGCAATGGGGATAGCAGAGGTGTAGGCATTGGGAATATCTTCGCGTTCATTACTGTTGGGCCATGATTCGAGGGAGGCAAGAATGGTAGGATCCTGGGCTCCAGTAATTCCTTGGTTAGTTTGTGGGTATGTCTAGCAGTGATGGCTAGATCGTCACCCATTTTTTTAGAGGCTGTTGGCATGAGGGCTATAGTAAAGTGGATCACGGAGTGGTCTGTCCAGGGTACAAGGTCAATGGAGCAGACGTGAGTGGGAGTGTTGATAAATACAATCCAGTCAAGAATCCGTCCTTTAGAGTGGGTAGGGGCAGAGACCACTTTGGTGAAGTTCATCTCGTGGAGTGTTGTGGTAAGGGCGGTAGACTTCTGGTCTGTGAGGTCTTCAAATCCAAGGTTGAAGTCACCCAAGAGTACACATTTGGTGTTGAGCTTAAGTATCAGAGCGATGAGAAGGGGTATGTCGGCATCTGGGGAGCTGAGGTTGTTATTTTGCCTGTAGAGGAGAAGGATGTTGACTGTAGTTTGAGGGTGCGGTCAACTTTTGCTAGCAGGAGTTTGTATCGTAGCATGGGTGGGTAGGGGGAGGCTCTGATGTTGAGGGAGGTTTTGGAAATAATGGCCACTCCTCCGCCTTGGTTACCATCTCTGTCTATTCTGAGAATGGAGTAGCCAGTGGGTAGGGCAAGGTCATTGTCGAGTAAGAGGTCATCAATGTCAGGTACATGGGCGCAGATAGAATGGCAGAGGTGGTCCCATTTGTCGGAGGTAGTTTAGATAGGGTGGTTTTAGCTGGGTGCGTGAAGAGGCAGGAGGTGGGACTGAATGTAAGGGGAGGTCGTTGAGTCTCAGTTTGAGGTGGTGGTTTGGGTCCCATTGTGCGGGATCGGAGGTGCTTTAGCCCGGTAGTGCCTGTGCAGGCTAGAGGGAGTGTTTTCAGGGGAGGGCATGGCCAGCCAGTCTAGTGCAGAGTCTGTGTAAGCGTGTTTTGCCCAGGCAGGGCGTTTTGCGCACTACTAAGTGTTTGGTGGGTGAGGGTGGTGAAGTAGGAGTGGTGTGACTAGCATTATGGGTGTATCGTAACACTGTTGTAGTTATCGGTGTGGTCAGAATGGTGCTTCTGACAGGTGGTATGGTGGTAGTAGTTATTGTGGTGGGGGTGGTAGAGTAGCAGAGCAGGGGGCAGGGCTGTTTTTGTGTGGTTGGGTGACAGGTTTAGGTATATGTGTATTGGTTGGAGGTTCAGGGGGGTTGACTGGTGTTTAGGGGCAGCCACTGGGCTTACCCGGTGCACAAGAATGCTGTTCCATTCCAGAGTGGGCAGGAAAAGTGAGGGTGGGGGAGGGAGGTGGTCAGCGAGTAGCTGGATTGGGTGATATAGGGTTCTGCAAGGCTGTGGACCACAGTCTCAGATGGGGAGATATGGGCATGAAGGGGTGTGACGATGGTGTGAGAGGAATTGAGGGCATTACAGACCTCATTGTCAGGGCAGAGTAAGTCAGCGCAGGAGGGGGGGGCACAGGCATCATATTGCATACCTTGGAGGCTTTAGGTGCATCCCACATAGCATTAGCCATACATAGAGGGTCAGCATAGGGCAGGGGGCCACAGGCATCATATTGCATACATTAGAGGATATAGGTTCATCCCACAAAGCGTTTGCAGTGCATAGGGGATCAGTGTAGGGCAGGGGGGGCCACAGGCATCATATTGCATACATTCTAGCTTTAGGTACATCCCACATAGCATTAGCAGTACATAGGCAATCGCTGCCCACCACTGGAATGCCCTCCCCATAGGCCTCCGAGCACAAGAATCCTATGGAGCATTCTGCAAAGCCCTGAAAACCTGGCTGTTCATCTGAACTGTGCCCCCTAAACTACCTATGTCTCTAATGAATGTACTGTCAAGCTTTGAACGTAACTGGTTTGCAACAGCCCCTGAAGCACTTTGGATTAGGCACTTTACAAAGTTAAAAATACATAAATAAATAGGGGTGAGAGTAGGGCAGGGGGGCCACAGGCACCATATTACATACATTGGAGGCTTTAGGTACATCCCACATAGCGTGAGCGGTGCATAGAGGGTCAGCGTAGCGCGGGGGGCCACAGACAACATATTGCATACATTAGAGGCTTTAGGTACATCCCACATAGCGTTAGTGGTTCATAGAGGGTCAGCGTAGGTCAGGGGGGCCACAGGCATCTTATTGCATACATTAGAATGGTTGAATATGTTGTGGGTAGCTTTAGCCAGGCCTAAGGGGCATCCGGTTGCCTGGTGGGGTCATTGGCGTGCTTAAATAGCACGGGTAGTATAGCTCAGTGGCAACGCACTCGTCTTGGAAGCATAATGACACAGAGCAACACAGGTTGGAATCCTGACTCTGTGTTAGAAACCTCTTTGGTATTAAGTGCTTATAAAAAACAGACTCGGTGGCACGAGATCCAGAATGCAGGCAGAACTGGTAAAAGAATGTGCTGGTGGCAGGGGAGTACCTGTTGGGTCAGTAGAACAAGGTAGTCTATTGGAACTCTAGCTTCCTCAGGGATGCCATTGATTGGAAGCTGAACAAGAGAGTGTTTCTGGAACTTGTGACACAATGGGGACCATGTCAGACAGATCTCTTTGCATCGAAGTTGAACAATCAGTTACCTCGGTTCTTCAGTTGGAGACCAGATTCAGATGCGGAAGCGACGGACGCCTTTCTCCAATCATGGGATCCGGACACAGAATATGCATTCCCTAGATTTTCAATGATAGCGAGGACATTGTCTCAGGTGAGGAGGCAGAATGTCTCTCTGATTCAGATCATTCCAGATTGGAGGGGTCAGGCTTGGTTCCCAAATCTCTTGGAGATGACTCACGACAACCCGATAACCCTACCAAAGTACAAATTCATTGTGCGGGATCCCAGGTGGGGCAGTCACCTGCTGGTACGAGCGGGCAGGCTCAACCTGATTGCATGGGCAATTTCAGGGGTTCCTGGGCTAGGCCGGGGCTATTGGGCGAGGCTGAATGCATTATCGAAGAGTCCTGGGCTCCAGGGACTCAGAAGGCATGTAACTCAGCATGGGCGAAATGGCATAATTGGTGTATGGAGAGGAACATACATTCATCTAGAACATATGAAGTACATGTCGCCAATTTCCTAGCACAAATGGTAGCACAAGGGAAGGCTTATAGAACAATTAAAACGGAATGCTCAGCAATCTCTGCGGGCCACCCACATGTCGAGGGGCTGGAGATAGGTGAACATCATTTAATATGAAGATTATTGAGAGGAATAAAATTGCTCAAGCCACCCAAGGCGAAACACTCCCAGTTCTGGGATGTCGATAGAGTATTTAAGTTATTTTCAGCATGGCCGGATAAGACAGAGTTATCCAGAAAGGCACTGATTGCAAAATTGACTATGCTTCTATGTCTCTTATCATGTAAGAGAGGATCTGCTGTGAGAGCGGTGGAGGTTACTAGGAAGTTGATATCTCGAACAGGAATGACATTCTATATCATCAAAAAGGGTTTGAGAACAGCGCTGTACGACTCATTCCGAAACCATTCCGAAACCATCCTAAACTATGTCCAGTTCGATGCTTAACGACATATGAGAAGACAACAAAAGATCTAAATTCCGCTGGAGTGTCTCAATTCCTCATAGCATTAGGCAGACCTTTTGGGGCAATAACCCCGGTAACCCTGGCGAGATGGTTGAGATGGGTGATGCATCAGGTGGGCATCAACGTGGAAAATGGTGCCGCTCACTCAATTAGTGGTGCAATGGCATCTAAGGCATATAACATAGGGGCTTGATTGAGGACATTATGAAAGCAGCAGATTGGTCGAATGAGTCGACATGTAAAACTTTTTATTTTAAAACAATTGAGAGAAATGCAAAGTTGGTGGTAGGTACGTTTTGAACAACCATAATCCGTGCCTCTGAGTCTTGACATAGAATTCAGATTTTCAACACTAACGTTACAGAAAGTCAAAATTCTATTAAATACACAGAGATGAAGGATTATCATACCCTAACAATCATGGACGTTAATGCATTGATGTATTTGATGATGTTGTAAGTTACTGTACTGTTATTATTGATGATGTTATGTTATAATTTCCTACCCGATTACACCACTATTTCTGAGATATATATTTATGTCATAGGTTCCAGTGCAGACAGCAAGCCACTTGAAATCACAGTTCGCATTTACCGTTGGGATACAAAAGTTATGAGGATCAGCGAAAGAAAGAGGATAAAGACAAGATGTGTCAGTGTTTATGGAACTAATGATGTGTTGATTGGTCCAGAGCAGCGGTATTCAAACTGTGGGTCACAACCCCCCAGGGGTCCGCAGGTGCATCCCTGGGGGGCTCTGAGAGCTCAGCAAGAAATATATATATATTTTGTTTTTTTTTTAGATTGGAAGAAATGGGCAGGGGTGGCTCACATGGTCGGGCGGGCTGAAGCATGAAACTGTCTCAAGCAACAATGAAGAAGTGGCCCGCAGTTGTAAATGGATATTCATTCCTTTAGTCACAGACAGGGCCTCATTACAACTATGGTGGTACGGTAACAACGGTGGCGGTAAGCTACCGGCACCGTTGCTACCGTACAGCCATAGTAAGAGTTGTGCTTGCAGGTGCCTGACAGCCCGCCAGGTCTGACCAAGCAGGCCGTGCGGCTCCCGCGAGCACAGCTCGTCGGATGCGCCGGCACCTTTATTAACAGTGCCAGTGCATCGGAGCTCCCCATTCCCATTGAGCCCATTTGGGTCTCAATGGGAATGGGGATCTACCGGTGCCGGCACCCGCGAAATGGGAATTATCAGGTCCGCCTAACTCGGCATGACCCGGTAATTGCCCATTCGCGGGTGCCGGACCCGGATGCAACTCCGGCGGCAGCCGTGCCGGTTTTACCAGCACGGCCCACTGTTCCAATAGTACCCAAGGGGGTGCTTTGTGTTAAAATGTAAGTAAATTGTGACAAATGGCGGCTCATCCATAATGGCGAGGTGGCGCCCACACAGTGGCTCCTCACCCATTATGGAGGAGCTAAGGAGCCAGCCCAGTGAAACAGTGAGCACTCCCTCGGCTGCTTTTTCCAGCTGATGGAGTGCTCCTGGGCTGGCTGAACTGTCAAAGGGAAACACTGTTTCCCTTAAACAGTTCAGTTTAGTTCCCCAGCCGCACATGGTCACTGAGCCATGCAAGTGCTGGGGCGTTTTGCTTCGCCAGCATTGCATAGCTCATTGGAAATGCTGGCTGGGGCACTGCATGTCTGTATGTCCGAGGGGGAGCTCCTGCACCTCCTCACACATACGGACAAAGCAGCCTGGAGCAGGGCGTTTCAGCACCCACATGCAGGCCAATGCAGAAGGTACGTTTATGTTCATTGTTTTTATTTAAACTTGTGCATGGATGTGTGTATGCTTATGTTATGAGTGAGTGTATGGTGATGGATGCTTGTGTGCATGATAGAGTGATTGCTGTATGAATGTGCAGCACCTTGCATACACACATAATCATGTTGATTGTGTTAGGCCCAGTGGGGCCCAGGGGCCAGGGATTGTATCTTTTTACTGGACATCTATCATAGATGTCCAGTAAAACATGTAAGGCCTGCCCCTTGGGCCCCCCAGCACCAATTACAAACTGTTTGGCTGTTTACCCATTTTTTTGCTAAAAGTATGCTCTACAATGCAACATTTTAGCCCATTATTTAAAAAAATTCACAGGGGGAAACCCCCGAACCCCCATTTATTGGTTCGGCTCCCTAACTATGCTTGGTCGCTATGGCATTTTTGGGGGAAATAGTTATGCCCCTCCACTTTAAAAAATCACCAGCCGCCACTGACCCTCAGACTGTGTTGGGAATGGGATGGGGGGAACCCAGGGACTATGGTGGGAGCACAATGGGCAGGAACCATGGGATAGTGGTGGGAGCAGATTGGGGAGAGGCCAGGGTGTGTGATGAGGTGGGGAGAGACCAGATACTGGGTAGGAGTGGAATGAGGGAGCCCAGCGACTGTGATGGGAGCAGGTGATGGCGCGCAATATATACTGTCCATTTGGCATTTCTGGGGGGTCCCGACCTGCCCAAATTTTGCTCAGGGGGGCCCCGGCCAAAAAGGTTTGAAGACCGCTGGTCTAGAGGATCACGTGTTGAGGAAAAGACCAATAAGATATGAACTACCAAAGACTCTAACTAAATGGGAGTTGCAGTTTATTATTTTTTACTGTATATTTTATTTTTTATTATGGCTGCTCGAGAAGTAAAGTTGAGAAAGCATAATCCCTTGCCTCTGTGTCTTTAATAGAATTATGACTTTCTGTAATGTTAGTGTTGAAAATCTGAATTTGTTAACCCGCCAAGCTTCCAACTGTCCATTCATTTCAATGGGCTGTCACCAGCCGAAAACAAAATTCTCCTTTTTCTCACACCCTGCAGAATTACAAGGTTGAGAGGTATGTTGTTGGTTGTGAAACCCTGCATACATGCAAACATTCTGATGTACCTGGTAGGGAGATTTCGTCAGAGAAATCGGGAGACATACATTTTCCCACAGGAATGCATTTGGGCTAGAATTTCACTGAAAAACCGGGAGTCTCCCACCTAAATCGGGAGGGTTGGCATCTATGCACCCTGGATGATTACTGACTGGTCAGCCAGAGCACTTTGCAGTCTGTGGGCCTCATTACGAGGCAGGCGCTCACGGAATAAAGGGGGCCGGTACGGGACCGGCCCCCTTCATTCCGTCAGGGCCGATTACAAGGTTCCCATCGCGGGAGCCGGATCGGACGCCTGGTTCGGGTCTCACAAGGGGAAGAAGGAGGTAACAACGGGACACTCATAATGTGCCCGTTGTTACCTCCATCCCCATTCCCATTTGAGCCCTTTTGTGGCTCAAATGGGAATGGGGAATGGTTCCTGCAAGGATGTGTGTAAAGGGTCAGCTGACCTGCATTAAAGTGAACGTGCATGGCGTGAATAAAGCAGTTTGATGTGAATCTTATCTGTATGTGGACGTGTTTTCTTTGGCTGCCTGCGCCCAGCCCTGCGCGACCCTCCTGAAGTCGGGATCTCACAATGGCAACGAAGAGGTGAAACTCACGGCGCCTGCACACTGCAACGCGCCGGCTACCTGATTAAGCAGCCTCACTCCACAATGACTCGGGAAAGTGAGGAGGGGCTGAATCACATCACAGCCGACCCAGCAGCTTCCCGCAGTTAGTGGGAACAGAAAAGGCGCATCCCAGTCCCCCCGAGGTCTACCCAGCTGGCAAAGAAGGCAGTTAGTGTGGGCCCAAGGGACAGCAAGCCACAGTGCGTGACCTAGACACTGCCTGTAACATGTGGAGCAATGACAGAAGTCCACAGAGGCCCTCAGATACAAGGGTGTGCTTGAAGCAACACTGGGCATCATGTTAGCCTCGCCATCCCTGGCAAAAGGTACCAAAAAAAAATAAAAAAAAATTGAGCAGTGAGGAAGCCTGCCAGCATCAGGTACCTTGACCCGCCCCAGCAACATGTCGGACCCAGCGCAAGGTCAGGATCAGGCCGCAATAGCTCCTGAGCCTGTTCAAAAAGGGATAGATGTCTTTGCAATACCATCAATCATGCCATTTGACACCATAGAAACCACCAGTTTAGGTCAGGAGTGGACCAGGTGGATGAAAGAATTTGATGCCTACTTGGATGCAGTGGGTTTGCAAGAGGATACACGCATCATCAGTCTGCTCACTGTCACGGCAGGCCCAGAGGTGTGGGATACCATTTTCGAATTGCCAGAGGATGTGGAATACAAGTATGACAACCTCAAGAAGAGCATTTTGCAACACACAGGAACGTTGACTATGAAAGGCACGTGCTCCACACCACGACACAACTACTGGGCGAAAGCAAGGATAAGTTTGTCAAGTGCCTGAGGTCCACAGCCAAACACTGTGAATTCCACCTATATAACGATAAAGAGTCCATCAAATCCCAGCCAATTGCTGGGTGTGAGTCCATAATACTAAAAAAGAAATTGCTACAGGTACCATACATGCTAGTTGAGATCCTCGTTCTGGCATGAACGTCGTCGGCACTAGACCTCCAAATATCAACGCTGAGCATAACTCACATCTCAACATCCACCATCAAGGAAGAAGGAATAAACATACTCATGAGTCAGCAACACTTCCTGCAAGATGCCTGACAAGAAAAACGGTAGTGCTTTAGAGGCGGGTATGATCTCCCTCATGACGGGTCGTGCCCGGCCATTGCCCAGTTATCCTCTGCCTGCGATGGTGAAGACCATTTTCGTGCCATGTGCCAAAATCCAAAGGCGGCGAGAGCGAGCTCGTCAGAACAAGGGCCGCGCAGCTACTAATCCCCACCCAACATTATCGGGAAGAGCGAACAAGGATCCCTGAAAGACGGAATTACAAGGAGAGACACCATACAAGACAAAAACATTCACTGTCACCTGATAACCGTTGGAAAGGCAGTGGGCCGATTCACCGGCTTCACACAAACACACCAGATACAAGCGAGTCTGAGTCACACTTTAGCATGGACAGGCGGGGAAGAGGATACCTATGTGCATTAGGTAATCACGGAACCCTGCCTAGGCGTAGCCCACTTACACAGGCTCTGCTTCACATTGCAGAGCTCCCTCCTCCACACAGAAACCAAACTTCCGAGTAGCCCCCCCCCAGAGCAGAACTTGGCACCCTGCCTAGGCGCAGCCCACCAACACAGGCTCAATTCCAGACTGCATAGCCCCCTACACTGCCATGAAACAACATATAACCAGCCTGATGTCCCGGACCACACTCTCCTCTCCTCCCTCTGCAGCGACTATCACACACACACCCCACTTGCCCCACCTCTGCCTTTCAAACCCACATCCAACTTCCTTTCACCCCCCCTTTGCAACCTCCTCCAATACCCTTGCTTGCACAATGATTAATGCCTGCTCTATTTGCGCTCATACCACCGATATCTATGACCTCCTCCTTCCTAACAACCTAGATATGTTAGCCATTTCTGAAACTTGGCTGCACGAGGCAGCGGGACGCCACCTATCACTTTCCCTACCCACAGGTTATTCCATCCTACGAGCTGATCGACAAGAGGGCCAAGGAGGTGGAGTTACCATCATCTCCAAATCCACACTCCCCATTAGAGCCTCTCCCCTCCAGCGTCTCCCAGGCTATGAACTCTTACTAGCTAAGATTTAATCTTCCCCCAAACCAACATCAACATAATAAACCTATAACGGCAGCCCTCCCATATTGGCACACCCCACACTGACATACCTCTACTCATCGCCCCCCTCCTCAAGCCTAACACTAAACTTATACTCCAAGGAGATTTGAATCTAGGTTTCAAAGACCCTGCTGACCAGAAGTCGCTGCCCTCACTGCAACCCTCAAAGAGATTAACCTTACCCAAATGGTCCTCTCTCTGACACACAACAAAGGAAGGATCCTTGATTGGATAATATCGTGCAACACACCTCTCCAAGTTATCTCCATCGACGGCCTGCCATGGGCAGATCAGTCACTTATCTGCTTCACTGTAGCCACCATCACCAAAACCTCACCCACTACTGTGGACCCCCCCCTGTATCACTGCTAGACACACACACCACTAGACACACGCAACCTCACTGCTGAGCAACTTGCCCCTTCTATCCTGGCCTCACTCGCATCAACATCTGACGATGCTAACCCTGAAGTCATCCTGGCAGTCTACAACACCGCACTACTTACTGCTTTAGATGTACACGCTCCCCTCAAAACTACCTTCCGCAAAAAAAGCAACCCCCAGAACTGGTACACAGACGAACCCAGCCTCCCTTTGCAAACAAAAACCCGTCCTCGAACATCTTTGGAGAAATAAAAACACCACTCCTAATAAAGCAGCCTTCCATCGCACTGCCTGCACCTACAAAACAGCCATCACTGCCACCAAAGCTAACATCTACAATACCAGAATCTCTGAAGCAAGCTCTAACATTAATAAGCTCTTCAAGATCCTGAGAGAGCTGGAAACCTGCACCCCCCACTGATAGCTTTCCCAAAAATAAAGCATGGTGCTTGATTATCCAATCAGCCCTTGTCACCAAAAGCAACAATCTAAGGGATAAAGCCATAGTCAAAAAGTCCCACTTACCTCCCACACCACTCATTCCTGAGGATATCTCCTCCCCCACCCCCAATAACTCTCCACAATTTCAGTTCTCGACTGTCTCTTCATCTGAAATGCTCACCAACATTTAGCACTTGAAAGCCTCTAACTGCTATGGAGACATATGCCCAGATCACATTGTCGAAATGTGTGCAGAACCCCTCGCTTTCACTATATCTAACTTCATTAATGCCTCCTTCAGATTCAATTTCATCAAAGAAGCTTGGGTCATGCCACTCCTGAAGAAACCTACCCTAGACCCCACTACCCCCACTGACTACCGCCCGAATACTACGGTACCTTACCTCCTCAAAATTCTAGATCGCACCGCCTACTTGCAACTCCAAACCCACCTAGAAAACCGTAACCTACTAGGTACCCGCCAATCCAGCTTCAGACCCAAACACTGCACCGAATCCTCACTCCTAAATCTAAAGATCCAGCTTGACCACACCAGAGACAAGGGTGAGCTTGCCATCCTCCTCCTATTAGATGTCTCAGCAGCATTGATTTAGTGGACTATGCAATTCTATGTCAACACCTCAACTCCACATTCAATCTCTCCCCTGAAGCTACCCTTTGGATCAAATCCTTCTTATCTGGGCGTTCCACAAGAGTCTTTGTGGGCACCAAAGCAGCTGATCCCATCCCGTCAGTCATAGCATCCCCCAAGGTACCCGCATCTCCCCCACCTTGTTCAACATGTACATGAAACCCCTCTTTGACCACCTGGACAGCCTAAACATACCATACACCACCTTTTGCAGACGACGCGCAGGAACTCCTCAAAATAACTGTAAACTATGATCTGGACTCCACCAACATCAACCGCATCTATAGCATCATTCAAGCATGGATGGCCACCCACCATCTCTGCCTGAACAATGATAAGACTGAGCTCCTTATTGTAGGCTTTCATCAGTGCCTAAAACTCCTTAGTCCTAATTTCACATCCTTTTGCATCGAAGGGAAAATCATCCCAGTCTCTGCCCATGTCAAAATGATGGGTGTCTACCTTGACGCAGAACTCAGCATGCAGAAACACGTTAAAGCAATCACCACGTCAGCTGCCTACTCCACTAAACTTATTAATCTTTCCAGAAAATGTCTTACCCTCAGTAACTGCCTCACCTTAGCTAGGACTATCATAGGCAGAAAACTGGACTACTGTAACCCCATCAGCCAAAAACATCAATAAACTCCATCTAATGCAAAACAATGCACTCAAAGCCGTCTGGGGACTGAAACGCTCTGATCATATCTCCCTTATCAGACGTGAAGTGCACTGGCTTCCCATCAAAGCAAGCATTGAGTTCAACCTCCTCACTACCACACATTGTTGCCTTCACAATACCGCCCCGCCAACCTCTCCAACTACATCTCCAAAAAACACACCACTTGGAATTTGCGGTCCTCATCTTCATCTGCCCTGATCACCCCTAGATTCTCTAGAAAGAGAGCTGGGAGCTCCTGCTTCACATCGCCCCAGCCCTCTGGAATGCCCTCCCTCACCATATCCAACAAGAACCCTCCTACTGTCTCTTCCGAAAGGAAGTCAAAACACTTCTGTTCAATAAATACCAGTAACCTATGCCAGATCTGTAACGAGCCTATCGCTGTTATGATTTCCTATCTATGCTGTACCGCTTTCTAAGGGCATTGTTACTTTTGAGTCTGGGCGCTTACTTTAAATGTATTAAATAAATAAATAAATAAAGGGACAACTAGGTGAAGGAGAGAATGAAAGAATATGCTGACAAAAGGAACAGGGCACAAGCTGCAGATTTGGGAATAGGAGATCAGGACTTGATGCGCCAAACACAATCCCACAAGGACGTCCCGCCTTTTTACCCACGACCGTTGACTGTCACCCACATAAAGTGGTCCATGGTGACGGTTGAAAGAGAGCGATGGACAGTAACAAGGAATAGCTCGCTATTCAGAAAAGCGGGCGAGGGAAGACCACGAGGGCTGTAGATTTGGAATGAGGAGGACTACACAAGAGAGACATCGGGCTACTCAGGAGATGAAGATGATTCGAAAAGGGAGCATCAGGCCTCAGTGGAAGAAGCTCCAGAGGAAGAGAATGCAGATTATCATAGCAATAATGGACTCTGCCGAAACATTCAAAAGCCGAGGCAGGGGGATCGAGGAAATGAGGTAGGACGATGTTATTTTGGGGGAAGATCTAGCATCACCATAGCTCTCAACCATTTGCCTCGCAAAAGCGGGTGAAATCACCCGATTTTGTTTTTGGCGGGTGAGACGCCCATTGGAATGAATGGGCGTGCGGGAGGCTTGGCGGGTGAGTCAGCCCTTTGCAAGGCGGGTGACACCCGCCAAAAGCGGGTGAGTTGAGAGCTATGCATCACCAACAGTCACCTGATGAGGGACATGGCGATTTGTGTACAGGGTCAGCTGACCCACGTTAACCTGAGTGCACATGGTGCACGAATAAAGCAGTTTGATGTGAATCTTACCTGTGTGTGGACGTGTGTTCTTTCGCTGCCTGCGCCCAGTCCTGCGCGCCCCTCCCGAAGTCGGGATCTCACATAGCTCAGTGCAATTTAAATAGCTTCACATGACACTGATTTGGAGACAATGTACTCTTTATTTGCTGTGCGCTGGGGGTGCCCTTCTGTGGCAGCACCCTCTGAGGCTACTTTAGGGTGGCCAACTGTCCCGTATTTTGCAGGATTGTCCCGTAATTGTGGACTCTGTCAAGCAGTTTGCAGAGTGGCTGTGCGGGACGCAGGTTGTCCCGACTTGCTTTGTTCCCTGCAGTGTGACTCTCAGGAGACAGCAAGTCGGCACCACCTGTTTCTAGCAAAGCCACTCTGCAAACTGAAGTGGCTGTCTACACACCTTGGCGCTGCCACCTGCACCTGCTGCTTTCTTTCTCTGGGCTTCTCTGCGGCTCCAGCTACTTTTGAGCCTGCAGGTCAAGCTGCTAAGCTCTGACACCTGTCTTCATTCCAATGCCATAGCTCTCAACTCACACGCTTTTGGCGGGTGTCACCCGCTTTGTAAAGGGCTGACTCACCCGCCAAGCCTCCTGCACGCCCATTCATTCCAATGGGCGTCTCACCCACCAAAAACAAAATCGGGTGATTTCACCCGCCTTTCCAACACAAATGGTTGAGAGCTATGCAATGCTAATGCTTTGTTCCTGGGGTCATAATGGTCATGTTTGCAGTTAAAAAACGTGACCATCACCTCCCAAGGATAAACCATTTGCATTGCAATTAAGCCATGTGTTAAGAGCCATTAACAAATGCACATTACAAATGAGGCGGGCCAAACGTAAATGACGCTGTGACATCATCACCACCTTGTGGGCAAGTGTCCTGCAAAAGGATATCAAAAAGTTGGGCACCCTATGCTACCTTGAGTCGGAGTTGATGCTATATGCACCTTATGTTCAGTAAAATCAAGTCAGTGCGCTCCTACCCCGCAGTTTGGTGACTAAGTAAATCATATTTATTGATGAGTACTTTATTTGCAAAAGTTTCCGCAAACAATATCTGTACATACTTTCACACGGTTTGGTTAATTGTCCTTTCTAACCGCCTCTTCTTTTATGGGCGGGGCTTGTTTTGTACTTTTTTCGTAGGCTCAGCGCTGGGTTTGTTTTTCTTTTCAAGGCGGATGGGGCTTGTTTTATATAATATTAATTAGTGCTGGCGCTTAGCTGGGTGGAGACTCGAGCAGTGTCGGTGTGCACTAGTGGAAGCGCCTCAGAAGATACCTGTGATTGAGTGGTTCCGGGTGAGTAATGGTTGTAGGACTAAAAGTGCATGACCGTGGTAGGTGTCGTCAGAGAGTAACTGGACTGAGCACAGACTGTCAACGTTTCACCTGTCCAGGCCACGTCAGTGAGCGAACGGGGCCGGCTGCTAAGATTGCATGCCATGGTTTCCAGAAGCAGCAACTGGGAAGACGTTCGTCGGCCCCTTCTCACGCTGCATGTCTTTCCCTGCTGCTGTCTAGAAAATAGTAGATAACTGCGTGCCCCTAGGTAGAGCAGCAGACTGCCACGCACTGTGGTTGATACGTAAAAACAAACAATCACTTTTGGTAGCCAGCTTAACTGCATTTGCTGACTTTTTAGTTGAAGGGAAGGTTGAGATTGCAGGAGACTTCGTGCGAACGTGCAACTCTTTCATGTTTCACTCCCTGTCGTGTTGGTTCTTACTTCACAAGACAGAAACGCCGATTTATTTTAAAATGTATTTATATATATTTTATTGCATCTACGTAAACTGGCGGATTACAGCATCCACCCCCCCCCCCCAAACTCGTTTTGTTACTTAACTTTCAGTACTACTTAGGGACTTCTCATTAACACCAAATCACTCGCTTACTTTTTTTGCCACATCAGCAAACCGATTTCCGAGATTTTTTTATTGCGCTAGTAGTGGTACAGCAGAAATGATTTAACAAAACATTGGCTATGGAATTTAAAATAACGTAACTACAGGTTTTCTTTCTTTCCCTTCGGGCAATATGTTCTTTCTGCTTCTTCACGTTCCCCTTGTATGCCTTACCCTTTTTCTCCATTGGTGTAGTGCTCACTTTTTGTTTTTTTTGCCTCCCTCGCTTTTCTTTCATATTCCCTCTTTTGTCGCACCACCTCCTTTTTCCCTATGTTGTCTTGTTTACTTGCCTGTGATATTCATTACTTATGTTCTTCCTTGTCACAGTACTTGCACATTAAGGTACCCTGACCCTCCCAAAATTCTTCGCCCCTCTTATAAAAAAAGGCACATACATTTACACTGACATCCATCCCACTGTGTTGAAATGGTGCATCCCTTCATGGAGGGAAGGAAGTCATAAGTAAAGGGACAAAGAAGAGTAGACTAGAAATAATGACAATTATTGGTAAGTCAACGCAGTGTTACCTCCATGTCCCTGGCTTTACACATGAAGTATACCCAAGACCAAAGTCGTTTCGACCATCCTATTAACACATACTGTACACTTGGTGATTATTTACTCAATTCAGTAAACTTTACGGTGATCCAGCCATTTATACAACATGGGCAAATTCCCTTTCCATTTGATACGGTAACTGCCATCAATAGTAGTGAGGAAAGGTGAACTGGGAAGCCCACGTGGCTGCCTGTCAAAATTCTATGATAGATGAGCCGCTTGCTTCCGCCCAGAATGCAGCATCACTTGGGTGGATGGACTCTGCACCCTGGGCAGGGACTGTAGGCCCTCCTGGGTGTGGTTGGGGCAATGGTATTTCAGCCACCAACTGATGGTTGGAGAAAAGCCTTCCGCCCCTGCCTGAGGCTGCCATCCTGCACGTCCACCCCAGACTACTGCTAATCTTCTTCCTTAGTCCGGAGTGTAGGTGATGCCACACTTCATGCCTCCTAGCCCAGCAGGAGGGGCACCGGTTTCATATTAAGGAAGAAGGTGCATCAGGCCTTCCAGCAACCACTGTCGAATACAGAAAAATCAGCGTAAAGGTATGTGCCCTCCTTTAGAGGAGTGGTGAAAAGAAAGATTTTGGGACGATCTGTAGGGAAGGGGGAGAGTCTTCATGTGTAAGAACTGAGAAGAGGAAGTGGCACGTGGAGGTAATGCATCTTTCTTCTTCAGTAGTGATATGTGCTGCCATGGGCTCCATGTGCAGCTGCTCAGTGCCAGCAAAATAAAGAGAGACAACAGTGTGAACCCTTTAGTTATGAGCCCGTCATTTTAATTATATTATTGCTGGTTTTGTAAAGCCCGACAAACGCACAATAACATATTGGGGTGAGGGAGGTGGTAGAGGGAAATCGAGTGCAGGCCAGAGCAGCAAGAAAGTAGCACTACCAAAACAGAGGGGGCCCATTCCCAGAATGGGGATTATGTTCCCATGGTTTTGAGTTATTGGGAGAAGCCTGTGTACTGAAACCTTTAACTCACTCCCCCATCCCTCAGTAGCTGCTCACACCAACTTTGCTTCATTCATATTTCCATTGTCTCGTCAAACGTGTATCAACAAATCCAATACTTTTGTCTGTTGTATGTTGAAAACATTTTCTGAGTCGTGCTCGAATACCCGCTCAATCAGAGTGGGCGGAGGGGATCAGGAGGGTTTATAGGGTCCATCCTAGGATCTACACAGTTGACTGTTCTGTCGTACCCACACTGGCAGCCCGCTTTTGGTGGTGACTGGTTGTGTTTTCAGTGGAGGCGTATTAATATTTCCCCTGAATAAACGTGAGGGTGTTGAGTGAAGGACCCCCAAGTAATGTTGGAAGGAGAGCGAACGTTCTGCCCGCTCTCCCTCCCAAGGAGTTCCTTTTTAAGATTGTGTTGAAATGGTACATTGCATAGGACAATTTGGAGAAACATGGGCTATAAAGTCATACAGTTTACAGTGGGTTACAAACCTCCAAATGATGCCAGGTCACCAGCATTATTCAAGAACATTTTGCAACATTAAAACGATGCCTGTATCCACAACATATCATTTCCAATGCTAAGCCTTCATAATACTACACCCACAATATATGCTGGCTCTGCAAACTGTCCTGGCAATTGTTTTAAAGTTTACTTGTTGTTAAGAAGGGACATGTAACCACTTCTGTCCAATGCAGTAAAAATGCACTGTACTGGGGACATTGGAAGGGGGCGAGAAAGTAGGCATCCATGTGACGATTTTTCACATCTAACACATAGATCAGTATTGACCCTTTTGTGCTTTGATAAAATGTACACTAATGCTATGAACCACTGATGTGCACTATCCTTTACCACCATCAATATGAGTTTGGAAATGGACAGGAAAAGTAATTACGTAAATTATTTTTGTAATCCCACCAGTGGTATTCCAGAAATACCACTGCCTTAACAACTTAATTGGGAATTTAAAAAAAAATATATATTTTTTATAACTGATGGTGGGAATAATTGCTGGTGGGATTTCTCAAAAAAATCCACCTAAACTGAAATTAAGCTCAAAGAAACTTGGTTAAGTGAATATTCAGCGTATTTATTTTTGAAAACGGGGTAGCCCGCATTTTTTTTTCTTAAAGCAATCACATGAGAATGATGCCAGATCTCTCAAGGTGCCCCACATCCGATGCAGGGAACCCATCCATTCTTGCTTCTTTATTTGCACCCAGGAACAACTATAAGTAAAACACTGAATGAGCCAATCGCATCTGATGTGGAACACTTGGAGTGACGAGGTTCTCTCTCTCTCTCTCTCTCTCTCTCTCTCTCTCTCTCTCTCTCTCTCTCTCTCTCTCTCTCTCTCTCTCTCTCTCTCTCTCTCTCTCTCTCTCTCTCTCTCTCTCTCTCTCTCTCTCTCTCTCTCTCTCTCTCTCTCTCTCTCTCTCTCTCTCTCCTCGAAAACACTGCTCTAAAAAAAAGAAAACTTTTACCTGCTAATGACCAATTGCCTACTCCACCTTTTTCCACTGAACCTCTCCCAAACCTACAGCAAGGTAAACCAGATATATTTTCTCTGCCAATTAATGTACAATGAAACGTATCCCAAAACCCATCAAGCCCATACACATCTGATTTTACACACAGAGCAGGGGTTTATTTAGCCCAAATGTGCAGAAAATAACCCATTCGTACAACCTCAATTACATAAAAAATTAAAAAAAATGACTGGGACCAGTATGGAAAGGAGGGACACAAGGTACAATTATAAATGCAGTGTTAATTCAATCTGGGTCTGCCTATTCTGTCGTGTTAGTTGGGCAAAACCCGAAGTTCCTTCCTGGTGGAGCAGTAACACAAGTCAAAGTACTGTGTATCCTTAATCTAAAAGGCCACACGCCACAGTACTAATAGTTTGGCCAAAATGGCTTCTCCAACTTTCACTCAAATGTCAAAAGGTGCTGGTCTTGGTCCATCATCGGCACCCTTCTGTCTGATTTCAGTCCCTCCCTCCTCATTTGTATTCAGCTTCTCCCACTCCTCTTATTATCGCCCAATCTCTTCTCTAATCATGCCCTCTTACTTAACACTCCCAGCTAATGCCCCCACACATTTTGAGTGATGCTACCCTCTCCAATATTACTGAGGCCCAACAGCTCTGACTTGATTCCAGTATCTTGACAGCTCGCTAATTGCCTACTTAATCTTTTGACTCCTATTCAGATATTCTACTCTGTTCTCCTATTCAGATATTCTACTCTGTTCTCCTATTCAGATATTCTACTCTGTTCTCCTATTCAGATATTCTACTCTGGTCTCCTATTCAGATATTCTACTCTGGTCTCTTCTCTCAAAATGGAAACCTCTGCTTCTGACCACCCACTCATTGATTGCAACTGTTTGCTACCCTCTCCATTCTCCCTCCAACATCTATTACCAAATATAAATTCAACTCTACTCCATGTTCCCATATTTCAACCAAGCCAAAATCCTGCTCCGAGCTGTCTCTCCTCTTCTTTGTCTTTGGCCTCCTCCTTCATCGAATTCGAAATGTCCGCTCCTTTTGATGACCACTACCCTGCCTGCTCCTTTTACCCCAGCCATCCAGTTTGTGAGGATAGGAATATATGCTTAAGCCTCTAATGCAAAGAACAATGTTTCCCTTTCTCTTCAGTGCCTACAAGGCCCATTTACTAACCCTGAACACCACACTTGATGCAGCCAAATCCTCCTATTACTTTAATCTTATTTCTTCTCTCTCCACTCAGATCGGTATCTGAAATCCGAACCAGGGCTGCAAGTAAAACGAGCTTTAACAAAGCCAACAGTTTTGGGTAGACATGGCATAGGGTTTTTACAGGCACTGCCGTGATGTTACTACCTTGCTGTAAGATGGCAGTATCTGGAAAATGTGATTTACCTGGGTATATCATAGCAGTGCCTGGTGAATGCCTGTCTAATGCCTACACACAAGCCAACATTTTTGGGCTTGTCAGTGCTTGTTTTTTAACAGAACGTCGGTGCATGCAACAGCTAAACCAAGTGGCATGAGGCACACTTGATTAAGACAGTTTTATTGCACCAGGAGCCCATTACACCTGCAATGAAGCCATAATTCTCAGCAGACCGCTAAGAGATAACACTGACAGGCCAAAGGTTGATGTGACTGCTTGATGGAGCTTGCTCATAGAGATCACAGATGGTTGTGTTCTGAGTGGGAAGGGGCAGATAGTGGGAATGAATTGCCATAGGTATTTAAACGTTCATGGGTAGTCGATGGGTAGGTATATGAGCAAACGGCCACAAGCAGTGTGTCCATTGTCGCATGTCCTTCCTGTCAACCCTGAATTTGACCTCCCAGTAATGCTGGAGCAGCTTGAAACCCACTTTACAACCTCAATAAATTCGTGTTGCTCAACCACACTCTACTCCCTTGAAGCAGCTAAAGGATCTACTGTGCTGCTTGTGGTCCTTTACAGATTTGTACTACTGACCTGCTTCTTCAAGTGGTCTTGATGCAGATTTGACCCAGTGAAGTGCATTAATGCCGCGACTCAACCAGCGGCTTGATGCTGTGCAAGTATCTGACTTGCTGCATCCCAAGTGCTGACTCTACTCGACCTGCTGGCAGCGATTAACCCGCTCATGTTGAACGCTGACTTGATCCAGCGGATGCATCGTTAAGACTGAACTACACGGTTGACCAAGATTTTGAGACCCATCGACTCGAACCGTCCCAAGGGCTGAATCGGCTAGCTACTAGATTAAATGGTATTCTTCTATCTTGATGCCAGCTCAATGGCAGAAAAGCACCCATAAACATGGCTTGATGCTGTCTGGCACCAAAGACCAAGATATAAAGGTGTTTGAAGATGCCCTGTCTCCCTGGTCTGCCTTGAAGGACCATATTGGCTTTTAATCCCCCACGTCTATATCTCCCCTCCTTTTTTATTTTTTGTAAAGAACATATCCTTGAACATTGACATTGTGCTTGAATCTTGTGCTTGAGCACCCCTGCCTATCAACCAACAGTGCTCTTTCATTTTCATTTTTACAGTTTTTTAAATTATTTGTTTCTGGGGTAGTTTGGAAACGATGGACAGACTCATTTTGAACTTACAGGAAACTTGGCTGATTGTAAATCTCCTAGTGGAAGGTTATGCAATTTACCCAAACCTTGGCAAAGAAAGGGCAGAAGGGTAGACTATTGGTGACCTTGTGGTGGGGGTTAGCCAATTGCTGAATGCAAGAAGGATTGGAAGAGGCTCTGGATATGAGTTTGTGTCGAGGTTATAAACCCCACTCCTTGCGGCAGAACATTGGTGGCAAATGTGTGTAACCCACAGTGAGGAGTGAAGAGATCCAATCTGAACTGTTTTGTGGATTGGTCTAATGGAGGACATGATGAACTGATTATTCTAGGTGGTGATTTTAATTGTAAAAGTGAAACCTAGTATATGAAAGTGCAAGACGGGTCCTCTAAGGAGGGCATTAACTGGGCGAGATGTAGGTGACTTGAGGATGACTAATGGTTGTGCGGAGGGTGATAAACAGGGAAAGCCCACTTGGAAGATGGGCCGAAAGATTGCTACCCTTGTCCATTTCTTTGTCACACCCTCTATTTCAAAATTGTATTGGTATGGCGATGAATAGGATAGCTACAGTTATCATGCCTCAGCCACATTGAAGTATAAACTGTTAGAGCAAGAGAAGAAGCAGGTCATGGGGGGGGCAGTATTGAGGTGAATCATGCAGGCAATAAGTTGACTTGGTCAGCGAAGAATTTGGACGGGGCGAGAGAACTTATCTTGGGGAGTCGGCAGCGGCTGGAGAAAGAACTGGAAGCAAAGAGTGGGGACGAAATTGACTAATGGTTCTCCAACTTGACATTGAAGTTCGTATTTCAAAAATCGACACAAGTAGCTTGTGAAGGTCAAGCTACGATTGAGTGATTAAGCTACGATAGGGTGATATAGTAAACGGGCAATGAGGTGTGAAGTGCAAAAGATAAGTAAGGGGAACCTGCCTAGTGTTGGCAAAGTAGCCATGATTAAGAGGATACAAAAATAGGTTTCGAAACTATATCTATTGGTGGAAACATACTTCCAAAATTGGGGATTGGCAACATCTGTGCAACGTCTTGAAATAGAGAAATGAAATATTTGGAAAGCGCTAAGCGAGGCAAAAGGTTCGAAAAATATTAACCCAATTGGTGAAATACAATGGACCAATTACCTGACCACTTCATTAGCCAAACAAGAGGCAAAGCCCATAAGGCTCAACCAGTATACGAGAAATTCCTATTTTCTCATCTAGGGCGAGGATATTGCATACAAGATCAGAAGGCTTAAATCTTCTAGAACCCCTGGGCCAAATGGCTTGGTGAATGTAGTTTTAAACAAGAGCCTGAGGCCTGGGTGAATATATTTGGCATATTGTATGAAAAGGTTATAAGGGGGAGTGATTCCATAGACCTGGCAGACAGCAATTGTGATCCCCGTGCAAAGAAAGGTGTTGTCATGGACCCAGGTAGCTATAGAACCCTTTATATGCTGAATGCGACAGGCAAAGTATTTGCCTCCTTTTGTTACAAAAGCTGCAAACGTGGGCAGCAGAGGGGACCATCGAACCGGTTCCAGACAGGATTCAGATCAGGTGTGCTACTAGGGATATCCTTATGATTAATGGATATGTTTGTTGAGAGAACTCAACACAAAGACAGTCAGGGGCTATATGCACTGTATGTTGATTTTAAAACTGCCTTTGACTCGGTTAACAGAGAAAGTTTGTGGCAAAAATTGGAGATCTATAGTTGCCCAGATTATTTCGTAAAGTTGCTTCATGAAAACAAGTCCGAGTAAGGTTGGACGGTGAGGGGACCTTGACTGCCCCGATTGTCAGCTGTAGGGGAGTTAAACAGGGATGTGGTTTAGCGCCCCTACTGTTCAACCTCTACTTGGCTGATTTGCCTCTAGCCCTGAAAATGGCAGGAATTTGTCCTCCGTAGGTGGATGGCAATGCTGTTATACACTAGCATATGCTGATGACTTGGTCCTCTTGGACCACACCTTAAGGGGCTTGAAAGAATGGCTGAAGAGCTATGGGCATATGCAAGAGAAAATGGGCTACAAGGTACAGCTCATCTTTTTTGGGGAAAATGGGGATCAAGAGAGTAGCTCTAAACATAGGCCACTGGATTCACTATGCTGAGCAATATAGATATCTGGGTGTCCTTATGGAACCAAAACCGGGATACCACGTGTGCAGTAGAGACTGCAAAAGCAGGACGAAAGCAGGACGAATCAACTAATGACATTAATCTCTCATTATGTAGCTCGAACAGGAGGTTTCATGGTGTTGGGTGCAAGGATGCTGTATTGTCAGTGTTTTGCGTCTACGGTATTATTTGGGCTTGATGCCTTGACAATGAGGAATTTGAATTGGCTGAAGGCGATCGAAAGTGCATTTTGGAGGAAGATTTTGGTTTTACCCTGTGTATACCAATGGAAATTATACACTTGGAGCTGGGGTTAATTTCATTGGGAAGCCGCCTGAAGCAGAAAAGAGCACTGGTGTACATAAGGGCAAAAAAAGCAGATACAATGTGTTGATTCACTCCATAGGAAGGGACATGGTGTCTAAGAAGGATGAGGCTTTTATGGTTCAAACCACAAGACAATTTAAAGAACTTGATTGGTTACCCGATTGGCAGGATCACTTCCATGTCCTGAAGAACAGCTTAGTAAGGAAAATGGAATTGGGTGAGCAGCTTTCTGAACAGTTCTAAATTAAAACATTATACTTTTGTGTCCCAAATCTTTCCCTATGCCCTTCTAAGGAGTTCCAGAGGTTTATTATTTTGCTTAGCTTTAAGCGGCAGCCAGTGCTGACCAACACGGGTTATTTTCAAAATTCTAGAGGATGTCTGATTCTGTAGGCTGTAAGATCAAGGCCAGCTAGGAAACTGGGAAGCACGTGGTGTTGACTGCATGCCCCATGATGGGTGCCGCCTATATTAGACACTGGGGCCCCCTGTTACATGATTTAGATTTGGTAAAGGAACAGGATTCTGGCTAAAGTGCCCGAATTCTCATCTTGCCTTATATAGGATATGACTGGTTGTTAAAGGAAATGTTGATGAATTGAATGGGGATGACCTTTTAAATGCAATCTAAGACCTGGATACTACTAACACAAATGTATGTATTGGATCTCGTTCTTTGGAAATGTTATGCAATGGATTCTAGGTAATGTTCTTAACCACGTGTAAAGTTTTAATTTAACTATGGTTTGATTGCAATGTTTATTTTTATTAATCTTGTCGAACCTTGTTTGGAAGTTTTTTTTCAGTACAGTTAGAGTTGCAATTTATCAGATCTCGCGCCTCCTGAAAATCTAGCCTGCTCTACCAAAAGAGGCGAAGGAGGGTATGGGTTTGAAATTAAGTTTCAATGAACTGGAGTGAAAACCATCTTCTGGGTGTCTGGCATCACCCAGTAGCAGGAGCTATTGCTGGGGAACCAGGAGAGGGCAGACTGCGCACCGCAAATCCAACCTCTATAGGAGAGGCAAACTTTACATTTTTGGCCATAATTTATGACCCGTTATTTTATTTATTTGTCATTTGTTATGCGCTTATACAATTAGCAACAACTGTTTCAAAGCGCCCACAGTGCATCAGGGTGGGGACATGGGAAGGTAGACAATGAATTACAACAGGATAAATAATTGAATTAATAGTACAAATAATGAGAATAACGGGAGCGGAGACTATGCCTTGTGAGTGTTCAAAACGTGCAAGTTCAGGGGGGAGGGGTGTGGGATGAGGTGCTCATGGCGAACTGCTCTGGGTGAAGTGCTTATAAGAGAAGAACGTGACTGCAACCATCTGTGGGGAGGCTGAGCCTAAGTACGTACGTGCAGTAAATAGGCAGCGGCTGGTATGAGAGATGCGGGGGCGTCAGGGCCCTGAGGATACATTAGGGCTCTGCACATCAGTCACGCTACTGTATGATTAGCTGGGAAGAGAGGAGAAGGAAGAGGAAAAGAGAAAGTTCTTGAGGCTTTTTCAGAACTTAACGAGGTCCTGCTCAAGACTCAAAGGAAAGGGAGACTAGGAACGCAGGAGTCTAGAAGGAGTATTTGGTCAGGAAGTGCTGAAGATAGAGTGGTCCCTGGCCCTTGATAGCCTTGTGGATGATGCAGAGGGATTTAAATGTAATCTGTGCTGAGACCGGCAGCCAGTGAAGGCTTTGTACAGCAGGAGAGATACGGTATGTGGGATTGAGGCCACGGATAATTCTGGCTGTACTATTCTGGGTTAGCTGGTGGGGTCGCAGGGTGGACGAAGGAAGATTGAGGAGGCTATTGCAGTAGTCTAGCCTGGAGAGAACCAGAGCACGGGTAACATTGAGTCTCTGGGGGAAGGTGAGGAAACGTAGAGTTCCTTTGAGAAGGAAGAGCTGACAGTGGGACTGCTTTACAATGTCCTGAATATGAGGGATGAAGGAAAGGGAGGAATTGAAGATAACTCAGATTCCTGGCTACAGAGGAGGGGGCAGAGGGGGGAAGCCCATGGAGGAAGGCCAGAGTGAAGGGAAGAAGTAGGGTGGAGGGGACCCAATGGGGAGAATCTGTTTTGCTGGCATTGAGGCAGAGGTAATTATCGGTGCACCAGGCCTAGATGGCGGAGAGGCAGTCAAGGATGAAGGAAGATGCAAGGGCGTCAGTAGGAAGTTTGAAGAAGAGTGGTCAGCATGGGGGTGGAGGAGAGGATGAAATGATGCGTGCCAGCAGAGAAGGGTATATGTGAAAGGGCCAGGGTGAAGGAATGGAGCCCTGGGGCTGCCACAGGTGGAAGAGCCAAGTGGGGGAGGAGAAGGGGCCCAGAATGGTTTTTGGGAAACAGTCAATTAGGAAGGAGGTAAGCCAGTTTAGTGCCCGCTCCAAGATCCTAAGGGTATCATGGAGCCTTTTCATGAAGATGGAATGTTTTACTGGGTCTAATGCAGAAGAGATCAAGGAGGATGAGGAAAGCAGGGGTGTTGAGTCAAGGGATGCAAGCAGTTCTTCACGGGTGTTCAGAAGAGCATTTTACGTGCCTCTGGATGCTCGATATCCAGACTGGTGTCATGTGGACAGCCAACAATTTTGGTATGAGTTGAGTTGGGGAATGGCCAACTCCTCGAGCAGTTTCCCCAGGAAGGGGGTGATGGAAATAGGAGTGGTTGCAGAGATCAGCAAGAGCAGGGGCGAGAGAGATGTTGTTCTGGAAGAGCATTGGGCAACCTGTTTGGAAGAGACCTTCATGGAGTTGACAACTCTGGTGACTTCTTCAGGGGAGACTGGAGAGAAGGAGGAAAAGGAGGATGGAGGTGGGTGAGTGGTGGGGGGGCAGAGGGGAAGGCTGGGTTAGAAGGGTGCCTGACAAGGCTTTTTTATTTTTATATTTTTAATGAAGTGAGAGGCGGGTGCACATTGCGAAGAGCCTGGGATGGAGTAGGGGCAGAAGATGGTGCAGACGGGTTGGCAAGTTCCCTGCATTTTTGTTCAGCCATGTTGTTGGACACATTGGCCACTCATGCCTGAATGTGGTTTTTTTTTTTTTTTTTTTTTTGGCCACGGATGGAGTCTGCAGTGTCTCTGGTTAAATCGGCAGGCCAGTTTGTCAGAGGGTGAACCTGAAGTGTGCCACTTCCGTTCAGCAGCCCTGCACTTAAATGTTTTGTGTGCAAGATCGGAGTCATACTAGGTTTTACGTCTGGAGGCAGGTTTCAGGCGGATCCTCGTGACTGGGGCAGTGATGTCAAGGGTGTTGGTAATGGACCAATGGAGATTGATGAGGACAATCGGTGGTAGAGTCTGTGTTGGGTGGGCAAGGGGAAATGAAGGTGGAAGAAAAGGCAGCAGCTGACACTCGTTTCACCAGACGGATGTTCGTGAACGAGGTTGGTTTTGCTTTGAGGCGTTGTCACAGGGCCATAGGGACCCAGATGTGTGGTGAGGAGAGAGTGGTCAGACCAGGGGAGAGGGGTCACCAGGGGAGTAGAGGGAGAGTGAGGTTGGAGTCGATGATGGCCTCTAGTGTGTATCCAGCAGAATGGGTAGGGCCAGAGGGAACGATGGAGACTGATAGGGACGGATAGGGAGGAGCAGAGGTCAGTGAAGAGGGTGGTTGCTGTGCAAGGGGAGTTCAGCTGGATGTTGAAGTTACCCAATAGTAGCAGGTTGGAGGTGGCAGCGAGTAGAGAGGAACAGAACTCTGTTACTCTCCGAGTGGACAGACAAGTGCCAGGGGGTCGGTAGTTGGTAGCAATGGTCAAGGTGGAGGAAGGAGAGATGACCAATTTGCATACTAGGTTCTCCACGAATAGGGCTGAGTGGGTAGGATGGAAGAAGGAATCCACTCGGGGAAGATTAGGGCAACCCCACTGCCAGCACGGTGCGGTCGGGGCTTTGAGGTGACCTTAAAGCCGTGGGGTAGGAGTGAGTCAAAGGAAATAACTGAGCTGGCATTGAACCAAGTTTCAGTGAATGCAAGTATGTCCAGGTCAGTGTCTTCAAGGAGAAGGCAGATGTCAGCAGAGTGTATGATGCTGAGCGTGAGTTGAGGGTCGCCAGGTGGAGATGATTGCTGCCTTTGAAGGTTTTTTGAGGTGGAGTGTATTGGGCTTGGGGCTTCCGTAAGAAGAGGAGAAACGGAGGGGGAGAGGCAGGGGAATGATGGAAATTAATGAGAGAAGGCAGGATTCAGTGAAAGAGAAGGAGGTTGGCCTTGAACAAGGACTGTTCCTGTGTGGTAGACAATGATGCAGCAGGATGAGAAGCCCGCAATTAGGACTTCTCTCTTGGTGCCGCCATTAATGGATGTGGAAGAGTAAGGTGGGAGAGTGGTAGTGAGGTGAGAGGGTCTTAGATCAGGAGATGTGACAGAGAACAGGATGTCAGTGAAGATTTCTCTTGAGGATGCACTGACCTAGGTGGCTGCAATTGGGAGGCCAGGGTTTGCAGCTAGGATGTTTTTTAATGCTTTTTCTGTGCAGATTTTGAGAGAGGGGTGGATAGGTGATGGTTTAGCAGTTGGAGTAGATTGGGCTGATGTTGCCATCTTGGAGCGGTAGGAGGAAGTGAGGCAGCAAGAAAGCGAGGCGGTGGTGGGCTGTGAGTGCTGAAATGCACAGATTTGAACCTGCACAAAGTTGACCAAGGGGATGAGTAAACCACATAATGGCACCCCTAAATTCGATTTTCTACACTTACACAATGCAGGATAAAGGCACACCTAAAATCGATTTTTGCACTAACACACACAAGCTGTAGTGGATGACACAGGAATTGCAGCACAGCAGAACCGGGATGGGGTCAGTGGAAATGTAGTTCAGGGAGTGAAAGCGGAGTGAAATTTCACTGTAGTTTGGGGACAACTGTGATGTGAATGGAGAGGCAAAGGGAATGAGTCACATAGAGGCAAAGCAGCCCCCAATCAATAGACATTACTCGCGTGATGGCCAGCGGGGGGATGTCAGGGTCCAGAAGTGCGATTGGGCATCATTGACTGTAGTCGTAAGAAAGTGGGGCCTGGAAGCCCGGCCAGGCACTGACAGGGTCTTAGATGAAAGGACTGGCTCCCTCCTCCCGGTTGCTGTGACTGGCTAAAGAGAACCTAGCCAGCCAATGTGAGGGGAGCAGGCTCAGGCCACAGGGTTCTTCATGAGGACTACAGTGAGAGCAGCTATCTTAAAAGGGCCATAAACTGCAAGCAAAGCAGTAAAAAGATTCTGATTTTCTTTTTTAAAAGATTCGTGGCAAGGATACATTAATAATAAATTCTGGTTTCTTCATAAATGCAAAATAAAATATTAGAATCTGCGAAGCGCGCTGCTTCTGGAATTGCAAGTAGCCTTACCACAAACAAACTAGCCATAGATGTGTCGGGCCAGGAAGATCATGTACGGCTGCCGGAGCGTGGACGTCAGCTGTTCTTCAATCTTTAAACATGTACTAGATGTGTCCTAATTGTTCTTTATTAACATTCTCAAATGCTCAAAGTTGATGTTGCGTGTATTTGTAAGGCACCAGTGGCCTTGGGAGCCAAAAGTAGCTTTTTGTAGCTGTTACTTTCAAGCTAACCAGTATCTCCTAGTCTAGAAGCAGGGGCTAAATAGCTCTGAGGTCCCAGCATTTTTGTACCTTTTGTACTATACCTGTTGAGCTGTACCTGTTTCCTCTTTATGATTGGGTTCCCTAACAGTTATTAGTAGTATGGGGTTAAATGGGTGCTTGATCTACTACTCATCCCTGTGCTTATTTCGTCACAAACCTCCAGTGAGATTCATTCTATAATGGCTCCCCACACCAGTCAATTTGAGAGCTCATTTTGGATTTTGTGTGCTCATTGATAGATTTTCATGGTATTTTGCTGTTCTCCATATGTCATTTCTTTGGTTGCATGACACTACTCCCAAGTGTAAAGAATAATGACAATTGTTTACCCAAAGTCGTCTTTCTTTCAATGTGATATTTGCTTCTTGGTAGGGTCAACTGGTGCACTTGCACCTAGGAGGGATCTTCTGTGATGTTTGCTTCTGTGATATTCATACTGTCAGGATGGTGTCATCTGTGATGTCTGTGCCACTGTAATATGATTGCCTAGTGTTGGTCCATGGCGATGTAGTGTGATATTCGCAGCGATTCTTCAAATGCCTCTTCTTGGTGCATGGGCAGTCTTTACCCCTCCTAACTCGCTGAACCATACTACCTTCATCTACTAAGCACATTGACTGACTAAGCCACTCACACTTGGCAATTGAACACTTAACTAGCATCCCTTCTCCAGTATACACCAACACGGTCTGAACTCTACCTATTATTATATAATCCATCTCAAATCCACCCATCCTTTCCTTAAGGGCACATGAAGCTCCCCTCTGGGATCGCATACCTTGAGTGCCTTCATTACAAGGCTGAGAGACACAGACCTGTACTTACTCGGAGCTCCCTTACGATATGCACGCAGCAAAACATTCCTGCACTGTTCTATCCCTTTTTATCTAATTGCGCTTTTCTTGCTGATCCCGTAGCGTCAAGAGACTATATGCAATATAAAACTGAACTAGCCCACACTTGTCTTCTTCACAACACACATCCACACCGTCGACCTAGATGTCTACTGTGATAGAATGTGGCACAGTGTTCACCTTTTAGACAGGATGAAGACTCCCCAGAGAAAGCTCAGGATTTGATTCTTGTTACTTTGTAACATATGCTGCAGAGTGACAAACATTCATTCTATAGCGAAGTCCATAAGTCAATTGTTCCTTTTGGGCTTTTTTAAGTTTTGCAAAACTGCCATTTACTATGGTTCTCCTGATGATTAAGTATTTTTAAGGAAAGTGCACAATACCACTCCTTTTTAAGGAGGCGAGTGCAGGAAGAAAGCTGTAAAAAAAACAGGCCACCAGCTTATGTCTGAAATTCTAAATAGATTGAGGTTGAAAGAAAGCTTAAAATGGTGCAAGCAGATTTCTTGGAGCCATTCGGCGCTTAGTTACTTAGAATGATTGCAGCTTCATAACCGCCATTTCCAATCGGCCATCACCGGAATCACAAGGCAAGCTTTGTAACTCCCAAGAGCTTGGAACCATTTAACTCCTGCTTGTAGCCTGGTTAGCAGGTAGAGCAGTGTTTCTAAATCGAACACTAGTGCGCCTAGGGGCTGACGGGCACGCCAGGACCCGGAAGCGGCCTGGATGGAGAATGGGTAAGTGGCTGTGTGTGTGTTCTGGGTGTTTGTGTGTGTTTTGGTGGGGGGGGAATGTTGGGAGGGGAGGGAGATGCAGGAGGTGAATCGCCCAGATGTTAAATGCGCCCGGGAAGAGAGGGTGGGGGTGAAAACATTTAATTATTTAGATTTTTTAGGGTTCCTAAAATCGGCAGAAAAAAATCTGTATTTTGGTTGGGCGAACTACAAACATCAAAATAATGACATGGAGCCCCTCAAAGATGTGTTTTATGGTTCAGATTTTGGAAAGTGTCCACAGCCTGTTAAACCTTAAATGGATATTGTATGCCCTAATTTAACATATAATTGAGATGCCTGTGGTTCCTAAAATAATGAAGAGCATCTTATAAAATATTGTGCAGTAAGGAAACCCAACTGATGTGGTTGTCTCAGGCAGACTTGGTGTCTTCAGTACCATGAGGCAGTTAGGTTTTCGTTGCGCGCTACCTACACATACAAGTTACCTCTGTTCAAAAGGGCCCAATGGATGAAATGCAAGTATATTTTGAAGACACACTCTGTGCTTCATCGATTCTGTTTATTTCCATCATAGTGGAGAGCTGTGGGTCGTATCCGCAGATCTTTTCTGGTTGTGATAACTTCGAGTGGAGTGACGGAAAAGGGCAAGAGTAAGGTATGGCACAAGTTGTTGAATATACGCACTGTTGTTCCTTGGAGTGGTAACCACAAATATTTTCCAGTGCATTCCCTATGATTGCATGCATGTTTAATGTACAGCTGCATGATTAAGGTGTAGGCAACAAGTGCGTTGAAGCTCACACATCTTGGCTGCATACCTGTAATACCAGGATTTCCGTTATGGGAAAGCTGTTTGCAGACAGGAACAAGTGGAAGCAAAAGTTAATAATTAAAAATGATCTGTTATTTTCTTGTGCATGCGTGCTCTAGGGTCAAAGTACACATACTTAGCTTTAGACCTGGCAAAAGAATTTTGCGTTGGAATATTTTGTTCCCTACTTTTGGATGTAGCAAGTAAATGGAGTTTTAAAGGGCTAAAAAAATGTGTTCACGTTGTCCACCGGGGGCTTGTTAGAAAAGTTAAAGTTTTTAATTTAAAATTGTTTTCTTCGGTAGCATTCTTTCTGTGTCAAAAATAAAGGATATTTTGACCATTTATAGGCCCTTTTCAGATTAGTTGGCCGTATGAGTGCTGGTATTTTTGGTTAGGACACATCAACTGATTGTAGGTGGCAATAAAGGTCATACCCCCGTGATGAATTGCCATCTGCTATGGGTGTTAAAGACCTGGCTTTTAAATTATTCATCAAATAACAAAATTATTCAGGTAATTCAATCCCTGAAAGGGAAATCTGGAAATCCGATCCCCTTCCATAAGCGCCATGCCAAAGCGTAGTGTGTATTTGAGCCCTGCTTCATCAGTATCGAGATTCGCAGAACTTCATCTACCACTGGTACAGAGCAGGATCAGAGGTCACAGGTGCCCTCTTGACGACTGCCCTTATATCTGAGTCTGAAGCGCAAGAGCTGCATTTGGAATATGCACCCCTGTTCCAAAAATTAAGATTCTGTCCTGGTGGCATGCTAAACTGTAAAACTAAGTCCTACCCGAGTTAGGGTATGGTGACCAGCATCCGAGTTATCCCAGCCACATTAAATTGATATACCTCATGTGTCACCCCTGTATAGCCAGTTCAGCTCTGGAAGAGTTATGCGTATTCCCCCAGGCAGACTAGTCCCTGCCATATTGGCAGGAATGTAGCCTGGTTGGATTGCCTTTCTTTGTTCTTTTGTAAGGGCAGGCAACACCCTTCTCCCAAGAACAGCCACTCCACAGGATGCTGGCCTGGTAACAGGAATCAATGGGAACACCCACCACAAAGATCCATGCTCCACACAAGGTGGCTGCATTTCTAAAGGTCTTTGTTCTTTTTTTTTAATTTGTATTGCGCACAACAGCCTGTGGTTGTAAGTTAACTTTGTTATAGCGGTACAACATAGAAGATGTACATAGTTAGTTTTGGTTGCAGAGAAAATGAGTACAAATGAATAAGGAAAACACAGGTTGCGAAGGTTAGTCATGCAGCCGGGTTTGGAGGGCTTTGCGGGATGCAAGGTGTAACGGTTCATTTCTGAGGGTGAGTGGCAACGAATTCCATTGCATGGCAGCAATGAAGGGGAATCTAGCACCGCCTGCTTTGGCGCGTTTGACTATGGGGATAATTAGTTGGTGGGAGTATGGTGTTCTGGTGGGTCTGGACAAGCCCGCTTTAACTACTTTCGAGGAGAGGTAGGGGCAGTATGAGTGATGCACTTGTGAGTGATGTCGAGAGTTTCGAATAAAACCCATTCTTTGACTGGGAGCCAGTGAGCTTCCTGTCTTGCTGCAGAGATGTGTTCGCTTTTGGGAATGTTGAGCAGCTTCAGATTTTTAGATGAGGTGCCAGCGAAAAGGACGTTGCAGTAGTCAGTTTGGAGCCTACCGTCGCTCTGGCAATCGAGAGTCGGGTCTCTGTGAATAGGAATAGTTTGGCTGCATTAATCAGCTTAGTGGAATAAGCTGCTGCAATAGCGTTGACCTGACGTGACCTAGAGAGGGTGGAATCCAGGGAGACTCTTAAGGTCGTGATGCAGGAGGAGACGGGGATCTGTATGTTATCGATTGTGAAAGCAGTGTACTGACTATTCGTTTTTTGAGGGTTTCCTAGGGACATACTAGGAGGATTTCGGTTTTGTCGCTGTTCAGGCCTGTATGGTAGAATAGACTGTGTTAAGGGCCTTTGCGTCGGTTTCATAGTTGCCAGACAGCAGCAGGAGGACTTGGGTGTCATCGGCATAGTTGGTGTAAGCTATGGCGAGTCAAGGATGTCAAATAATGGCTTTGTAAAAATGTTATAGTGGGTGGGAGAAATGCAGGATCCCTGTGTGACTCCGCTGTGGATGGTGGCGGGGGATGCACAAGCCTGGTCTGAGCCCTCTCATGGCTCTTCCTTCCAAGAATGATGTGATCCACGCTGTAGCTTTGGGGTAGAAGTGAGCGGAGGACGTGAGGTGATGACATAGAATGTTGTGGTCCACTCAGTTAAATGCAGCTAAGTCCAGGAGGAGGAGGAGAAGGTGCTGACTTAGCTACATCCTTTTTTAATCTGGTATAACTGTTTATTAAGTTTCACAAAATAAACTATGAATGCACATACGCAGAGGGTCACAAGAGAAACAACATACACAGTAGTCGCTGTAAGCTGTACATGGAGCACCAAAGTTCTCTGATTGCGGGGGGGTGGAGGGGAGCTCCCAGTAGGCGAGGGCCGCCTGCTTCCTTAAGGACAGTCATCAGTAGCTTAAGCTCAGTTCTTATTCTCCCCACTTCCCCCATATTTTCCGAAATTTCCGAGGGCACTCCTTTTGCGGTGTAGATGCGATGTTCCAGGGAGGCACGTCTGCCTATTTAATTGGACCATCGGTCTATGTATTTAGTATCTGCAGAGCCCCAGGTAGCAGCAGTTAATCTCTTCCCCACCCACCCCAAGAAATGCTTTTTCATACTTGGTGAAGTCTGTTTCACCCCACACCCCCAATAGTATTCGTTTTGGGTCTCTTGGAACTGGAGACCCCATTATCTCGGAGTCTAGTGATGCATGCCACCCAAAACTCTTGTTCTGCACTCCCAGATCATGTGAAAAAAGGTGACTTATGTTCTTTTACACTGGAGACACTCCCCATCATTGGCCCTTCCCCATTTAGCAGTCATTGTTCTAGAGTAGCATGACCTGTGCAATATTAAGAGCTGTATCAGTCTCAGCTTGGCATTAATACCTATTTCTCAGGGGCACATCAACGCCTCCACCCATTCTTCCGCCCCCAGTGTGCCCAGTTCATTTTTCTTTCAGTTTTGTAAGTTTCCTAGTGCCAAAGGAGTTAAGCACTTGGTAGAGAGTGGAGATAACCTTAGAAGAGATGCAATCTGGGAGAACATTTGTCTCTGGGGGGGAGGGGAGACAGGTGGGTAAACCAGCGAGAATTGGGCATTTATGGCATGAGTGTGCTGTGCGTGTCTTAAGTGGTCCATTGGTTGCAACCCATATTTCACATTCAGAGTCTCAAAATCCTAAAGTCGCCCCTCTTGAATAACATCTGCCAGTGTGCATACGCCGCGCTTCTCCCAAGACCCAAAGTATCCCATTCTCTGTATTTCGGGGAGGTATGTGTTGTACTTGGCTACATCCTTAATGTCATCTGATTGATTTTGGTAGATCATGCAGAGCCAATTCGGTGCCATGATCAGAGCAGTTTAAATGTTTGAGCGCCACGCTTCCTCTTGAAGAGAACCTGCGTAGTGGGAGCCGGTGTTTCTAATTCCCTAAAGATGGCGAAAATCTCCTTTTTTAGATCCAGATTTTGCTTAGAGGCGGTTTTGCCTGGGATAATAGCCTTTTTGTATTGGGCAGCTGTCTTGTTGAATTCTCGTTTTGTGGATTCCAGTGGGTTAGTTTGCCATGTGGAGAGGGCGGTGTGTTTCATGGCACAGAGTTGAGGTAGTTCCGGAGTGTAGCAGGAGTTAGCATGTCTTATGGTTTTAGCTATCCTTGCTGCTAGTGGGGCTATGATATCAACAGTTGTAGATCTCCGCTAGAGCTCTAGGGCCACTGGAGAAGGGAGGTCTGAAGACTGGGGGTTTCTAGATATGGCAAAAGTTTCTTTGGTTAGCTTGCTAGAGGGGGTGGGGTGGGGAGGGGAGTGGTAAGAGGTTTTTGTTTTGTGGGCTTGGGGATGGAGAAGAGGATGACCTGGTGGTCTGTCGTGGTGTAAGGGGAATTGGAACTGACGGAGGGGGAGAAATAGTGGTCAGCTATCCAATCCAGGATGCAGCGTTTGGTGAGGGTAGGGTTTGTGATCAATTGTCTGAAACCCAAGATGTCTAATGCTTTGACGAGGGATTTAGCTTGCGATTCCTTGGGATCGTTGAATCCTAAAATCCTAAAATTAGGTCTCCTAGTAGGATGGACTTGGTGGAGATTTTTAAGTTGTTGGATAGGAGATGGAGGAGTTTCTCGTGGAAGACTGCTGTGGGGTAAGGGGGGGGCGGTAGACCTTGTGTGATGGTGCAGTTAGGGGATATAGTGAGCTTCGAGAGATGTTGATCTGTCTGAGAGGAAGTGAATCTTTAGCTGTGAGGGCTACTCCACCTCCTTTGGTGTACTGACGGTAGGTGGTGAGGCCTTGGGGGAGGGCTAAGCTACGGAGATGGCGGGGCCAGAGGTTTCGTGGAGCCAGGTTTCTGAGATGGCTAAGAGGTCAACTTTGTGGACAGTGAGCAGGTCGCAGGCATGTGCTGGGAGCAAGCAAGCATTAATGAGGACACATTGAAATGAGGCCAAAGGTTTGTGAGAGTTCTTCGAGGTGTGGCTTTTGGACGAGCGTCATCCAGCTGGGGTAGTTGTGGCGGGACGGCTGGCAGAGTTGACTCTACTTGGCTTGGTGGACATCAAGGTTGATGCTGGCTTTGTCTAGATTTGGCAAAGCGACTTTCGAATTTGTAACAATATTATGGTGCAGAGTATTTACCAGTATGCCATTCAAGTGAGGTGGGGCATCATTTAGAGCAGCTGACCTTAGGGTTGGTTCATTCGGCAGTGGAATTGTGGCTAGCAATGAATAATCCTATCAGGATTTGCATGAGGAATACCAGCAGGCAGGTCACACAATTGGAAGCGATGGAGCTGTTACCACGTTGGTGATCCTGGGTCAGGAGTAGAAGAGGTGCTATTTGAGGTGCGTATGCAATGAGTGCTTGGGATGTCCTACGGACGTCGGAGACGGAGGCTTTGTTGGGAGCAGCACTAGGTAGTTGACCACTAAATGTGCCAGCAAATGAGAATATGGGAGTGCCTGGATTGTGGCGGTTTTCTAACTTTTATTTAATTTAGGCAAGGAGACTATACTCTTTAGGTGATTGTGGGTGGAGGTGACTGGGGTGGAACAGCGGCTGGAGTGAGTGAGGGTGGAGGCTGCTTACTGAGTTGGTGTGCAGTAGTGTGGGTATCTCGTTTCAGGTGGTGCGCGTGACGTGCCTCTGTTTTGCCGGGTAGCTCGGTAGCCAAGGGTGTGAATGGTGCTTGTACCTGTGGCGTGGTTGGGGGAGGCACAAGGGTGTGGCTTGGATTTGGCGGGCTTGGTGTGACTAGCACAGGAATCTTTGGTGGCTGAAGCTTGAGTGCGCTGGCCGGTTAGGTGGTTCTTGGAAGACGCGATTCTTGGGCGTGAAGGGCAGAGAGCGGGTTTAGTATGTGCCCGCACCATTGCCAGTCTGTGGTTTTGAGCCACTTGCCCAGGCAAGTGGGTGGAGCAGTGAACGGTTGGGTGAGTATCTGCTGGGGTGTTAATGGTGGTGGAGTGAGGGGTGATGGCTCCTGCAGGAAGATCTTGCTGGTGGAGGTGCAGGCACACACGGGAGAAGGTGTGTGGATGTGCTGCACGTGGCTAACCGTGGAATTGAGTACGAGATTAAGTGGGGAGGATGTGCAGTACCTTGTGGGGTAGGGCGGGGATTGTGTTGTATGCTCACTTTTGGTTGATTAGGGGAATTTTGGCGTGGGGGAGTGGGTTGGGGCGATGGCAGCACAGCTGTGCTAGTCATAGAAGCTGGCTGTGCGACGGGTAGGAACCAGGTTGGGAGTGGTGGAGATGGGTCTACCTTGCAAGAGTCTTAACATACATTTTCCTTTCGATAGATGATGAGCCGGGACTGTGCACATTAGCAGGCAGCTTACCTTCTGGCTATTGCAACGGGGAGCAGCGGAGTGCTGCAGAGAGATCCTTGTGGAGCCTTTTGTCCTGGCCTTCTGGACTGACCGGCTTCGCCATCTGGCTCGTGGGAGGATGGGTGGAGGGGGTGGGGGAATTCGATGTTTGCATATTTCCTGTTATGGGGGCCAACCAATCAGCTGGTTGGAAGGATGAGCCAGCTTCTTAGAAGGGAAGGGGGTGGGTTTGGAGTAGTCGAGGGGTGTGGGGGGCAGGGGGAGTGTGGGGGGGGGAACTCTGTTCAAGGGAAGGGAGACTTCCACCATCTTGAATCTTTCCCTTTCCTGTGCCCTCCACTTCCTCTTCCAAAACACTTAGGGTGAGCTATCAGACCAATTCGCTCATTTCAAAAAATAGGTATTGGACCCCCTAAAGCAGACTAGCTTTAGTTCAATCACCTGGAGATTGCCTTTGCCTATAAAAGAAGGGGTATCCCACCACGTCTTTGGATCATCACTTGAGAAGATTTCACTGAAACCTGCTGAGAGCAGTCCTTTCTTAAGTCCTCCAGTTGTTGTGAGGTAAAGGCATGTGTTCCAAGGCAGAGGTGAGCTCTGCCCCCTAATTATCCCCAGAGACCATTAGCGGTGATCTGCTGCTGGAAAAGGACCTGCCTCTGTCAGCCATAGCGGTACCCAGGACCTCAGCTGTGTTTGAGGACTCTGGCAGTTTTTTGCCATCCTCCACCGTGTTTGGGAGCAGAGAACAAGGACCCATCTTGTCCCCGAGTCCCTGTAGTGGCACTCGCAGCAGCCCGAGGACTGACTTCTGTAGCAAGAACCTGCCTGTGTGCCAGCCACTGTGGCATCCAGGACCTACCATGTTGAAGGACCCTTGCAATTGTGTGCCAGACTCCCCAGTGTTTGGGAGCACAAGAAAATTACTTTTTCTTGTTCCTCAGCCCCTGTTTTGGGACTCGCAGCGCCCATAGTAACAAGTCTGATTCAACGCTGTCGGATCAAGAACTGCAAAATGGTACCATAACTGCAAACGTGGTCTTTTCATGGGTGCTAGAGACTGGTTGGGTCACATTTATCCCTTTTTATTTGTTTTTTTTTGTTTTTGTTGTTGTTGTTGTTGTAACCTTCAGAACATATCCTTTGAACATTGTGGTCTTATTTGCCTTTTTCCCCCCTGTAGCATTTCCCAGAGTGCTGCATCTATTCCGTCTTTTCATATTCTTTATTTCTACAATGGTGGATTTTTACAGGGTTTTCTAGTTGGTTATTATTGTACATGGTGTATTTGATAAAGTATATATTTGTATCGCACCTTGATTGGATATGCCTTTATTTTGGACTGTTATACTTCACTGTTTAGGTTGCTGCTGAACCATATTCCCACCCCACTGGAGTGTACAGCCTTCCCTCAGCCCACCTTGCCACAAAAGGCAAAAGAGGTATATCTCTTAACTGTGCCTGTTTTACCTTTATGATTGTGTTGTCTCTTGGTTTGTAGTAGTGTGTGGGCTGAGTGGGCATTTTAGCTTCTACTCACCCATGGACTCTTGCAGGGTAGAAGTCAATTCCAAGTTAACCCCAAGAGCAGAACCCAGAAAAAACAGTGAGTCTGGAGCAGAGAGAGAGTGTGTTTCTGTGTGCGACACACTACCTTTGTGGTGCTCTTTCTGTTCTGTCGCATCATTTAGTTTGGATGCCTAGCAATGGCATGTTTTGGTACATGCCGGCACTGAGCTACATTATCTATGCCATGCCTGTTTCTGTAGTGCTACACTCAGTTTGATTTGGTATGCTAAACTGTATTATGTTATGCCATGTAATGTTTTTAAGCTGTAAAAACAGATCTACGTGAAATCACTGCAGCCGATTTTCCCGTGACGGAAGGTTTGCATGGGAAATGCACAAATGCAAAATGTTAGTACATTTCCCATGCGAACATGCAGGATATACTGTGTAGTATAGTGAGCGGGATGTTGCGGGGGACATCCTGCAGCCCTCGTTTATTTTTTTGTTCTGTCGGGAGAGCTGCAGAGGTATCCCCCACAAACCCCACTGACTGTAGTGAGCGGGGGACACCCCCTCCCCCCAACCCCCTGCAGCCTTTAAAAAAAAAAACATATATATATTTTCATACCGACCCCACTAAAACACCTAAACGCATAATACGGGGTGTGGTATGTACTCCTGCGCTCTATAATGTAGAGGAGAAGCACAGAGGACCCCTGCCAAGATTCTCTATTTGGTAGCTATGGTCGAGCAATCAAGGCCTAGCTTCTCGGGAGGTGATGCAGGCTCGTTCTTAAGTACAGTGTAGTCCCCAAGCACCCACAAAGGAATGTCCGCACAATGTATCAGTTAAAACAGTCTTTATATAATTAATATTCCAGGTCATGTACACTATCACAATAACTCACTTTGTACTCCGAAAATCAACAATGGTAAATATATACAGTTCTAAAGTGGTACCACAAACGTTATTAGATCTCATTAAAGTGCATACGGTCAGAATGACACACAGATCACATAAAGAGAAACCAGCAGCAGAGAGAGGAAGAAAAGCAAGCTGTTTGAACAATTGGCAGAATACTGGCCCTGTACGATTAGACACAGTTCTGTGTGGAGATCTTTCCCTCCCCTCCCCCCAACCTGGGCAACCTGTAGAAGAAAGATCCAAGCCCAGTCCATATATTGTTCTCAACAGCCTTCCCAATAGTTCTGCAACCCCAAAGTACCTGGCGTTGCAACGTTTCTCGTCGGGGAATTGACAGCCCTTCATGAGTGCCCTCCCTTTAAGGCGGGAGTCACGGGTCGTCGAACGTCCGACGGAGAACAGATCGAGCTACGACAGTGAAGTGGCAGGTTCGTTCCTAGCGGTGCTCGTTGACGGGGAAGCGTGAACATCCTGCTGTTAGGCGATCCTCTGCACACCAGGCCACGACACATCAGAACACTGCTCACATTCCCCCAACATCTCCTCCCAAGCTTCGAGGCTCAAGTGATTCGGTGAACCCACAGAACCGAAAACTCCGTACCAGTGTACGGGCTCGATTGCAACCCTTTCTGCATTGGCAACTGCCTTGGAGAACGTATAGCAGAAAGGGCGGCCTTACGTCTTCACGCCGGTCACGTGATACACTACGGCGTTCCCCATGTGATCTTGGTGGACGTCACATGATCCAGAGAAGTCACATGACCCAGGGGCGATCAGTATAAAGGTCTGAGAGACAGAACGCTCATTGCTTCTCAGCTGGCTTCGGACACTGTTTGGCGTTACAACTTGCTCCTTGTTACCTTGATCACGGAACTCTATCTCGGACTCCCTCGGACACCCCTTGGTACTTTTGCTTGGAACTGTTTACCTGTTGCCGGATATTTGGACTGCACCTCGACTTGTCTTTGGATCATCCCTTGGTACCTTGCTGATCTTCTACGCCTTTTCCCTACTGGGGGTTCAAGTCAAGCCCTGACTCCCACAGGTGGCTACTCTTCATCCACGCTAACCTGCGGTTCTACCATTCCAGGGACCGCCGCATCTAATGAGCCTCGAACCTCCCTACTAGGTTACCTGGGTCTCCCTTACACCAGATAGGTAAGACACTTTAGTTACTTTCGTTTACCTCATTGTATTGTGCTTGCCTGGTACTTAACCTCATTCCCTCTTGACAGCAGCATCGGTGTTCCAAGAGGCTCCGTGGATCTGAGAAGACATCTCTCACCTGTGGCCTCAAGGGTCGTACAGCGGGTTTCTATTAGTTCCCCTGTGCGTCACTTGGGGACGGAGGTCTCATCGGTCTACACGACACTCAAGTCAGAACAGACTGAGAAGCCGTAAAGTCGTGTTAGACGATGCAGGGATCCACGGATGAACCCATAGCTGCTTTGGTTCAGGCAATTACAGTATTAAGGGCAGATATGGCCGCTGCAAACACAGTGATCCATCAAAGGTTGGATTCCATACAAAGTGTTCAACATTCCCTTCCTGCAGACCCTGAGTTTGGAGATACCAGCTCCTCCACTACACCCCCTCCCTTTACTGCTCCTATAGTCCCAACTCCGATGATACTCCCAACTCCTTCCCCCTTAGCTGCTCCTGAACGCTATCAAGGTGATCCCAAGAAGTTCAGAACCTTTATTAATCAGTGCAAGTTACATTTCTTATGCAGACCTTTGGCTTTTCCTATATCCACTGCTAAAGCTGCCTTCGCCCTTTCCCATTTGGCCGGAACAGCAGCCGCTTGGGCTAATCCCCTGTTAGAGAACAATAGCCCAGTTCTTTATGACTTTGATTTGTTGGTCCTAGAAATGTCCCGAGTATTCGATACCCGACACAAGGCACAGTCTAGGGATTTGGAGTTGTTGGCATTGACTCAGGGTAAAAGGACTCTGATAGATTACATCACCCGGTTCAATCAGCTAGTTGCGGAAACATCATGGCCAGAAAACAAGAGGGCGGTGGTCTTCTATAGGGGGTTGAGTAATACCATGAAAGATGCATTAGCAGTGATCCCTTCTATGCCTACCCAGTATCAAGAATTGGTTGATCTGGTCTTGCAGGTAGATGCACGACGATCGGAGCGTAGAGCTGAATTGGGGGCCTCTTCCTCTCCCACTCTTGTTAGCACTCTTGCTTCCAGTACTGAAGAACCTATGCAAGTGGGAGGGTTACGTAGTCCTATTACAACATCTGAGAGAGAACGTAGAAGGGTGGATAATGCATGCTTTTATTGTGGCACCACTGGACATTTCGTGAAAGAGTGTCCTCGACGGCCCAGGAAGAGTCAGGTTTTTCGGACGGCTCGACCTTAGAACCGGAGAACAGGTCGAGTGTTCCGTCATCTTCTCCGGGTACCTCCCTTGCCTTTACTCGTGTTCAACCCATTTCTGTAAAGGCTACCCTATGTCCCTCTACAGGCCTTCTTCATGCAGTCAATATCATTATTGATTCAGGTGCCACTGGTAATTACATAGATATTGATTTGGCCCATTCCCTCAACCTACCTTTAGTGGTAAAAACACGACCGGAACATGTCCAAGCCGTAGACGGCTCTGCACTGGTTTCCGGTCCTGTTAGACACCAAACTGCACCCCTCTTGTTAAACATACAAGAAGTACACACAGAAACCCTGAGTTTTGATTTGATCACCACACCCCAATTTGGTATCATACTAGGGATTCCATGGTTACGTGAACATAATCCATTGATCAATTGGCAGTCAGGCACTGTAATCTTTGAGTCTGAAATCTGTCAGAATTATTGTCTCCCGGTCCATCAAGCCCCTGACACACCTTCTCGAGCCTTGGGGGCCTTAGCCCAACTCACACTGACTGTCGACGATCCAGAGCTTGTGCATACACATACTGTTGGGGGGTTGGTATCTGGGATTCCGCCAGAATACAGAGCATTCGAATCAGTGTTCGATCGGGGCTCGTCTGAGGTACTTCCTCCACACAGACCGTATGACTGCCCAATCGAATTGCTTCCCGATTCCAATATTCCTTCGGGCAGGATCTATTCTTTGTCCCCTTCGGAGGAACTGGCATTGAAAGACTATGTACAGAACGCCTTACGATTAGGACACATCCGCCCCTCCACTTCACCCGCGGCAAGTCCTATCTTCTTTGTACCCAAGAAGGAGGGGGATTTACGTCCTTGTGTAGATTATCGGCGTCTTAACGCTATCACTAAAAAGGATAGGTATCCCATCCCGTTAATCACTCCACTTCTAGATCATTTAACACATGCTTCCGTTTTCACTAAGCTTGACCTACGCGGCGCATACAACTTAGTACGCGTCCGCGAGGGAGACGAGTGGAAGACCGCTTTCTGTACTCGTTATGGTTTGTACGAATATCTAGTCATGCCCTTTGGCCTATGTAACGCCCCGGCCACATTCCAACGATTCATGAATGACATATTCAGGGATATTCTGGATGTTTACATGGTTGTGTACTTGGACGACATCTTAATTTTTTCTCGTGATCTTGATGAACATGTAAAGCATGTCCGAGAAGTATTAACCCGTTTGAGAGAACATTCCTTATTTGCCAAACCTGAGAAATGTCAGTTCCATAAAACTACTGTTGAGTTTTTGGGTTTTCACATCACCCCTGGGGCGTTATCCATGAACGAATCTAAGGTCAAAGCAGTATTAGATTGGCCAGTACCTCAAACACTCAAATCCTTGCAGGCTTTTTTAGGATTCGCCAGCTTTTACAGACGTTTCATTGCTTCCTTTTCCACAATTGTAGCCCCGCTTACGGCCCTGACTAGTCCTCAGGTACCATATCAATGGCAGAGAGAACAGCAGGAGGCTTTTGAGGCTTTGAAAACCGCCTTTACTACCGCACCGGTACTCCAACATCCAAATCCTGATCTTCCGTTCATAGTAGAGGCGGATGCCTCTTCCTTTGCCCTCGGTGCGGTACTGTCACAAACATGTCCAAATACAGGCAAATTACATCCAGTTGCATATCATTCCCGTAAGTTTTCCAGTACTGAGTCTCATTATAACGTTACGGAGAAAGAACTCTTGGCTGTCATGGATGCTTTCCGTGTCTGGCGTCATCATCTTCTGGGGGCTAAACATCCCATCACGGTATACTCAGATCATCGGAACCTACAGGATCTGGCTTCTTTGAAATGCATCAATAGCAGACAGGTCCAATGGCATCTTTTCTTTTCCGCCTTTGATTTCCATATCATGCACCGTCCTGGCACTTCACATGGGAAGGCGGATGCCTTGTCACGTTCCCCGGGGGGGGGGGTCCAGTTGCCTACATTCCCCGACACTGTTCTCGGTAAAAGTCATGTGATTTGTCTCTGTACACCCTCATTGTCACTATTAGATTCGGTTCGGTCCTGGACTAGCAATCATTCTGACCAGTTACGAGAATGGGATCCAGTATATTCTGATGGTTTACCTTTCGTACATGAACGCCTGTTCCTTCCTACACCTGATACACGTAATCTAGCCCTTGAGTGGTCTCATGACGCTCCCTTTAATGCCCATCCCGGACAAGAGCGCACTTTAGATCTTCTCAAGCGTTGGTGTTGGTGGCCTTCTATGAAGCGCGATGTGGAGTGTTATGTCAGATCTTGTGCGGTATGTGCCCAGGCTAAACATCAAAGGGGTCGACCGGTTGGGTTGTTGCTTCCGCTTCCGGTACCTCCCAGGCCCTGGCATACATTGACAATGGATTTCGTTACCGATCTCCCCAAGTCGAAAGGCTTCGATACCATCTGGGTAGTGGTGGACACGTTCACAAAAATGGCCCGTTTTGTTCCTTGTAAAGGTATCCCTTCGGCCCCTGTCTTGGCGGACTTGTTTTTTGAACATGTGTTTATGCTATTCGGCCTCCCTTCGGTCATTGTTTCCGATCGTGGTTCACAGTTCACCTCTCGGTTTTGGAGATCCTTGACGAAACTATTGGGCATTGATACGAGGTATTCTTCGGCCTATCATCCGGAGACCGATGGTCAGACCGAAAGGACGAATCAATCGATGGAACAGTACCTTCGTTGCCTCATATTGCAACATCAGTCCTCTTGGTTGGCCGTTTTGCGGCTTGCGGAGTTCGCGTATAACAATGCGGCTCATTCAGCTACTGGTTATTCTCCTTTTTACGCCCTCTATGGTCAACATCCCAAGGTTTTGCCGGTCCCTGATGCCTCTGGTTCTTCGAATCCTGCGGCCACGACATGTCTTAGGATCTTTCTGCTATTCATGCGAGTACAGTGGTTCATCTCACTGAAGCAAAGGCCTCTATGAAGGCCCGTGTGGATGGCAAACGTCGTGCTGCTCCCCCTCTGGTGGTGGGTTCTAGGGTCTGGTTATCTTCCCGACATCTTCGCCTAGTGGGTTGCCGGAAGTTGCTGCCTCGCTTTGTCGGGCCGTATGTGATCTCACAGGTTGTTAATCCGGTGGCTTTCCGTCTAGTACTCCCCAGCTCTTGGCGTATCCATCCTGTGTTTCATGTCTCCCTCCTCAAGCCCTGTCCTGACTCAGTCCGTCTTCGTACCCCTGTTGCGCCGGTGTCCTTGACCTCTCCTGATGTTTTTGAGGTGTCGGCCATTTTGGGTTCTAGATGGTTTAGGGGTAGGCTCCAGTATCTGGTGGATTGGACGGGTTACGGCCCGGAGGAGCGTTCGTGGGTTTCCGCATCTGATTTGAACGCCCCGCGGTTGGTAGCCCGCTTCCATAGGGATCATCCGTCCTGCCCACGGGGTCGTGGGCCGTTGGGGGGGGGGGGGGGCTATGTTAGGCGATCCTCTGCACACCAGGCCACGACACATCAGAACACTGCTCACATTCCCCCAACATCTCCTCCCAAGCTTCGAGGCTCAAGTGATTCGGTGAACCCACAGAACCGAAAACTCCGTACCAGTGTACGGGCTCGATTGCAACCCTTTCTGCATTGGCAACTGCCTTGGAGAACGTATAGCAGAAAGGGCGGCCTTACGTCTTCACGCCGGTCACGTGATACACTACGGCGTTCCCCATGTGATCTTGGTGGACGTCACATGATCCAGAGAAGTCACATGACCCAGGGGCGATCAGTATAAAGGTCTGAGAGACAGAACGCTCATTGCTTCTCAGCTGGCTTCGGACACTGTTTGGCGTTACAACTTGCTCCTTGTTACCTTGATCACGGAACTCTATCTCGGACTCCCTTGGACACCCCTTGGTACTTTTGCTTGGAACTGTTTACCTGTTGCCGGATATTTGGACTGCACCTCGACTTGTCTTTGGATCATCCCTTGGTACCTTGCTGATCTTCTACGCCTTTTCCCTACTGGGGATTCAAGTCAAGCCCTGACTCCCACAGGTGGCTACTCTTCATCCACGCTAACCTGCGGTTCTACCATTCCAGGGACCGCCGCATCTAATGAGCCTCAAACCTCCCTACTAGGTTACCTGGGTCTCCCTTACACCAGATAGGTAAGACACTTTAGTTACTTTCGTTTACCTCATTGTATTGTGCTTGCCTGGTACTTAACCTCATTCCCTCTTGACAGCAGCATCGGTGTTCCAAGAGGCTCCGTGGATCTGAGAAGACATCTCTCACCTGTGGCCTCAAGGGTCGTACAGCGGGTTTCTATTAGTTCCCCTGTGCGTCACTTGGGGACGGAGGTCTCATCGGTCTACACGACACTCAAGTCAGAACACCTGCAAGGAATAGGCGTGCGGGGCACCTTAGTGTCGATTAGTTCTGGACTGCAAAGAGTTTAAAGAACTGTTGCCCAGCAAGGGCGTCGAGTCGCCGGCGTCTCTCTGGTCTCTAGTCTTTGGGTGGCGGGAAACCCACCGGTGGATACTCGCACGTCGACGATCAGGCCTTCTCCAGCAGGATACAGCGGCGACGATGCAGACTAGAGCGTCCTTGGATTCGAAAGTTCTTAGGCAAATGGGAGCACATCGGCTCCGGTCGGTGACGGCGGTCATCGACAGTGGCGGACATCGACAGTAGCGGACAACAGTCCGAGCGCTTCTCCTGGAGTTCCGCAGCAATCCCCGTCTCGGGTCGGCAGCCTGTCGAACGTCTGTCTACCAGGGAGCTTTGGCAAAGATCAGCTGGTGCACAATGGTCCCTCGTAGCTCGGGAAGGGAGCGCCTTTCCAGGTCCTCTCTGGGTCAGTTCTTGGAGAGCAACAGCAATTCTTCTCTTCCAGCAGGGCGTCAAGGTTAAGCTTCAGTTACTCCAGTTACTCATCTTAGTGGACTTCAGCTTCTGAACACAATTCCTAGCAGTGAGAGGTCCCCAGATATACTGCTGATCTCCCATTCATTCCGCTGGGTCACACTCAAGCATCCAATCACGAGTAGGGGCATTCAGGCAGGCAGGCAGCCAGGCAGCCAATCAGGCACACCGTGCATTCAGGCAATTCACTTCTCTCCAGACACTCACAAGTTATGTGTATTGGGACAAGTACACAGCCATTCAACACTCCACACTGCATTCATACTGGTTTCGGGCAGGGCTGTCTCAGTCATTGTGTCAAACACCAGATACTACACGCCCACAACATAGAATGCGTATTCGTCACACACTCCATTCACCCAGGTCCCACCCACAGGCGTACCCACAACATACGGTAGTTGAGAAGGCTCCAGCCAATCTGGTCGGCACTCCCCACACTACCATATATGGAACTTCCACCCAACAGCCAGTCAGGGGGAACGGACAGCGGCAGGGCTTCCCGGAACTTCGGGAAGATCAAGGTAACGGGTGATGTAAGGCAAGAGGCCATGGGGGCCATTTTGTCTCCATCAGGAATCTATCGATTCCAATGACAGGGCCTGGGCATCCCAAAATGGAGGACTCTCAGGGCACCAGTCATTTCAGCACGGAGCTGCCACCAGCCCGTACCCTGCTCTGTGGGTCACACACAGGTTCCAAAAAACATCCACTAGGGGCAGAGGGTTGTACACTAGGGGCACAGGGTTGTACCCCCACAATGGGTGCCATAAGGGTATCCCATGGGTCTGTTCTCCAAACCAAAAGAGAGCTGCACCGCCATCTAGAACACTTCCATTCGTGGCCTAGGACAGTGAATTGAGTAGCTTTACTTGTCCCAAGAGTAGCTTTGCATGCTGTGTTTTCTTGGATATGTCTTCTACATGCCCTGGCTCACCATGACACTGTGGAGGCCTCAGAAGTCTGACCATGGCTAAGCCATTGACCAGCTTGCTGTTCTTAAACATGTTGCGAACAAGCCTAGGGTTTTGGTAACCATGACATAAACCAATGAGGAAACCAAAACATTTGAGGTATCATTTGCGCGCTTTTCAGGAAGCTGTTGCAAAATTGCCAAAAATTGGATTTCTGTTGTACAACCTCTTCCAAATGTTGTTGGGTGGTCTAGTGAAGTAAGGGCTTTGCCACCTGTGTTTCCTTGGGCATGGCAACATGCCCCAACTCACCATGCAGTTGAGCAGCGAGTGAATTTCAGACATACCCCCTGGCGCAGCAAGCACATCTTCACTAGTTATCACTTCTTTCGGTGCTGGGGCCTTCAGATTACAGTTCAGTCCCTCGATGAATTAATTTCAATTGTGCACATAGCTCTTTCAACTTTTCCCTTCTCATGCCTTCCTGAGTACCTTATCCATTTTTAATTTTTATGTTTGTAAAGCGCCCAAGGGCATCAGGGTGCTGTTGCAACCGATTACACTTAAACATATTGACGTGATTTGAGATTGATGAAGCTGTACAGGGGTACATCTGTTGGGCGAAAAGTCAGGTTTTAAGGGCATTCCAGTGTTTTGCTACGATTGCTGGAAAACTGGAACCTGCTGCTCTTTACCTTTTTTGTTTGTCAGCTTTTGGTTGGCATACCTTGTCCTTACTGGTCTTGTGGACGTGGCTCTTCCAATCTTCTGGCAGAAGTATTGTGGGGGCAGAGTTAGAGAGGCAGTTGTGCATGATAGAGCGTGTTTTAAATATGATCCGTTCCTGGATGGGTAGCCAGTGGACTTTTTTCCTGGTATCAGAGATTTGATCTCCTTCGGTTATATTCAGAGCTGTTCAAAGAGAATTGTTTTGTATGACCTGGAGTTTATCTAGATTACGTTGCGAGGTACCAGCGAGGAGGACGTTGCAATAGTCTTGCGCCAATGATTTCTCTTGCAACGGTTAGGCAGCTTGCTGGGGAGAGGAAGTGTCTGGTTGCATCATGAGTTTCTCTTTGTTGTGTGAGCTTCCGAAGAAGCGATTGCGTTCACTTGCTTGGTGAGGGAGTGTGGCATCAAGGGAAATTCACCCTCCCTCCCTCCCCCCCCCCCGCCCTTTCCCTCCCCCGACCCCCAAGGTTTTATACTGAGGTGGCTATTGGAATCTGGTTATCATTGAGGAAGGAAGTGAATTCCCCTCCTAGCTTTTCAAGCGGGGAGGGTGAACCCACAAGTACAATCTCTGTTTTCTTGTCGTTGTGGTTGGTTGCCATCCAGGTTTGGATGGTAGCTTTTCTTTATGATCGGGTTGTGCTCTGGGTGGGAACCAGATAGTGAGATGAGGATTTGGGTATCGTCAGCATAGTTGGTGCACAAAATACCCAGGGAGTTTAGGAGGTCGGGAGGGATTTGGTGCAAGTTTTATCTAAGGATGGGGAAACACAGGACCCTTGTGGGACTCTGCAGGGAATGGGGATGGGGAATGGGGGGAGTGCTGTCCGTGTTGATCCCTCGCTCTCATCCCAACTATCTACCCGACTTTGCTCCTCCCTATCACTACTGAATGTTTGATCATACTTCCTCCCTCCCCTTGCCTCATTGACAGGCAAAAGCACTTCAATGCATGAACTATGGCAGTAGGCGCTAAAAAAATGCTAGCCCATGACTCCTATAAGCAGAGTAATGCAATGGAATACAGATAGGAGGGAGGTGGGATGTGAAGGGAGAAATGCAGCTTGTGGTTGTTTGGGATATTTACTGCATCAACTGCCCATGTCCATTATTGCCCACCTCCTGCTAATCCTCGCCCAAAATAGTCCTCTTCTGAGAATGAATAATTGCAACTGTACATCTATCTGTAAATGCGATCAAGGTGTAATAAAATGTGTAAGTGTGGCTTTATCCACTTGATATACAAGTATTGTGGGCATTCTTGCGTCTGTTCCTTGCTTTAAAGTCCTTTAACCAGCCACGGGAAAGCACACCGTTTTGTTTTGTGTATAGGTCTTGGATAAAAGTTTACCAGGCACTCGTATACTAGTACTCCACCATTTCCAGGTGTTGCTATACTGTGGTCGGTTCCATTATGGCAGTGTTTGGCAATAGGCGGTCCCAGTCCTAAACCAAAAGTCAAAACCTTTGGCTTTGACAATATTTCGTATGTTAGTCTGTTTTGTGTTGGGAGTGTTTCTATAACTTTCGGGCACAAAACAGGCAGCCGTGCCACTTATCTGTGGAATTGGCCACCAATCTATCTCTGCGCTTTCTTTGTCAACTCCTTTGCAACACGTACATTTTTCCTATGTTAGATACGTTTCTTTGTGAATACCAAGTCTGTTAGTAATTTAAAACTATATCTATGCCTAACTTGAACATTACACAAATTACACCTGCAAATTAGCCTGCATATTTATTAGCGCCTACCCATGCCTAAAACCACAAGGATAAGGTAGTGTGAACGTGTGCTGTTGCTTTGGTTGTACTACTATACTGTGACTTTCGGGTTCTAGTTTTATTTTCTTATATATTTTTTTTATCTTCCCTGTTTCAAAACTTAGTGCTTACCTTAGATCTCGCCACCACCTCAACCAAAGGGCCCCATTTTCATAAGATCAATCAGCTCAACATGTTTTTCCATCCTAGTTCCTGGACACAAATGGAGATCCCACAGTAATGAATTTCCTTGCAAGGCTGCCTGTTCTCTTTTCAGGTGCTGTGTCTGTTCTGGTGTTTTGATCAAGCCCCATGTGTCGCCTCTTTACCTGTGCTTGCCTAGGACATCTCCATGTAATAAGTGAATGCAACGACTACTCTAACAATTCCCTTCCATGGAATTCTCCACACACGTTCTTGTTTGTTAGTGTCACCCATTGAGGCCAATGTGAAGATACCTTAATATCTTCACAATATTGGGATTGTTTGTCGGGGTGATTTCCTGGGGGCCAGCAGGGCCATCCGTGGACCTCCGCGGCTGGGGAGGCCCCAACACCTCCCGTGTCCCAAAAGGAGTATGAGGCACACACACGAGCGGCTGTTTTATTATAGCAACGGCAGGGATTGTTCTTGGCCCGTATGCATCTGGGGTGACGCTCTCGCTGTTGCAGGGGCTCGCAGGCCCTTTTTACCGTAGTATGACGCGCTACTCGCGTCACCTGGGAAAATCGTCACGAAACTTAACGCCACTTCGGGTTGGCTCCCCGAGTGGTAGGGTTAGTATAGCTACCTATAGGAGGGAATATTAGTGGATGAGGACGGGTCAGGTGGTACACTTGGGCTGTCCCTAACACTTGCTACAACAAATTAGTTACAAGGGGACACTTGGTGATTGGCTAACTATAATGGCATCAGTGAGGGGCCCCTCGTATTCTGATTGGTTTCATCGGGAGCCCCCAAGCCTGGGACCATCGTCGTTCCCAGCTCGCGATGTACCTGGTGCTGGCAACTATGTGTTAGAGGTGGACAATGGACACGTCTTGCTAGTGGCTGATGATCATGACTTTCCCATCGGTGTAGGTGTCCAACTTATCGCTTCACTGTTGCAACCTGTGTCCCAGACGTGGGACCCGGCGACTTTCTGTCTCATGAGCCTGGCATTTTGTCAGTGCGGCTTGGTCACGTGTGGAGAGACCGTAGCTGGAGCAGAATTATGAGCATTTGATTTGTATTCCGGCTCTGAGGGGCGCTTGTGGGTGGCAGGGCGGCATGTGGGTTGCAACATCGCGGCCTTGGCTGTGGGCTCTCGCTGGGGCTCGTTCTGCATGGTCACTGCTTTGCTTTTTCGTCTTGCGAGTATTTTCGTGCGAGAGGCTCCTGCTTGGGGACTCTTGCTTGCAGCCTACTTTGGCCGAGTTTCTGGTTGGTGGTACATAATCCATAATATGGGTGTCGCGGGACGACAGAGTGTCACAAGCAGCAATAGGGTAGCGAGAAAGCATCTGCAAGCGTATACACGCGCTCTTCAGGCTTCTTGCGTTTCTGCGGTGCTGTAGAAGGCCTATGTGAAAAATAATGAGGTATGTCCGGGGGTATGCCAGTCCCCTACGTCATAGCACTGAGTATGTTCTTAGTGTAGGTTGATGTGTGAGTGACCAGTGTGCATGGTGGCACATGTGTTCTTGTCGGTTGTCTATGTCGTCATGGCATCTCTAACGATGTTGATGTTTCGTGGTTGCTGTCTAATCTAGCTGGTCCATGAGGCAGGCGTAGGCTTGACCAGGACGTGTTAGTGGGCAGGCTCCTCGGGCGTGTGGGCCGTGGACACAGAGGATGAATTGCTCAAACGCCTCTCGCGAGGGGGTGCTTGGGCCGTGATCCCCTGGGCCATGGTTTGGATGAGAATGGGGGGAGGGTGTTCTCCCATTTTCCCACTTCATGTTGGTTTTACTCTAATGGTAACGGTTCGGGGAGCAATATACTCCTTCGCACAACTAGGTTTGCTTGGTTAGTCTCACCTTTTGTCCCAAGAATTGGCCTCATTACTAAGGCCTGTGGATCGAGGTAAGGTTGAGGGACACTCCTGCATGCCCTGGAGTACAACATAAAAATGAAAGCCAAGAATAACAATGTTGGGGAGAGCTATTTAAAAAAAAATAATAATTATAAAAATAAGTGCATGGTTGTCTTGCCCTGTCTGCGCCTTTCCGGGCCCTCTGTGTTGGCAGAGCACCAACTTCTTTTTTTTCATTTTTATTTTTCTTGGCATTTCTTGTTTCACCCAGGAAATGACAAACCATTCTGGTCTTCTTAGCTTAGACTGTGTGTTTTTCTTTTTTTTTTTTTTTTTTTCCTCTTGCCCTATAGGTAGGATTTTCATGCCCTTTCTGCCCAATGTGGATCCCTTTCAGCCTGCAGCAATTTGGGCACACCGCTCCCCAGCCAAGAGTCCCCTTTCTGCACTTGAGCCATGTCTCAATCCATCCGTGCTCCTTGTTAAGTGTCTGGATGTTTCCAGGCTTCCCACCAGGGTCACGGCTAAAACTCTCCTCCATTTTAATGGCTTCTGTGTTTGGCCAGTGTCTGGGCTAGAGCACCAAGTAGGCTTCTTGCACCGAGATCTCCTTGGTCCCTGACCTCTCTCAGGGACTGCACTCTCTGGCTCGGCTACTTGATCTCTTATCCTACTGCTATTCCCATGGAAAACATCACCTGCTGCCCTAAACACTAATTTTATTGTCTCTATACTGTGGGGTTGTTTCAAATTTCCTACAATAAGTTTTCCATTTGATGGGTCAGCTTCCATATTCGCCTGAGGTTGTCAAATTGGGTTGGCTAGGTGATTCAGCCTTGTTACTATTCTGTTTTCGAGGATGCGCTTGGTGATGTGCCGGTGAGCCGAGGGCCATCTTGTGACGGGTAACCTCTTGGAATTGTGACCATTGGTTGTGACAGCTAATCAGACTAGAAATTGTGACCATTGGTTGTGACAGCTAATCAGACTAGCACTGGACTGCTGCACTGATCTGCTGTAATTGTATTTCCAGAAGCATCTTAATGTGCTGCACATGTGTCCTCTGGTGGCTTCTGTGACCACAAGCGCTTGCTGGTAACTTTGCTATTGTTCACAAGCGCTTACTTGCATTTGGGACACATCGCATATGAGACTCCCGCTCCACGACTGGATGTACTGATTAGATTATGAAAGAGCAGGGAAAGCTGTTGTTCCTAGCTTGTTACACGCTAGACGCTTTTGCCTTGATCTGCTATCTCCTGAGAATTCTCCTTTCCTGGAACTATACTGTAAATGCCCTCTCTGTTTATGTTATCCATCTTAAGGTGGTTTATGCAGGGATGCTCTCTGGTTGGATGCATCTGGGTCTTTGGTGAATCCACAACCTCCAGGGTTGTGCTATACAGTGGGTCTTTATAGTTCCCTGTTCCTACTTCTGGCAGTACAATAAAGGATTTTGCTACAGGACCTAAAACGTGCCAAATCTCAATATGTCAGAGGTAATTATATTTGAATGTTTTTAATATGACTACTTAACCCAAACACACTAATCATCCTGATGGCTGGAATGGGTGAAAATGACCCCACTAGCAAAAATACTCATCCATTTTTATCTTGATTTGGTGAAGACTGTGGTATAATTAAACTTTGTAGACTCAGGGCGAGGGAGTTCTTCAGGGCCCATAACTCCCTGTACGACTGGGGGTGTTGGATATGGGCGGAAAAAAGAGGCAATCTGCCTGGAGTGGTTTCTAAGAACTAGCTAGTTCCCTGCAACCACACACAATGTAATGAAGGGTTTAAATCCCAGCTGGCCCACTGTTCGTGGCGTGGCCATGTAACGCAAGCGAATGGCCGTAAAGTTGAAGAAACTGGGTTGCTTCTGCCAGGTGCGGCCAAGTGAAGCTTAAGGCGCCGCGCCGGTGTCCAACGTCGTCCCCCCTCGTCACAATAATGTGAGGAGAGGCCACAGGTGATTCGGAGTGCCCCAACCGCATCAGCCAGGTGCGGCCTGGACACTGTGAGGAGCAGTGCTGGTACCAGGGCACTCAACGCTGCACCACTTAATGAGAGGGAGCACTGTACTGCATCATGGGAGTGCCACGCAGACATCCCTGCAGCCAGTGTAGTGATATTGGGGGAATTACGTGGTTTCTGCCTAATTGGCCAATTTCTGGGCCAAAAGGATTTCCTAGTCACACTGACTCGTATGGCCCAAAATTGGCCAGTGGATTGAGTACTACACCATTCCCCAGTATAAAATCTGAATTATGGCCCTACAGGCAGACTAAAACTTGCATGGAAGGCCTAAAATATTAAGGCAATCTCCTGGGAGCATAGACCACATTACTGCATCCCTGACCCATATTTCCATAGTAATCCTGTGTTAATATTGAAAAATGTATTTTGTTGTGAATGCAGCATACAAACTAGGATACCTTTTTTTGCCAACAACGTGTGTGCCCCTCTTCTTTCTGAGAACAAACCAGGCCAATTAACCTGTTCTATTGGATGTGTGCACCCACGAAGATGTTTTTAGCTCTGTGCACTACCAGAGGAGAAATGTCCGTTTGCCTCCGTTTGGTCCTGTCAGTGAAGTGAGTCCAGTACCAAAATGATGGACACACTCCTCTGAAGAAAGTGCCAACAGCAACCTTCCTGGCTGGGCACTATCCCATAGAATGGACTATTTGGCCATGTGTTTATTTTTTTTATTTAGTTGTGTATTGGTTTATCAAAACCTTTGTACAAAGCATAAACCTACATTTCCTAACTATTTAAATCTAAAGAAATGTCATACAATATTTCTTTATTAAATACATAACATGGTGAAAGGGAGTAAAAAATAAATATTTGTTAGTATAGATGCCCTCATAACTTTGCTAAAAACATCAATTTTCTACCTCCCTAAAATGTTCCGAATTTGTGCTGTCTGCCACATATTGAGTGAGGATCGACCTATGGGCATAGTGTTCCTTTCATGACGTGCCACATTGTATCAATCCCTTGACAATGCCTCAGTCACTATATGTTGTCCCGTTAACTGCTGAACAAGTCTCATGCACTGATTATTCCGACACGTGTCCTATGTTCTTAATGTACTGTTGATCTTGCAAAGTGTATAGTTGCCTGTCCCGTTCACTGGTCATTCTACCTCCTTTCGCTGTTTCACGTTCAATCTTTTTATCATTCGCTGTACACCAGCCTTCAATGGCTACAGTGCTCTCTCAGTAACCATCTCGTTAACCATCTCATCTGCCTCACAGATGAATCCTGGCAAATTTACTGGTCACTCTGCTTATTGGACTTGTCGCCTACCTTCACTCCCTGGTCCCTCTGCCTCCTATGCACAGTCGCCGTACGTCAGCATGTAATTGCCACGCTTTGTTCACTGATCAACCCACCATCGCTCCTGTATAACCTTGCTAAGTTTACTGTATAGCTTGCCTTTTCCTCTGCTCATCTCGAGTGGCAGCTGATACATTTTCTAAGTGGAATGATGTAAATATTTTCGCACAATGGGCACCAGCACCCTTGCAAATATTCTTATGTTGCATTTTAACGCTCACATTTGAATTTGCCTCTGGTTCTCCAGGTGAACAAATTACTTCAGTCGATGCCAGTTTAGCCACTGTGAAAACATCTTCATGCTGACTGTCCCCGAGATATTCCATTATTGCCCAGATATGTTTACAGTGCCTCTGGCAAGGTCAGTTGAAGGACAGGATCTGCCATTCATTCAAACACACAATGCTAAAACTCACTCAAGCACATCCTAATTCAATCAGTTTTACACACGAGTTTACTCCGAGCCTGCATACACCTTTGGCCAGCAGCAGTGCTGGTGGCATCAGTCTCCCCCCATATGGCACTGGCTGTAGCTGCTGCAGGTTATGGAGTCGGTTGCCCCCGTTCATATATATATATATATATATATATATATATATATATATATATATATATATATATATATATAATCGTTCTCTCTCTCTTTTTCTCTCTCTTTCTCTCTCTTTCTCTCTCTCTCTTTCTCTCTCTTTCTCCCCCCCACCCCCCTGGGGAGTCTGTGTTCTGACCCCACAGCGACCTAAAACCGACTGGGTGGTGCGAAGAGGCTTTCATTAGACATTTTCGCAAAACATTGCTGGCCTCCAGGTCTCACCAATGCTCTGCACAGTGATGTTAATGTGTTTGGATCTGGGCAACCGATGGCATCTGCCCTAGCCAGTGCACCACACTGTGCACATAGTTAGATAAACACATTTTGCATTTCTTTATTTATTTTTTTGCAGGTGCAAATACTGCACACTTGGAAATGTTTTTTATGGAGCAAGTGACGGAAGCCTGCTCCAGACCAGTACACAAATTACTGAGTTCTTTGCAGCATCTGTAGAGTCGCCAAGTAGAGGGCCGGTAAAATCTGCTCCTCCTAGATGACCTATCTGTGGTCCTTCCGCTTAAGTATTGCCCCCACCCGTCTCCCTCCACATTTACTGGTCCGCCTAACCATTTCAGATGCCACCCTGACCGACTCCGTTTTTACTTACATTCTGTTACTCACTGCTGACCTGCCTTCTATTCCACTCATCCTATACCCGAGGCCTGATAACCCACCCTTTTATGTGGAAGTCATCGCTGGCTATTCTCGTTTAAATTTTGCTGGTCTTTCTGAGTTTGTCGCTGCCTAATATTAGTGAGTTCATTTATTCTTTATTTTGGATTATAAAATCCATAAGATGCATCAGTTTAAGATTAATAAATAATACAAATACAGTATTTTCATCATGGGAGAACAATAATACAAATACACAGTCAGACAAAATATAAATTTACACAGCCTTTACAACAGAAGTTATTTGCATCAATGTTACCATTTGAGCAGAAAGAGACCGGTTCATAGCTACATTTCCTTTAGTTCCACACTTATACTATTTTTAAGCAAAAGGACAAGCAATTATAACTTCTGTCATAACAGAATTTCGCAGCCCTCATGGTGAAGTTCTATAAAAAATACATACAATTATCATTCGATTTTTAAATTATTGATCACAAAGGAAACGTCTAGCATGCATGGTTCCTTCCCCTGCTTTTCCTTGTCTCTGTGCACTCCTTTTTTTTTTCTTTTTTTTTTTTAAACCCTTTTTTTTATTAACATGTATTAAGGAACAGAACATTTTGACAAGTGAAACTGTCACTTGTTCTTGTTAAAACCCCCACCTCTTCCCTCCCCCGCATAAACTACGGGATCTTGCAAATTCCCGGAAACTGAAGCCCAACTATTCCATGCCTTGAAAACCTATCCCCTGAGCCTCACCATGCCAACGTTGAACCGTCAAACTCTAAATAAGGACTTCTCCCCCACTCCTTCCTGCCCCCCCCTAAACAGAGTTCCGTCTCTATGAATTCTCTGTGTACTATAGGTCCCTTCTATTTGATGTATCTGGAGCATGCCCACACATGCATACTAGTTCTGAAATGTTGGCTCCCTTGTGCCCTATTCACCACCTCATTCTTCCTGAGACTGGGGGAGGGAGGTCCTCTACCTCAGTTGTATAAGAGCGCACTCTGCTCTTATCTAAATGTCTCCAGGTTATTGTTCACTACTGCTGTCAATTTGTCCATCACCATCATGGCGTGCACTTTTTCGTTGCCACATCTCCTTGGCTGGAAGTTTTGCATCTTTCCGTCATTGGGTGATGCCAGCTGGTCTGCTCTAAGCATCGCGTCCCACATTCTCCTTGGCAGACATGCCCAAGAGCATCTGCAACGGGTCTAAACCCAAAGGAATCTCTGTAATGTCTTTCATCCAGCTAAGCACTGCCAGAACATCTTAACCTTGGGACACCACCACATGTGTGAAAGAGACCCCACCCAGAGCGGAGAGGACCCTGCAAACATTTTGGATAGCCTCGGCAGATCTGTATGCCAACTCGCCAACATTTTATAAATATGCTTCATCGTAGAAAATAAATTGCCTTGGAAAGTGACTTTATAGATTCTTGCCCAGTCCGCTGAAATATTTTCCCCCCACCAGGTCAGCCCAGTATCTCTGGAACGTTTGTCTCCCAGTCAGCGATGACGAGTTCATGGCATTGTACATTTTGGACAGGACGCCCCTTCTAGTGCACGATAAGGCCAGGACCTTTTCCAAAATGGTAAGCTCCCTTTGCTGCTAAGTCTCTTCATTAAGGGTCACTGTTCCCTTAACACGGATGTATTCGAAAACAGATTGTGTCCCTCCCCAGCACTTCCTGCACCGATTTCATATAGAGGAACTGAACTTCTAATGAATAGAGCTAGATTCCAAGCAATATCTAGTGAGGCTATATACAACAAATAGTAAAGGGCAGGCCAATATGATTAAAACCGCTACCCATAAGCAGAGGTATCCAATACATCCTCCTTAGGGTTTGAGGCGCTGGACAAAAAAATAAGAAATGGGCTAGGTCCTCAAAACCAGACTGACACATGGGACATTTAGATTTTGTTTCTGCCCCATCTCTGGCTTAGAACCTCGCCCACCTCAAGGCACCCAAAACAAACTTGTTATTGGTACCCTCTGAGACCTATAATTAGACCAGATATTCTTCAATTGAATTTTTTGAAATAATCATCATGTGTCTAGTCATAGGTTTCAGAAGTCCCCGTGTGTTCCTAACATAAAAAACCCACTTCACAATTTTCTTCTTTTAGTGCGACACATATTATATTATCTACAAGTGCCGGGTTTTTAATCCAAGTGCTGGCGTTCACTTGACCCAGCATTTTACTTGTAGCCCAGCCCTCGTATTGGATCACACACTCGGCCATAACATAATGGGTTCCAATGTCAACAGGTCTTAAAGAAAACTTAAGTCTATCCCTCTATGTACACGAACATTTGGGGGAGAAGCATTTTTCCCTCTTTTTGTAATATACCATTTATCTTCATACCCCCAGATCGCAGCACCTATTTGGTTGCAGCTATGGTATGTGCATTATACACCTTTTTTTTTACAATACAAAGGGGTTGCTGCTTATGCTTCTTCATAAACCTGCAAATACCACTGATTGATTGCTTCATGAGTGGTGCCTGCTTCAAGATATGTGCGTTGCCAATTAATCTCTCTTTGAAGCGCACACCAAGATCTTCAAAACGGGTCCCTCTTGGAACCAGCCCTTCACACCAGGTTTTAGGGAATTTATTAGAATGTCTTTTCCACAGCACATTATTACTGCTGATTTATTTGGGTGAACTTGCAAGTCGAAGTCCCTCCTGTAAGAAGCACATTATTTACAAGGACCTGTAGTGCCCTCGGAGTCCTTGTCATGAGGACAGGGTTGTCCGCATAAATTAGGGCTTGTATCGACATGCCACTCAACCTATGAACATCTGCATTCAGTCAGCTTTCCTGGTAAATTTATGATGTACAGCGAGAAGAGCAAGGGTGCCAGTTCACACCCCTGTCCAACCCCTGAATTAATCGGAAAACTATGTTGTACAGTGCCCCTGGTTACAAGATCGACTACAAGCCTCTTTATTTCTATGCAGGATATGCAAGAGGTCCGAAATATCTGGTGAGCAATTATGTGACCTGAGCATGTGCCATAATATTTTCCGATTGACTTTATCATAGGCTGTGCTCAGGCCCATAAATGCAAGAAAAATAGGTTCCTGCTTAATGTTCAGAGAGTGTGCAATTATAAGTTTAGGCACTTATCCATTGTACCCAATGTAGGTCTAAACCCTAATTGGATAAGGGCTCCTGATTATTGGCCCACTCTTCCAATGTATAAAGTAAACCCCTTTCCCAAACATTTTAAAACCAGTATTTAATAGAGGTTGGTCGATGCGATTGAGGACCTTTTCTACACCCTTTTTTTAAAGATGGGAACAATGATAGCTCTTGTCCACTCCTTTTTGTATTGATTTTCAGCTTAATATAGCATTAAACAAAATCGTTAAAACGGGGCTCCAAATGTAATTATTGCCTTGATGCGATTCCACCGGTATCCCATCACTGCCGGGTGCTCGGTTGCATTTTGCCACTTTAATGACTTTAAGTACTTCATTCAATAAAAAAAAAAAACTTTGCTGTGTATATTCTCCACTCCTGCCAATTCTATCCCGCCATTATTCATCCCTCCGTGGACCTGATGCATTTCACTAAAATGAGCTACCCATGTTTGATCTGGAATACTTTACTCCAGGCCTGTCCGTTCTTTGTATATCGGGCCACCATTAACTTTCTTCCAGAGGTTTTTAGAATCGGTTATGTTTACATGCTACCTCTAACCTATCCCATGCCTGATAATCCAAAATTAACTTCTCCTTTCTTATTTGGTCTTTATAAATGGCGCTAGCCGGGACAATCTCGCTCTCATAGGTCTGTGTTTTTAAGTACGGGAATTAAGTTATCCTTTGCCTGTTTAGTGCTTGTTGAACTATCCGACCTTAATACCTTCCTTATGTTTGTTCGGCTGCCCCTCCATCTTGATTATCACCCATTAGTCGCATGAAGGTTTGAACTATTGTCGTTGCGTTGTTAACAGGTTTTAATAATGTCTGAAATTGAGCCATATTTTACTCAATTTTTTTGCATCAGGTCAACTTTTGTTGAATCTTCCAATGTCGGTCTTTTAATACAACTTCGATTACAAAGAATCTCTGCCATATGATCAAATTAGTTTCCTTTTGATTTGGCATCAGACCAATTTAGAGCCAAATCAAGATCATAATCATCACTAAACAGCTCATCCCTTACTCCAAAGTTTTTAACCATGCTCCACGTATTGACAGAGATAAAAAAGTAATCTATGGTTGAGCTTCCTCTCGTGCTTCTAAATGTAATTGCACCTGGAATGTCTCCCAAGAGTCTACCACTGGTGGTTCTAAGACCTGTTTTCATTATCCAATGCCAAACCTGCAACCTGATATTCGTGAATATTTTGCTACTAATGTGGTTACAGAAGGGATTTAAACTTCACACGTATTAAAACATTTGAGCTCTACAGGAATGAGTAGTGGCTAAAGTGCCGACTCGGCCCCACACTACTAAACTGGCAATGATCCCAATCATTAAGATGAGTTGCGCAGAGCCAGTTGGGCATACTTCAAGTCTTTTGATGACGTGGGCTGGCTGTACACTTCCGGAGGGGTGTGGGCTGGTACAGAAGCAGCACACTAACTTCAGCAAAACAGGAGGTAATGGCTCGAAGGTTTAGATTTAATCTTAACCTCTAGAATCGCTTTGGCCAACCCTCTCAAGTCCTTGTTCTTCACTTGCCAAGCCATTATAGAACAGGGAAAGACCATATGCGAATTTGGGTCTGGTCTCCCCCTGCGGCACCCATCCCCCAGAGGGGCATGCAGCCCAAATTGCATCAGTGAGGTGTTTGTGGTCTCTCGGCCCAGCAGGCATGGGCTTGGCAGGAGAAGAACGATGGCGTGGGGGCGACGCAGGAGGTTATGATTATTTGTTAACCTTCAAGCCATCATCTCTTTTCTTTTACAGAAGCAACACACAATAACCGTACAAGAGTACCTAAATAAAAGAATGTTCAACCAACCGTCCATAAAAATAGGAACTAACAAACATGCGCACAACTAATAAACCCTACTGGCTCAACCCTGCAAGGGGAAAGTCAGAGAAACCTGGCTTTGTAATAAAGGGGCACTCGGGTTTGGGAGACCTTCGGGTAAATACATCATTAGTAAAATCGTCAAGTTTATGAAGTTGACTTTTTAAAAAGATAGATGGAATGGGACCTTAGAAATCACTATGGTCATAGAAATCACTATGGTCATATAAGGAAGGCCACAGGGTTTCAGCTTCTTCAAATGCCTTAAAATTGCCGTCAAACCTGGGAGATTTCACCCCGAGCTGGGGTTGAGGCAGAGCTGTAGTGCTGCTCAAGGACTGCTTGCACGTCGATGCAGGGATGGCAGGTGATGTCAGGTCGGCGGCGCTGGAAGACTCGGTGGCCTTTGGTACAGACTGGCCTCCTGGATTCTGCAGAGGCATTTCCTTGGAACTCCAAGGCACCAGTATCCAGGCACGTGGTGTTGAGTTGAGGCCCAAGAAGACTGTAGTTCTTTGATGTGGGGACGACTTGGCTTCACCATCCAGTAACTCGGACCCAGAGGTGGTCTGGTTCCAAGATTACACCAGCAGCATGGAAAGTGCTCAAACCAGTGTCTAAGCGGTGCAGCGATGCAGGTAGAGCCGGGGGGTTGCTTCCTTGGCACTGTGGTTGGTGGAAGACCAGTCGAGAGTCCTGGGGAAAGGTGATTATAAAGCTTTCTAGTTGGGAAGGGCAGAAGAAAATAAAGAGAACTTGCAGGGTTCTTTCGCTTCCAATGGGCAGGGTCCTCGGTACCTTTGTCTTTTGCAGTAGGCCTTCTCCAGCCAGCTGGTCATCCCAAATAGGCAAATTGGTTTTCTCCTTTATGGAAGAGGCTTTGAAATGGGCAAGATGCCCAAAAGGATTCCATGTGAACCCTTCTTGTTTCGAAACTCAAAGATCAATGAAGTAAGGGAATATAGGCAAAATGCTAGAGTGGATTGGTCCACAGCAAGCCTCTTGAGTCCAATCCGGGCTGCTTATGCAAGCATCCTTTGCCTTCTGATGTTCTACCTAGACTACATTGAGGGCCTTGTCTGCAGGAAGTGGGGCGGGGGAGAAAGTTTAGGAGCCCTTGCAAAACCAAGATGGCGAGACCTCTCTATGGTCTAAACCTATTCCATATCTACCTCTTTCCTGTCTACAAGAGAAACCAGCACCCTTGTGTGAGATGACTGTTGTCATGACGGGTCTGTCTTTGAAGCACTAGTTACCTTAAATCCCCCTGGGAAGGGTTCCTGTTCCCTGGAGGTTGGTGTCGACTTTCCTCATGGGGATCAACAAGAGTGTTCCAGGGCCGGTTCCCACATATTGTGTGTACGCCGAGGCCAGACATTTAATATGCACCCATCCCAGTGGGTGCCGTAATTGAGTCCTAGCTCACCCAGCAGACCATCATTTGACATTCATTGCGTGTGGCTGCATAATTGTGTAACCTTGGTAGACCTAGTTCACATATTGATTTGAATAACTACAATCCAGCTGCTAGGGTACAACATTGTAATAATTTAAACTAGAGGTGCTGATGGTTTAAAAAAAATAATAATAATAATCTCTGGCTGCATCTCTGGCTGTTGGGCGTTCCAGCGGCTGTATTCAGGGATGCACATGACTGTTTAACCTGCCCTGCTGCCACTGCAGGGAAACTGCTGGGGATATCAGACGGCCCTGCCAAGGTACATGTGTGCATTTTGCATTGTGGAATTGAGGATTGTGAAAATCTGATCAGATTATCAAATCTTGCTTTCAGAAACAAATTGCATGCATCATCAAGGTTCATGCTATCACACCCTCACCAGATGGCTTTCTGTCACACACTTGACATAATAGGCTGTAATAGTACCTAATGTAAGCGTGCCTCTTATGCTTAACATTGCTCCAATACTGACAGGGCACGTACAATTGTTATCTCTTCTGAGACCTTCAGACAAGGTGCACCCATGTACCCTAATCTCCCCTCCCTTGCCCCAGATATAGAATCCTATAGACGGGCTTCCATTGTTTGCTCTCCTATGCCCTTGGTGGTGTTTGCACTGCATGTGTTGACCAGGCAAAGTGACCTCAAAGCAACTTGAGCCGCCCTGCACTCTGATGTTTCATACATAATCGCTGCAACTGGCAGTTCCATGCGTTTCCTTTTTTGCCAAAGTCTATTTAGGAAAACAAACACGTGGTTACTGTGTAAATCATCTCCTTAATAGCACAAATCAAACAATACTGCGACGAAACCGCAAATAATCATTAATGATTAACCCAGGGTCACAACGTTCTGTTTTATTAAGATGTCCAATGCGTAGCGTCTGCTGCTTGTTCTAGTTAGTGTTTCTTAGTGCTTTTGCGCTGTGTTTTTGTGTTGTGCTTTATTTAAATGTAGAACTGTGCATCCTCACACTTTTAAATATCTGGATTGAGCCTTGCCACGGAAAGGATGGATGCTGCAGACTTGATTGGCTTAAAATGTGTCTGCTTTTGGTCTACGTTTCTTTGCCAAATGCATGAAATGGTACGTTTTTTGCCGTTCTAAGCAAACCTAAACAAATTGCTGATGTAGTGGAGATTCAAATGTTACACATATAACCAAAAGAGAGCAGCCTTTATTATAATGACTAGGTTTATAAATGGCATAACCATAATATGATAAGCCCTCCTGTCAGTCAGGATGGGAATCTGCACTTTGCAACCTTGAATGCATTTTTTCCTCAATAAGTTCCCTATGATATTGTTTCCTTAAACCCTCCTTCCATCATGGCTTTTAATACAAATGTATTAATGGAACAAAATGACTCCATATAAGGTCCAAATTATTACTCCATACAATCAAGGTGACCATGCGAATATTCCTAAACACCACAACCAACATATAATTGGAAAAATACACTGCGGGTCAGAAGCAGACCACATCAATGCCTTGTACAATATTCAAATTACCAGACACAAAACAGCCCAACATGTTTCAATTCCATAACATTGTTTAGGGATCTTCCTCGGGGCGAACTATTGTGCGTTGTAGAAAATATATTTTGATTAGGTACCTGTATTATAATCAACCAAAGGAGTGGAATTAATCATACGTGACTAAGAATACCACAAACTAATTGCCAATTAATTATAAAAGACAGCAAAGGTGTCTCTTCCCAGCCTCTAAAATTGAGAAATGCCACTCCGACAGTACCAAAACATATTTTTCGCAATATTTGACAAAGGTAAGGCCTCGCAGGTAGGAAGCCCACCTGGTTAAAAACAATGTGTAACAAATAAATGATTAGTAGGTAAACGGAGGGTAAAGATTTAGTTAATCTATAGGAATTTAATGTCCCTCGCCTAACACGGGACACTTGGCATGACATATAACTCGCCATATCCGCTGTAGCAGAAAAAGGCACAAACCCGTTTTGGAAACCAATGTTACATAATACCCTACTCAAGTGAAGGCACTTTTGGTTTTGGTAACAATAGTGTGCACAGTGCGTCTTCATGAGGACGCTAATGCGCAGTGTGATGTTGAAAGTTACATCCATATGAGTATTCTATACATTCTATTGTGCCACGCCATATAGTGAAGGTAAATCCTTGATATACTGACTTTCCTAAAATGTTATGGTTTATCAACTTCTTCGGAAATGGTCATGCATATTCATAAAACTGGTTCAAAGTGTTTAGCCTAGTTGCAAAAAAGCTGGAAAGCTTGGTGGGGGTAAATCTGTACAACGAGACTGAAGTTGTAGCGTGTCCAAAGGTGATTATATAATGTTTTTTTAGGCGACTTCCTTGGTTTTTACATACATAATGTTATTTTTTTAATCTTTTTGTTAAGTGCACAGCATCATCTGAATGGCTTTTTTTTCCCTCATTTTCTCTTGCGTGTTCCTAAGCATGGTGAAGTGTGTTTTTGTTGGTTTTGTGGAAATCCATCCACTTGTTTTTTTTTTAAATGAGCAGGGCACCACCTTGCCACCAAAACGTGTATATACCTCCCATGTTGCATTGCATCAGCTGAGGCACTAGAGAAGGAAAGGCAAGTCATTTATTTTTAATTACAAAGTCTCATACAAGATCAAGAACTAGATATGCAATATAATAAACGTAAAACGCTAATAAGTACAGCACATCTATAGCAAAACCAGGAGTTCTAAACAATCGGGAGAAAAATCGAGCAAACAGGACAGGAAAGAAGGGGAAGTATCCGGGTAACCAGTGAGCCAATTCTGAACAAAAGATATGTATAATAATGCTTTAAAAAAAAATGCACACAAAGGAATTTAAGAAATACAGAACTGTCTAATAACACGCTTATAATATTAGAAGAGGCAATTTGTTGTTTGATCCAAGGGGGGGGGGGGGAGAGGTCAGTCGAGTAGCATTATGAAGCAGCCTGGGATTTTGTTAATTTTTTTTTTAAATAAATATTTTTATCTTGCCCAGGAAGTTACCTACATTATATTGAGAGCAGATAACATGGTTTTAGGTTTTAAAAAAGCAAAATTATGCACATATAAACTTGTACACCACCAATTAAGGGCATAACTGTTTTGATTTGGGATAAAAATCTCGGTCTCCGTATCTAAGGCAATTGAGCTTTTTTCTACTTTACTTAACCAAGTTCTCTGAATTTTCTTATTGGAGTACAGTATTTGTCATGGCAAACAATTGGCTCAACTAAAAACTATTATGTGATATGCACTTCTGCCTGTACGAGTTCTGAAGTTTCTTTGAATTGTCTGGATGATAATTTTTTTGATATCTGTACTTCCAAACGTCTTGAGTATTTGCTGGGCAATGCACAAGAAAAATGAGTTTAGGTAATTGAGATCAGTCAATGAAATGATATAAGAAAGAGCTCATCTGTCCCTCATACTCGTCCCCTGTCAGGTAGCCAAGCTGGGCACAGCTGAAGGCTGTGTTTGTGTGAAGTGGCCACTGAGACAGATACGAACTTGATGTATTAGAAAGCAAAATTCTGATTCATCTAGGTTTCCTACTTTTAACACCCATCATTCACTGACCTTTGCAACAAGTTTAACCAAAAGTCCCATCTGTCACTGTCCGCTTTCCGACATATGGTTTTTGTTTGTTCCCCTAAGGAAGGGTACCGGACTGGAGTACTCTGTACGCAGCTTTTAATTGTTAAAGGTCTTCTGGGTCACATGCACTGCACCCACCAACCACCAGGCCATTGCCTCTGCTGTGACCAGCAAGGGCACTCCCTGCAACCCGTGCTGTTAGACTGGCAGCATTCATATTCTGTCTGGATTATGTGTCGCTCACAAACTTGCTGGGTCTGAACATGTGTGACCCTTTGTTCCTTATGTGACATATTTTCATTTAGGCCACCTCAGTTTTCAAGTGGAAGCACATTGCCTGGTGACCTCAGCAGCCTTCAAGACCTTTGCCAGAAACATGAACTGGGATTGTACAAAATCCAGCCTGTTAAAGATTGCAAAACCTGGATGGGCTCTGTGTCCTGGTGTGTCCACACATCACCCTGAGGGCAATGTTGACGTGCCTTCACAGCCAAATACCAGTCCATGTGCTGAGGTCCATTTCGGGTGCAATACTGGGCCTTAATCTGAGCTTCAGAGGATCTCTGTCCTAAAATACTCTGTGGACTATCCCGGGCTTGCCCTGGGGGCTTAATGGGATTTAGTGAACACTCGTCTAAGTTTAGTATCAGATCTACAAAGAGAGTCCAATTGCATAACCTGGTGACCAAGCAATGCACACATTTTGCAAAGTCAAAGCTATGGTTACTAGATGATTCAGGTTGTAATGACAAGTACAACTTTTGTGATTGTACCTCATGATACTGCGAAGGGTCCTTTTGGCTTCTTTCCCTACTAATTAACCAGTGAGATTATCTGTTTCTCTTTCAAGTTCAATTGCACACATCTTGAAAGAAATGCACGGTGTAGGGAGGGTGGGAGGGTGGGAGGTGTGGAGAAGATGCAGCACAGCGACCAGGAGTGCAGTGATCCCAGGAATGACGCAACAAGCCTTATTAAAGATTATACGGTTTCCATGTTGCATCACATTTTCTAATTTTGTAGCAAGATCTACACTTCACCATGAAATATGGTCCTTGCCTACTTGTCCAATCTTCATGCTGCGTGTGATAGTCTAAAAAAAATAAGAAAAGCTGAGCAATATTGAAAGGAAAGTCTGTCCCCTTCTGCTTTTTTAATTCTTTCTGCTATGCGTTCCTACTATGACTTTCACTGTTCTATTCGAAGCATCTTTCTTATTGGCTTGGTATCATTTCTTGCTTTCCTTGTCCACATTGCCCTTTGCCATACTGGATTACCTTTTGATAGCGTTGACTCCTGAGACTACTTTTAACTTTCTTCTCTCAGCCGCTTACCTAGCTTCTTATTTTACCACTATGATTGATATTTGTTCTTTGTTAAACTCAATGCCTTCTTTATCCCGGTCTAAATCATTGCTTCCTTTCTCACCTTCTTTTAATCCTTTACTGAGAGAGATATTGCTATCCTTCACAGGGCCATTTCCTCTGCTGCTCTTCATGCGTGTGCCAATTGACACTTATTTCCGTTTTTTCTCCCTTAAGTCCTTTCAATGCCTGTGTTCTTTTCCTTCTTCATTTAAGCATGCCGCTAATCTTAATAGGCCTTCTGTCTGTCACAGAATGCCGTCTACTCGCTCACATCACTAAAACCATTCTAATACGTTTTCTTACACTGCAATAAACTGCCATCACTTTTATAAAAAAGATCACTCTACGCCTAGCTTCAATCTTCCTCTCTTGATATCTCTGATCTTCTTTCTTGGCTATCTTCGAATTTCTTTTTTCCTTGGTGTTCCTATTCTGTATTCTGTAATCTGGGGCGGGAGATTCCTCCTCTATGCTCCTATTACGCCAGTGTTCCAGAGTACAATTCTGTGTCCTCTTCTTAATGCTATTCAACTCGATTACTACTTCCTATGCTTGAAGTTATCATTTTTATGTGGGCAACTGCCACATTATCTGATCTTTGCCTTCCTTTTCTTATCCTGTTCCTATCCCAGACTGTTAAACATTGGATGCTTTACCACGTTTTAATTCGCCCCAAACTGCAATTCTTTTATTTTTTACTTTCCTGCCTCCTCCCCTAAATTCCTGTCCTCCACCTCCACCTATTTTCTTTCGCATTTCGCTTCACTTAGCCCATAATGTTTTTTTAGTGGTTTTTTTTTTTAATTTATTTTTTTAATCCTTCACTTTTCATTCCAGCGTTCTTCTTGCCTTTCGGTTCCAATTACGTAATTTATGGAACATCCATCCTTATTTAGACTTCCAAAATGCTTGCAGAGTTTGGTGCCTTGGTGTTTTCCGGTATTGCTAGTTTCCACCCACCCCTTTACATTTTGGCATGTATGATTTCCTCTTCCATCATGCTTCCACATTTCTCCTTCTCTACTCTATTGGCTTTCTTTTTTATTTATATTTCTGCTAGTTATGCAATGTGTTATTGATCTTGTTCCTTTTTTATGCATCTTCTCTTGTTCTTTGTTTTTCTGGATTGTTGTATTAGGGAACTTAAATACAAACTGATTGCACGAAATATATTATGTTCTTGTCCAGTGTGTTTTTTTTTTTTTCTTTTTGTTTTTTTTTAATCCCTTGCGAGTTCCTTCGAAGAACCACACCTTGGTTTTCTAAATTACTGATTCCTGATAATCACCAGAAAATATAGAATCGGTGGGGCTGAAAGTGTGAATGTTACTTTCCTGTCACTCCAAGATTACTGGCTCTGCAGAGAGGCGGGGAAGAGTCAACAGGGTTTGCCTATTGGCATCACACATAGCCAATGCCTGAACACCAAAGCAGACCCCTGAGCCATTTTAGCTCACACCCCACACATCAGCAAGTTCATTGAGCTTTGCCAGTGGTGGATCTTTGTGCAATGCAGAAACACATAAAATTCCCTCTTAATCTGCGTGGGTATGGTACTGGGAATGACCAAATAGTGCATGCATAGGGCTTGCAATATCTCATTGCCCAATGAGAATTTCTGAAGGGAGAGGGTTATTTGCATAGTACCTTCGCGACGAGTACGTTGATGGTTGAAACTATTGGCAGCATTGCAGTGGGGGGGGGGGCATTTTTTAGTTTCGGTGGAATAGGTAAGCGAACTAGACCTGCAGGTCTAGTGATATTTTTAAGAATCTGCAAACTCTGAAGGAACTTTTTTTTTTTTTTTTAACTGTTTTCTCTATTGTTTTTTTTTTTGCTTTGTTGCAATTCTGAGACCTAAAACAAATTCTAGCGTAGAAGACATAAACAAAATACACCTAAACAAAACACACCCCATAAGTTCCTCTTCTAATACCTTACACCTTTAAATCCGTAAGAGAGAAAAAACAAGAGATCACCGTGTAGGGGCGTATATTGTAGCCGGCACAATCTCAGCAGAGACTCAAAATCTTCCAATCTTCACAAAGATTGGATTCCCCACTCTGTCACCGTTACCATTACTAGACAAATTGCCGACATGGTTTACGTTCCCTTATCTCCTGGACCCAATGTTGAGCCTTAGCTCACCTTCATCCTTTTTACCAAACTCGATCTGAATCATACCCACCTCATAATCCCTCGGGGATGGAGAGGTCTGGGCAGAGGGGATGCTCAATAAGACCATCAGCACTTCCATCTGAAGGGGGACTATCATAAGGTCCCTGATACAGATCTCGGATCTGTATGACTGGACATGTCCACCACGTATGGAATAACGTCCTCTTATGACCACACCCCATGTAACACTTGAGAGCGGAGCCAGCAAACCTATTGAAAAGTATATACGGTTCTCTCTGCCACCCCTGGAGGAACTTTAAAGTTGTTCCATCGCATGTGACGCGAGGGTCCCATGAAATGCCATTTTAAATATTGTAACCCAAAATCCTGAGGTTCATTCTATTACGTAGTGTACGAGAGGGGTGCTGAGGGGATCGGTTTCCCTGTTTTGGATAAATTAGAGCTTTCATACTGAAGAAAGCTGCTCATTATGTCACCTGAGAATCTCTATGAGCGTATTTCAGTATCAACTGAGCAGGGAATAAATTGTGCAATATTTACTCCATGGAGAAGATGCCGAATCTTCTTGAGAAGTGAGACTAGAGAAACACTTAATTGCTGGTTATCTGACTTTGGAGGTAATGTCTATTATTGTTATAACTCCTCCATCTGGCATAATCCTGGTCTTCAAATTACTAATAGGCCATTATATTGTTGTAGTTGGGTTTCAAAGGGAATACTTGAGATCGGGGATGTGCTGCGGGATGGACGAATGGCACCTATTGAGGAACTGCAACAGGTATTTGCTCTGAGCAATGGAGAGAGAGTTAGATTCAATGGACTTGAGGTGCTTTTCTTACAGAGACTAGGAATGTTATCTATGCCAATACAAGATGAACTGGCAGGGTGTGCTAAATTTGCTTCATCACCACATATGCTATCCACATATGTTAAGCTAATGCCTGTGGATCCTCATTGATTCCTGGAAATAATTGAAGGGGATGTGGGAAGAGGACCTGGGTTGTGAAATTCTGGATAAGGAATGGGGGGCAGATAGGACGAGTAGGTTTTAAGAGTAAGTTGGATCTGAATTTTAGACTTGCACATCAGATAGTTTTGGGACGTCTGTGCTGGACTCCGGTGCATATGCATGGTTTGAGCTTGATTGAAAATGCTGTTTGCTGGGGTTGTGGTACGGAGAGGGGTGCTCTTATGCATTTGTTGTGAGATTGTTCTAGGGCGAAGGAATTTTGGGGTAATGTATTGGACAGAATGGATACAGGATTATCAATGACCATTCCTAGGATGCCTTCAAGTAATTTTACTAGCCAATAGAGGACAGTATACGATTGCTAGGCAGTCTAGTCAATGGATTGACAAAGTGCTAGCAGTGGCTGTAAAACAAATATTAAAATTGTGGAAAACATGGAAATAATCGCGAGTGATGTGCAAGTGTTATCTGACTTTGAGAAGGTCTGGTTTCAAAAAACGAAATAAAGAGCATGATTACTTGTAACTCTGGTCGCATATTACAGCCTGTATGGTGGGTAGGTATTTCATCGCTGGTTAGTGGATTGATTCTGGTTGGGGGGAGGGTATCTGTAACTTTTTTTCTTCATTGTGTTGCTGTTTGTGTTCTCTGGGTATGGACAATGTATGTCTGTATGTTAGTGGGGATTGTGCTATATTTATTTCTAGTAAAAGCCTGTATCGTAGGATTCTTAGGTTGTTGTATTCATTGATTGTTCAGAAAGGAATTGGAACTCTGATATTACATGAATGCTTGTATCGGTTACTTGTTGGTTATTTTGTAAAATGAATGGTGTTGAGAGGAAGAACCCCACCCACTGCCAACTCCAGAACCCCTTGAACTTTTGCGATGCTGGATCAATAGTGACGAGATCTAAAGATTCTGGAAACCATGCCCTTCCTTCCAACGCTGTTTAAAACCAGTTAAAAGTGGGTGAGATCTCTACCCAAGTTCACCTTCCATCTCGTGTTTGCAAGATGTCGCTTCAACCTCAAATCAAAAACCGGGGCCCCCAACATGGACCGAACCGCATCAGTCTTTAAACCTCCCCCACCCCCGAACAAGTGCCATGCCCTTTCAAGACATCCGACCAATCCTGTGCAGAATGTAAACCCAATTTACTGATATCCAGATGGGAACCCCAGAACCAAGAGGGGAGGGCCATGTTGAAAGCACCCTGTTGGTCGCTCCCTCCCTCCACATGACCCCAAGACAGGGTGATTACTACTCTCCACCTCTGGGACCAACCTCAAGGGGAGTAGCTCACTTTTCTAGGATGAACCACCCACTCCTCGGGGAAGTCAATAATTCCTAAATCTCTTCGCCCATGCTCCAACAGTACAATTTTTAACTGGGTTGCCTTATTATAGAAATCCGAAAACCATGATCCTTGGGGACCGCCAATGTGGCCCTACAAATAGTCTCTTACCCTGCAACACACAATTGTAAACCATAACATTTCCGGATCGTTGAAAAAACAAAAGCTAGATTCATCTTGAACAATGTCATCCGACCAAACCAACATCGAGACAATTTAGACCAACGCCGAAATCTGCCCAGCCAGTTTGCAGCCTTTGGGCGAGGAGGTAATTCAAATCAAACAGTTGGCAAAGGCTGATCACCCCCAAATAACGAAATGCAGAATTTACCACAGACGTAGCATTTATATCCCTAAAGCCCACCTTCAGCACCCAAGAACATCAAACTAGACATGGCTTGGTTAATCCTTAGGCCTGTAAGACTGCCATACCTTTCAGTCTCTGCCACAAGCATACAAAGAGAATCCCCAGAGTCAGCCAAGTAAACCAAGATGTCGTAAATGGGTAAAGCTTAAACTCCACCTCCCCACAAACAAGACCCCTCATATCTGTGTTTGCTCTAATGGCTATTGCCAGAGGCTTTAAGCGCATAAAGCAGCAAGGACAGCAGACCGCCCTGTCTTGCACATCTAGAGAGTGAGAACACATTGGAAAAGACTCCATTAACCCTAATCCAGGCCATTGGATTCATATAGAGCAAAGGCAATCAACCCTGAAAATTAACCGCAAAACCATACCTTTCCAATAGGACCCCCATAAAACCCTATTCTACCCTAACAAACGCCTACGTCGAAAGAGAGCAGGCAAGCTGATGTCCCTGTGTGCTGGGCCATGTGTGTCAAGAGTGGCAGCGAGTGGTATACAGCGGTCGAGTTCTACTGATCACGCTTGAGTCTTTCTACAGTGATTTTGCCTTGGGGGAGGAGGGGAGTGGTGGAGTTAGCAAGCCTGAAGCTGCAGCGTTTCCTATTTAAAACCATTTGATGTTCCGAGTGGAGAGTGGCAGCAAGTGGCTTACCGTGGTTTACAGTGGAGAACTTGGTTGTGTACGTTGAAGGAACACATCTTATCCATATCCTACTGCTTGTTTTGAATTCTTGGGTTAGGGATAAGTTGGTTGAATGTACAAGTTGCACAGTTTTTCCATTCTGAACTATCCCTGCATGATCAAATGATGGAAATGGCTAAGGAACTGCCTTTAGCTGATTCGCCACAACATGTAATAAACCACGGGTCTGGAAATTGCTCTTAGAGGCCCCTTCTCAGCTTCGTTTTACTCCGAGGAGGTGGAAGAAGGGACAGCGTCTTCTCACTGTTAACCTCTTGTGCCTCCACACCCTGCCAAGTCTCGGAAGCTCTATGTGCCCCTCACCCCGGCAAATGATCAGCAAGTGGGAAATGAAGTCCACGCACAAACAGCCCTGGTCTACCTGAACCTGGTGATTTCCTCATTTACCTCATATGAGGACATCAGAGCAGAATTAAGAACTCATACGATTATATTGGGTGTTATTCAAAACAAGTTAGGCACTCTGGGAGACTGTGTAGTACTAAAAGATATGCTACAATCTAGGTTTGAGTCTGAAAAAATCTGATTTCACACAAGCACTATTGACCCTGCAAAATGCCACTCCAGATGTGCCGACAGACAAGGATCAAATGAACGTTATCCATGGCCCAAGTGACGTGGAAGAGCCCGTTATGAGGAAAATTTGAGTCTCCAATTCTTAGCACTGACAAAACGGTGATTCATTTTCAGACCAACACTCAATGGCGAGACAAATTGAGAAAAGTTAAGAAAAACGGAACACCGTAGGGCTGTAAGAGAAAAAAACAAAACTTGTGAGTAAAAAGACGACCTCCAATCTATCCTCACGCAAGTGTCTGTGAAATCTCACCATTCCAGAGGTTTTTACTGCTACGAATCGGGGGTGCGGGGAATCAACACAGAAGGGTGGAGTGAAAAAGCCCCTCTGGTTGTCATAGATTCTTTCTTGGAGGAGCAGCAGCGGAATTAAATTTCTCCAGCATGGGGTCTGGCATGGATTCACATGCTCATGAATATTCGCCGTCGTCAGGCCGGGAATCCTCAGTATAGAAAAAAAATCAGTATCCGTTTCGTTTCTGATGTGTCTTTCTTAGTAGCAACCAAATCACTGGTCTCTGGGTCATACTGCCCCCAGCCAATGACTGCCCTCTCCCCAAGCCCCGCCTCTGGCAGCCATCCTCAGATTTTTACTGCACGTTCAAGTGTTGGGAGTCCTCATGCTGTAGCTCTCGAGCTTTTGCTGCGTTTTCACGCTTTTTTTCAGGAGATTTTTCTCATTTTTCGGTTAAATAGAGCCTCAAGCTCCACCGTTTCTACATCCGATCAACGGGGATCCGTTTCAGAGTTTTCTACGCCCTTCGAGGGTGAAGATTTCGTCGAGTTACGCTTTTGGAGGATTCCAGAAGTTCCGAGGCCTACCCCGGACATGGCCCAGGAGAAAGGAGGCTCGACGCACGGGAATCTGTTCAGTACCTGCCCTGGATGCCAGCTTCAGAATGTTTTCAAGGAGGACGAGCATTCGTTATGCCTCTACTTTCTCCATGAGGACAAGACGCACACGGAGAAGCCTTTGCAGGCTTCGGATGCGCCCCTTACAAGAGTTCCTTGACGCCCGCTGGGTCCAGTCGACTGGCAGCTTTGAGGACAGGATCCCTCTCAACGAGACGTTCCGTCAGGCGATCCGGTGGTGGGGTACCCGCTCCCATCTGTCGGCGGGCACAGACTTTCAGACCCCAGCTCACCAGGTGACGGTGACGACGGACACCTCCCTGGAAGGTTGGGGAGTGCACTCCGGAGATCTTCACGCGAGAGGCCTTTGGCCCCAGGAGAAGTCTCTCCACATCAACATCTTGGAGCTCTGCGCAGTGTTCTGGGCCCCTCAGGTCCTTTCTTCTGTCCCTCAAGGGCAAGGTGGTGAGGATCTTCACCGACAACACCACCACGATGTTCTACATCCGAAAGCAGGGCGGAACCCGGTCCCCTGCCCTATCCAGGGAAGCCCAGGATCTGTGGCATTGGGCCGTCCCCCAGGGGATGTTTCTGGTGCCTCTTCATCTGGCAGGAATAAAAAACACGATTGCAGACTCACTCAGCAGGGAGCTGCGCTCATGCCACGAGTGGGAACTACACCAGGATCAAGTGGATCGACTCTTCCGACGATGGGGCGAACCCCAAATCGATCTCTTCGCGACGGCGACGAATTCCAAGTGCCGGAGGTTCGCCAGCAGGTTTCCCCAGCCGAGGAGCATGGGCGATGCTTTCTCGTTCCCCTGGGACCGCCTATTTCTTTATGCGTTCCCTACGCTGCCGTTGCTGCTCCGGCTCATCAACCAGCTCAAGAGGTCCCGGTGCAGGATGATCCTCGTTGCACCAGCGTGGCCGAGACAGATCTGGTTCCCGGACCTTCTGGACTTGTCAACGTCCCCACCAGTCAAGCTACGGACGCAGACCTTCTCTCCAGAGGAGGAGGCGCCATTCTTCACCACAACCCGGAGTCGCTGAACTTGCAGGCCTGGCTCCTGCAGCGAGCTTGGAGGGTACGATATCCCGGCCGACTGCAGAGAGGTTCTTGCAAAGGCCAGGGCGTCCTCAACTCTCAAGTGCTACGGACATAAATGGAAGAGGTGCTCTGTCTGGTGCCGTGTACAGAAGATTAACCCTCTGCGGATTACGACCCCTCAAGTACTGCCGTACCTACTGTCGCTGGCCAAAGCTGGATTGGCTCACACCTCCAAAATACATCTGGCTGCAATCTCCCGATATACCAGGACTACGGGACGGGCGTCCTTGTGGTCTCATCGCCTGATGAAAGAATTCATGAAGGGACTATTCCGATTATTCCCGCCGGTGAAGGCTCCTGCCCCGGCGTGGGAGCTTAATGTGGTGCTGACCAGGCTCATGGGGGGGGGGGGAGGGACCCATTCGAGCCTATGCATTCGGCGCCTTTGAAGTTCCTGTCATGGAAGACCGCTTTCCTCGTGGCCATCACCTCCGCACGACGAGTGGGAGAGATCCAGGCCCTATCTTGCAAGCCTCCATACTTGACTTTTCATGACACGAGGGTGTTGCTGAGGACACACCCCTCCTTTATGCCCAAGGTGCCGTCGGACTTCCACCTCAACGAGCCCTTGGTGTGGCCATTTTTCTTCCCGTCTCCTTCGTCGCCGGCCGAGAGGACTTTGCACTCGCTGGATGTAGCTAGAGTGCTGAAGTTCTACGTGGACCGCACAAAGAGTTTTCGGAAGACGTCACAGCTGTTTGTGAACTTTGGGACTGTGAATCAAGGGAAGGCTCTCTCGAAGACTTCCATTTCCAGATGGCTCTCCGGCTGCATCATGCACTGTCACCGTTTGGCAAACCGACCGCTGCCCGGCCGTCCGAGAGCCCATTCGACCAGAGCGATCGCTGCTACTTCAGCGTTCCTGTCTGGTGTGCCCCTGCTGGACATCTGCAGGGCTGCGACGTGGAGGTCGACGCACACCTTCACAAGATTCTACTGCGTCGATCAGGAGTCCAGGGAGGAGTCCAGGGTCGGCCAAGCAATGCTGCGCTAACCTGTTCGCCCAAGGTGAGCCTGGTGAGGAGGTAAGAGTTGCTTAATGTTGAGCCTGTTGCCACCTCCCGTGGTTGTGCATGTGTGTACTGCTATGTATTCTCTTATTCATGAGCATGTGAATCCATGCCAGACCCCATGCTGGAGAAGGAACAAGTTACTTACCTGTAACTGTTGTTCTCCAGCATGGGTCTGGCATGGATTCACATGCGAACCCTCCCGCCTACCCCTCTGCGGCTCTTCACTTGGTCATACTGCCAATTTACGTGCTACCAAATCTGAGGATGGCTGACAGAGGCGGGGCTTAGGGAGAGGGCAGTCATTGGCTGGGGGCAGTATGACCCAGAGACCAGTGATTGGTTGCTACTAAGAAAGACAGATCAGAAACGAAACTGATTTTTTTTTCTTTTCTATACCGAGGATTCCCGGCCTGCCGACAGGGAATATTCATGAGCATGTGAATCCATGCCAGACCCATGCTGGAGAACAACAGTTACAGGTAAGTAACTTGTTCCTTGTGGGAGTATGCATGTGGAACCAAGGGTTGTGGTATGTGAACAGCAGTTCTTTTGAATTATCTCCTGTTCGATCTGTAACGCACTTAATGTGAATGGTCCGCTAGTGTTTCAGTGCAGTGTAATTCTTTATTGTTCCCGGAGAATCGAGGATTAAAAGTTTGTACTACTACAATCGGTAGTATTGATGTAAAAAGGTTTCAACTGAATCCCAATGTGAAGACTTCGGCTCTGTACAAACAATTTATGTGCATGGACTAGGGACCTCTGAGGATGTGTTGCATTTAAAGTCCTCAAGGGCCGGTGGGAACCAGGTTTCCAGAGTAGTTTCCTTGGGTCACAGCGGTGCAAAACATGTTTCCAGTGTGTTGCAATGTGCTGGTATTGGATTCACGGACAATAAGCGCATGAATGAATTGGAGGGTGGAAGTGGACATTTTGTTGGGGGCGGTTTCTGGATCCACAAGCAGAAGCCGGAAGCACCTTGCACTTTACTCCCCGTGAAGAAGCTGGGTCCTCGAGTGGAATGTCCAAGGTAGCCTTTGATTACCCCCTTACAGCTACTGCCATGCTTTGATCTAACTCTAGTGGGGATGGCGGGGGGTTGCCAACGTAGAACAATACTGGTTGCAGGCGGCGGGGGGTGTTTTGTTTACTGACCCACATTCCCAGACCTCCTTTTACTCCACAAACTCACCCACACAAATTTACTGTTTTGAAGGGTGCTAAGGGCAAAGACGTTTGTGGCCCTGATGTGTTCGAAAGGTTGGAGAATGACCATTTTGACATGAAAGCTGTACAATATTTACATGAACAATCACTATGCACAGGTGATCCAGCATTCATTGAAAGCGCTTTTATCAGCGTGGCCCTTATTTGGGCCCATTTATTTCTGCTCCATCAAGAATTGTGGGTAAATATGTAAATTCTTGGTTTAAAAAGAATGCTCTGGGTAAATTGGAAAGCAGGTACAGAACTTCGGCTGATATGAAGGAGCAGAACCCTTTTTTTTCAAACACCAAGTATAAGATTGCTATCGATATTTTTCAAAGTCCCAGGCGCCCTGCTCTAAATCGTTCTGCTATCCTATTGCTCTTTTCAGAAATCGTTATCCTGAGTGTTAGCTCAAGTCGAGCTATTGAAAGAGTGGAGTTTGTGGAACATAGGCGTACAGATGAGGCAATTTTTACCCTTGATTCCAGAGCAGTGTATGAATTATTTTGAAAAGAAGCAGTTTAACTGAGACCTCTGGGCTTTCTGGTGTCACCTTGGATGGCTAAAACAGATAGGATGGGAAAAGAGTTGGTGAAAACGAATGCATCGGGAAGGTCTACAAATGGCTACTTCTCAAATTATGGTAATGGCGATACAAGGTATGTGACAGTGGATAGAAGGGAGTGGGGACCGAATACTTCCCAGTAAGATTGGTCCTGGGTGGTTACTTCACTTAACGCTCATCACGAGGTAGACGGTCCTTTTAGGAAGCTTTAGTCCCAACTAGTCTTAACCTGATGTCATGGAATTCTAGGAGACATTACCACTTAATTTCAAATCCCAAGGTGTGCTGCTTACTACGCAAATATGACTTGGTCTGTATTCAGGAGACATGGTTATTAGAAAATGTTTTGATGGATATTCCACCAATTGCCAACTAGCTACTAAGGACCCTATGGGACGTCGTTAGAATCTTGAGATGTGAATGCCGAGTTGTAGAGGTCAAGAAACATGATATGAAAGCTGGTCTTTTGGGGGTGAAATGGGCTGTGCATTCCAGGTGTGTTCATATGATATGTAACATATATTGGCATCAGGGGATTTGTGTATTAGAGGTCTTTTTTTTTAGACAATTTGGCTGAATTTGTTGTAGGTTGGATGGGGAAAAAATATGGGCATGCCATTGTTTTGGCCAATTTCAACTCTACCTGTATCCAAAGTAAGACTGAAATACCAACTAATTCTACTGACTCTTCTTTGCATTATGACTGGAATGATGGGAATCTGGCTAAAATGGTTAGTGGCAACAAATGGCGGTCCTGTTTGAACAATTTAGGCCTCCACTATTTAAAGAGGACCATTGAGGGGGACTTGGGCGGATGTCCTGCATGGAATATGGGCAACTTGCACTCAACCCTGAATTACCTCCTTTGTAGACAATTCTAAGGGAATTGCAAACATTTTGAGGTTATTGGAAGTAAGTGGAGTGACCACAGTTTGTTGACATGTACTTTTGAATGGGATCATCATTTTTTTTTAAATGGGATACACTTCAATTGTGTGGAATCACCGTAGTTGTCCAAATGAATTGGCTGGTTGAGGGAGTCGTTTTTCAACTCCTTAGGAGTGGAAACCTTTTACGTTCACTAATGGAAACTTTAACCATCTTCTTTCAAACTTGACGCACAACTTAATGGGGAACTAAAAAAGTTGTAAAAAGGCACATCATAACAGAAAGATGAACAAGCATGACAAGGTTTTAGTAACTTGGGAGAGGGAGATGAGGGCCGAGATAGGGGCAATTGAAAGGAACATTTCCTTTGAGGCTTTTTCTTCTGGGAAATAAGAAGGGCAAGGCAAAAAAAACAAAACACTGGGTGAAGAACCAGAAGGCGCTTCTCGTTCAAGCAGATGCAGAAGTAATGCTTACGTTTTTATACAAGAGACACTTGTTCGTTCTGAGTGTTGATGAATGGCCCCAGAAAGGGTCATGGAGAGTTGGCTATCAACGCAGTATTTGAGGCGGACTGGGTTAGTAACCTTGGAAGGTTCTATGCTGCTTCAAACTATCAGTGCAAAAATATATTCCAAAATATGGGAAACCCTAATTGTATTGTGGGGCCCCTGCAATATGAAATGGATGATATTTATGACCTTATCCAGCATGCAAGTTAGTCTAGAGTGCTTGGGCCCAACAGAACCTTGAATCGTCTCTTTAAGGGTGTGCCGAAAGTATAGGCAGGTATTTTGAAAATCCTCTTTGACATACTTCAAACGGGTCATTTTCCTAACACTTGGTCGACAGCTTTTTTTATCCCCATTTGTCAGAACGGTTGTAGATCGGATCACAATAACTATCGCCCTATCTTAATACTAGACTCGGATAGTAAGATCTTTGCAAGTCTGGTATTGAAACATCTTGAAATCTGGACGGAGGAAGAGGGAATTATAAAGAATCAGTCTGGGCTCCGTAAGGGTTATGGTACAAATCTAAATGGGGTTATACTGGGCTGCCTCCAAGTTCTGGTGTCGAAAGGAAAATATGAAGTCATCCATTTGTTGGCCTTCGATCTATCTCGCCAGCCTTAGATATTGTGTCAAGATCGAGGCTATGGAAGTAATTGGCTGATTGGGTGATTCCTGAGGGACTGTTAAAGGTAATTATTGGGCTACACAATGACTCGAATGTCCAAGTTAGGTACATTTTCGAGGGAGCCCCATCGCAAAAATCATGACTTTTAATATAAAAAATAAACTATTTTTGTATTAGTGCACTTGGATAATAATAGCTTTCATCACATGAATAGCAACAATTAACATAACATTATTCTACACAGTTAGAAAACATAAAATCGAATAACCATTTAAAAAGTCTGCTTTAATACTTTGCAGGTGAAGATAAAAATTCAAGCCGTACTTAAAATGCAGCAGCCGTAATAACCAATGCTTTGGCAGAGTAGAAGGTACTCCAAAATTGGTTGGATATGACAAATGCAGTATTATGTAAAAACCCTGGATATCCATTGGCATAGGAGGATCATAAAGCGGGACACCCTGTTAAAATATGGCGAGGGGTTTCCACGTGATATTACAGAGCCTACAACATCTTTCATTAAGCGATTTTATTGAGCCAACTGCCGGTATTCTCCCGAGTAGGGAGGATGTTACGTCGTAAATAGATTATAAACCTTCCTAGCTTCCATCACAAAATTTAGTGAGGTAGGAACAAGGGGTTCTAAGTGGTGGCTCTGGAGAATAAACTTGCCATAGCGTTTCTTCCCCTGCAGATTCTTTGTGGTCTCAACACTATCCAATGTAGCAACTTCTTTTTCAAAACAAGTCCAGCATTCGGGATGGTTATCATTTGATCAACCGTGAGTGCAATGTTGCTGAAATGAAACCAAGAAGTTTCCCTTCACCACTTAGGTGCCAAGGACGAGGTATCTTGTCCTTGGAATTCCCTCCGGGTTGCTAAGGACGAGATAGCTCATCCTTTTACGCACTCTGTTTTGAACTGTAATCCAACCCCGGGCTATGTGAGGAGAGGCCCCTCTTCATAGCCCGGGGGTTGGATTACCTTCAGTTTCATGTTGATGTGCGTAATGCATTCCGACATGATACTGAAAGTAAATTCACTGTGACAGCCATTTTCGGCTGCTGCAATGAATCGAGAAGGTAAGAGCCCTTCTCACTCTACCTCTATCTCCGGCTGTATTGCAAGCCGGAGACCGAGGGAGGTGTCGTAAAGGGGTGATCATTTGCCCCACCCCCCCAAGGAAAGGAGGTAGGAAAAAAAATGGAAATTAAACCGGGGTGGGGGCCTTATTTTTATTTTTTCCATAAGGGGGGTGGCCCCCCACCCTAAGTGGAAGGGGGTGCTCCCCTTGTAGCCCTCCCTGGGGGCAGATATATGCCCCCAGGGATGACTAAATGAGGTGCCCCCATCCATTTTGGGGGGGGGGGGGCAGAGGGCCACCGGGAAAGTGTGGGCAGGCCCCCCAAAGAGTGGGGCCTGCAGGTTAGGGCCCCCCTGGGGAAGATGGGTGCCCCATCTGCCCCCAGGGAGGGCTGCATGATGTCCCCTCCATTTGGGCTGGCTTCCCTAACAGTTTAGGGTGCCCCTCAGCCCCCTCCCCCCTAAAATGCAACCTACCATTTTCATTTTTTTCTTTGTTTACCCAACTTCCCTTGCCTCAGATGGGCACATTAGTGTTCCACCTCTTTGTGGTGGCCCTCTCCCCATCCCAAATGGAGGGGGGGCACCTCATGCAGCCCTTCCTAGGGGCCCCAGGGAGGGCTGCATGAGGTGCCCCCCATTCATTTGGGGGGCAGGGGGGAGAAGGCCACCACAAAACGAGTGACAGGCCCCCCCCCCCGGAGATGGGGCAGTAGGTTTTGGGCACCCTGGGGGCAGATTGGCACACTAATGTGCCCATTTGTGCCAAGGGAAGTTGGGTAAACAAAAAAACTGAACATGGTCGGCTGCATTTTAGGGGGGGGGGGCTGAGGGGCACCCTAAACCGCCCAGGAATTTTTTAATGTAAAGGGGGGGGGGCTGGCCCTCTTTTCACCAACTCAAAATGGCCTCTGGCCCTATCGTGCATCTTGGGGGTTGTAACTGTTAACCACAGGCCCCTGCCTCCTTGCACTTACCCAGAGCTGCGCTGCCCTGGCTGCACCTCAGAGCAATGCTGCCCTGATTGCACCCCACCCCACTCTCCCTGGCACTGCCCCCTCCTCCTTTCCCGCCTGCACTTTACGTTGTAGCACTTGCACAATCTGATTGACACAGCCTAGTAAGATCGTTTGTCTTTGTCATCCCTCTGTCTTACCGCCCTTGTCTTGTCATGCCTAGAAGCACTTGTATACAGGTGCGTTATTAATGACATATCATCTATCTCTCTGGCAATAGCTCCAGGCTATACAATAATCCAGGCACAATGCTGGTGCAATATAGACAACAGCCTCTCTATATTATTGACTCCTTTTTAATGCAATAAACCTTTTAATTACTACCCACTTCCTCCAAATATTGCAGGAAATGTGGTCTTCATAGAAAGGCTTGGCTGGATGGTTTTTATGAAAAAGCCTAAATACAGGTATCTATCTACCACCTCCAGAGGATGCTGATTTAATTTCTAGACTAACTTGCATCATGCAGTGTTTGTTTTGTTTTAGTTTAATTAATGGTTATAGACTGCTGCTGACCAGTGGGGGTGCGATGGATATATGTTTTATTTATATCGCGCTCATACACAAGTGTTTCAAGTGATGGATCAAAACAGTGTAGTCTGCGTAAAGGATCCATGGGACTGCTTCTTTTCCTATATAAGGGGAAACATTTTACACCTGACTGAGGGCACTATCCATATCCGATATTGAACAGCAGGGATGCCAGAACGCACCCCTGCATCAATCCCGGATTTGTGCTCATCTGCTTTGATAGATCACCCTCTGGATTCAGTGTAACGGTCACCTTAGTGTCACTATATAGATGGATAAAATGCAAAAGGGTAGGTTCCAAGTTCTAACTTTGTGCCATAACAAAGGCTGTGAGACTGAATAAAACGCTTTAGAAAAGTCTATGAAACATATAGCTTCCCATAAGGTTGTCTATAGATTTCATTAGACCAATAATGTAAGGTATTACCCAAATTGTTCGTTTACAATTGTTCGAATGAACAATTGACCGAATTTAAAGGGTCACAATTGACCTTTTCACGATTGATATATATATATATATATATATATGTATGTATGTGTGTGTGTGTATATATATATATATATATATATATATATATGTGTTTTGGGCGGGGGGGTTTCCCCCCACATATGTTACAATTGACCTTCACAATTCGGTCAATTGTGAAAAGGTCAATTGTCATTCGAACAGTTGTAATACGAACAATTCGTATACAACCTAATGTAATGCGCAAAGATTTCTGATTGTAAAGCCTGTTTGAAACTTGCTAAGAAGATGTTTCTCATCGCCCATTGAGACAGTTGCTTCAATTACAGAGATGCAACTAATTTAGAGCTAGAAGCAAGCATCGCAAGTAGTGTGTAATCGGACGAATCCTTACTGCCACCTTTCATAAACTGGTATCTGGATTGATTCCCTCCAATTATTCGTTATCTGTAAAGGTTGGTGTGCCCAATATTCAGGTTTGGCTTGCAAGACCACGTTTGAAATGCTATCTGGGACGGGGCCCCTGGATGGCTTCAATGTAGTTATCAATACTAGAATGTCTATGTCCCAACTAGGAATAGCCCCCCCCCCCGCGCCCCCGCTCCTTCAGAGTCATCAAAGTATTGATTAAGATGTTACAAAGAGTCATCCCAATAATGAGGGGAAAGATGTTCCAGCCGTGCTTTTTTGGACACAACATTTAGTTCCAGAGTGCTTGCATTAGGTAAGCACGGTCTATAGTACCGCCACATTGTCTAATTATAAGGAGGCCAAACATAAACTTGCAATTTACATCGGGCTTGTTATGTCTGTGCCTTCTCAACCAATTATTATACTTGGTGCCAAGGGCCACAATAGATTTAGCCTTTATGCACTAAGTTTTGGTGGTGTCTTTCCTAATCTTAGCCATATACCAATGAAAATGGCTATATAATAAGGAAGGAACTATGTGAAAGACGCCCTCTCAGCAACGCTGGTTTAAATTTAAATGACCCAAACAGATAATAAACGCACCCAAATCACAATTATTTTCTCTAAGCCAAACTTCCAGAGAATGGAATTCAATGCAGATATATTTCCAACATTAGTAGCTGACCATATTAGTTCACCCTCCAACAATTGGGGTCGGCCTGCTTGAAAGCACAAGTGTTACAAAGGGTTTGTGACCATGACATTGGAAAATGGTCGCTAATGCGCAGTTCTGTCACTACAACAGGGCAATTGAGCACCATTTCCCCCCCCCCCCCATCCTTGGTCAACCCTGCTTTCCTTGGGTACCATGTACGATAAAGGTGCTTCAACATCATCAGAGTCACTACAGTTCTGTAGATGCACGTTAAAATCACTGGCAATAACCAAATTGCCACCTGGATGCTGATCAAACCATGACAATACCAACGTTTTTACATTTTCTTGGATAGTTTTAATTGCCTGCGTGTCTGGAGGGTCATATATGTTGACAATCAGCAGGCCACTATTGGATAAGCTGACACTTGTGGTATATACTATGAGCATATAAGGAGAAGATAAATCACACTATTTGTGTTGAAATGGGTTTTGGCTCCAATCTCTAACCCACTCGAGTCACTGCCTCTGCCTTTATGGTTGGCAAGACAGCAATAAACCTTATACCCAGCAACTCTGAATGATTCTGTCAGCCAAAGCTCTTGAAAAGAGATGTCACTTGTCAAGATAGTGGAAATGCCCAAAGGATATGTTAAAAAAGAATGTTAAAAGTTAACCATTTGCATACCGTCGATTTAGAGATCTTCAATAATGCTCACACTCCAAAGTATAGGGAATCAAACTAGCCACTTCCTTAGTGTTCCTCCTGCTTGAATGAGTGGGCTCAGCAGATGCCCTCAAAATATGCTTTTTGTCAACTGATTTTCATTTATTTGTCCCAGGAGACTCCTTACCCACAATTTGCTCTTTCAAGTGGGGTACCAATGAAGCCATCGCTCAACAAGCTTGAGCAAGCTGTAGCAGTGCTGCACCTGCTTTGAAAATAAAAGGAAAAGGAAACGGAAAATAGAAGAAGGGAGAGGAAGAAAACCTCAACGGGACAATGGAATCTTCATTGATAATGGAAGCACAGGTGAAAATTGGGAAATGGTGGATGCACCCCTAAAGAAAAATTAAAAATATTTCATATTTAAGCACAAAGAATAGCTCAATAGAAGGCACCCAGAGTCCAGGGGATTGTAAATCTCTCTCAGGGAAAATGCAACATAATGTCACTCCTCCAATGACCTTCCTCCCCTCCCCAGGTGACCCACCAATAGCATGGACGAGTTGGAAGAAATCTTTTGAGCACTATGCCAACACCATGAGTGGGACAACCGAATGGGTTGAAAAAGTAATTCCTCATCCATTGCTTGGGCGCACCGGGGCAAGATTGTTGATGATTTTCCCAGACTCACTTAAGAGGTGGATCCGTTGAACGAATATGAAAAGTGCATAGCTAAACTAAATAGACACTATTTGAGAGAGATTTGCATCATGCTTGGAAAGTTACACATTTTGGGAAAAGAATGCAAAGAGAAGGTGAGACCATGTAACGGATTAGAACTGCTCTGAGAGTGATACAATATTGGCCCACAGATGTAGGAGAGATTAGATCAGTTTCTGCTGGAATGCACAGATGGGAAGATAAGAGAATGTCTATGGTCCTAGGGTGATCTGACATTGGAGGAGGTTCTCTGCAAAGAAAGTAGAACACACCAATATGTTTGTCAAGGCCCTTAGGAAAATGTGTGCCGAACAATTGACAGTCTGAGGAAAAAGATGGGGCAATTGCATACACAAATGTAGTAGTTGCTAGAACACAGCCTAAATACATAGAGACATAAAACAAACCGTGCCTTCCCCAGACAATCTGCCCTGTATGCTATGCAAGGCGCCTTGCAGTTTAGGGCCAGACACCAAAGAAGTGCTATAGGTGTGACATGGCAGGACCCTTTGCGAGTCTATGTGCCCTGCTATTGGTGTAACCTGCGGTAAATGCAAAAGAAAAGATAATTTAGCAAAATGTTGCAAGATGCAATTTGGTGGAAGAGCTGAATGAAGTTCATCAGGAAGATCTAGATGGCTCATAAGACATGGTACATACAGGTCAATGGGAAGACCATAAATATGATTGACTCGGGTGGAATACACCCATTTGCCCAGACATGTATTTGAAAGATATTTTGAGAATTAACAATTGGAATCAGTGGACAACAGGCCAGTGGCCTACAGAGGGGCAAGGATAGAAATTGTGAAGTGGTTTCCAGACAATCATGAATACAAGGGGCAGGGAGGTGACAGGGGGAAGTGTATGTTACTGACAAAGGCACCACTCTCGTGTTGGCTTCACCAAAGGAAATGAGAAATCAAGTTAAATGGGGAAGAAGTGATGTTCTGTGCTGAAACAACAGTTGAAGCATTAAGTTCCAGGATGCCTGAAGTGCCTTATTCATCCAAATAAAGCTACAGCCTAATTCGATTGCACTTTACACAAAATGAGAAATAACCCTCTAGCGAGAAGAGAGGAAGTAAAGGGAGACTTGGCCACATTTAGTGAAGGAATGTATTGAAACGGCAGAATGCGTCTCCTCTTTCGTGGTAGTAGCAAAGGGGAATGTCAAATTTAAGACTGTGTGAATCTCGGGGGCACTCAATAAATGCATGTGGTACTTGATCGCCATCCACTACCAAACCTTGTTCTGCTCACGGTGTGTGAGGCTTGTGTGTTCTCGACATTGGATCTCACTTCTCTGTACTATCAAAGTAGCATAATTAATCCAAGGAATTGACAGCATTTATTTTGCTCGAGGGCTTTTTCCAATTTGTCCATATGCCGTTGGCTTAGTATCTGCTGCCTCCGTATTTCAGAGAATCGCGTATGAACTGTTCAAGGCCGAAGCTGCGGCTGGTGTTTTTAAGACTATTCAAGAAGCACATGATGCCAGGTTGGGAAGAGTTCTAAAGGCTCTGTGATATACAGAAAGGTAGGTAGAATTAAACTATAATCCTGAAAATCCTTGTTTTCTTTTTCTTTCTTTTTTGTTTTTGAAAATTAAATTTGATTGAAATTTTAGGTAATGACATTAGTCCAACCAGAATATAATCGCAATGATAATCTGAATAAACCATCACAACCTTTCTTCCCCCATCCTCCACCCTACCCTTCCCCCCCCCCCCCGCCCACAAACCGTCATAGATGAAGATATTACAAATGCGACCAAGGAAAAACACAATGCGACATGGTGCTACACAAATGAAGGGCAAAAATCAAACCAATGATCAAGGCACTGTGCCCGCTCTCCAGCCCCACAAGTCCACTGGGCAGGGCGCCCCAGAGTCAATTACAGGTCCTATGAGCTGATCATGAGTGTTTCATCAACCTCAACCGGCTCTCCCATATTTATCAAAGAAAGGGAGCCAAAGACCTTCAATGTTAATTTTAGATTCATCGATTAGGTGGGTCAGGAATTCCATGTCGTATAAGGCCCGGAGTTTGGTGACCCATTCTCTTTCCGCAGAGGCGCGGGCGGCCTTCCATTTCTGCACCCAATAACTTCTGGCCACCAACATGACCTGTAGCATGTGGTCATGGGTTACCGTCGGGTCTCACCCTTCCCCAATACCAAACAATATTAACCAAGGGCATAGGGTCCTTTCAATTCCATCAACCTCCTTTATCCAGGAGAGGCCTTCACTCCAGTAAGTCTGCACCGCTTGGCACTGCCACCACATATGTACGTAATCGCCCCTTCGGTATGTCATTTCCAACAATGCGGGTCATATCCTTTATACATCTTGGCGATCCTTTGTGGAGGGTAATGCTATCTATGTATTAGTTTCAGAGCCTGGTGGTGGTATTGGGAAGCAGCTGTTGAGCGATTGGCCTGCCTGCACATTTTAGTCCATCTCCTATTGGTGATGGGGACGCCCAAGTCTCTAGCCCATTGCACCTGGGCAGCGGGGGGTCCTGTGGGGTGGACGACAACAAAAGGGCGTATAGCCTGGAGATCACCCCTTTGGTACCCTTGTATGTGATCAGGAATTTTTCAAAATCTGTTGGGTCCCTCCTGAGTGTATCTCTCCCCACCCCCCATTTGTTTTCAGTTAGGACCCCTTTCAACTGGAGATATCGAAAAGGGGAGAGGTCGCCCAGGGACTCATTCAGATCACCCAGAGAGATGAATAGTCCATCTGACCACAGCTGTACCCGCCCTGGCCAGACCCGCCTCGTACCACTGCTGGAAGGCCAGAGGTTCATCGATCCCATCCATAAGTGGTGGGGCCCAGATACAGCTCGGGGCCGTGGGCCAATTTGTGAGCCATCTAAGGTAACCCCCCCCCCTTCCATATGGTCCATAATACCCCCAGGAATGGGTGGTTCAAGATCTGCCTAGGAATGCGTGTCTTGGGAACCCACAGCCATTCATCAAGCGTTACCGGGGCAAAAAGCACATTGTCCATTGCTATCCACTGTTTCTTCGGACCCATCACAAAGTGGTCGACGTAACTGAGACGCTTTATAGTATGTCTCCGGGTCTGGGAAATTCACACCCCCTCATCCTTGGGTCTTGTCAGGACATCCTAGGAAATTCTATGGGATTTTCCTGCCCAAAGGTAGCGCAGGAGGGTACGCCTAATCTCAAGGAAGAAGGGCCTATGTACAAAGGTCGGCAACATCTGGAACAAATACAGGAATTTGGGGAGAATCACCATTTTGATTGAATTGAGGCGAACCATCCATGCCAGGCCGGACTTTGCCCATCGTTCAATGTCGCGTTTAAACGCCGACCAAAAGGGTGGGTAATTGGCGGCAAAGAGGTTAGCCAGTGTCTGTGGGAGCTGGATTCCCAGATGACGGAGACCCTCCACTTGTGTGCAGAATGGGAGGTTTTCAACATATTGCCTTTCGGTCTCATTGAGCTGCCCTGCCACATACGCAACTGACTTCCCTAGGTTCACCTTATAGCCTGCGAGGGCCCCATATCTCTCCAGACTACCTAATACCTCTGGGACTGACCGGGATGGATTGGTAAGGTAGAGTAGTATGTTGTCTGCGAACAGGCTCATCTTACTATTAATTTCCCCTATCTTAACCCCTTTTATATTTTCGTTCCCTCTGATGGCTATGGCTCAGGGCTCCATCACTAATGCATATATAAGGGGGTCTCGTGCCCCTTTCCAGGGGAAACAATGCTGACTCAACACCATTGACCACCACCCTTGCAGAGGGGTCCGAATAGAGGTCAGAAATCCACCCTCGCCATTTTGGCCCCATCCCCACGAGACGAGAGAACCCCCTCCATGAAGGGCCAGCCCACCCTATCAAACGCCTTCTCTGAGTCCAAGGACAGGAGAAGGGCGCCCTCTGCTCTAACCACCCTTGAGCTAAGTATATGAGTGGTCTTGCGCATGCTATCCGCCCCCTGCCTATTGAGTACAAAACCTACCTGGTCTGGATGGACCAGTCGAGGCAAGCACTTTTCGAGAAGGCGTGGCTAGGATCCTAGCGAAGATCTTTGCATCGACATTCAAGAGTGAAATGGGTCTGTAAGAACCGCACTCCGTTGGGTCTTTACCGGGCTTCGGTATCACCGTAATCGTGGCCTGCAGGAAAGTTAGTGGGATGTTGTCAGGGGACCAAATTTGGTTAAAGAGCTTGGCCAATGGTTGTATTAAGACTGATTGGTACTGTTTAAAGAAGTCGGCCGTGAAGCCATCCCCCCACCCCCGGGGCCTTGCCCACCTTGAGTCGCTTGATAGCCCCCTCCACCTCCTCCTCTAATATCTCTTTCTAAGGCCTCCCACTTAGGTTTGGTGAGCCTGGGCAGGGGGTAGTCCTTAAGATATAATCGGACCGCCTCCTTGGAAACGCCCTTCTGTTTCGCGTAGAGTTCCTTATAGAAATCAGCAAAGGACTCCACTATGTGTTCCGTTTTAATTTGGATGTTACCTGCCTTGGCCCTAATACCCATAACCCGTCTATCCGCTCTGTTCCCCCTCAGTCTATGCGCCAGCATGGTCCCGACCTAATCTCCCTTCTCATAAGATCTCTGTTTGGTGCATCTCATTTTCTTAACCACTTCACCGATTAAAACTGTGTGTAGGGCCCGTCTCTTATCCCTCAGTGCACCCAGGAGGGCATCCCGATCTACGTCCCCCTTAGTGAGCTGCATTCTCGTGGCCCTCAGTTCCCCCCAGAGTTTGGATTCGATCAGAGCCCTCTCCCGTTTCTCCTGGCACCCTCAGCAGTGAGAAAGCCCCGAAATGTGGCCTTTGCCACCTCCCAGACTGTGACCACTGGTGTCTCACCCGTGTCATTCGTTGCAAAATAGGCCTCCATTTCTTTCTGTAGAAATTCCTTAAAGACCTGTTCTCTCAGAAGGGTGTCATTACACCGCCACCTATATGACCTATAGGAGCCTCCAGTCTATTACTAGGAGTTCATGATCCGACCATGTGACCGATTCGACTGATGGACTTCCAATCTCCCTCCTCTGACACTAATAGTAAATCAATTATTGTATATGTTTGGTGGGGGCGGGGAGAAGAATGTGTACCCCCCCCCCAGGAGCTTGGTGGAATTTACGCTAAACGTCTACCCAATAGGAGGCCCCCAGGGTGAGGTTGCTCCCTTCATCAACCCCCCCCCGCCCATGAAACGAGGCCCGACCCTCCGAACCGTAAGACCCCCCCCCAGTGGATATCCTTCGGGGCAGGGCTGAAGGCCTCCGCCCAGGTCCATGGTGAAACCGAGGGGACCGTGTCATTTGCCACTAGGCAAGCCTCTCAATATTCAACTTTACGACTTCGAACCATATTTTTTTAACAGAAACCTGCTCAACCGCGGTGAAAACATAAGTTAACCTGCATTTTAAACCCCCACCCCCAGGTCGGTGAGGCGCTCAGTGGGTGGTGTGTACCCATTTTAACACACAGGTTAAGCATTAGATCCTTCCGGTGTGTTCATGTGGGACCAACAATCTGCCGGAAGGTATCCGGTTTTCTAGAACTTTCATACATACCACTAAGCGGACCCCAGCTCCGCCCACTCTGCCACACCGAATTACAACCTTTTAAACAATAAACCCAACAACCACAATGTGGACATGAGGTAGGAAGCGTTTTTTCCTCTGGTCGTTAAGACCACCTGGGGATTATACACGTAAATTTGGACTGATAGTTAGACACTTGACAATTCGAGTGTGCTCATGTGGGGCCTCCCCGGTCTGCTGGGGGGGGGGGGGTTTGGATATCTGGAATCTCTGCATGCCCTTCACTTTGAGCTTCTCCTGGATGAGATCAGGGCCCTGAGGGGCCCGGCTGGGATTCCTTTCGCCTCTGCTCTCCTCTCTGGATGTGCCCGGGCGGTCCCCCATCAAGTCATCTGCCGCTCTCCGAATGTGCTCCTCCATAACTAGCTGATACATCTGGCCCTGCCATTCAAAAGCTAGGTAGAATGGGTGTCCCCAGCGATAGCGGACCCCCTTTTCCTGCAGCCATCTGGTGATAACTCTGCCTTTTTTCCTCATCTGGAGTGTGAAGGCTGAGTGGTCCTGGTAAATTGTCACCCTGAAATATGCATACTGTATGTCTCTCAGGGTCTTAGCCCTTTCCAAAAGTCTGGCTTTGTCTCTGTAATAGTGGAACCTCGCCAGCACCGAGGGCGGGCCCCTTCTGCCCCCACCCGCTCGATGGAGCCTGTCAAGCAAAAGCGTCTCTCCAGAATCAGACCCCAGGACAATCCTGATAATATCCTGAACTGTACCCTCTAGGCCCACTGGGGTCTTCCCCTCTGTTTCTGCCAGGCCAAAAATCCTCAAGTTGTTTCTCCTTTTGCGATTTTCCATGTCATCAACCTTGAGCCGGAGGTGGTCCTTGTGGCGCTCGAGCTCCCTAAACCTTATTTCCATATGTGCTTTGAGGCGGTCCGTTGATGCCTGGTTATTCTCCACTCCCTCCATCTGATCTTCTAGTGTGCAGACCTTGGCTGTGCGATCAGCCAGCTTGGCCCCCATGTCTGTCCTCATTCCTCTAATTTCTTTGAGAATCACCTGGATGTTATTCTGGATGGCATTCATGTCCGGGGTTGGTATGGAGGGGCGACCGGCCTCCCTCTCTGACTGACTGACCTGGCGCGGACTAGTATCTCGCAAGGGTCTCCTTCCAGCTCATGAGCCCCCATCACCCCGAATCGCTGCAGCCTCTCGTCATGTCAAATGCTTCCCTCCTCGTGCCGGGGGCTTTCTCCACGGTTATGTGGGAGCCAGATCTTTGGAGCTTTCCTCCTGCGTTCAGGCTGTGAGGCACACTTGGGGCACCATCGTGCAAGCCGCCACTCCGGCCTCCCCGGGTCGACCCCCAATGGTGTGATAATTGCGAGTTGGCACCCCGAGGGTGTTCTGGTAGCTTCCTTGGTACCCCCTTCTGGGGCCCGAGTGGCTCCCTGCTAGAGTGCCAGGGTCTATGGTCGGGGGTCACCCCTTTCAGTCAGATCTACTGCGAGTCCTCCAGGAGCCCCTCAGCGTGGTAAGAAGAGGCGATGCTTCAAGTGGTTGGCACAAAGTCATTCCGTGGGTGCACAGTCGGGTGGGGGCCCGGATGGCCGTGTTGCACTGTGCGCTCACCTGGTTTCAGCCGTGAGGGTGTGCAGGTGGGGCCGACCCCCAGTGGAGTGGTAGTGGTGTGGGTAGGATTTCCCACCCTGGAGGGTCCGCTATGGCTTTGAGGTGTAGGGTTGGAGCTCAAATGCCACCTCACTGGTGGGGGTGGGTTCTTCGGGTGCACCTTGATGAGGCTAATATGTGCGAGCGGTCGGGGGAGGCCTGGGCGCGCTCCTGCGTTGGCCCAAGCCCATCAAGGAGACCGCTGGCAGGGGGGGGGTGGTCTCCCCAGCGACTAGTACCACAGCCAGTTCCTGGGTATGGTGGCAGATCTCCCCGAGGGTATCCAAGGCGGGCCCCCTCTGCCACCGTGTATCTCTGGCGTTGGCCCCACACATCCGATGCCACATAGCTGTGACACGGAGGAGGGAGAGAAGGGGCCCGGGCAAGCTCCTGTTTCGGCCCGGGCCGCAGGACGACTCCGTTAGCAGAAATGGGGGGCGAGGGGGAACACACCGCCTAACCCCCCCCCCCTCCCTCCCACCCCCCTGGTACAGGACCTCAAATATGTGGGGGGCTGCTGGTCTCTCACGAATGCCGGAGGCGGGAGGGCGGATGCCCGGCGGGAGGGCGGGTGCCCGACCCCTCCGCCAGGTCTTCCCTGGCCGAGAGTCGTGGTTAGGATTAGCTGCAGGGCACCCAAGGCACCCTACGATGGTCAGTGCGCAGCACAGATGGAGCGCGCAGCTCCCCCTCCCACGGGAATGGCGAGCTATGCCACTGCCCTCGGCTTGGATGTCATTCAGGGCCGCGTGGGGGAGGGGAAGCGCCGCCAGCACCGCTCGAGGATCTCTGGGTCGGGAGAACACCTGAGAGCCGTTTGAGCGCCCCTAGGCTCCTTGAGGGGTCCCCCGGCTGATTTTCGCAGTTTAGGGGGGGGGTCACGCTCCATTAGGTGGTGGTGCACCGCAAGTTTCCCGGGGCCATGCGGGGAGCACGTAGATCAGGCAGCCATATTGCCTGCGCCCCATGGTGGCCTCCTTCTTTCTCTTTTAAATGTATTTGGGGGTTCACCCTTTTCCCTATGCTTCTAACCCGCCATATATTAAGAAAAAGAATACTCTTATTTTTCGTTATTATAGTTTCATTAGAACCGACCTCTCTGTAAATTTTCTTGTTATACGGATACCATCCTAAAGAAGTTAGCAGAGTAAGGCCTCACACTTAGCAGAGACAAATTGGAATGAACCAGAACACCACTGAATACCAAGGTCATGTGATATCTGCGAAAGGGTTTGAGCCAAGGAAACACTTGGTGAAAATCAAAATGACAAATTAACTAGCAGGCAAAGAAAAAAGTTTGTTCTTGGTGATGGCAGAATATTATTGTAGCTTCATACCGAACGTTGCGGCCAAGAACATAAATAAATATATGGTACCTTCGGAGTATGGCTTGTGCAAAAGAATTTCTTTAATTTAAAAAACAATTTGAATAATTGTGCCCAATGATTAAACCTTTTGCACAAAATATTCAGCATCTCAAAATTACAATAGTTATTAATACTAAAATAACCACTCCTTTTCTCATTACTACCTTCAGTAAATATTGTCATAATATAAAAACCATTCAAGTTCGAAATTTCCCAGAAGGTTCAACAGTGCCCATCAACAGTGGTAAAATAAAACATCAAAATAAAACGTTGTTGTGATCACAGATCTTTAAATATATAGAACTACTCTGAACCTCCCCTTAGGGCTATTGGGGAGGTAAGCCCTAGCTCACAGCAGATCGCTTCCAATGTCACACTTGTGGTAGTCCAAGGGTATTTTTCCATGTCTTGCCCTCATTCTGCTGGATCCAGAGCACCTACCTTTCAGTAAACCCCTCAAAACCAATATATCAATATACTTGGCACATAATGGTTTTGTAGAGGGTTAAATAACGAGAACCCTCCTCTTATAGATATAAAAGACTTACTTAATTAAACCAGCTTTCCTCATAACTCTAGGTATAAGGCTCGATCTTGGTAGTGACTATTTTAGATCATCTAGAATTAATCAATACACCCAGATACACACATTGCTCGACAGTTTCTACCAACGGGTCCCCTATTTTCAATTCCAATTTCCTGCCTTTTCATTCCATCTCCAACCACCAATATCTTTGTTTTAGAGGGGTTTATCGAGAACCAATTATGCTTGGAATGGTGAAGCAGGGCATTGATATTGCACTGCAATCCGATGGGCGTTTTGTCCAACAAGATCTTCATAAGAAAGCCAGGACAGCAAAATTCCTGATGGTCTCCTCCCTCCCAGATCAGCCACATATTAGTTATCTAATAATGGTGCCAGCATGCAGACCTGCTTTACTCCCTGATTTGTTGTTATACTAGGGGACAGATGCCCTTCCATATCAAGCCTTCCATTCACAGAAGTATCCTGATATAATTTTCTGATCATTCCACAATCGATGGATCACAGCCACAGGCAAACAATTTTTCCCACAAATGACTATGCAGCACAGTCAAAAGCTGCTGTGTAGGCCACAAAGCATATATACAGCCTAGAGCCCCCGACAATGTAGATCTCCTCAAATACCGCAAACACCCAGGATTATATGTGGTCCCCATGCCTTTTCTGAACGCTGTCTGCGGTTTACTTAAAAGACCACTTTCTGTCACCCAATTGTTTAATTTACATAGGATACATGTGGCAAAGATTTTAGGCATTGAGTCGATTAATGTAAGCAGCATGTAATTTTCCAGGATTACATTCTCGCCTTTCTTAAAAACGGCCACCAAGTGGGCCATTTTCCAACTATCGGGGGAAGCCACTTTCTTGAAAACAGCCTGTAACAAGCTAGCCCAATATTTCTGACTAGTTAAAAACCACATTGGGTAGACCGTCCGTGCCATGTGCTCCTGAGACATTACGGTTTACAATAAATTCCAATTCATCTTCCATCACCATTATAAGTAAAATTTACATCATTCCCATTAAATGTTTCATATACCAAGGGTGCATGGTATTTAAAATAAAGTTGCTGAACATATTCAACTCATGACTTTTGAGAGATGCAAATCATTTCATGATTCTGTGTCCTTCATATGCAGCTTAACAAGGTACCAAAAGTTACGACTGACTCGATAACTTAACTACTTCAAGTAACCGCTCACAACCACCACATAACTACTTACTAAAGATGACACCATCCAAAGGAAGCTCTGTTGGTCTCAACCTATTAAACCTTTCAACAAACCATTGCACCCTATTTCTCTAAACATTACTGTCCACTCCAGTCATTCTAGCAATTCTAGTTAATTCCTTACAAGTATTTATCTGGCACTATGTGGTTGCTAACCGCTGTAATTGCAGTATAGCCAGATATATAGCTCCTCAGGCTATCTATAATGAAAAGTCTCTAGTTCCCATTTTTCCATATTTACACAGGACAACTTATTTACTATTTCACTCGGTTCTAATATTCCCAATCCATACAATCTAAAAAGGTAGACCAACAAATTTCATCTCTCACCTACACAAAATATAACCATCGTCTAAGGCTACACGCCGAGTGTTAAAATCACCCAGAATCATAATTGGGGAACATGGAGATTCTGATGGCTACAAGTCCAATATTTGTTGAGTATATTCCAAAATGCACCGGCAACATTCATTACCTGGTGCCACATAAAACATTAAAAATCAACATTTGTGTTAGTAATTTGGCGGTACATATACTAACCTCAACTACCATTGCATTTAAATTCACTATTGAAGGCAGATATTCCTTAACTAACACATTAGTTCTTACTCAGATTGCCACTCCGCCCATAGGGGGAACGATCTTTTTCGTATCTTTGCAGAATTTCAAAACCATGAATATATGTTGTGCGTCAGCCAAGTCTCCTGTAGAAAAAATAAATCTGTATTAAGAATGAAGTATCCAGTGACTATTTTCTTTTGAATTTTTTTTTTTTTTATTCAAGGTATTTTTTTACTAAACATTTTTAGAGAAGAAATATCAAATTTAAAAAAAAAAATATATATATATATATATATATATATATATATATATATAGCAAAGGTTTTTGGGGGTTAAAACCATGGGTAAACAGGAGGCTTGAAGTGTGAGCACCCCCCACTCCCCAAATAAAACAATCACTTTAAATTATTTTTCTTTCAGTAAAAATGTTTTGGTAACCCCCCTTGAATACATTTTTTTTTCATTAAGATCACAGAACCTAGAATGGCTTTGATCCCCTCCTGTTTAACCAAGAACGATTGAAACCCTTGGGTCATTCCAAGATATTAAATTCATAAACTGGGATCACATTTCACAACATGGATTCAATCGTTCTTAGTACACTGTGCAGCCGGCAACCATGCCCAATTGGTACTACCATCAGGCAATTTTAAATGTTTTAATGTTTACCTTAATAGATGGATATTTCATCCAGATTTGTTTGAGACAGTTTGCAGATTGTTTGATTCTTCAGATCTCCATTTAGGATTAACTTCATATCCCAAATCCCTATATGCATTTAAAATAAGTTTGCAACCCATTCTTAGAAAGTCAGATGAAAAGGACAGAATAAACTTTATCAACGCAGGTGATCCAAATAGAATCCCTGCCCAATGAGTGGCACTAAAATCCACTGGTTATACCACCAAAGCAATATCTTTAGTATTTATTGTCTTCAATTGAAGAATACAATGCAGCAATTACAATATCATACTTCGATAAAAAAAAAAAAAATGATGCAAATAGTTCAACCATATTCTCCTTTGCTATTTAAAGCAGATCTTGTGTTCGGCCCAGATATATTGGAATTAAAGTTGCATACTTTAGGCTCCCCCTCATGAGATACATAAACAATCGCTAAAACTGACATAAACAGAATCCAATTAAATATCCAGTTGTTTATCCGTAACACTTTGTCTCCTAAGTTTCTTAACACTTATTCAGTGGGCCAGATCTATCGGGGGTGCTTGGCTGCCTTTTGTAGTTTTCGAAGGCTTTTACTAATTTATAGCCCCCCGAAGACTGGACACATCCAACTTTAGCAGTTGCAATTTCTGTCATGGAACCAGAGTTCACTCTGGATTGACCGCAACTGCCCTTCGGAGGGCTCTTTGCTGCATTATTGGCATATCTCCTAATTTCATTTCCGCCTTTTCCCATTCATCTTCTTTTAGTTGAGTTTGTTGGCATCACAGCAGGGGCCTTACCATCATCCGGCAGAATAGTAGATACATGCTCAGATGACGAATTTCCACAGAACCTGCGCCACCCCCCCCCCCCCCCACCCCCCCTCAGCTAATTCTGTATTCTCAACATCCACTATTTTACCAATAACACTAATATCAGAAACGCTATTCTCTAAGGTAACATCCACAAATGGCTCATCACAGGCTAGATGTTTGCTCATAAGCCATATTCGTACAGAGAACAGAAAGAGCCTTAACAATTGTAACAAGTTCTGCTGTTTCTGAATGATACTACGCTGATCCAAACAAGGCATACTCCTCATCCCCGTATACTACTATGTTAGCTAGTTTTCCCAAATCATGTGATTTGGAGAGATTGCAGCCTATACTGTTAATACATGCCTCAGATGCACACCCAAGTGTATTACTCTCCTGCAAATCTACAGAGTTGCGCTGTAATGAGTAGCAAAGCTTAAGTAATGACTGATTTTTATCCTTCTCAGCAAACGTAGAAGATTCAGGTATTTCCACGGGGCTGGGAGAGAACCGCCTAGGGGCAAAGCTAGTCCCAGAATAACTTCTGCAGCAGCACCTTCAGGAGGAAAGAATGAAGTAGTTACCCCGTCTTTGAAACTCTTGTCTTACTTCCCACCCTGGTTATTGCCAAACTCACCACTGGGGGAGCGAGGGGGATTGGTGGTGGGGGGGTGGCGGGGGGGTTGGAGTAAACCCTCTTCCAAAGCTGATTTACTAACCTCTGTTGAGCCTTTTTTTTTTTTTTTTGCCTGCTTAAATCAAGTCTGGCGCCGTAGCTGGTACTTCCTTGATTTAGCCGGCATTTTAAAGTAAATCCGAGCCACAGCACTCAGATGTGCAGACTTTACTAGACACCAGCAAGCAGACACCCACAACAAAACACAACAGCAAAGCTGTGCACTGTGATGGGATTTAAATACCATCTTGCACGCACAGTCAGGTGGTGCAGCAGGGCCAATAGTGGAAGCACATGTTGTAATCCAGATAAAGAGAAAATAAACGTAGCAGCAAACCTGTGCACTCTGCAATGCACTTGTTCTGTGCGTGCAAAGGAACTTGAAAAAAGAAGTGCTCGAACAAACGTACACCATCATTGAATAACTTCAAGTTGGGGAGAAAGTCAATAATATGGACAGATGCCAGCAATGGTGGGTTAGGAGCTGTTTTAATGCAAATAGAAAATAAGAAATGGAGAAGAGCATTTTATTGCATTTGCGTCTCTGATCCAAGAGCCGACTCGACAATAGAGCAAGAACTGTTGGCAGTTAAATAGGCAACTCAAAACCAAACTTTTGTGGTGTTCACGGTTCCTAGTTTGCTTATACAACAATCCGTTGAAAGAAACACTTTTGAAAAGTCCGTAAATGGTTTCTTCAAGGATCAGAAAATAAGAATTGTCACTTGGTACACATTTATGTGGACTATGTACCAGGAAAGAACATAGCAGCACGGTCTGTCGAGGCTGGCCACTGACCCTGACTGTTCATGTGGACTGCTTCCTACTCATTGAACAGATAATCCTATGATGAGGAAAAGAAACACAGATGATGATATGAAAAGCAGATCAGACATTTTGGAGAGAGGTTGTGTGCCGAGAGAAACCAGAAGAGATTCCCACCTTGAAGGTCTTTGGGCCGTTGATGATGAATTGCAAGTAGCAGGACATAATGTGTTGAAGGGGGATGGGATAATACCCTCTAAGTGTGAGAGGGGGAATTGTGGAGGGCATCAAGGCATCACTAAAACTAGTCTGTGTCGATTTCTGGTGGACAGAGTGTGATTTGCAAGTGGAGAGTGGTTAGGAAATCTGAGAAGCTCAGTGGCTAGAGAACACCTTTTAAAGAAATTGAAAGTGCCATGCGTGCTGTGGTAAAGCATGGGAATGGATATGGGTGAATCGGTGTGTACAGCCAGGGTGTTTCGCACTGGCGAATATGCTTTCCAAATGGGTGTAAGCAAAAATCACCAGATGTGTTACCACTGGAAGACATTATACATTTTATGGAGAAAATGTTCAAGAGTTAAGGAAATCCCACAGATTTGTACAAACAATGGAGTACAATTCAAATTATGCAAAATGATGTTACTTGGACGAGTGTGGAATAATACCCAAGTTTAGCTCTTTATACCCCCCCCAAACCAAAGGGTGCTGTTGCACAGTTTAATAGGGATATACAAGATGGCACCAGATGGGCATCGGTCAACCATGTGTATTGGAAACAAAATACATGATGGATAAAGTAGTTCTTGCGCACACACCACAACTGGTTTTTCTCCCTTTGAGATGAGCAGAAGTCTGGCTAGAGACAAAATAGAGAGCAGACAAATATATAACAAGATGAGATATAAGAGGTAATTTATTAGGGAAAAAATAGTGAAAGTAGGCGAATTTGTGGGGATAAAACTGCCTACCGCATTGCGGGGGGGGGGAGAAGTACCCAGGAATGGTCTCGGCCTCGGAGAGTGGTCGAGGCTATGCATGCTTCTGTTTGAGCCAAGGATGGAACAGGGTGGAATTTTACTATAGTTTTGAAAATTGGCAAAATAACTAATCGCGTGGCTATGAAAGTGGATGAGAATGGAGGGCGCGGTGAGTCGAGAATGGATAACAGGTGGCCGAGAAGGAATGGTGTACATCACTGGAATATTTTTGTTTGTTTTTGTGTGTATGACTGAGGGGTAAACATGGTATCTAGGCAATGGAACATAGAATGATAATGGTGGATATTGGAGTGAAAGTCAGTTGAAGTAGAGTGCAGAGGTGGAAGGATGCGGGCGTACAGAGTTTCTGGACATATTGCCAATAGCTTAATGCTAATAAAGTAGATGTTAAGTAGGTGAATTTAACAGCCTCAGAGGTTATTGCAAGTTTACCTCTGCTTGACACATGCGCACAAATTCAGGAAACCGCTGGAGCGGCTAATGAAGGGCTGCCATGATGAGCTTCACCGCCGGCCCCAGAGAAACCATACGGAACAAGATTGTTTACATGTTGTCATAACGACATGTTCAATTGTAGTGCTGAAGCTGCACACGATTCTTATGGTGTGTATTGAGCACGGACCTAGCTTTGAGAAGCAACTGAGCACTTTAGAAGAATACACCAATAGAGATACATAAGAGCTCTTTACAGAGGTGTACAACATTACAGATGCATAACAGAGTGCTTTTCAGTGGTAACGGAACAGATATACAGCGAGGGTAGGATAGAGAGGGGGACCGAGGAGGGGTACAGCTGTATCAGGTGGCATGGAGAAGAGGTGCTGGTGGTGTCTAGCGAGTTCGGTGGTGCTAGGGGTGACGTGATGACCTAGTTGTTGGGGATGAGAGACTCCTTGAAGAGGTGGGTCTTGAGTTCTTTTATGAATTGTAGGAGCATGGTGGCAATGGGGAGGACGTTCCATAGTCTTGGGATGCAGGCAGAGAAGGCTTGTTTTCTGGTCCTTTCCAGCAGTGTATTTCAAGTTGGTGTGCTGTCTGCCGGAGATGCAGAATTTCTCTGCGAGGTAGCTGGGTGACTTGAAGGTGACTGCTTTCTAGATGATGCAGTAAGAATTGAATGCGATTTGTGCGTGCAGTGGGATCAGTGAAGGTCGTTGAGGGCCAGGGTTATGTGGTCATATCTGTGTAGACCTTTCAGGCGTGAAGCGGCTTTTCGGGGGCACAAGGGAGGATGATGGGAGGCTTTCGAGGAGTACATTGCCCCATCCAGGTGGTATAGGACCAGTGCATGAATGGTGGGTCTAAAGCCGCCTGGAGGGAGGGAGGGACGGAGGGACGGAGGAAGGGCTTGGCTTGTCGCAGGAGGGAGAGCTGATGACAAGCTGTCCGAGTTTCCTTAGCTATGTGTGTCTTGAAGGAGAGGTGTTTGTCGATGTGGACCTCGAGGGACTTGGCGCAGGAGGTGAACTCAGTGTGAAGCCCTCCGTGTTCATGGTTGCTAGCCAGGTCTGTATGTCTGGGTGTTCGTTATTGTTGGTGAGGAGTAGGAATTCCGTCTTGGAAGGTGTGAGCTTATGCACTGGACATCAAGACTGGATCAGCAAGAGGCAGGTTTTGAGACTGGATGTCTTTGGAGTCGATTTTGAGGAATAGTTGTGTCGTCGGCATATTGGTGGAGGATTTGTGTGGCTAGGAGGGCTCCCAGCGGGTCCATGTATATTTTGAATATCATTGGGGAGAGGATGGAACCCTGTGGGGGCTCCACGGGTGACTGGTAGCATTGGAGATCTAGAGGAGGCCATCTGAACAAACTGCTTGTGGTTGGTAAGGTAGGACTAGGACCAGCGTGGGACCAGGTTGCTGATACCCATTTGCCCATACAGGGTGTCCGTAAGCGCCTGTGTTCTACTGCGTGGAAGCGGCTGAGAGATTAGGTAGAACCAGGAGGCAGGGGTGGCCATCGTCAAGGATGTTGATGTCCTTGACCACCTGTATGATTGCTCTCTTCATGCTGCATCTGGGTCTGAATCCGGATTGGTAGGTTTGGAGGAGATTGTTGGTATAGCTGTGTTGCTGCAGTTGTGCTGCTACCGCTTTCTCGATATTACCTTGGAAGGGAAGGTGGGTGATGGGTTGATAGTTACGTAGGTTGTTGGGATCCAGAGTGGGTTTCTTTAGTGGAGGGAGGATTTGTCCTGTTTTAGAGTCGATAGGAAGGTGCCTTGAGTTAGGGAGCTGTTGATGCTCTCCAGTTAGAGCAGGAAAGCTTCTGTGGGGAGGGTCTTAAGGATGGATGCTGAGAGAACGTCCTCTATATACAATGTGACTTGAGGACGGCCAGAGTTTCTACCAGGTCCTCTGCCGAGAGTGTCTTGCATGTTGTCCAGGAGGGACGTGAGGTGGGTCTGTGGATGCAGAGCTGGTGTCTGTGCTGGCGAATCTTGCTGATTTTGATGAAGGTGTTGATGGGGGCAGGGGGGGTATTTTTCAATGAAGTTTTGTATGGCCGGGTTGGGTAGCGAGTTGACGCACTGCTTGACCGCTTTGAAGATGGCTCTGCTTTTTTTTTCTGCTTCTGCTATGGTATTCTGACAGTGTGAGGCCTTGGCTGTGTTTAGTTGTTGGTGGATTGCCCAGAGTTCATTGAGGTGCACCAAGTTGGATGCAGTCCTGGAGTGGCGCCAGGTTTTCTCTTGTTTCCTGACTCTTTTGCTGAGGCGCGCGTTCATCAGTGGAGGCGAAGAGGGTGGGGTGTTTGCAGTAGAGAGTCAGCAGTTTGATTGGGGGTGTTCGGTCCATGTAAGGTGTAGATTGGTGAGGTCTTCTGTGAGTGCTTCCACTGGGAAGTTCTTGAATGACCTGAAGGTTTGTCTTCTGGGAGTGCTTGACTGGGGTGGTGTGCAGGATGTTGAAAGGCACGGCTAGGTGGTCAGACCAGTCAAGCAGGAGAGGAGAGCTGCAGTGGAGGGAAGCGCGGTGATTGGGTCGATGGATGCTACCTTTCTCGTGTGTTTGTTCTTTCGTATGTTCCGTAAGGCTGAGGGCGTCAAGAAGTCTGAGGAGCACTTCCTTCATCGGTTTGGTGGCCTTGTAGCATGGGAGGTTGAAGTCGCCTAGGAAGATGTTGCCGTGAGTGAGGGACTTGGTGACCAGGTCAGTGAACTCTATGATGAAGGCGGTGTTGGGTTTAGGCAGTCTAGATGAGATGAAAGGTGACTGTGTCTGTCTGGGAGTGTGTAAAGTGGCAGAAGAGGACTTCGAAGGAGCCAATGTTGTCGATGTCAAGTCTGGTGCAGGGTCACATGGTCTTATATATTTCTGCAAGGCCTCTGCCTGTCTTGTTCGGATACTGTAGCCGTCCGGGACAATTGCATCTAGGATGTGGGTGTCAGTCAGGTGTTGGTCATGAAGATGGTATCAAGGTTGTGTGTAGTGATTAGGTCGGTGGTGTCTGCTGCATGGGTGATAGCTGAGCATACGTTGGCGAGCATCAACTTCCATGTTTTGTATGGTGAGGGTGTGTTGATGGACTTGAGGCTTATGGGGGTGAGGTTGCTGCATTGTGGAGTCCATGCCTTTGAGGAGGGGCAATGTCGTTGGAATTGCCTGATGTTGGTGGGGATGGCCTGTGGGGGCAGGGGGAGAAACTGCATGTCAGCGCATACGAATCTGTTGTCGGAACAAGGGTTCTGGCCCTGGGTCCTCCCGGCCCGAACAAGAATTGCCATTTTCTTCAAGTGCCCTTCAATTGGAACGCCCAGGCGAGATATGTCCTTGATTTGAGAGCAGAAACGAAGAGGCTGGGCAAAGAAGGTGGGTGGGGCTTATGCCCAGTACCTAGATCCACTTGATGCTTAAGTCGCGAAAAAGGGCAGGAAAACAAAGGTGCCAACAGTTCCAACATTCCTGACGGTTCCTCACCCATGTTTCCTGCAGGCTGGAGGAACTCTAGATGGTGACACAGAAGGCTCACAATGTAAGCATTCCACCTTGAAAGTTTGTACCACCAGTGTTCATCCAAGTCATTAGTTGGACAGTGGTTGCTGGAAGGTGCGGAGCCCTTGTGGCCCATATTAGATCATGGACTCGAGCTCGGCCTCAGGCCTTCTGACCTTTCTGGTGCAAGCACGCAACATTGGGAGCATATTTCATCACTCCCACTACACCTCAGCAACATGAAAGCTAAATAAAAATCCAGAGGTGGTTGCCAGCATGCACGTAGACTGCCACTGGGACGCTGAAGAACCCACAACTTAACTGAGCAGCCTTTGATCACAGCCCAGGTTCTTCTGTTAAATGAACAGACTGACTGATGGACAGCAGACGTACCAAACAGCCTAGATTGTTATGGGGATTGGGCTTTTCCATTGGAACCAATGCCACATAGACCAAAGTGAAGTTGAAATGTTCTGGAGCCCACACTGCTGCGTGCTGATGTGGTAAAATCATCACGGGTGACCTGCTGCACTGAAGGCGGTTGGCGGGCACAGGCACTTTAGGAGGAGGACATTCTTTAGGGGAAGGCAGTTGTCTTCCGCTTCCCCCTGGAGCCCAGCACTCAGATCCCGTTCTCGTCGCCGTTTATTTAAATCAGTCTGATCGCCAAGCAACTCATCAGTTTGTAAATGTTTGCTTTCATCGTCTTGTAAAGTTGTAAATACCATGAGTCTGAGTAGCTAGACAATCACACTGGAACATCTGCTCCATAGCCCGCCTCTCTCAGCTGTTAGCACTAGAACAGGGGCCTCACACTCGCTGTGTTCCACTCCTGGAAGACATCTCATCCACAGATGCACACAGAACTTCATCAAGCAAAGAAAGGAAGATCCCAACTATAGACTACAATATTACTCCCTTTATGGTCACCTCTCAAATTAAATTCCATGACTTCAAGCATTTATCTAGCTGTATGAGCAGTCTCGCCCAATAAGGTTGTTGCCAATACAGTACAAGTGGTTGGTAATCTGTACGCATGTACAGAGAAGCTAGGATCCAGTTATAAGACATTCTCTATAGATAACTGTAAAATAGATGTCATGAGTAAAGTTAAAATGCTAGGCATTTACTTAGACAAGAATTTGAACACGAAGGCTCAGGTGAACAGCCTTATTTCCTCGCCATCTTATTTCAACAAGCGGTTCCGCTGCCTCAGACCTTTTGTGTCTGGAAAAAAAAATCTGAAACTCTGGCAAGGGTCATCATCGGATCGAAGATCGATTACTGCTGTAGTCTCGTGGTAGGCCAGCCGTTATTGGATTTTCATCGACTCCAGGTCATACAAAATGGAGTGGTTAGAGTTGTGAAATGTCTGGCAAGAATAGACCATGTGTCGGATGCACATAGAAACTGGCTGCCTGTTCAGGCTAGGGTCCCTTTTAGGCTACTCCTTATTACACATAAATGTGTACCTGGAACTATGCCTACTTAGCTCAAAGAAATGATCATCCCAAAGAAAAATACCAGAACTCTCAGATCGGACGAAACTAATACTCTTATTATTCCGTTAACTAGTATGTTGTTGGTAGGTAAAAGTGGTGGGGGGGGGGGGGAGTATCTGCATAGATTGTATAGAGTGTGTGTGTAGCAAAGTTGACGACTTAGTCTACAGGGAGGAGTAGATGGGACATCCCAGAAGTAGGCTTGAGCAGTAGTCCAGTTAACACGAGAGTGGTTGGTAAGAAAATGACGAATTTCCTTTCCCGAATTTTGAGTTTAATACGAGAAGAAGCAGCGATGATAAATTGTTTCATTCGTGTGTCAAAGAGGACCCAAGATTGCAAGCCTTGGGCGAGGGAGCAAGTATGTTAGTCAGGTAGCAGATGGAAGTGTGGGAAAAAGAGGGATGGTACTGGAAGCCAGGAGAAGGAGGATTTGCATTTTTGAAGAGTTATGAAGCAGTGGAGAGCTATCTAATGAAAAATTGTATTGCAGCAGTTCATAATCCATTCTGAGATGGCTGGGGTGAAAGAGGGAAATTAGAAAAATATTTAGTGTCCTCAGCAAAAAGGAGATGGGTCTTCCTAAATGCAGAGGAAAGAGCAGATGTTCAAGGAGTGATCTTTGGGGTATGCCAACAGGGAAACGGATGGGGGTCAGACATTTACACATTCCAAGAGATTTTACATGCGTGCAGGACAGTGTTGGTTAAATGCAGTCTTAAGTGCATAGTAAGTCAGAGAAAGCAGTCAATGGAAGAGGCACTAAAGGGGCAGAAATTAGGGCCTCCCATCATCAAGCTAAGGGTCAAATGAGTCCTGCTTGAATGTTCTCTTAGCCATTGAAAAGGGGAGATGAGGAGTAGAAGGCAGAGAAACCAAGATATTAAAGTAAACAATGGAGTAATCGGAGTGAGTCGGTGAAGAGGTAAGTGGAGGAGAGTGAATTGGAGAGAAAGACGAGGTCAAATGTTTCCAATGGGTAGGTGGGCTGGTTGTGGAAGTAGTAGAGGGTAGTAGAGGGTGGCTGCCGAGGGCTTGGAGAGGTTAACCCCCCCCCTCCTCCCATCATGACAATGGGCATGTTGGTAGGAAGTGACGCAAGTAGAAGGATCGGTTGTGGAGCAGCACCCTTGCCCCCAATCCCCTCTCAATTCCCACCCCGTGGCACTGGAGAGGAGGTGGTGGTGATAGACAGAAATAGAATCTAGAGATTAGCCTCTCTCAGAAATGTTGCTGACACATGCCTGCATTGTGTTTGCTGTTGCTGTAAGCTGTGGGAGTCTTTATTAAATAATATTTAAGACATTGTTGTAGCTGATGATATTTGCTGTTTGATTGCCAATTGCAAACAAATGCAAGCTGAGTCAACTACAGCACTATGGTGAGATTAGACTTGGCTAGCCACACTGATCCCCTATTCAAAATATTTATGTAAAAGGACTTGCTGTACTAGAGTGAAAAACTGTTTGACATATTATATAGGCAGACTTCGGGGTGTTGACTTTCCCCACTGCCCACCTAACCAACCCCCCTAAAAAAAAAAAAGAAAGGCTGGTAAAAATACATCTACTGGCCCTGCGTAAGTAGACTTTGGTGTTGAGGATCTGGGCCAACGTTCTGATGACGATGCATGCCTTGAACACGTGTGCCTGAACCTGCCTCCAGTTAAGACTACCTCCACCACACCTGCACATGTAAGAGGCCTGTGGGTTTGCTAAGGCTTTTGAGGCTGCTGGCCATCAATTCCCCCTCTCAAAATGGAGATGCAGCGTCTCCGCCGTATGGAGGGGACAGTTGAGCAGCGGCAAACCTCGCATGTAGGGAGAGTTTACACCGGAGAAAATTGAGTGAACCTTTTAAAAAGGCGCCATCTGTTGCATACGTCTGTGCACATATTTGTATTCAGATTCCCACTTAAGTGACGTTGGCTAGTGGCTTTTTTTATGGCTGGCTAGTTGCTTGCAACTTGAAATTTTGCTGCATGTTTAATTGGCTCTGCAGCCAAAAATGTTTCCCTAGCAGGGGATGGAACTGGGTGGTTGGTAAATCTATGAATTTGACCTTGGCTGTTCCACCTTTGCTACCATTGGGTTATGGTCTGGGATAATCTTCCATAAACATGGTTTGGAATGGAGCCCTTCTTTTTTTTTAATCTGGTCAAATGCCTGACGTACAATACGAGACAAATTTCCATCATCCAGCTCACATTTTTTGCACAGTCGCTAGCCACATATTTTGGGAGAGTTTATTATTCAGGACAGTTGCAGGAGATGAGCGCCCCAGAACAGTCTGTTCAGGGTTTGAAATTATGGGGCACTGTGTTGCTCCTTGTTATAGTCCAGGGCCGTCCAAATTACTTGACACCAACAGGTACGAGACGCTACATTTGGCTTCCCAGCCCAACCGGTACCTTTCAGGCATACCTATGTGGGATGTGTGTGTGCGTTTGGCAAGGTCGTTAAGTGAGCATTAGCGCAGAGTTAGAAGATATTAAGAGGTAAGGAGTCAAGTGAGTGAGCATGCGGGAGGGGAAAGGAAGGAAAGGGGCGGGGGGGATTTGCAAGCAAAACTAAAATATTTTTAGAAAGGGACATTTTGTTAGATAATGACATTTAGATGAATTACATGGGATCATTTTGCACTGTGACTTCATTGTATTGCTGCTGTTCAAGCCATCGGGTCTTCTCAATGTAGAACCATATTGGAGAAGTGATCCATGTATTATTGTGATTAGATCTCATTTGCATAATTAACTGTTTCGAGAATGGCACGATTTGTTTGTAGATCATTGATATTAAATCTTTTCTATAACGGCGTACAGACGGTGCGTGTGCTTATGATGACCTGGTAATAACTGCTCAGAGCAGTTGATGAAAAGAAATGATAATTTGTTATTTGTATAGTACTCTTACCAAAGCGCTGTGCATAGATCATTTTTATAAACAACTATTACCCAACTGAAGTCGACCTCGGAAGGGTGAAGGGCTGAGTTGGCATGGCCGGTATTCCGTCCTGCAGAACGCCCACATCTCGGCAGCAAGAGTTGAACTCGCGCAGCTCTCCAACAAGCGTAGATCTTTTTTATTAATGCTACTGTTCTTATCAAAATAAAACTTTTCCTGTGAGAAGTGGGGTGAAGACTGCGAGTGTGGAATTTGGTGACTGAAAAAGTAGATTTCATGAAGGGTTCATGTTTGTGAACTTGAGGCTGTGCCTCTCTATTGACCTTTTTGGGCAACGTTTAAAATTGTTATGCAGCAGCTGGAAAAAAATGCCAGCTAGTATATTTCCCTAAACATACGCAAAACGGTCTGGGAACCACTCTAGCGCGAAAAAACGCGGCCAAATAACCTGTTGTGTGTATGTTTCCCCAATCTAGTTTTGGTGTGCGTGCCACTTTCAGCAATGTATTTAAGCTACAGGTAGGAAAAGAATGTTATGAAGTACTGCAATCCAGTTCATTTAAGGATGTGTTTCTACGGTGTGGGAGGCCTTGGCGAGGGAGATTATAATTCCGCACAGCAATGGGGATCTTTCAAATGGGAGTTGGCTGCCAGTGCCAGAGCATGTTAATATACTCTCTATATTGTGAAGAAGACCCCTGTGCATTTGTCGCATACAACCATCGACCCACTTCCATAAACCGCCCTTGGGAGACATTCCATCACGTTTCAAATCCCCAAATCCTGACGTAGGCAAAACGTTTGATGCTGAGCGGTTGTCGATGGTGTGGGGGCAGATGGTGGGCGGTTGGTTGGATGTATTGTTAGTCGCCATTTTACCTGGATTGCAGCTTGTTGCTCTTACTTGAGGCCCTCGAGAGGCGCATTTTAATGTAACTTTTTTCACACTTGAAAACGAGAAAAAATATAACGCGTTGTGTCTGCTGGGAAAAGAGATGGCTGCTTGCTTCCCGAGTGTCGCGATGTTGGCCGGTGGAATTGCACATGAACACATGCCATGGTTATGTGCAGAGGAGGAGTGGACCAATTGCTTATAATGCTATGAAGTGTTGAGAAACGAGGCACTATCGAATGGAGGCTTCTGAAATCACAACTGGCTATGATGAGGGATAGTAATTAACAAGGAACGCAGTTTAATCTCTTGTTTAGGGATCTTGTGAGGCCTTGAACGGATTAGGAATGTGACATGAGCTGTCTGTTAATCATTGCTCTAACTCATGACGTGTTCACGCTATTGGTGATGAAGCGTTAATGTTGACTTAGCAAAGGGGGCGGGGCCTTGTTTTCTTCTTTGGATTGCTAGGACTGTAAGGGGGGAGTGAATGGATAAGGTGGTGATGCCACATGCAAACTTCCATTTTAAGACTTATTTGAAACAACGCCAGTAAGTCGCAGCTGAGGGGCATGAGGCTTTTAGTAGGCTCCACATTAGCAGTGAGGGATACGCAATGGACAGTGCAGGCCTAATTAGTAGAGGGAAGGTGAATGTGGTGTGGGGCTCTGACTTTCATTTGAGGTTAATTCACATGCAGGGTAATGAACACCGTTTTGGTATCATGAAATTGCAATGTTAGCGGGCATAAATGGGGTATCACTTTAGAGTAGTAGGTTTGCATCCTGTGTGTGCATCTTTGTCAACCGAAAATGTGGTGCCTAACTGCAAGCATAGTTTAGGCTCTTACATTTAAAGTGCTTTATTGCTCCTTCACTCCCACTGTTTTGGCTTTTTGATTGTAGTTATATACCCATTCCAGAGGCCATCCATCAAACGCTTCCCAGTAGAAGTTTGTCCACACATCAATGCAACTATGTTGTGTATGGTCTCAGTGAGCCACCTGTGACCACGGCAATGGCTTCTATGCGGTGCATGCCAAGTAAATGAATAGATTAGGTAGGCCTAATGATCGATTTCTTTTAGCTCACTGTCTTCGTATAGATGTAATGCGCAGTGCACTTTTCTTTCTGTGTGTGGAGTTTGGCTTCTAGTGGACGCGTCTGTGATGGCTTTGTAGGTGCAATTTACTAATCGCATTCAGGAAGGTTTACATCTATGCCACTCAACCAATAGGTGCTCATCTGTACTGCCAACAGTTCCGGGGAAAGGCATCCATTGCGCATGATTAAATAAATAAAGCAGAAAACAAATTGTTGTCAAAGATTTATTTATGACACAGCCCATCAAATATACATAAAAAGTCTTGAGGCACAAAGGAGCTAATACATAGTCCTCCGACCTAAAAACTGTGTGATTTACAATTTTAAATATTCCTATGGATATATAAGAAGTACTTCTTTCCAGAAACAATGGACCCATCTGTAACTTTATCAATTGCATATTGTCAATAAACCTAAAAAAAAAAATCATGACATTTATGTATAGCATTTCCTTTTTCCCCCAGGCCACCCTCCATGATATGCGATCTTTCACTTTTCAGATGTTTCTGCAACTCCCATTGGCCCTAGCCAGCTCAGTCATTGGTGATGGATCATAGGAGTTTTAGTCCAAAACATCTAGGGAGCCAAGGGATCCAGACCACTGCTTGGTAGTTCATTGTAGCAAAAATACAAGTATCGTCATTTGTAGAAAAACAATACAAAGCAGCAACATGAATTGATTCCTGCAGAACTTTAAAAGGGTTGATCCATGTCTTAAAAACAGTTACAATCCCTGGTCATTGCAATTCTCTGCTACACACAACCATCAACCACTTAGCTCCCCTCAAAGTTAAGAAAGCTAAAAACATAGCACACCTCAACTCTTGGTTTACTCCTAGCCTCTGCTCCATGAGATTTTCCAAAAGAGCAGCGGAAGCCGTTTGACATGAAGAGCCTACCACAGCCAATAAAGCTTTCCTCTCCCAACACCTCGCTCCATTACAAATAATCTACCCTCGCATCCAAAGCTACCACCTACAATGAGAGAATATCAAAGCCACCTACAAAAAAAATAGTTAAACAGAAGGCTCTTCCAGCCCCTTGAAACCCCGTGCCCCCATCCACCCACCCACCACTCGCCTGCTATATCCCCTTTCCAACCTGTTAACACAAACAGCCTTCCCAAAATCATCAAAGGCTTCAAGCCTTCCCGCTGCAAGGGAGATGCCTGCCCAACCTCACTCATTAAGGAATGGGTACAACCCTTACTCCCCCCCCCCCTCATTGCTGCTATCATTAATTTCTCCTTTGCTTCGTGCACAGTCCCTGTCTCTTAGAATAATGGATCGCCCCGCTATTTTATAAAAAAAAAAACAATTAAAGAAAACACACTTGACCCAGCAACCCCGACTAACTATTGTCCAATCATAATGGTCCCCTTCCTTCTGAAAATTATGGACAGTTACCTACTTGCAGATCCAATCATTCCTAGAACTTCATGTCCTAAAGACCTAACAATGCCTCTAACATGGCACAGACAGCCCTCCTAGACCTAAAAAACGGTGTGATTACACCAATGACCCAGGTTCCCTCTCACCCCTATTGCGCAATCTTTCACTGCTACCCACACACCAACCTCTTGCAGTGTACCGCAAGGATCTTGCGTATCGCCTACACTATACAATGTGTACACCAAACTCCTATTCGACCACCTAGATGTCACGGTATCTCATACTTATTACGCTGACGATGCAGAAATCCTTGTACCCCTCTCCGGTGACTATCCTAGAGACTCCCATTGTATTAACACCATCTAAGAAACCATTCAGTCCTGGATGGCCGCACACAGACTCTGCCTCATGAGCTCCTCATCACTGCCTCCCCCACCCAGCACACCTGACCAAACTGCATGATGCCTTATAAAACATTTACCATGGACGGTCACAAGACAGTGGTAGCATCTGTCAAGATTCTAGGCGTTTACCTGGATTCCTCACTCGCCATGACCCGCCAGATCAACCGCCTCCTCATGAGGGTATGCTACGAAACTCATCAACGCTAGAAAACCTTTCCTTTCCTCCCAGAACCGCCTTGAAATTGCCCCGGCCCTTATTGGATCCAAACTGGACTATTGCAACTCCCTACTCTGCGGAACATCAGAAAAACATTTGCACAAACTATCTAAAACAATGCCCTCCGAGCTGCACTTGGCATTGGCAGACATGCACACATATCGGAAGCAATGAAGTCTGCCCATTGGCTGCCAGTTAAGACCGAATTAAATTCAAGACTCTCACAGATGCATCGCCAATGAGGCACCCCAATACCTCATGGACATGAAAAAACACTCAACTAGACTGATCAGATCAGCCTACAAACACTGTCTGATTATACCAAGTTTCAACAGGAAAAGAGAATGAGGGGCAAGAATTTTAGCCTGTGCACCATCTCTCTGGAATGAGCTCCCACCACATCTGCTAAATAAACCCTGCTACCATGCCTTCAGGACCTAAACCCCCTCCTCTTCAACAAAGATTCCTGTTTCTCCCCAGCACCTCTGCACCCCCTTCGCTTTTTCCTCTTCTGTAACCAGCGCCTAGATACCTGTGGGTAATGTGCGCTTCTTATAAATGTACAAAGTAAATGAAAAGAAAAAAATGCTTCACTGTCTCTTGTATCTAAACAATACCCGCATTTGTCTGAGATGTCCTTGGTCCAAGAAGGCATAACACGAGGAAGTGGGCAAAATGAAAATTCTAAATCCTTAAACGCCCCCTTTTTATATATACATTTCTTTTTTGAGAAATCAAATTAAACCAAATTTAAGATTCTTCAAAGCCATTTAGAGGTTTCACTTTCAAATATAACTTGGCTAACCTTTTTGTCTTTTATTCTTGAGCAAATCAGTATGGAACCAATTTTGAAAAGCCAATTTCCCCTCTGCTCTTGTGTAATACATTTCATCGGAGTGTAGCCATAAACCACCTTTGTCCGAACAGATCAAATATATCTTCATACCCCTTAACCAGGGGAGCTTGATAACCCTCACCCCCAAGCTCTTCTGTATTTGAATAATAACTGGATAGTCAGATCTTTACCCAGGACAGAATTGCCCTTGTTACAGCTGCATGTGCTATACTCTCTATACCCAGTTCCTCCAACGGAAGAATGAGTGTCACACATGGGAGCGATTTCAAGCTTTTAGACAACAAATTCCCATAGGTTACTAACTTGCCTAACCTTTCGTAGCCTGTTAACTTTTATCCCCATAAAATGAGGCTGATCGGATATGCAATGCATGCTCTAGATATCTAGGGTTAAGGAAACTGCGCCTCCACCAAAGGTTTAATAAAACGTATTGTTGCCCCTGCTCCACTATTCAAGGTTGGGGTACTCTACCTGGGACTTCAGTGTCCCATTTTCATAAAAACATGCATCCAAATAATTAAACCAAGGTACATTTTCAATCTTGATTCTTCTGATTTCCTGCTTTAAGCTTTGCAAGGAGGCACCATCTTGGATGACAAGCCATACTTTTACTTTTGGCTACACGTTCATTGTAAGTCATTTTGTTTGTTGCAGAGCTCTTGGAAGCATGGGCGATTTAGACAGTAGAGTTGCATCGTCTGCAAACAATAGATTATTCCATTTGACACCTCCCAGTGTGCATCATCCTCCAATTTAGACAGTTCTTTGGCAAAGTCATTGATTAACAAATGGAACAAGGTTGGTGCCAGGACACCACCCTGGTGCACTCCCTTTTACACTGTAAAACATTCACCCAAACTCGGCATACCACCGCCTAATTGTCCACTGGACCTGGCTGTGACTTGGACCTGGCTAGTAGCTTTTTACTTGACATGTTTACCTGTTTAAAGTGGCCCATAGAAGCTTTCTTGTGACATTTTAAATGGGTGTAACCTATGTGCCGAAAGAACAGTCCATACACTACCTGCATCATTAAAACATATATGCAAACTGTGCATGCCTATTTTGTTTTATGGCAAGATGTGTCACCTTTATGTAAATGGGGCTGGTAGTTCTCTGTTGGAGGAATACACGACCTGCTGAAAAGAGCAAGGCTTTCTATCTTTAGCAAATCATTCACAAGTCAATAGTGCCCTAGGACTGTCCCTCAACCCACTGCTCAGAGCGTGGACTGTATTCGCTAGTCGCAGCACGTGTTCTGAGCTGCTGGATTGCAGTGCCTTCCTGCCTCTGGTCCACCATTTCCCCAGCTGCCGCTTCACCCAGTACTACCCCTGGATGTGGGTGCTAAAGGCTTTTTGGAATTATAAAAACAAATTCTAAACTTGGGTGAAGTCTGACACAGCAGCTGTGGTCTGTTTTCCATGTTGCTGACGTCCCTATCGGCAACACAAAAATCGTATTTCAAGAGAGCACCACAGAGTGATTGGCAGCAGTGGAATCCCTACGATCGGATTTGGAGCTGGCCTGAGTGAAGGGTTTGTGAGTACCCAAAGCCCCGGCAACTGCAGACCTTTGCAAACGCCGCGCTGGGCTTCCACGGAGTGCAGCTGAGTGAGCTGGTGTGGCTAGGCGAGCTGGCGTGAACCCACAAGTAAGGATGAGCGGGTGTGCGTGTGTGAGGGATGGAGTGAAGCGGATAATCCCTGCGTAATTCACGCGCCAGCTTGAGCCGGTGCGGGCGGGCACAGCAACAGCCTTGCAACCGCAGAGCTCGGAGGAAATCCATATAAGCCATTACACTCGGAGCCAAGACACCGCGTGGCCGCAGCGGCGATTGCCTCCCTAACGTAGCGGCTCATGTCGCCAATGCGTAAAGGATCCCATAATGTCTGACCGAGTGAGAACCATTCAGGAAAGCAACCCAAAGTAAAGCATCACACGAATTGAAAGCAAAAATGAGCCCATGATGCTTGGCAGAAAGGGGGGAAGGGGAAGGGGAAGGGGGTAGAGGGTAGAGGGGATGGAGGGGAACCCCTAACAGAAAAGCTGACCAAACCACGCTGAAGCATATACTGCGCCCAAAAGCTGTCCCAGCCCTGGGACCTGGCAACCCTGTAATCCCAAGACATGGAATCCCCCACCCCTTGGCCCACGGTCGCTCATCGTGCAACACTGGGAGAGATAAAGCTAACGCTTTGTCCTATCGGCCGAGCCCACCCAGCACTGTTTGCCCTTCAGTGAGTTAGAACTCAAGCATCAGGCAACAGCATACCAGGGTGCAAAGGTGGAGTGAAGCCCAAGGTGGGGACAGGAGACATCAAGGCATTATTGGGCATCCAAGAAAGGGAAGAACTGCAAGGAAATGCAGGCCGAGGTGCATCCACCCTCATCTGTGTCCCTGACACTGCCATCATTCACAAAAGAAGACCTTGTAGAGATGCTCTCTGAAGCAAGACCTCACTAAAGAGATCAAGGACACTAAAGAAACCATGCCCAGTCGCAGATCTGAATTCCCGTATGATGGGACTTGAAACAAGGGTAAATGAAATAGAGGACTTTGAGGCTGGACATGACAGGTCCTGAAATGCACATCAGACCAAGCACACTGAAACAGCTGAACAACCAACTCAGACAGACAAGGCCCTAATCGAATCGGAACCATCCGGACCAAACTGTTGCAGAAGCCACCTAAAAAACACAGTGCAGCAACAGCATTCTAACCCGACAACTATCGCTACAACCAAGTGTTTTACGGACACAAACAGTACATACTCATGAAGGCAAACATTCCCAAACTGTAGAACCGGGGTTGAAAAAATGCACGGAAGCCGTGGACTACGAATCCCACAATGTCGCATGTTGTATCCCTGTCTAGACTCTGGAGTCTAAAAAGCAAAAACCACAGTGGTTACAAAAACACAGACAGACAGAACCTACCTTATGCACAGGGTTGTGGGTCCTCCGGAGATGCCAGAACAAAAGATTGATGGGGAAGACCAAATGAGGAGGGGGTCTTGCGGATGTCTGGTGTTGCGACACGATTGGGAGGAGTGAAGAGGGAGGAACTGAAACAGAAACGAGAGGGGGAATTGAGAACACCTGAAGATGGGAGGGGAGGGTAGGGGAGGCGAGGCGGAGTGTTAAAACCTGCATTCACAGAATCATTGATGTTCTGTTTTTCCAAGGAATGCGAACCGGAGGCTGGCGGAGAGTGGAGCGATGACGTTGCAGGTTTTCATTGGGCATGTTAGAACGCATAGAGCCCGTTAGAGGGGAAAACCTTATGAGCGAGATACTTTGAATCCGGAAGGCCGAGCTGGCTCGATTCTGCGTTGCAAGCTGGACATTGCATTTTTTTTCTTTGCTTTACACAGAAGTGTGATTTTAAAAAATCCTGAATAAGGGAATTTTGGTTTGAACCTTTAACAACCGACTCGACCTGCTGTGTAACAATGGTGGCAGCGGTGGGATCAGGTAACACCTGTTCCTGCCATCATTCGACATGGAGACAGTTATAGCACTTGCTGAAGGGCAGCAACAACTACAGCAGCTAGTGCAAGGACACCAGGCTCAAGCAGACCGTTAAGCAACAAGCCATAGAGGTCCAGAGCGCTGCGCAGGACCAAGGATGGGAGGCACTATGGATATTGGGTGAGACAGTGGCCGCCATTAGAGCCCAACCAGCCATATCCCCCACGGTGTTGCAGAAATATCAGACGGGAGACGACCCGAGTTCTTTTCTTTGTTAATTTTGAGAGAATCGCCAGGGCGGTCCAATGGCCTCAGGAGAGATGGTCCTTCTTCCTGGCCCCACTTCTTGGGGTGATGCAAGGGGCCTATCAAGCCGCAAATCCCACAGGGGATACACCATATGCAGAACTAAAGAAGACAATACTAGAGAGATTGGGCATGGATGAGGAATCGTACAGGACAAAGTATCGGGAGACCCAACTAAGGCCTGGGGAAAGCCCAAGAGGGCTGTTTTATCGCATTCAAGACTTGGCTGAAAAATTGTTGCAACCCAGTACTGCCACCATTAAGCAAATTGAGGACAAAATCGTAGAAGCCTTGCCTAGTCCAATTCAACGGTTGGAACAATTCGTAGAAGCCTTGCCTAGTCCAATTCAACGGTGGGTCAGGCAACACCATCATCTAACATGGCCAGAGGCCATAGACGTGGCGACCGCATACCAAAAGGCTGGGGTAACCAGAACTTTTAATGTCCCACCTATAAGGCAAAATAACGAGCCCACCATCATGCGCAACATAAACCACAGGGCGACTTCCTCAGAGCCCCGACTGCGGACGGAGGCACAGCTGTCAAGCGGAGCCATTCTACCTAAAGGTCAGCTACCCAATGTTTTGAGTGTGGAGAACAGGGCCATATTGCAAGGTACTTATCCCGAAAATGAAGAAAACGGAACCCATGGAGACAGGGACCATTCAAATGCAGGAATTATGAAGAAGTCTACCCTACGTAATAGAGGTCACCGTAGACGGACACCTGGCCCAGGCCATGATGGACAGCGGCAACAGACAAACCGCCATACAGCCACACCTGAGCAACCATTTTGCTGTTTCTGCTGAAATGCAGCTTTGTTATGGATGGGAGGAATTCTGTTCAGTGGGTCAATGTAGCCACACTAGGCACCATCATTCCCTCCAGAAGTGCCTGGTGCTCACCAGTGGTGCTGGTACCCATACCAGACGGTACCATGAGGTACTGCATGGATTTTAGGCAACTCAATTCAATCGCACAATATGAAGCCTACCCAATGGCACGGATTGATTAGGTGATTGAAAAATTGGGTGCCGCCACTTACCCAAGTACCTTGGACCTGATTTAAGGGGTATTGACAAATACCCATTAATCCAAAAGATCAAGAAAAGACAGCATTTGCCACCCCGCAAGGACTATTCCAATTTACAGTATTGCCATTCGGGTTGCATGGGGGCTCTGGCTACTTTCCAAGCCTTAATGGACAGGATTCTGAAACCCCACGCTTCTTCGTATCTTGATCATCTAGTCGCTCTTCAGTGCAATGTGGGATGAACACCTAGCCCATCTCAAATTGATAGTAGCACTCCAAGAAGCTGGATTACACATTAATCCAAAGAAAACCAAACTGGCAGCTAAAACTACAAAATACTTGGGATAGTCAGTCAGTGGAGAAGTAATTACACCGCTACGAGACAAAGTACAAGCCTTGCAAAAACTACAAATGTCCAACACCCGAAAAGAGATTCAGGGGTTTCTTGGGTTTGCGGGGTATTACTGAAGATTCCTGCCCTACTTCTCTTCGATAGCAGCACCTGATGCCCTAAAAACCAATAAGCCTTTGGTGATCACGAAAGAAGCTGCCCAAGCTTTCCACTCCCTGATCAACATGATTTCCAAGCAACCCGTTCTTCACTGACCAGACTTTTCCAAGGATTTCTATTTGCAGGCTGATGCTTCTGGCTGTGGGTTGGGGTAGTCTATGACAAGGAACAGGAACTGATTTATGTCAGATTCCCTTTATCAGTAGAAAACTGCTACCTCACGAGCTCCCCTACTCCACCCTAGAAAAAGAATGCCTGGCCATAAAGTGGGCAGTGGAGACCCTCAGATATTACCTACTGTGACAACGATTTACCATATATTTACAGACCATGCACCCCTTCGCTAGTTGGCCACCCGGAAGGTGTAACGCTTACCTGAACTCTGCGGGAGCACCACTCAAACTTTCTCTAGATGCTTCTTAGCTAACGATGTATGTTTTCTCATAGGCTTCCTTTTCTACAGCTGGGATGTTCCTAAAATGATACACAAATTCTTCTATTGTTTTTATTTAAATGTCACCAGATGCCTTTAGTCTGAAAATTCCCTTGCACTTTCTCATATCTCTCCATCTCCATCTCTCTGAAGGTCTTGATAGATTTGAGAACGGATGGAAAGTTATGGGAAAGGATTGCTCAATTATATCCCAAATGGTCTGGACCCTTTAAAGAATTAATCTTAATGGAACCTGTTAACTGGAAACAGACATGTACTATGCTAGAGGGAAATGGAGAACTCCTGTGAAGAATTAACTAAATGTTCTCTGGGAAGAGATGCTAATCTAACATGTAAATGAGTCTTAGCCCAAACTCCCTATTTCTGATAAACCACATATGAAGAATCACACACCCCACCAAACCCACAAGAAACTGTGTGTAACAATATGAAAGTCCAGAATTGTTTTGTTTTCAAACTATGGGAACTGGATGTGTACGATGCTCTGGAGAGAGCTCAAATGCGCGGCATTAGTAATGCGGGCAGCTGGAAGAAGGCTGACCGTTACCAGAGCGGCGCTCAGGGTTCTGAATAATGTGTGTTCCGTTTGGATGCGGAAGAGTAATCGAGTGCTGACCGCGCTGATAACGGAACTAACTAAATTATAAAATGGTCACAGAAACACAATACAAGGGTTATGTGCTAATGCATGTAACGTATTCCGTTCGAATGCGGAATAGCAACTAGGTGCTATCCGCGTAGTGAGCGGACACAACAGGTTATGTTAACAATTCACAGATAAATAGTACGAGTGCTATGTGATATCAAACGCAACCACAAAAATGTGACTGAGGGTACTTGCGGCAACAACTGCTGACAGGAATTCGGCTCGTGTGTGTGAACCATCTGAGGGAACTGAATTGTGCAGTAACTGGAAACAACTGGAAATGCTGAGACGGAAATGGGCACTGGGAAAACTAACGCTATGACTTCAAGGAAGGTTATAAATATATCTGTGGTGACCGGAAAACACAAAGGCCACGGTAAGCGTTAACTGCAAGCGTTTTACTGCAAGCATAATGATGCGAAACACGCAGCTCCCGAGGGCAGGGGCTTAAATAGGGCATGAAGGAAAAAGTCTTGCCCAACACAGTTACTGCAGAGAACAATGGAAGTGGCCATGTTGGGTAGTCCGGAAGTGGCCACCTAATTGCCTTCTTTCATGCTAAAATGTTTGTGCACTGCCCATGCATGGTAAGCTGAAGAACAGGTTTTATTGTGAATTTTACTGGGAGCCTTTCCTGTGATCATGACAGAAGGACTCCAATCATCAGGTACTACGATGGTTCCTCACTCTACAGCCCTACGATTTCATAACTGTACACAAACCGGGAAAGTACCAGTTAGTGGCAGAGTATCTCTCCCGCACCTTGGACCCGCCTGAACGGCTAAGTTCCTTGAGGAGAGTATGTGAGGCTGGACACGACGGGTCCCGAAATGCACATCAGACCAAGCACACTGAAACAGCTCAACAACCAACTCGTACAGACAAGGCCCTAATGGAATCGGAACCATCCGGCCAAAACCGTTGCAGAAGCCGCCTAAAAGACGCTGTGAAGCAACAGCATTCTAACCAGACAACGATCGCAACGACCAAGTGTTATACGAAAACCGAAACAGTACATACTCATGAATGCAAACATTCCGAACTGTAGGACCACGGTTGGAAAATCCATGGAAGCCCTGGACTATGAATCCTATAATGCCCGACGCCGTATCCCGATCTAGACCCCGGAGTCTAAAAAGCAAAACCCCTGTGGTTACAAAAAACACACACAGCCAGAACCTACCTTATGCACAGGGTTGTGGGTCTTCTGGAGATGCCAGAGCAAAAGAGTGGCAGTGGCAGGGAAGACCAATTGAGGAGGGGCTCTGGCGGGTGTCTGGTGTGGCGACACGATCAGGAGTGGAGGGGGAGGAACTCGAACAGAAACGAGGGGGAATGCTTAACACCTGAAGATGGGAGGGATGGCGTGTGTGTTAAAACCTGTGTTCACAGAATCCTTGGTGGTCTCTTTTTTTTCCCAGGATTGCAAGCCGGAGGCCGGTGGAGAGCAGTGATGACGTTGCCGGTTTTCATTGGGCATATTGGTACGCGGCGAGCCCATGAGAGGAAAACCTTATGAGTGAGATACTTTGAATCCAGAAGGCCGAGCTGGCATCAAGAGGCTCGATTCCGCGTTGAGAGCCGGACATTGCATTTCTTTTCCTTGTTTTACACAGAAGTGTTTTTTTTTTTTTTTTTTTTTTTAAATCCTGAATAAAGGAATTTTGTTTTCAACCTTAACAACCGATTCAACCTGCTGTTAAACAAGGACCCATTGTGCAAGCAGGCTCACGACCTGGCGGAACTTTACTCTGTATAGAGGAACAATTTGAAATTATATAGGATAAGCAGGAAGACCTCAAATTGCACTGGAAGAAACCATATTAGGATATGCAGAATACTTAAGGAGATTGCAGACCAGGAAACGGTGGACTATGTTAAGGATCTGTTCCGGACACTTCTCAAACTCCCTGACTCAACAGCGATAAAACTAGACACGACACACAGGGTCTACGCTGGCAACAACAGCACCACAAACTCCTGCCAGACGTCTTGTCTTGGATCATGGAGGCTGCATGTTGGAAAGAGCCGGTACAGTTCCCTGTGAAGCAAATCGTTATTCCAGGACTTGGCACCACGCACCCTAGCAAATGGGCGCAGAAGATCAAATACCGTTGGGGTTCCCTTGCAAGCTGCTATTGGATTTACAAAACCAGAAATATGCAATCCGAACCAAAGAGGAAGTGTCAGAATTGATGAATGGGCCACAAGAGGACTCAGCCAAACGAGAGCCGCATCAAAATCAGGGCTGGGCTGATGGGTATAACTGAGAAGACTGAGACGGAGCAAGTTCCCAGAGCCGGTGCTCAACAGGGGGAAAAGAATGACAATATTCAAGAAGTCGCAGCCAACACAAGCTTGAGTCGGCGCCCGACATATGTGATTGGACATCAGCTCTGCTGAGAAGAGAACACACTCTGTCACTCTGTCACTCTGTCACTCTGTCACTCTGTCACTCTGTCACTCTGTCACTCTGTCACTCTGTCACTCTGTCACTCTGTCACTCTACATGGCACTGTTGGGGGGGCTTGGAGGGGGTGGGATTTTCGTCATGAAAGAATGGTGTCCAATCAACTGTCATCCCAATTGACAGGTCTCTAGCTACACAGGTGGACCGGACCGACTGTGCTATGGTGTTTGTGTTTTGTTTGGGACTTGTGACGTGTTTTCCTTTTCATTACCGTTTTCATGGTGCATGGCATTTTCAAAACTGTAGGTTTCTTGAGCAGGGAATTTCCCATCTATCATTACAGGGTGGTGCTCTCCCTGCTCATCCCAACAGGATGAATCTAACACCAATGGACACACTACATGGTGGAAACCCCTAACACAAAATGTCACCCAACATGAGGGGGTCTTAATTCGCCATTAAAGCGGAAAACTATCATCCAGCGATTCTCCTCCCTGGAGATAGATCTTGCATTCCTCCAAGAGACTCAACCTACTGAAGGAGGACAAAAAGCGCCTGATTGGTAAAGGGTACTCGCACTTATACTTTGCAACAAGTGGCCTCAAGATAAGGGGGAGGTAGCTATAATGGTGCGCAGGGGTTTACCATTGCGCACACGGGAAGTCCTGAGGGACACGCAGGGGAGATTGTTGTTGGTTAAGGGAGACCTGGGAAATCGTAGAATCACGCTAGGGGTGGTCTATGGACCAAATGAAAAACGGGCAGAGTTCCTAGAGGGATTTGCTGGGACTGTGGGGAGCTTCATGGAAGGGGACTTAATACTGGGATGGGACCCAACTATGGATAAAACACTGGTCCCTACTAATAATGACAAATCCAATTATTACGCCATGACCACGCTATTGAGTGAGTGAACACTAATTGAGGCATGGCACTTTGCCCACCCAGGGGAAAAGGGATACACTTTCTACTCAGCAGTTCATGGGGGTTTCTCCAGACTTGATATGTTCTTGATCTCCCCGACCCTCATCCCATTAGTCGATACTAGAAATCTTACCTAAGGAGCTTGCAGACCACTCCTCCCTGGTGAAATTAGAAATTGATCTTGAGCAAGGCACCCCACGACAAACCTTCCCCCACCCCCCGGCATACCCCGTCCTGGAGATTTAAAGAACATATGCTTGGGGACGCAGTATTGAGAACAGCGATAGAGGAAGCAATAACCCACTATTTCCAAGAAAACATGACTGGGGACATTGATATGCGCACCATATGGAATGCAGGGAAGCCAATGTTCAGAGGGGTCATAATAGGGCAAACCATATCATGGAGTAGGAATCAACGGCTACTCCACAATGAACTTGAAGAAATGGTGCTGGAAAAGGAAAAAGCACACGTCAATAAAGTTGGCCGACGCACACCAAGGGAGCTTAGGATAGCCAGGCCGGCCTTGGAAACCCATCTGATGGGGGGGGGGGGAAAGGCCGTGTAATCACTACTTATGTCGAAGCAGTTCTGTATCTCCAAGGGTAATCGGGCAAACTTCTGGCGGGAAAAACTCAGGAAGTTGACCACCTGCAATCATGTAGGGTCCCTAAGAGCTGGGGAAGGGCAGAGGGTAACCACGGAAATGGGAAAGCTACAGGTCATGGAGGATTTCTTTATGAGAGGCAGAGGTGTTCTTAAAGGGAATCTCACTCTAATTCGAGAATTCATTAAGCAAGCCCAGCTCCCTCAAATCCCAGAGGCAATGAGAGAAACATCAGAAAATTCCCATCTCGCCCCATGAAGTCACTCACGCGATACAATCCCTCCTGGGGGAGGGGGGAGAGCCCCTGGCCCAGACTGGCTAACACATCGTATCAAACCTTTGCAGGGCCACTGATCCCACACCTCATAGCCCTTCTGAACTCCTTCTCCACGGTTGAATCCATAACCGCTCTGGTACTGAAGCCAGAGAAAGACCCCGAGGACTGCACCTCTTCTCGTCAAATGGCCCTATTGAACACTGATGCTAAGCTCTATAGTAAAATCTTGGCCGCAAGGCTGAACAAAATCCTCCCACATGTAATTGATGCAGATCAATCAGGGTTTATAAAGTATAGAGGGGCCTATGACATTATCAGAAGGGTAGTAGATCTGATGGCAATAGACCCAAAACTACTGAGGGTATTATCGCTCAGATCTATAGATGCTCACTGTGTATTTGATGGTTTATAGTGAATTTTCGAATGCCATTTTTTCGACACCAGAAATGCTGGAAAAAAAGCATTTCGAATGTTTTTCATTTTTATTTAATTTTTTTCAATGAGGGGGGTTCCCCCAATCCCCTTTTTTAAATTTGATAATTTTTTTTTTTAATGAATACTTTTTTTTTAACAAACAAAATAAAACATGTAATAAAAAAAGAACCGTTTGGAATTTTTATTTTTTGGCATTTTTTTTCAGCATTATTTTTCAAGGAAATGGCATGTCGAAAAAAATGTTTTAGAGAAATTGACTGGATTGACTGGAGAAATTGACAAGCCCTCTTATCTACATATGGATACGGACCAAATATCACGGGCTAATCTTAGCAAACTTCAAAATCCCCTTCACTATGATTAGGCTTAATGGGAACATCTCAGCCCCAATTTCCCTGGGCAGGGGTAGAAGGCAAGGGTGCCTGTTGTCTCCCTTGGTATTCACATTAGCTATAGTACCGCTGGCACAAAGAATATGCTGGCACCACACATAAATTGGCGCTGTATGCAGATATCTGCTTCCTACAAAACCAAACATTTGGTCCCCCCTTTGCTGGACCTCCTAGATGAGTTCTATGCTGTCTCCGGATTGCGCATCAATCACCAGAAGTCAATAAGCATGTCAATAGGGATATCACAGGAAACCTAGCTAGAACTACAATCTGCCTTCCCGTTCAAATGGGTGGCAAACAAGTTCACATATCTGGGGGTACATATCACTAATACAAATAGGGCCCACCATGAGGCCAATATCCCACAGCTATGGAAAGAATCAAAAGCCACCTTGAAAAGATGGGGGGGGGGAAAGCCAAAAAATATACTGGCTACGGAGTGTGACCACAGTCGATATGACAATCTTGCCCAGGCTCTTTTCAGGCCTTAACGATTGTTTATGACAAAGAGTTAACAGATCTATAAATGGCAATTGAGCAGTACATTTGGAGTGGGGGAAACGTTTTGCCACAAACGATCCTTGGAGTGAAAGAGTTGGGAGCGGTGCCGGGGGTGGGTGGGGGAAATGGGAGTCCTTTGACTGCACAGGTACTAGGGAGCATCCCAGATCACACCAATGCTGCTCTGGGCAATAGATGACAATAAGCTGAAGGTGATGGAGTAGGACCCGAGTGATGTTACTCTAGCCCACGTGCCCTTTCTAACCCGACACGCCAGGGCTGACCTGCTTGAACCCACAAGAACGTCTCTTACTACCTGGGATAAGGCCTGTGCACGACTGGGAATCAAAGCAGACCTGGGACCACTAACAGTTTTCACCAAGCATGGCGAAAGAATCCATCATCTGCTGGGAATCCCTAGGGTCAACAAGACTTGAAGATCTATATAAAGACCACCTCCCCATCGCATTTCTGGAATGCAAAACCAAATGTACACTTCCTGAATCGGAACGCTTCCACTACTGTCAAATCAGACATTGGATCTCCAATCACAAAGCAATGCAGGAGGGCACACGGCCTCTAAAGAGAATTGAACTTCAGCTCGCTGAGGGGCAAAGCACCCATAGGATTACCCACTGTTATCGTCTATTAGACAAAGCCCCCATATATGAAACGGTATTAGGACGACGTAGGGGCAGAACTCCCATTTGAATCCTGGCAAGGAATTTGAGCCCGAACTAATAGCAGCTCCAGGTGCACATAGTATGAGGAATGTGCAGTCAAACTCTGTTTTAGGTGGTACATGACACCGCAACGAATGCATGCAATATCACCAGACTAGCCAGATCGCTGCTGGCAATGTCCAGTGATACAAACCTATTGGCAGGAAATTAAGTCAAGAATGAAGGACATCACTGGGATGTCTCTTCCGTTGTGCCCCCGAGTCATGCGCCTGGTGGGAAGTACCAGAGGAAAAACTATCAGAGGACGGGGCGTACCCAGCCTCATGACCCAGGCAGACCTAATAACCCAGATGTTACTGGCAGCAAAACTCATTTGAGCACGATTTTGGAAAACGAGAGGGGCGGTCTCGTCATATTGGTGGATCAAGGTTTGGGTTATAGTCTAATGGAGAAACTGACTGCGCACAACAGGCAATATGACACTATTTTCCCGCACCTGGGCCCAATACTTTGACTTTGTGCAGGACGGGGAACAGATGTTCTTCCGACCACTAACTCTGAGGCATCTGTTGCAGAGCTGAGTACCTAATGGTGTTGTAGAAGGGACGGAGAGAAAGATGTAAAGGATGGTGTAATGACTGGGATCCAGAAACCTTGATCAAGCCACATGGAAGAACCAATAATTTGTATTTATATCCTTTATGTTCGTTCACCTGTATCATTTGTCTGTCATTTCATATTGTTTGGGGCGGGAGGGTTGTTTTCAAGGCTTATGAAAATGTAAAATTAGATTACGATAATATTACAGCAGATATATTTGTTAATATTACATGTGGCACTGTTCATCGACATTTCAATAAAAGATATATTGGAAGAAAAAAGAAAACACTGGCAAGCACTTCGAGCACAACCTTTAATGGTAAGGCTTGATAAATCTAGCAGTTCCCACGAGGAGCTGTTTTGGGTGGGATTGACCAAATGGATTAGCATGGCCATGCGCAGTCAATGGGTGGGTAAGTCAATGGGTGGGTAAATAAGCAAGCACCACCTACAGGTTTTGTCCCTCGAATGTAATTTTTCCTTAGCTATCCTCTAATGCAATAGTTTTGGCTTAAAGCGCCACTTAATAGCCCAAGTTGACAATTTACTCCCAGTGCATGAGGGGTGTTCAGGCCTCCCCGATAGATGGGGCTTTGTAGTGGTAACAAAGTGTGCAGTGTTGGAGTTCAATTCATGAACCCACTTAGTTTTTATTTGGTACAATAGATTTACAAAAATATCAGCATGCATACAGCTCTTTTGAAAGGTTTAAATCTTTAGCTGTACCTTTGCCTTTTCATTGTAATTACTGGTGAGAGAAATAGTGTTTTAAAAAATATATATATATTTCTTTAATGGAATTTTATTGAAGCTGAAATTTTCAATCACAACCGGCTTGTAACGTATCATGCAAAAGACATTGTAATGGGCAAGCCCGATATACAAGCTTATGCAGTTTTGGATAATCTCAATAGTACATACAAGAAATAACTGTGATCATGTTCCAAGTAGCTTCAAACATTTCATACTTCTATTTTTGGTACCAATCTTTCCCTTCCCCACCCACCCATTTCTCACCTACCCCTTGCTTTAACACTAGCACCTTTCATGTGAGAACAATTCGAAACAGCAACTAAATATTCACTGCAATTGACCTAGGATATTTCTCCATGGCCATGTGACATTTTATTCTAGCATGATTTATTGGTTCACTGCATCCGTAGTTTGGTTTAGTTTTGGCGGCAATGGCCATTTTGCAAACTTGTTGGGTCTTTCGTCCAATTTGGGTCTTAGATCATCCTGCTGTTGACATCTCAGCTCTATAAAACTCTAAAAAGGGGAGCCATGCTATATCTACATGGGGATTTATTTCTAACAATGCTTCCATGAGGCTTTCCATCTCATATTTTGTGTGCTTTGCGCAGCCATTCGAATTTCGTAGGCACAAAACCTCTTCTTTTCCAATTAATTGTAAGGCATACTTGGACTACTGCCACAAATAAATTGCTGAGCATGTGCGACAATACAGCATGGCACCCTTCCTCTTCTGCCACTCCAAACAATATCACCAATGGCGCTAGCTCCCTTTGAATCCCATCTATGGCGTGTAGCCATCCAAAAACCTCTTCCCAGCAATGTTGAACTATGCAGCAGCCCCACCATTGGTGCCAGCAGTCCCACACCTTTGTGTAAACCCCCCCCCCCCCCAAGCAGTAGGGCTAACATCTGGGTACATTTTTGCTAGCTCGTGGTGCGAGGGGGGGTGCCGGGGGGGGGGGGGAGAAATCTAGTGCAATTGTGATAACAATTTACTGTTGTGCATTTTGTATTGGACCGAGATAGTTGAGGACCACACAGCCCTATACGTTGCAGCCCACACCTCTCAGTTGGTCTCCAGTCCCGGGTCCCTTTCCCATGAACTTGTGAAGACGGCACAGTTAATGCCCTCTAGCTATCAGTGTAGCATAAAGTGCTGCGATAAGACCCCTCAATGAGTGTTTAATGTGCGTTCAAAGAGTGATTGGGCTCTGGAGCTGTTTGATCCATCGCAGGTATAGCAACACGCTTTTCAATTACAAAAACATCAATGGCTGTTTTATGGAGCCTTGCTGGGCCTGCTCAAGTTCTTCTTTCGTTAGGAACACAGTAATTCCACATTTGTCCCGCCCTTAATAACCCATGCTCATATTGGGGCAGATAGCGAATGGGGTCATCTCTGATGAGGGGTGCCCAGCTGAGCGGGGGCGGCCAAGACGTGATCCCTTCCATGTTGCCCGACTTCCGCCACAGGGACAATAGAACTGAGAGAATTGGGTGTTATCGTACCCTCAGCAGAAGCCTCTGAGGGACCCATAACCATTCCCCTAACATGACTAGAGCAAAAAGCCCATTCGTAGGGATCGTGTCCTCTAACGTATTCCTCATCTTTGACATGTAGTGTCCACAGCTAGGCTGCTTCGGAAATTTTTCGGCAGAGTGCGCCCTGTGTTGATTGCATCAGGTCAATGTCCCTGAAAGGCCTCCGTCGATGGTGATGTAATCGGATGTTATAAATAGCATGCACAGCGCCCGTTGCCTCAGTTGCATTTTTTTCTGCAAATGTGTTTATGTTATGGCTATTTGTATAGCGCACGGTCGCCCGAAGGCATCATGGTGCTGGAGAGGGAAAGCCACTGACAGGCGGGACATCGAACAGACCAAAAACTAGAGCTCAGAAGAGAGGTCTTCAAAGCCTTGCAGAAAGCCAGATCATTAGAGCAGAGTTTTATAGCAGATGGCAGGCTATTCCAGAGCTGGGCTGCTGTGATAGAGAAGGACCTCCGTTCCAGCCGAGAGCGGCGGAAGGGGGGCACGCATAGCAAGCCAGCATAGCGTGATCGCAGTAGCCGGTTACGGACATTGCGCTGACATTTTACACGCAAATACTCTGCACCTTGACCGTGCAACGCCTGGTGCACAATACAGAGGGCCTTGAATTGGATACGTTGAGCCAATGGAGGGAACGTAGCACAGGGGATATATGGGGCCCGTAGGGGCTTCCCGTTGCCACCCTAACTGACAGATTCTGGAGGCGCTGTAGTCTAGCGACTAACCCCTTGGGTTGCGCAAGATACAGGCAGTTTCAATAGTCCAGCCTACTTGGAATCATAGCTGCTACTACCAGTGATCGCATTGTAACTGGAATCGAATGGAGCACTTTTCTTAAGATGGAAGTTCCCCTGCTGGCACACCGAGGGCACTTGGGCTGTCAAAGGGAGGTCAGCCGATAGTCACCCTGAGATTTTTTTACCTTCAGGGAAGGAACTGGGAGAGGAACCAGAGACAAAGGCCAGAAAGAGGAGATCCAGAGTGAGGAGTCGGGAGGGGAACCCAGCACCTCAGTTTTGTCCCCATTCAGTTTCAGCCAGTTATAGCCCATCCACTCTCCAATGGCAGTCAGGCACTTATGCAGGCACGCAGACACCATAGCTTGATCCGGGTCTAAGCGGCTCAGCAACTGGGTATAGTCTGTGTACGAGTAGCACCTAATGCCGAGGGAGCGGATGAGACAAACCAGCAGAATGGTAGACCGAGCAGAACCCTGGGGGACGCCACAGCTCAGAGGTGAAGATTTAGAAAGGAAAGGAGTAAGGGAGAGGGTTTGGGATCTGTCCAAAAAGGAACCAAACCAGGGCTTACCCCTGTCCCGATATGCCAATCTGGGCCAGGCGGGTGAGCTGGGTACCATGATCCATGGTGTCAAACGCTGCTGAAAGTTCAAGAAGAATCAGGGCGCCAACACCGCCCTGATAAACCAGCCTGGCCAGATCATGCTGCACAGACAAGAGGGCACTTGACGAAAGCCCGACTGAGCCGGATTAAGCATCCTGGATGACTCCACAAAGGAAGACGGAAGAGGGGAAACCAGTGATTAAAGAAGCTTCATAAGGCAAGGGAGCATGGAAATAGGACCGAAATTAGACTGGAGAGAGGGATCCAAAGAGGGCTTCATCAAGAGGGGAATAACAAGAGCGCCTTTGCTCGGACTGGATGACTCCCGACTGACGGGAGAGATTAACAGCTGTAGTGATCTCACCCAGGAGGGTGGCAGACAGCTGCTCCATCACTTCAAGAGACAGTGCGTCAGAGGGAGAGCAGGACTTAACTCTTTATAGTGCCCAACCATGTCTTCCGAAAACACAGGAAAAGAAGACCAAGTGGAACTGGGGAGATCAATGGCTTCATAATTGGCCCAATTACCAAATAAGGAGGTGTATGGGCCGATGGGACAAGGCTACCAGCAATATTAGCACCTATGGTAGCAACTTTTGTAATAAAGAATGCGGACAGAGAGTCAGAGTTCTTGAGTAGGAATTATCGCCGACGTACATTTAGTAGAGGAAGACACTGATTTAAAAAAGGGTTTCAGACAGATTTAAAGCAGTTTCTATCTTCTATCTTCTCAGCAAAGTATGATTTTAAAGAGCCGAACTTAATAGGTCCTTAAAGCTCAGCCGGGAGGCTACGGGGTTGAAACGGGCAAAGAGGTGCCACCTGTAAGTGACTTTAATCCAGCAAACCAACTAAGTCAATGCGTAGGATGGGATGCCCAATGGAAGCCCTTTGTCAAAGTTCTTTGAATCTGGATAATGAACCCTTATATAACGCCCCCCTCTTTGAATCCCCCTGACCTCACTGAGCCAAGAAGTAGGTTTGTTTTGCAAATTAAAAGGTTTATTTGAATAATTAAACAATATATCTATCACACTTTTATGAATAAAATAATATTTGAATAGCACACTTATGAATATGGACGGTAATCAACAAGGGGTAATATTACAAAATTTACACTCTTTAATCACTTAGGAGTATGAATATGACGGATACTGTAGCAGAGAATACTTTGTTATTCAAGGAAATGTAATAATGGGAAATAATGCAACACAGAAATAAACCTTGATATGATTTCAATCAAAAGATAATATGGTCATGTTGTCCCCTGTGACTACTAGCTCCCCCCTATGCAATATGAAGAGATGGCAATGAGGGCACACAGGTTTCAGGAATACAATCAAGAATGCAGTTCAATTCCAGTTCCCCCGAGCAAGCTTAGAGAAAACAGGTATGATTTTAAAACGCAGGTCAAAACGCTTTGGAATGTGATTGCAATGGATGGAAAAATATGCTAAAATGATTTTAATTTACTAAAGGATATTCAGAATAAGTGATAGTTACTTTGGATTGGTTCAGGTCAACACTAGCAATGGTTCATGAATGATTATCACATTGGAAACGAAATTCAGCAGTTGCAACCAAGAAACAGCTATTTTTACAAGTAGTGAAATGGAGCTAAATTGCAATTTGTGGCAATTTTTCCACGTGCGTAAATCGCGATTATGGAAAAACTATGTAGTTTTGGGTTTGTTGGAAAGCTTAGGATCTTACCTTTTAAAATGACTGTTACATTTCGCTTCTAGGACGTGTGGTTCGAAGGTTACGGAGGATTTTGTGAAGGTGGATTTTGCAGAAATAAAATCAAGATTTTAGAAATGACAGATGCGCCTTACAGATTTGGAATCAACAGGATGGACACAAGATTCTATAATTCAGTTCTGGACAGGTTAAAATGGTTGGAAGAGGATTACTTTAAACTAAGAGATTGGTTATGGACAGTTCTAGACTAGATACTCACTCCTAGCTTTGGAATGGAATGGGCCTCGTCAAAGATCTGGTCAAGGGGTTTGGCTTCACTCTCGCCACCGGACAGGTCTCGCGCCCTCTGGGTTCTGCGTTCAGCACTGCAGTGCGGTCTGCGGCCTCTTGAACTGGATCTGACGGGTCTTGAACTGGATCTGACGGGTCTTGGATTACAGCACAGCTTTCTGGGTCCGGATCTGGGTTCTAGCACAGGGTTCTTAGCTAGAAGCAAACAGCACCGCCCGGTTGTTGAATAGTTTGGTTGGGCCCCGTAGAAGTAGTTAGAATCAGGTTGCAAAAGATTCTGAAGGCCTGCTGAGAAGGATTCAGCTTGTGAATTAGGTCACATGGCCTGCCTTCCTGCTAGAGCAGTTGTTGACCAGGCACACCCAAATCAGCATATTCTATTCAGTTGAAAGAATCCATTGTCTTGTTTCCAGGCAGCAGAGAGCCAGTCCAGGGTGCCACTCCTCAGTTCCTGTTCACACCAGTTTGTCAATCTCAGGGCAGGGGAAGTCTCCTTTGTCTATGGATACGGTGTGAAGGGTTCCCATGGATAGAAGGCCTCTTGAAGTTTTAACTACATCAGATTCCTTCTAGTCAATTGCAACATAGCTCCCTGTGAAAAAATTACATTTATAAACTCACAATAAGCAACATATCTTTAAATCAAGTCTTTCAACAATGAAATCACTGTGTGGCACTCTATGGCATTTTGATAGAATTCTCTTTTTTGGCATAGTTTGGGTTCAGTTCAGTTTTTCAAAGATTATGGTTTTAAAACGCCAGCTTCTGGTAGTGGTAAGTACCGGTATTGCACCCTTTTTTGACAGCTGTCTTTTCATCAGTATCTTTAAAATAAGATTTTGCTTGATGGCATATGATTCTTGCTGACATTGTATTGATGTGGATTCTTGCAGCAGAGTAATATGGAACACCCAACAAAGAGGTTGGATCTTTTAGGGGATTTTGTGAGCCATGATTAGCAATTTTTGTCAATCAAGAAACGGATTCCCAAACAGCTTTGTGTTGCTTTTGCCTTTTCCAAGTGGTTTCAGGCTTCTTTGTGGATGGCGCAATGGTGGTTTTAGGCAGTGATCTCCTGTGCTCACTAAGATAGGCAAAAGTTCAGATTTTTACTGCACATTTTCTGGTGATTTCTAGCGAGCAGCATGCTTTCCAGTGGCCATTCTGATGTTGCAGGGCTTGGATGAGTGGGTTAAGACATCCCACAAGCCCCCCCTCTTGCGATGGCCGTTGACCTTTCATCGATGGAACTTCACAAGACTGGGATGTCCGCATCATCTCACCGGATTCCATGAATGGCACAGTTCAGCATCTTTTCCTCCATCAGGGGTGGATCGATCGGTTCTCCTCGCCAGTCCTGATGGGAGTATTGAGCGATACGCCGGGCCCCTTGGATGTTTGCTGCCGGTCCCCGGGTCCTCCTCCTTGGTCAGTCTCCATGGTTTCTCTCTCCTAGGATGACAATGCAAAAAGGCAACAACATATTCGTAGACATTTCCCCCCCACTATTAATGTAGTGGGGCGGGCATATAATCAGGAGACATTTGCATTCTTATTATTGTATTTTATAGACTATATGTGGAATATTTTAGGGTTGGAATTTTATTGATCTGGAGTCGCCCCCTCTGGGGTTCCAGAAGACTCCTCCAGTTGCTGCAGAGTATGCCTGGGATGGCAACACTTTAGCTGATTAATATGGACGCACTTATCTTCCCCCTCTGCCAAGGGACGGCTTAACGTCAGTTCGTGATGTGCTATACCTGGTAGCCTTGGCCTTCCACTATGTGGCCAGCACACGCTTGGTACGTTGTATGAATACAGCCATAACCGTTGTTACTAAACTATATGCTCCCCGCACGGAGCACTACCATGACTTAGCGCAAACTGCCTGCTGTGCTCACTTAGCCAGAGCTTCTCTCCCACACCTGCCTGAGCCTATGCTGCCAACATATGTACTACTAACAGTAAAACACCTCATGATTGCTCATTGCCTTACTTTCCCCATGGTGACCTTAACATGATGCCTGAATCCACTGTCATTCTGATATGTAATGATGCCATTTCGATTTCTATGTGATTCTCATGCTGCAACTATATCTATGCTTGAGTACCACACCCCCAGCCTTCTTGTCCTAGCACGTGTTCGCTGAACTTAGTTACTCATTCGGATGTGACCACTGAACTTGCTATGACTGCTTTTAGCTAAGCAAACTACCCAAGGCTGAAACGGCATACACCTGCTACACGGCCCTATTAGCATACTCCATGATCCATACCACTAGGTGAATCCCTTGGTTACAACTAGCCACCCTCAATCTACATTGAGACACCTTAGCCAGACAACTTTAGCGAAGTAAGGGAAGTAACTTGAACTCTTAACTATTCTAACTACCATGTGTAGAAACCTGACCTCCCTGACCCTCCTAACTACAATCATGGCCTTTGCTACCTATAGCACTAGCCCCTCCACAGACAGAAACCTGAGAGTTAGGGCAAGACTACCTTGCATATATGAACCCAAAAGAAACTGTGCAAACGATTCCAAACTATACAGACTCACTTGGATAAGCAAACTCAAGCCACGAAACCCTCAATTCCGACCCCCACTCGCTTTCATAAAAAGAAACACCCAAGTCGAAATAATCACACAGATAAATCTGTAAGCAATCCCATTCCTAAGAATACTTTGTCACTTACTGGATCCCTTATCAATGCCAGATCCATGGTAGCCCATGCAACTGAAATTGCTTGCATACTAAATAACGGTAGCATCGACCTCCTTGCCGTAACAGAAACCTGGCTCCACGAGGCAGCAGGACCTTCCCTGATGCTAGCCGTACCTGACAATTACCAGATCCACAGAGTAGATGGACCTAATGCTAAAGCCGGTGGCCTAGCCATCATTGCTGAAACTACTCTGATTATCAGGCTCACCACCTCACCTCACTGTGCTTCCTGCGAAGTACTCTCAGCAAAATTGCAACTCTCTAATAACCGCACGCTAACTATCCAAATGATCTATAGGCCCCCAGGTCCCTTGGGAACCTTCGAAGATGACCTTACCACCCTCATAGCTAACAATACCCAAAACCACTCGCAAACACTGTTGCTGGGGGACTTTAAGATTGGCTTTAATGAGCCAGATAACAAAAATGCCCCTTCTATAACAGCCATCCTAAATGACCACGGGCTTACCCAAAAAGTCCTCACCTCCACACATGTTAAAGGTAGAACCTTTGACTGGGTATCTGAACTTGACTGCAACATAGTCATTAGACATCATCCCTCAACCATGGACCGACCACTATCTAATAAATTTCACTGCCACACTTGATCTCCTCAGCCCTAAAATTATCAAAATGATACCACCACTCCCCACCAGAAGTAAAAAAGACATTACCACAGAAAAACTCATCCCCCTCCTCCTGCCTTCTATCAATGGCCTGGAGAACAATACTGACCCAGACACCCTAGTAGACACCTTTTAATAAAGCTATGTCTCATGCACGAGATACCATTGCACCACCCAAACTACGCAAAGCTAAGCAAGAAGCCCACCTTAATGCTTGGTTCACACCCCAACTTAAGGACCTTCGAAAGAAGAAAAAAAAACTCCAAGCCCAATTCGCCCACTGACAATGAAGCTAACTTAACCCAATTCTCCAAATATTACAAGACAGAAATTATCAATACAAAAAAATGTATTCAATGACAGAATTACTAATGCCAAATCCAATACCAAGGAACTTTTCGCCATCCTCCGGGAAATGGAATCCCCCATCCAACCAACTGACACCGTCCCCAAGGACAAGATATGGTGTACTAACATACAGAACGCCCTATCGAATAACATCTCCACCCTCCAAAAAAAAACGACGAATAAAAAGGACTCCCTCCCTACTACTGATCAACAAACACCTTTAGCTACTGAACCCAATACTATCCCGCCTTTTAGCTTCAAACCTATCTCCATTATCGACACTGAAAAGGTTATCCTCTCACTGAAGCCATCCAGCTGTAAGGGCGACGGCTGCCCAGCACAAATAATAAAGGACGCAGCTAGAGATTTAACCCCGTTTATCTTGAAGCTCATTAACTCCGTTTTCAAATCCAACACAGTGCCGGCCAACCTAAAAGAATCCTGGGTCCTCCCCCTTCTTAAAAAACAAACCCTTGATCCTTCATCCCAAAAATCATCTATAGAGTAGCCTAACTCCAAATTCAAGATTACTTGGAAGGTAACCATCTACTAGGCTCGCGCCAATCGGGCTTCCGCCCTCTCCATGGCACTGAAGCAGCCTTGATAGATCTTAAAACTAAAATTGAGGAATTCAAGGATAGTGGGAAAACAGCGTTGCTACTCCTACTGGACTTGTCAGCAGCTTTTGACTTGGTGGATCATGCAGTCTTATGCAACCACCTCAAGCTCGTTGCCAATTTCACAGGGGAAGCTATAGCCTGGGTCCATTCCTTTCTAGCCAACCGGACCATTAGTCTTTTCCACCTCTACCTGCGCTGATCCCATCCAAATCACATGTGGAGTCCCACAGGGCTCCTGTGTCTCGCCCACTATGTACAACATTTTCACCAAGCCATTGTTCGACAAGTTGGACAGACTGGGTGTCACCTACACAAATTATGCAGATGACACCCAGATCCTCATACCCCTTTCGGGCAACTATGAAGTGGACCTGGCCTTGGTGAATAAAATATACATCCTCATTCAGGCATGGATGGCCACCCATGGCCTCTGCCTGAACGACGATAAAACTGAAATTCTGCTCCTTGGATCAGACCATAACTTAACTAAACTCACCCCGGACTATGCCTCATTTAACATTGACAATAATACTATTAAGGTTATGTGAGAGGTTAAAACTCTAGGTTTTTACCTCGACCCAGCTCTCATCCTCAAAAAGCAAGTGCACTCCCTCGCCTCTACAACCACTTACACTTGTAAACTCATCCGTGCTGCCAGACCATTCCTGTCCAGTGCCAGCTCCCTCACCTTGGCCAATGCCCTTATGTCTAGACTGGACTATTGTAACGCCCTATACTCAGGTGCAAATGAGTCGGTCATTGACAAACTCCAGAGATTACAAAATAATGCCCTAAGAGCAGCTATGAATATCCCACACAGAGAGCATATCTCCAAACACCGGACTGAGGGCCATTGGCTAAAGATAAAGGACAGAGTCCTCCTTAAAACTATTTCACATCCAAATGCCTAAACAATCAAGTACCCCCTTAACTAGCTGAAAAAAATCAACTGGAGACCCTCTAACCGACTGAGATCTGCCAACACCTTCTTACTCGAAGTCCCTAGATTTAAACTTACCACAGCGGGTGGATCTAGCTTCCCTGTTGGAGCTGCACAATCATGGAACATTCTCCCACCTGATCTCAGACGCCCATTATCCTACACTAGATTTAGAAGTATTGCTCTCAAATGGCTGCACAACGATATGTAACGATATTCACCCTTATCTAGTTGATCATGATATATAAATGTTAAGACTTTATTCTTATGACCCTATATGTACTGTATCATTTGTCTTAAGTTACCTCTGTTTTGTAATAGCCTGTGTCAGGCAGTGTAACTAAGCTTCAAGTCTACTTGTACTGTTGCGCCCAGCTGCCCAAGGGCTTGGTGCGCATTATCAAATAAATAAACAAACAAAACTGCCTTTGGGATGAGGATCTTGTAGGCGACTGGTGAGATCTTGTCTACAATTTCAAAAGGTCCCCTCCAGGTAGGCAGACATTTTCGCTGTTTGGCCTCGTTCCTTTGGAAATTGTATCGATAGACCCGGTCTCCTACATTGTATTCTTTCCTGGTAGTCTTCAAGTCATAGTGGGTCTTCATGCTATCGGCTGATCTTTCTAGATTTCGCTGAGCGTAGACAAAAGCATGTTGAAGGTGTTTTCTTAAATTTTCAACATACTCCTGAGTTGTGGAGGCATTGATCAATGTCTGCTCTTGGGTCCTGTAAAGCAGATGCTGGGGAAGCACCATCCTGTGTCCAGTCATCAACTCAAATGGTGATATTTTAGTTGCAGATGAAGGGGTAGATCTGATGGCCATTAGGACAAGCGGTAATCGGATATCCCAACTTGGCCCAGAATCTGCCACAAACTTTTTTAATATGCTCACAATTGTTCTGTTGTATCTCTCGACTGCACCACTAGAGGCTAGCCAGTAAGCAATGTATAGCTTCCTTTTAACCCCAAGTATCTCCCACATCTTTGTCATTTCTTTGCTGGTGAAATGGCTTCCTCTGTCTGACTCAATCCTTTGGGGTAGTCCAAAACGCAGGGTAGCTGCTGTTTCTGCCTTGCAGTTTGGGGCCAGGAGGCATTCCACCCATTTAGTAAACAAGCATGTCACCGTCAACATGTACTTGTTCCCCCTAGAGGAGCGAATCACGGGCCCGATATAGTCGACTTGCAAATCTGACCATGGCAGTGTCATCCTCCTCTTTTGGAGAGGCGCACGGTGTGTGAGGGATGTTGGCTGAAATTGTGCACACACAAGGCACCCCTTCAAGTATTGGTCGAGGTCCTGCCCCATGTGTGGCCAGTATGCAACCTCTCTTAAGATTTCAAGTGGGCTATGAAACCCCCTATGACCGGCTCTGGCCGCATCATGGGCGTGACTTAACATCAGGCTTCGGAATGAGGTAGGAACCGTCCACTGATCATGGCCAGCTAGGGATTTCCTTACCAACAGACCGTCTTGGATAAGGAACATTTTTGGACATTTCATCAACACTCTGAGGTCCTCTTTCCCAATGTAATCGGTATCCGTCGGGGAAAAGTTCTCAGGGTCCTTAATGTGTTGGTAAAACTTACCAATTATTGGATCCCTTTTCTGAGCCGTAATCAAATCAGCATCTGGGGTCTCCTTACTCCATTGTGCAGTTGAAAGATCATTGTGAGCATTTGTCTGGGACCTAGTGATAGCAGTGACCTGGATTTCCCCCAACAGGGACTCTATTTCTATTAGATCCCCTTGGATGGCCCCGGTTTTGTCATTTCCAGTTTTGTCTGGTCCCTCTACTTTGGAGTGACCCTTGATCTTTTTCCAGTAGATGGTCAACCCATTCAAGGTGACCAGATAAATATTTTGGATTAACTTCCCATGTTTCAAGGGTTTGTTATTAGCACATAGCATGCCTCCTGGTTTTCCAGTTAACCAGGTGCTCCATGAACCCGTTCCGTACATAATCCGTATCTGTGATTATGACCAGTTTGTGGAGTTGATATTGGACAACAGTGACGATGGCTTGAGGCACAGCCATCAACTCTGCCACCTGACTACTTCGGGGACCAGTCTTGTACCCAGTGGAGGGTTCTGGGGACTCATTCACCCATGCATATCCTACGCCGGCCGCAAGTTCTTTTCCCCCGTTGTTGTCAACATGGTAAGAACATCCATCCACATACAGTGGGCATTCCCTCACACTTGTCTTCTTCAAAGACTTTGTGTGGGGAATTAAGGTTGGCCTCCATGTTGTCCTTGGTTTTTAGACTTTTGTCCTCGAGACAGTTTTCTCTGGCACAATCATGCAAGTCAGCCAGACGTTGCGCGAGGGGACTCTTCTTGTTTTGGCCATATCTGACCGCCACAGGAAAGCCTAGCATTGACAGAATCCAGGAAGTAATTCGGGAATTACTCATTTCCGGTCCGGATTCTGTCACTTTGGAGATATTGCAGAGGCTGGTGTGGAGTCTCCACTATGATGTGTTCCCCCTGGATAAATGGGCTGTAATTCTTCAATGCCCACACTGTTGCCAGGAGTGCCTTGTCACAAACGTTGAATTTTTCCTCCACTGAGGATAAAGTTTTACTCGCATAGGAGATTACTTTATTGACCTTGTCATGCTTTTGATATAATTCTGCAGTCAAGCATGTATTCGAGAACCCTGTCTCGAAGAAAAACACCTTGTTTCTGACAGGGTAGGCTAGGCAAGGCGCTTGTGAGAGGCTTCTTTTGAGCTGTTTTACTGCCTCAGATTGTTCTGGACCCCATTCCCACTTGACCCCCCCCCCCCCACCCCCGTTCAAGAGATGAATCGGTGGTCTGGTGATCTCTGCGTAGCCCTCAATGAACTTTTTGCTGTAATTAGTCAGTCCAAGGAGGCTCCTTAGTTCCCGCAGAGTTGTGGGGTCTTTCAGTTTCTCGAGTGCTTCCACTTTCTTTTTCTGGGGACAGAGACCCTGAGAAGTAATCTCATGCCCCAAGATATTAACACGGGTTCTACACCACTGTGCTTTCTGAAAGGAAAGTTTTGCTCCGGCGGCCCTCAACTGGGTCAGAACATAACGGATCTCCGCTATATGTTCCTCCACAGTTGAGCTTTTGATGAGGACATCTACATAAGCCAGGTTACCCCCTCTCACCCAGGTCGAGCATGGCTTTATGTAGGAAAATGTTGAACTCGTTACCGGAGTTGATGTATCCGAAGGGAGTTCGGGTCCATCTGTACTGCTGGCCCCCAAAGGTAAAAGCCAGCTTGCATTGGTCCTCCCTATTGACAGGCACAGTCCAGTATCCATTGGTCAGGTCTATTGCAGTGAATACCTGTGACCCCTGGATCTGGGCCTGCCCTTGGTGAGCTCCCTAAGGTCGGCGCAGAGTCTCCACTGGCCGTTTGGCTCCAATATCCCCAGCACGGGATTATTGAAGGTGCTGTGGACTGGACGGATGATCGCACGGGACTCAAGGTTCTTAATTATTTCAGTAAGGGACTCCATTGATGCAAGAGGCAAGCAATATTGCTTCACAAACACTGGAGTCATGCCCGGGTCCGTGGGAATCGTTGTTGTGTGGTCCACAGTCATGAGTCCACCGCAAAGAGATCTTGAAAATCCAAGAAAACTTGTTTGAGCTTTTGCTTCTGCTCCAGAGTCACACAGGCATCAGCTAGGTTGACTCTCTTCAACCATCTGCCTGAAGCCTGGAAAGACTTCTGGTTTCACTATCTCAGCGGCCTCCTCCAGCTGGGTGGAGAAGTCCCTGGTCAGAGTGCTGATTTGGACTGGTGGCTTCAGGTGGGAAAGGCAGCCCTCATGGACCTGAAAAATCACCTCATCCCTCCTGAAGTCACAAGTCACATCTTCCTTACCATAAGGGCAGGAAGTGTACACCAGGAAGTCCCCCCACCCATGCCGGGTAAAGATCCTGTCTGGTGTTGTATTGTCGTCACTGTCAAAACAGTCCTTGAGGATTGGTCCTAACAGTTAATTTCCTAAATCAATGGAAAAATGTTGGTCATCAACCGCCATTCCAATAATGGTGCATGCGGCTAGAGTGATACTCTTTAAGTCGCTGTTATCCACCTCTATTGGAATTGTGTCATGTTCTATATTGACTAATGGTGTTGGGTTTACCCCCAACCCTTGCTGTTGGAGAGAAGCATTTAGATGAAATAAGCATCAGGGTTTTTCAATTTTTGTCCTCTTAACTTTCACTTCAGGGAGAATTGTCGGGTCCTTTCTGGGATGGTGACTTCCCCTCCAATCTGAATTTCAACTGCATAAGGCAGCAGTTGAGCTGACCTAAATGCTTTCTCTTGGTCATCAAAGCCCATGGGATTATCCGCTAATCGGGACCAAGCTTTGAAGTTTATTAGGTCCAAACTAATGGCAAAGCAATTGAGAATGTCACCACCTAAGTGAAAGGCGGCAATGACGTCTCGCACGACCCAACAATTATGGACTATGCTCTTGTTGCCAATTGAGATTTTGAGCATACACCTGCTTGGCAGGAGATGTTTGGAATTGGGTGCTTCCAGATCCATTTCCCATTTGTCTATCAGTTTGAATGTGGGAATGGCTGGATCTTTTGGGAGTTGGCGGAACATGGCTTCGCTGATGAAGCTCTTACCGTTGTTCACACACACTCGGGCGAGAACAGAGTCCTTTTCTTCGTTTAACTGAACAGGGATGAACAACTGCTCTCCAATTTGCTGAATATCAGCCAGGCTCTGAGCTGATTTCACATCTTTCTGCACTATAGGAGTGGGAATGTCTGATTGTGGATTGGTAAAGAATTTCAGAGTGTTTCCTTCCAGTGTGGAATACCACCTTAAACTGGAAGGAAGGTTGATTTTCAGAAATGGAGAGGACACCCCATCACCAGTTTGTTGTCCTACTGCTATTACTGTCACGTCTGGAATTTGGTTGTTCTGGAAGTGAAATTCTACTCGGTCAGATTTTTGTTCAACCATGTGGCATGTGCCGTTTAGACTAACATGGTTGACGCCCTGTTTCAATTTTATGGGTTGGCTAGTCTGGGTCCAGAGGACCTTGTTTACGCGATCTATTAGGGGTGACAACCTTCTCAGGAGGTCATTCCCTAGTAAACAAGGGGTGCCCTCTGGGGTCACTACTATGACCGGGTGTTTCACCTTGTGTCACCCAATTTTTAATGTCCAAATCCGCAGACCCCTCGACGGGAATTTCCTTCCCGTCAAAGTTCTGAAGTTGTCCAGGAAGAGAGGTGATGGGGATTTGATAATTCTCCCCCCCCCCCTCCTGAATTTAGTTCATCAAAGGCCTTTTTGGACAGAAGGGTAGCTTGGGATCCAGTGTCCACCAGTGCCAAAATTGTACCCTGACGCTGTACTTGTACCGGGGCATAGTATCTTCGCTCCTTCTCCGCAAGGGGGCACAGATAATGCACATTTTTGGACAAATGGTGGGCTAATTTTCTGGTTCTGGACATGGAGAGAGAAGAGATTTGGGCAGAATTCTGTGAAGAGTATTGGGAATCTGAAAGAAAAAGTTTTCAACTAGAAATAGAAGTTTTGAGTTCCCCTGGTTCTGGGCTGCCCTCCCATCCCCCGCCCCCCTTTTTGGAGGCAGTCACCCGGATGGGTTTGAACCAGGGGATTTTGATGGTGTTGGTTCTGGGATAGGATGATGGGTGGCGCTAGCTCAGTCCCCCCATCGACCCAGTCGGGATTTGAATCCCATGGCACCCATTTTTCTTTGGGAGGAGTTCCCCCATCTCTGAAGGAGAAGATCCTTTTCTCAGGATCCTCTGAGGATCCCTCTCCCTCAGATTGGAAGATCTGTATCTCCTCCACAAAATGGGTCTGTTTGGGTCCTTTGTTTCTCCTACCTCCTCTCTGCTCCTTGGGTGGCAGACTTTCAGGGGTAGGAGATTTTGTTTCCAGTTCCTGGGTTTCCAGGGGCTGTTTACAAGTGGGGAAGGAAGCTTCCTCCAAGGCTTTACACCCCCCTTACCCTTGTGCCTCCTCCCTGGGAACCGGTGAGTTATCGGGGTGCTGTCCGCGTCATTGTTCTGGAGCACCAGGTCCAGAGTTTGCGGCATTCTGCGCCGGCATGCCCATCTGAGGGTTCTGCTGAGCCCTCCGCATGCGACCCAGATCCTGTGCCATATTTTGGACCTGGCGCTCTAACTGTGAATCCCGCTCAAGCTGATACGGGGTTCTGTTTTCTCCCCTGGGCTGATCCGGGAAGGGTAGCTATCCCTTCTCTGGTAGTACCCCGGGTTGGGAAGATTTGGGTACCCCTCCACCCTTGGCCTCCCCTCTCCCGGATTAGGTGGTCTGGGCTCAGGGAAGTGGGGGAAGGAGGATGGATGATTTTGGAGTTGGACATTTTGTGGATACCTGGGGAAAAAGTTCTGACCAGGATTTGGTGAATTTCTGCCCTCCTGGGGGAAGTTAGGAGGGAAGTTCCCTGGGTTAGGTGCTTGGTTGCATCCCCCTCCCTTGGGATGGAGGAGTCCACACATAACCTAGGATGGGTCGGTTTCCCTTGTAGAGGGGACTTACATAGTCAGGGAAGTGAGGGACCCCATTTGTGGGACTACCTCCTTGGCTCCCCGTCTGTGACTGGCCAGAGGGCCTTCGGGGTTTGGAATTATTCTGTGCAGGCAGGTTTTTAGGCCCTCCCATCTCCAAATCTAAGATGGGGCAATCTTTACCTCTGCCACCTTGGCAGCAGCAGGGCTGCTGGTCGGTTTGGGGCTTTTCTGGGCATTATTTTTTATTTTGTATGGGCTTCTGTACCTCATAGATTCGGGTGGCCTGTTCAATGACCCAGTCTAGTGATCTTTTCTCATAAAAATCTCTCACTAGCTGGGTCATGATGTATTTGGGCAAGGCATGGAAAAACGTATTGACTAATTCATTGCTATCCGTGCGCACCCTTTTGGTAGTCTGCGCAAAGGCACGCTTCAACTCCTGCACAAATTCTTGTGGGGCCTGATCCTCCCCACATTGCAAATTGTAGGCTGCCTTGCGAGCCTCTTGGGGGATTTCTATGAACAGAGAAGTGCTTTAAGATGGTCGCCCTGTAGGTGGACCATCTTGAATGATTTTGATCCTCCAGCCCTGCAAAGAAACTGGAGTATTCTGGGGAGAATGTCCATTTTACTTACTGAATGCAGCTACTGCTGTCTTTCAAATGGAAAGTCTCCATTTGCTCAAAGAGCTCCAAGTGTTCCCAAACAAAATACTTGGAGTTCTTATGATAAGGAGTGATGATGCTCCTTATTGCTTTGATCTGTTTTAAGGGGTCCTTAAGCAAGGCCCTTTTTGCCTTATTGGCCTTCTTGGTTCGGGTAACCCTGGTCCATTCATCCTCTGACTCAGAAGCACTGCTCCCAGAGGTGCCCGTCTGATCTTCCAGGTTTTCCCGGATTCTGAGAGCCTGGGAATGGCTGGCAGAATGTGGGGACCTAGTCTTCAGATTCCTCCTTGCTGCCCGGATTTGATGGGTACCCCCCCCCCCCCACTGACCTAACTGGGCAGAGGTTTTCAGGATGCCCTTAGTGGGCCTACTCTCCCGGGGTTCCCCACTAAATTGCACTGTACTTGGGTGGCCATACCCAGATGCCCTCCCATCCATGCCTGGGAGGTACTGGCCTATGAGCCCCATACATCTGACTGGATAGTAATCTGTCATCCCCGTGTCCCTGGGCTCATGTGCGCCAGGGGACATGGGGGTGGCAGAGTCCAGGGACTGGGAGGGATGGAGGCCTCTGGTACTAGGGCTCCTGAGGTTATGCTCAGGTGTTTCCCTTTCCCAGCGAACCTCATCTCTATCAGCCCTTGCTCCCTGTTGCCCTGACAGAGCCTGTGCTTTCAGTTCCTCAATCAAGGCCTTATTAGACTCTATCAGTCTCTCCTGCTTGGCTACCTGTTGCTGGAGCCTATCATTGTGCTGGCAGAGAGCCTCATTCTCTCTGTGCTTCCTGGTTGGTCCTGGAGTACTGGGCCAGTTTTTGCTGCAGGAGGGTTACCTCCTGAGTCCCATCCCTACTGGCCTGCTCCTTTCTTGACGGAGCATCTTCCACCCTCCTGGTGTGCTCCAAGTTTTGATGCTCTTTTTGGAGATCACCCAGTCCCATGAGGGCCAGGTGATTTTCTTCCAGCTTCCCTTTTAAGTGGCAAACTTTCTGCCCCTTGGTGTCCCTTTCCGGAGCAAGAGCCTGCCTCTGTGCCACCATGTCATCCCTCTGCCTTTGAAGGGTGCCAGCTTTCTGGCGCTCTTCCTTAAATTCTGCCTGGGTATCCAGGTCTTTCAAAATCAATTTATTGCTCTCCTCTTTTTCTTTACCCAGTTGGCTTTGCAGGGTGGCTACCAGCTTTGTGCATGCCTGTTGAAATCTATCTGTTGCTCCAGCTTTTTCTGGCTCTGCAGTAGGGAGTCCAAACCTTCTTGATACTCCTTCTGCAAGGCCAGAATTCTGGTATCGTGGTCTGCCCTTTCCTGTTGCAGGATACCCATGTCCTATTTTATTTTAATTGGATACTGCCTACTATAATTTTCTGACTCCTAGCTCCTCTGCAGCCTCTGCTCAGAGTCCAGATCAGATTGGGCCTTCTCTAATATCAACAGTTGCCTACTTGCCAGATCCTGGCCTTCAGCACATTTGTCCTGTATGGCTTCCATATATAAATATAAATATGCCGCTACCCTGGCAATCTTGATGTGCTCATCCTTGGCCTTCGGGCCATATATAGTTCACTCAGGGCCACATGTAAGGGACCCTGATCTCTCCAGATATCTAACCCAGTTGCAGTGACCTGTTGTGTGATCGCCTGCAACCATGCATTCTGGTCCTGCTCAGTCCACTCACATCTCACAAATAGCTTATGTAAGAGGTGCTCTCTAGCTATCTTGATATCTACCAATGTTGCCATTCTGGAAATTGATTTCCTTCCTGACTTACAGAAGTTTATTATTTTATTTTGCAATAAAGAGCGTTCCTTTTTGAGGGGTGCTTTTACAGCGTAACACCGTGTGGTAGCCCAACAGGATTTATGTATCCTATTAGCACACTGTATTAAGCTGCAGAAGTGGTAGATCTAATCCAGAATCCCCGGCTACCGAGCCCCCTATTTGTAAGTGACTTCAATCCAACTAAGTCAATGCTTAGGATGGGATGCCCAATGGAAGCCCTTATTTAGATATTTGTATGTCAAAGTTCTTTGAATCTGGATGATGAACCCTTATATAACGCCCCTTTCTTTGAATCCCCCTGACCTCACTGAGCCAAGAAGTAGGTTTGTTTTGCAAATTAAAAGGTTTATTTGAATAATTAAACAATATAACTATCACACTTTTATGAATAAAATATTATTTCAATAGCACACTTACGTATATGGCCGGTAATCAACAAGGGGTAATATTACAAAATTGACACTCTTTAATCACTTAGGAGTATGAATATGAAGGATTCTGTAGCAGAGAATACTTTATGTAATTCAAGGAAATGCAATAATGGGAACGAATGCAACACAGAAATAAACCTTGATATGATTTCAATCAAAAGATAATATGGTCACTTTTTCCCCTGTGACTACTCACTTCCCCCCCCCCCCCCATGCAATATGAAGAGATGGAAATGAGGGCACACAAGTTTCAGGAATACAATCAACAATGTAGTTCAATTCCAGTTCCCCTCAGCAAGCTTGGAGAAAACGGGTATGATTTTAAAACACAGGTCAAAACGCTTTGGAATGTGATTGCAATGGCTGGAAAAATATGCTAAAAGGATATTCAGAATAAGTGATAGTTACTTTGGATTGGTTCAGGTCAACACTAGCAATGATTCATGAATGATTATCAAATTGGAACGAAATTCAGCAGTTGCAAACAAGAAACGGCTATTTTTACAAGTAGTGAAATGGAGCTAAATTGCAATTTGCGGAAATTTTGCCGCGTGCGTAAATCGCGATTACGTAAAAACTATAATGTGTGTGGGTTTGTTGGAAAGCTTAGGATCTCAGCTTTAAAATGACAGTTAAATTTCGCTTCTAGGACGTGTGGTTCGAAAGTTACAGATGTTTTATGTGAAGGTAGATTTTGCAGAAATAAAATCAAGATTTTAGAAATGACTGCGCTTTACAGATTTGAAATCAACAGGTTGGACACAAGATACTATAATGCAGTTCTGGACAGGTTAAAATGGTTGGAAGAGGATTACTTTAAACTAAGGGATTGGTTATGGACAGTTCTAGACTAGATACTCACTCCTAGCTTTGGAATGGAATGGGCCTCGTCAAAGATCTGGTCAAGGGGTTTGGCTTCACTCTCGCCACTGGACAGGTCTCAGGCCCTCTGGGTTTGCGTTCATCTTGAACTGGATCTGACGGGTCTTGGATTACAGCACTGCTTTCTGGGTTCTAGCATAGGGTTCTTAGCTAGAAGAAACAACACGGCCCAGCTGTTGAATGGTTTGGTTAGGCCCTGTGGAAGTTTAGGGGTTAGGGTTAGAATCAGGTTGCCCTGATGAGAAGGATTCAGCTTATGAATTAGGCCTTTGCTTTAGGGTTCTAGAGTCTGGATTCAAAGTGCTGGTCTCTGGATCTAGATCTGGAGTCTCTATCTGGATATGGTATGGATCTGGTCCGGCAGAGTGCTTCGCAGGAATCGGTGAGTAGTGGAAAAAAGTGTTCCCTATCTGTCCTAAACAGTCTCTTTTTATGTGTTTTCAAAGTGGGTGTGGAGGCTGATTCTACATGCCCAACCCCCTAAGGATTTGATAGGTCAGAGAATTTTCCGGGTTCTGGCTGGAGAAATGATCAGCGTGTCATGAGGTGTCATCAGGATGCTATGTTTATAGTCCAAAAGAAATCCCTCCCTTTTGCTTTTGTAGAGAAAATCTCTTTTTCATAACAAACATATTTCCAAGGTGCACAACTTGTTCATAATACATATACACATCACAGATTACTTAAGGTACATTCTTGTCCAACTCTGATCTTCCTAAGAGCTTTAGTTCAGAAATGACAACTTATTTGCAATTTTGGTAGGTTTCTCAATATTGGTTCTGCACTAAATTTTACACATGCATGCAGATCCTTTCTGGGCATATTTCTGTAAATTCTTATGTTCATAGCATAAACACCGTACCTACAATATTAATACATTCCGGGGTTTGGTCTCAGAGCATCACCCGGCGTCCAGCTTAGTCTTAAATTGTGAGTGAATTTGTCATTGTAAGAATCCCAAAGTTTCATATTTTTGTCAGCTTGGTAAAATTTGTTAGAAGCAATTTTATAAAACATACATTTGCTTTCAATTCAATACACTCCTCAGTCTGGTCTGCCCCCAGAGCTGGGTGAGTCAGATGGTCACATGGCCTGCCTTCCTGCTGGAGCAGTTGTTGACCAGGCACACCCAAATCGGCATATTCTATTCAGCTGAAAGAATCCATTGTCTTGTTTCCAGGCACCAGTCCAGGGTGCCACTCCCCAGTTCCTGTTCACACCAGTTTGTCAATCTCTTGGCCTGGGGCAGGGGAAGTCTCCTTTGTCTAGGGATAAGGTGTGAAGGGTTCCCATGAACAGAAGGCCTCTTGAAGTTTTAACTACATCAGATTCCTTCTAGTCAATTGCAACATAGCACCTTGTAAAAAAATAACATTTATAAACTCACAATAAGCAACATATCTTTAAATCAAGTCTCTTTCAACAATTAAATCATTGTGTGGCACTCTATATGGCATTTTGATAGAATTCTCTTCTTTGGCATAGTTTGGGTTCAGTTGTTCAGTTTTTCAAAGAATTACGCTGGCTTCTGGTAGTGGTGAGTACCGGTATTGCACCCATTTTTGACAGTTGTCTTTTCATCCGTATCTTTAAAATAAGATTTTGCTTGATAGCATATGATGGCATATGATTCTTGCTGACATTGTATTGATGTGGATTCTCGCAGCAGAGTAATGTGGCACACTCAACAAAGAGGTTGGATCTTTTAGGTGATTTTGTGAGCCATGATTTTAGCAATTTTTGACAATCAAGAAACTGATTCCCACACAGCTCTGTGTTGCTTTTGGCAATCAGCATTGCTTTTTCCAAGTGGTTTCAGGCTGCTTTGTGGATGGCCCAATGGTGATTTTAGGCAGTGATCCCCTGTGATCACTAAGATAGGCAAAAGTGGATGGCAGCCTATCTTTCAGATTTTTACTGCGCATTTTCTGGTGACTTCTAGCGAGCAGCATGCTTTCCAGTGGCCATTCTGATGTTTCTGCTGCCAGCAATGCCTAGTGATGCCTATCCAAGGCTTGGATGAGTGGGTTAAGACATCCCACACACCTCATTGGCAGAATCCAAAAACACCATAGACAGTAGAGAAATTGAGGGTAAAGAGGCCGCTGACCATTTTTACTGTGACAAGACTGTCAAAGTTTGGTAAGTTCGCGTTGCGCCAGCAGCGCCGCAGAGTGCGTTCCGGTAAGATCTTAGGTGGTTCATAACTCCTCAGTAGAGTACAGGTAACCAGGTAGTGGTCCGTCCAGACCATAGGCTCGACTGAGTCAAAAGAGAGCAAGGTTTTATTGGCAAGCACCATATCAATCGTGTTGCCTATTTTATGGGTCGGACATCAACCTGCTGAGGTAGGTCCAGGTCTAACAGACTGTCATAGAAAAGATCCAAGGGTGCCGTCATCGGAGGATTACATTTTAAATTCTTGTCACCAAGGATAATAAGATTAGCATATTGTGCCTGCAGGTTCGCTATCAAGTCAACCAATGCTTCTAGTAGGCTTGCATAAGCTCCTGGAGGACGGTAAATAACCAAAATATGGCATGCAAAAGAAGTAGAGATAACACAACGAAGTAGGGCTTGCAAATTAAGACTGTGGGAACAGCATAGTTGGGAGCAGAAGAAATCCATTTTGAAGAGAACAGCAACCCCACCACCATGAGGGCTAGGAAAATGTTATAGCCTTTTGGGATAGTCTGGGTCAGGACCAGGACTGAATGGTCCTGGAGCCAGGTTTTGTATGGACTAGAAAAGCCGGGCTGCGATCAGTCAATAGGAGAGAGACTTCTGCGGCATGGGCTGTGAGGCAACGGACATTCAATAGTATCAAGGACAGAGCCTTTGAGCTGGACTCGGAAATCAGCAGCTGGCTGCTTTCGAGGGGGGCAGAGTGGGCCAGGCCCATCCGCCATCCAGCAGGAAGACAAGTGTTTGCCGGGTCTAGGAGAAGTAGATAATTCCTAGTATAGCGTGCCATTCCTTTGTTACCTGCCGTTTCACAGGCGGGCTTGCTTTAAGTGCGCCAAAGACGTGCTGACGGTGTGCCCGCTGCACGGGCGATCTGCACGGCACATAAATGCCGGCGCCGGTCCGTAAAAGAGGCAGAGAACCACCACCTTGGAAACAGAAAGAGGACTAGCCTCTAGTCTAACCAGCCCTTAAACAATGTAATGACACAGAAGAGCAAACACCAATGCCGCATTGCGGTAAGTAGATAAACTAAAATGATCAGGATTCTAAAATGCAAGGATGCAATATTTAAAAGCAAAGTTACAAGCAGGGCAATGTTACAAGGAGCTGCTTTATAACGGCGTCCTCGGAACAGCCTCACCTCTTTTGCTTTGTGAAACTCAGCGCGCCTCGTACTTACTAGAGTTTGCTGTTGAAGTTCGATATGTCTTCGTTTTCCACTCAGACGACACCTCGGTCCGGATTCAAGAAATACCGGTACTGCGGCTCCAAGATGTCTATCACGGACCTGCATCGTGTCTGCCTGTGGTGCCTCGGCGAGGGCAATGACACGGATACGTGCTCCAAGTGCCATTCGATGACTGGAAAGGCCTTGCAGGAACAAAAGGGGAAGGGCAAGGTCTCCAAGCACCATAAATCCCAACCTGCTGGGCCTTCGACCGATGAGTCGAGAGGTGACTCTCCTCGGAGGGAGAAGGCCAAGCGTTTAAGATGTAGGAGTGGTTACCACCACTCGTCCTTCTCGTCGAAGTGCTCAAGAAGGCACCGCCGGTCGACTTCCTCGTCTTCAGGCGGCAACCCCGTGAGGGTGCGTTGCCCATCCAAAAATTCAACACCAGCAGAGTGGGAAGCTTTCTGCGTGGAAAGGCTTAAGAACTTTTAAAAGCAGGGCAAGGCCCTGTCTGCGCCTTCTGTTGAAGCCGGCAGGGAACAGTCTCGTACAGATACTCGTGCGCCTTTGAGCCCGAGTAAATGGCATGATTCTCATCGGGAGCCTTCAAAGCCTCGTCCGGACAAGGTAGCTATTGATTGATCGAGATGCGAAGCATGGTCACGATCTTAGTCTCCATCGAAACCGTCCATGACCTCGACACCATGCCACTTGATGGTGCCTGTTGGGTCCTCCACCCCGGTCAGACCCTCGTTGCCGCTGTCAACACCATTGGTGCTGATTTTGCCAGCGCAGCACCAGGTGGAACATCCATAAAAGGTGGTGTCCGGCTGTTATACCTGAGAAAAGGTGTACTCCTCTGCCAAAGAAACACGAAGTCCCTCAACTCCATTTTTGAGGAGGAGGAACGTCCTAATGAGGACGATGATCCTTTTTAGTCTCCAGTTTGGGACCCCTATTGTGCCCGACTGCCTCATCTCGGGGGAGAGTAGGATGCAGGATCTCTGTGACCACTCGGATAATGCAATTGGTATAGACACTTCTCCAGGGCTGGAGTTCGTCAAACCAGACCCAGGGGTGCATGGCTACTCCTCTTTCAGGCGACTTCTGTCGAGAGTTGTGGAGTATTTGGGCTGGTCTAGACCTGCGCATTATGATCAGGACAATCTAACTGACATTTTGGATCAGGGTCCCCCTAATAAATCCCATATTGCCATTTCATGTGGCTCTGCAGAACATGGTGGCCAGAAATTGGCAAGCACTGGAGACTAATCCGGAGGTGAACAAGTCTCTCAAGAAAATACCGTCCCTCCATTGACGACCACGGCTACTTGTCATCTCACCCCACTCCGGAGAGTCTGGTGGTCCAGGTAGCCACGGCTACCTTGAAACAGGCTGCGTACCCTACCATCCTTCCTGATGGGGACGATAAGCGTGTGGATGGATGGGCGCGCAAGGTATTTTCAGCTGGGAGAATGGCGTTGAAATCGGCCAACTCCGCTTGTGCCTTGGCAAGATTTTCGTACACTGTGTGGGAGTGCATGTCTATGGCGACTGAGCATATTGGAAGAAAGGAAGTGCTTCCTGGCTATTGTTGGGGATGGCAAGGAAGCCATGTGTGAATCCCTTCAGTCTGGGTTAGATATTGCCGTGCACCTCAACAAGAGAGGAGGCGTAGGGTCACTGTCACTGTGCAGAGAGGCAATGCAGCTCTGGTACTGGGCAATTCAAGAGGGAATCTCCATGGCGGCTGTCGACCTAGCTGGAGAGGCGAACACGGCTGTGGATGCTCTGCGCAGGCAGAGCGCAGTCTCCCACTAGTGGGAACTAACTCAGGAAGTTCTTCAAGAGATATTTGCCCTTTGGGGAACCCCCCCAATTGGATCTGTTTGCGACTGGTGCCAACCGGAAATGCGAGTGGTACTGCTCAAGGGAATTTCCTCTGAGAGGAGCTCTAGGAGACGCGTTTGTGGTGGATGCTACTGTACGTGTTTCCTCCTGTCCCCGTCATCCCTCAAGTTCTCAGGACACACAAATTGCTCCAGATTGGGCTAGGAGATCGTGTACCCGGACCTTCTGGACATATCCATCTGTCCTCTGATGCATCTTCCCCAAAGAGAGGATCTTCTCTCGCGAGACGAAGGTCGGGTTCTCCATTCAGATGTCAGGACTCTGAACCTTCACGCATGGTTTCTGAAAGGTTGAGATACAAGGATTGGGAACTCCTGGATGACGTAATGGAGGTGTTGCTTTCGGCCAAGTCTCTGTACCGTTGCTGTTGGAATAAGTTCTGCGACTGGTGCAGGGAAAAGAATATTACTCCTTTTCAATGTTCAACTCTGGATGTTCTATCCTTTTTGCTTTCTTTAGCACACAAGGGTCTTCAGGTGGGAACCATTAAAGGTTACCTAGCAGCGCTCTCAATCTTTAAGCGCTTATCCGAAGAATGCCCTTATTTTAAGATTCCACCGGTTACTCAGTTTCTAAAGGGGCTCACAAATGTGTTCCTGCCATCACCGTTTCAGGTTCAGGTTCCGGTTCGGGACCTTAACTTGGTCTTACATTTTCTGATGGGTGCTCCATTTGAACCATTGCACTCATGTCTTACAGGTGTTGACTTTTAAGACTATTCTATTGGTGGCTATTGCATCTGCACATAGTGAGGGAATTGCAGGCACTTTCTTCTAAGCCACCCTTTACCGTATTCCACAAGGACAGGGTTGTGTTGGGAGTCGGACCTGACTTCCACTTGGGTCAGAAAATTGTGCTACCTGCCTTTTATCCTTTTCCGCATCCTAGTAAGGATGAGTAAAGGCTACATAGGTTGGACCCTAGGATAGCTTTAAGCTTTTATATTTCCAGAATGTCCAAGGTGAGAGTGGACGACCAGCTCTTTGTGGGGGATATACAGGGCACAAACTAGGCCAGGCTGTTTCTAAACAGACCTTGTCTAGGTGAATCATTCTCACTATTTCTGAATGCTATAGATTGGTGGGTAACGACCCTCCTGAGGGATTGCGTGCTCGTTCCACCAGAGGCATGGCTACATCGACAGCCCTACAAAGGGGTGTCCTTATCAAAAACATCTGTGATGCTGCAGCGTGGTCTTCGATACACACGTTTACTAAGCATTATTTCCTGGATATTACCCATGCTCAGGATGTGGTGTTTGGTAAGGCAGTGCTTTACTCTGCCCTTTAAATTCTAATGTCCAAAATTCTTCACCCTCCTCCAAACATGGATACTGCTTTGGGAGTCTGTCAAAGATGAGGAATATTTTGGAGGACACAATCCATTCGAAGAACAAGTTACTTACCAACTGGTAACCACTGGATGTTCCTCCAACGTATTACTCATCGCCCTCCCAACCTACCCCTGTGTAGAATTTCCCATGCTATTACAGCTTTCGTTCCAACAAGGCTGAATACTGTCAGGCCCAGTTTATGGGCACTTCTGCTACACAAGGAGGGGGGAAAAACAGAACTGAGGCAACGGGCGCCATGCGTGCTCCCTTGATGGAGGTCTTTGAGGGCCATCGATGCCGAAAAACATCCGAAGCAGCCGAGCTGTGGACACTACATGTCAAAGATGAGGAATTTGTTGGAAGAACATCCAGTTGAAAGAACGTTACCAGTTGGTAAGTAACTTGTTCTTTTCTAGATGTACCCACTGTTTCTCTGCATTATTTTGTAGATCTTAAAAGTATACAAAATTGCATTGTACTATAGCACTCCTAGATATCTGGATATGCCATACCTCCTTTATATTTGGGTAATATTAAAGTTTTATAGGCTATCCAAGGTCTCTGGTTGCCCGACAGAAATGCTAAGTGTCTGTTGAATTTCTTTGTGAAAAGCAGCTCGGATCATTACTGGGAGGGACTGGAACAGGAATAATAGTCTTGGTAGTATGTTCATTTTGAGCTACAGCTCTTGCTGCCCAGGAGAGCATGAGCCTCAACCATTGTTGCAGATCTTTGGTGATCTTCCCTCAGAGTGGAGGGTAATGGATGCAAGTCACTCAATTGCTTTGTTTTCCTTTACCCCTAGGTATCCGATCCCTTTTTCTTATTGTTGGAGTCCCCAGGTATACACTATTGGTTTGGGAAGTGTTGAGTTTTCGGCTAGGGACAAAGCCACTGTTTTTAAAGATGGATGGGAAAGCCAGAGAAAACCCTGTATTCTGCCACTGTCTGAAAAAGGCCTGGAATTGACTGTGCCGGCTGTGTTATGTAAGCTAGTATATCATCCGCAAACCTATCCGCAAACCATGCCAATTTTTACTCCCACCCAAATGTACTCAGTCCTGCGAGTTCAGCGTTTGTACGTATAGCCTGGGGCAGCGGCTATAGGCACGGGCAGGACTAGGGCAAAAAGGAGTGGAGACAGGGGCAGCCCCATCAAGTTCCACGGCTTGGGGGGGGAATCAATCTGATGCAACCCCATTTATCACCACCACCCTCACTCTTGTGTTACGGTATAGCACCTGTGCCCCCATTATCCAGAGCATACCTACGTGCGCTCTCCCCATGACCGCTTGCATGAGGGCCATTCTACCCTGTCAAAAGCTTTTTCAGCATCAATTGAAAAATGGGTGGGATTGTCAACTCTGCCGTCTATGGATGCTATTGGGTTTAAGGTTTTATGGATTTTGTCAATGCCCTGCCGGCCCTTCGCGTACCCTACTTGGCCATTATGAACAAGATGGGGCAATGTTTTGCTTAATCTGCTGGCTATTATGCTAGCATAGAGTTTAGCATCTACATTGATAGGAGTGTAGAGAAGGAGCCAAGTACCCCCACCTCAACCGCCGCGCCTATATTGCCTATATGTTGGGAACCAGAGTCGGAGACACGTGCAGTACCAGTGAAAATACTGATATGGAAGAGAAACCTGGAAGCAAGGTTCCCATTGAGGAAACCATACCCACATACGAGACAGTATGATGGCCATTTGAATGAAATCCCAGAAGAAGCAGGAGCAATGAATGGCAAAGAAGAATGGTGACGTTGCGCAAAGCTGAGCTGACTTACATAGAAGAGAATGCAGATATTCTATAAGGCATCAAGACATGTTGGGATCAAGATGAAGAAGCTTAAATCTTCTTCAGTTCTGTAGCATAGTATTTTTACAAGTGTACAGATGCAAAGAAACACAAGCAGACAAAGTATTCTTGAGGCTAGCTTTATAGTGAATAGATTGTGGCATGCGCCAACATATACATATATTAAAGTGAGTAAAGAATGGAAGTTTCCACTACGTATTATAGCAGAGCTGGACCAGGGAAAGAAGGCCTCTTTTTTCCAGTGTATCGCAGTTATAAAAACACGTGAATTACAAAGTTAAAGTCAGAAAGGCGAGGCTGGATGAGCCAAGAAGCCAAGGCCGTATCAGGCTGGGGTGAGCAGACATTGGATACCAATCGTGTGAAAGAACGAAAAACTCCTGTTCAGAAGGCATAGACAAAAACAAGGAAGACATCTGAGGTCTATTAGGAAATAGTATTTTAAATGCACTAGGGCTTGTGTTTTTTTTTGTGGTTTTGAGTCACATGGAAGGATGAAGTTGGACGAACATGATGCTCACCTACGCATGAGGGCAGAGCGTGCCTTCACTCCCCTGAATTCTCCAGAGCAAAAGAACACTCCCAGGGGCAAGTTCAAAGCCTTAATTGACCGCAGACCACTGAAGTGATGATAGATGAATATGCTAATTGGTGGGAAGCTATGGTTGAAGACTATCTCACCAGCACCTGGAAGCCCAGACTGCTTGCTGCTAACGTAGGTGGAAAAGTACTGACTGAGGTTAAAGTGCCAACCAATGGTAGGGAGCCGCGTGATTAAGGGTCCTGTAGTTTGTGTAGCCAATGGGACGTTGTGTATTTAGTGACATTGATAGGGACCTGTTTAAGGGGAGGGCTTAGTTGCCCCACCTGATGTGAAACCTATCTCTTTTCTTCACTCTCTTAGACTAAATTGGACCTTATACTTGGAGGTTACTTAAGGACCTATCACAATTGCCACTAGGTTTTTGTAGTTTGCTACATAGGATGACATTAGTAATACGTAGGTCAACTTCATCAATGACTATTTTTTGCTATAAAAGAATGATTTTTTAAAAATGCATTGAGATCTTGCGCTGAGACGTCCGTTGATGTCCGTAAAACTCCCTGTTTTAGATAATTGATATTAAAACAGTTATCCTTTTGCCAACTACCTGAGTCATGTTGATTATTGATGTTTGAGTAATTTCTGCATCCCCATTCATCTCAAGGGTATTGCTACCTTGTCTTAAAGGGCTGTTGGCCTCCAGTTCACGAGATTGTATGATGGGAGCTGCGGGAGCTGCACTCAAATGTATCTCTAACCTCCCTTGGCAGGAACTATTATTCCGGGACAGCAAGGCAACGAAATTTAATATCCCAACTGCCCCTGTTTTAGCTGGACCTGAAGCCCAAATCGCAACCTCCCAAATGTCTCCCTTTATGTGTTACTCTTCCCCCATTCCTAAATTTCATCTCCTGAACAAACCGCATGTCTAATTTATATTGAATACATTCCCTCATGAGCATAGGAAACTTCTGTGGCGAGTTTAAACCTTTAACGGTGAGCGACCCCAACTGAATCACATCATCCGCCATCCAGAACTAGGCTGTGCAGTAACCAGACCTCAAGTTGAGCCCCGCAGCTCGTGTACTGATCTGTGAATTGGTGCTACTGTGTAACCAATGAAAACCCCTGAAATGTCTGTCCTTGCTCTACAAGCCTGAAATATGGAGAAAACCACCCACCGTAATTCCACCCCCCTAAACATGAAATGTTCATCCCCATTTTCCTCGTAATTGGAGACGCCCTACAACACTAGAGCCGCACAAAGGGGGACCCATGCTACAACCACTTTAATCTTTAAATTGGCGTTTTTCTCTGCAATCGTGACTTTGTATCGATGGACCTTCTATCAGTCACATCATTATAGTCTGAAGGTGGTAAATTTTGTCATCTGCCCCGTGTTGCTCGAATTTTGAATTTTGGGAACATCTGTTGCCCAGCGCTTTGTCAACAAGGCCGCCAAGAAAACCTGCTGCCTTAATTTTTCGCCAAGTCTACGAAGTGTTAAAGCGCTTGTATTTCCGGGAGCCATAAGCACAGCCTATTCTTGGTAAGGGCTGCTCAGTTTCTCTGTTATCCCTGCTGACGCCTGAGTTCTTTCCATGTCGACACCTCTTGCTTCTGATTTCAGGCGCTCCAGGGCTCTGCTCGCCTCTTCTCCTGACACTATTCGATCTTTGCCACTGCGTTCGAAATCTAATGAGAAGGAAAATCCCCATGTATAGCATAGTTTTTGCTCTTGTAGGAACACTCAGTGGTTGACAGTCCTTTCTCTTTGACAGTGTGAGGGCTGACAGATCTTTGTAAATCCTCACACGTGACCCTTTGAAGTAAAAGTATTCCATCTCCCTTGCTTTCTGAACGATCTTCATCTTTTGTCTGAAATAGTGGCATTTAGCTAGGACAGATCTCTGGCTGTTTGGCGGCTCTCCACCTTTATGGATCCTATAAAACTCAATGTCTGGCATTGGAGGGGTTTTAAAAGCCAGATTATTAGTGCTTTTACTCGCCTCTCCAGTGCTTTTGCCGATTTTTCCTGGTATTTCCTTCGTTCCCATTATGCGTATGTTGGACCGCCGTTCTCCATTTTCCAGGTTGTCAAGTCGCTAGGTCTGTTTCTCTTTGCTCTAGATCTTGCAAGCGCCCTTCCGTCGTCTTCACCACAAGGTCTGCCGATAGCTGATAGTGTTCCAACACCTCAATTTTGTCCTCTCCTTTGTCCATCCTGGGTTGCAGTTCTGTTACTGCTTCTGTGATGCTTCCTTTCATAGCTCTAATTTCCTCTAGCAGCAAGCGGAGATCAGATTTGGTGGATGTTTCCTGGTCTCCACCTGGAATGAGCAGTGAGTCTGAGGGCGCACGCTGTTCCACGATGGTGGGTTGTGACGGTAGCTTTGTAGTTTGGTTGCTGTGCTGGGGTCCAGTTTCGCTGATATCCTGTAAATTGCTTATTGCAGCTGCGTGTAGGTTGTTAGTTTCGCGGTTGGCCTTTTAGCACCCTGCCGCAAAACCAGTTGTGGACCGATCCGTTCAACTTTTCTCCATGCGTCTCACACCCTGAGGAATGTTGCTCTACTGACCTGCTGATGACCTGCGCAAGACAGCCAGCAGACGGATTCCATGTTTCCGTACGTGTTGCTTATTCCTGCCGCACCAGCGTGGGGACAGATGACCTGAATTTTCTTGTGTCCCGTTCCACTTAATTTCTTTTATTTGCCTTTCTTTCTTGTTATTTCTTCTTCTTTTGCACTTGTATTCTCACGTTTGGTTTTATGTTCTCTTGGCTACTGCCACTAATGCTGTGCTAATTGGCTCCAGCAACCATGTTTGCTCACATTTCCCCTAGTCATGTCTCCCAATGATGTACTCCTGGTGCTGTCTCGCCGCGGTTGGTCACTTATTTCTAGCGGACTTGCACCCACAGCCTCACGCTATCGTGAGTATTCAGCCCGTCCACTCTGCTGCCGGGAGGGGGCGTGCTCCGGTCGCTGCGTGTTACCCAGCACGGATCTAAGCCCTCCCGCTGGTGGCACGAGCCCGGCACCTGCCAACCACACTAGATCCTCAAGCGTTTCTGACTTTTGGCAGCGCAGTCCCCTGCCCACCGGACCAGGGCAACAAACTTTGCCCGCACTGCCTGTTTGATTTTGGGCGAGTGGCTTGGCTGATCCCAACTGTTTTTAGTGGCTGGCCGATTCCACTCACCGGCTCGGCGTCAGGCCGGGGCCTACTCCTTTCTCCTATGGGCAGCTGCGCAAGTGGGGGCCCATGGTGTGTCGGGCTGAGCAACCGATCTGCCTTCCATGGGCAGGCCACGTCTAGTTCGGCTTGCGTTTGTGCATTTGCTGTGCTCCTTTTCTTTTTGAGCTTTTTGACCTTTCGGTAAGTCATGTTTTTGTTACACTGCCATTCCGTTGCTTTCTACGAGGGAGACTAAGGCTTAAGCAGCCATTACTTCTGCGCCCCCTGGTGGCCTCCCATTAAGTTTTCGTGTGTGTGTGTGTGTGTGTGTGTGTGTGTTGTATTTAATTGGCACCAAGCTTAGAATCGGTCTGTGCAAGGGCTGTTTACGTGTCAACTACTCGGTTCGTATGTGTTTAACTCAGCAACCATCCTTGGTAGGATACCACAGTAATGGTGCGAGGCAGAAATTATTCCTATATTTAAAGGGGGCAACCGCACTCATTCCGGGAATTATAAACCCATTTCCCTGCTGGATGTAGCGGGCTAGATATTTGCTGAAGTCCTGCTGGGTCGCTTGCAACCGTGGCCCAGCGAAAATGATGTAAGCAACCATTTGCAGTCTGGCTTCGAGCATCGAATATGTGCCGTGGATCAGAGCTTTATATTGAGCCTGATATTGGATAAATAGTTTTCCTTCAATCAAGACAAGATCCATGCAGTTTTGGTAGACCTACGAACAGCTTTTGTGTCCCTCGCAACCTTCTCTAGCAAGCACTCCTCTCCACCATCAGGGCCCTCTATACTGGTAACAAGGCAACAGTTAGGTGGGGTGTGGGAGGAGAAGTAACACAACTTTTTAGGATTGAGAGGGGGGAGGGTTTGCCAAAGTTGTGTTGGCCCCACTTCTCTTTTGTATAAAAGGTCTGAGGAGTTGCTCACCAATTGCCTTGACCTGCACACATTTTCCATTCACAGGTTCCCCGCATTGTTTTGCGCAGACGATGGTGATCCCATCAACTAGCCCAATGGGCTTGATGCACAATCTGGCTCTCTTTGAAAACCAGTGCAGGGAACTGGGACTGATGATCAATGAGGACAAAACTAAAAGTATGGTGTTTGTGCACAAGATCTCTTAAAGATCGAAGTTAATGTTATCATCTTGGAGCAAGTTCGTTCATATGATTACTTGGGCACATGGTTTGATGAGAACTGCTTTCGGTTGGGCCATCGTCTGAAAGCCACGTTCACCTTGGAAAAGTACAGTGATCGAATTGGAATGTTCTATGCTACATATGGTAGAGGAGCTGTGTCACCTGCCCTCCATTTATACAGGGCACAGGCTGTCTCTGCAGCCACCTACTGAGCCGAGCTGTGGGGGTCATACTAAAGCTCCCCGTCTTAGTGTGGCAGCAAACTTCATTAGAACAGTATTGATGCAACCTTGGAACATTACTGTTGAGCCTACGCTGGGAATGAAATCTCCATCCCATTGCCGAGCCTACGCTGGGAATGAAATCTCCATCCCATTGCCAGTGTAGCAGGGTTGAAGCCCCTGTCATGTTGGATACGGATCTGGTCCAACACCAATCTGTTGAAATATCTAGCTGCTCTCAAAATCTGGTAAGCCTGACTGACTCAAGTTCACTCCCCTGATTTAGGTAGGTGTGCTCAGAGCTCAGCAGTCTGCATTTCAACAACTTCTGGAACTCCTGAATCCATCAACATGTCTGCAAAGAATCTACAAGTACGGAAGCAATCCTGAGCCAAATGAAGGCTGCATGCATGCAGTTGAGTACTGGCTGCATCTATTTAAGCCTCAAAACTGTTCCGGGCTTTGAATTGTATCTGGATGTGATTGCCCAGGGTACACTTAAGCATTGCACACCCAGCTTTTCAAAAATATGCTAAGATTGGCAGCCTTTACATCGAAGAAACGGTCACCCACGTTTTGTTCTGTGTTTGATACAAAGACCTGAGGGAGAGTTATCTTTTCCCACTCCTAAGACTGAACAATATAAGGAGAACAGAATTGGCATAGAGATTCTGTAAAGACCCAGGAGATCTCAATGCAGTATAATTTGTGTCACAATTCTTGCACCGTGGGTGGATTAGGTGTCGGGGGGGGGGGGGGGGGGTGGGGGGGCGTTACACAAGGCACCCAGGTAGGTTTGGGGTGACTGTGCTCATGTTGATCGGACAGGCAAGTGCATAAAGCAAGAGGCAAAACAAGATGGAAGACTAGACAAGGTAATTCAGAACAACGGAACAGAAGAAAGGGCAGACCTCAACAGTGAACAAGAAGGGATGGTAACCATGCACTGGGCAAACAGTGAGGAATGCCACTAGGGGTGTATACACAGGTTGGACTAGAGACTACCCACAGATATAAGGGAAGCTCAATGCCTCTGTGTAAGTTACTTTTTCAGGCACCACACCCTGCATGCCTATGGAAGGGGGCCGCAAGAGTGGCTTCTGTGTCTGGACCCTAGGGCACAAACAAGGAGTGTACTTACACAAGACAAGCCGGTATGGGTCCAGCCGGAATCTACAGTGTATGCCCTCTGTGGGAACGGACCGCAACACACTGTTACATTAAATTCTCTATAGAATACAAGTAAAGAGACAAAGGAAGGGACAGATTACCTGCTGGGAAACTCAGCAGCCAAACTCTGAACAAAGGAATAATAGAAGCATGAGCGAGGACAAGAACGGTAGCAGAAATATCTAGGGAAGAATAGGCAGTCAAAGTAAGCAAGGTTCAGGACAGAAACCAGGAATGAAAGAGGTAAATCAAGTAGAGTAGAATCTAAGTGCAATGGTACAGGAGACTGGAACTGCAGACCAGAAACTAAGGAGAATCAAGGAATGGGGGACTGAACTATAGACCCGGAACAAGAAAACTCAGGACTGGACTAGGAAAACAAGAACTGAACAGCAGACTGGTAACCAGGAATTCAACATGGAATTCAAGGAACTGTAAATCTGGACTGGGTTAACCAGGGCAGGACTGCAGACCGATACCAAGGAACCTCGTGACTGGAAACTTGGAAGCTAAAGCCAGCTAACAGACTATGGGCATAGAACAAGGGTCTGCAGGCAGGGGACAAGATAATAGGTGGTAGAGAGCAAGGGGCTGCAGAGGGGGATCAGGGCTGCAAGGCAGGGAGCACAGGGCACTGGAGCAGGTTTTGACAGCAAAAGCTCATGGCACAAAGGGCTTGGAGCGAACTCCATGCAAGAGCCCGGTCCCCGCAGGCAGCTACTTAAATACTGACCTGCCATGTACTGAAGCAGGCTCATTAGCAGCACCTGGAGCAGCACACCTAACGGTAATTGCCCCCCCCCCCCCACCACCTGGTCCTGGGAAAGTGAAAGCAGCAGTGATCTCTATGGCTTCTGGGGTTTGTAGTTCTACGACTGCTGCATAGGAATAGCCAGGGAATGGGCACTGCCACAAGGTACATTATGCGACATGTAGTTTGTGAAATTAAATAAGGAAGTTCCAAAGTCTTGCAAACAGAAAGTAACGACAAAAATATGAATAGGTATTGTCCAGGGAGAGTTACCGAGATGGAGTCCCAAATAGTCCACAATGGGTGCCAATTGGTGCGCCAGCGCAGTCGTGACGGGAGGACAGAAGGTATTGAGTCAATGTTGTTAAACTGAGTTTATATCCTGTTGCCTCTAGCCGAATCCGTTCTGCAACAGCATGCCATGTACACATATTGCACTTCATGATTACAATCCATTGGGCCTCCAATGCATTTTATGGCGTTATGAGGTTTTATCAGATGGTTTATCATTAGTCAAACCTTATTTCGTGATGTGATTGAGTTTTAATGTATTTTATCGCCTGGTTTTAATGTTGTCAACGTTTTATGCTTTTATGGTGTACGCCAAATAAAGTTTTGTATGAACAACATGAATAATATTGAAGTAGAAGATCCGCCAAAGTGCCGCAGACCATGCAGATGGCAGCACAGCACAGTCTAAGTCCCAGTAACATAACTGGTGCCTCATTGTACTATCCCTGGGAACTGTTTTTACATTTTATTCGTGACAAACGCTGACCAGCGGTAAACGAGTCTGCAATTGTTGGTCCTCCCTTGAGACATTGTACACTGAATCTTTATGGCCCAAGTAAGACTGTGTTCAAAGGCGCAGTTGTGCTACCTGCATGGCCCGAGTCCAGAGAATAACGGTTTTATATTTAACACTTCAAAGTCTGCTCCACGGAAGGGCAGGCACCGTTGCACCCAAGAGCAGTCGTCGGGCACGCATGTGGCTCTGCAAGAGAATAGATGATGGTGGGTGTTTTAGTGAGGTTAGGATGGGTTCAGAACCACAAGGAACTGGTGTCTGTGTGCATTGTTTTGCATGTTGGAGTTGGTTGAGAGGCCCAGCTTCTTGTAACTGTAAGGGTAGGCTCAGTGCCTCAGATCTGTGCTAGTGTTTGTTGTGTGGGTCGTATTAGGTTAGTGTGGGGTTGCGGTCATACGCACTGATAATAAGGGGGTCCAGAGTGGCGGATTACTGTTCAGTGTTCTATTGAATTGTGGTGTTGTGCTTTTGTGTAGTGTCAATGGATTTATGCACTGTGTATGGTCCCTCTAAGGCTATTTCTAGAGTCTCGGAGGGATGGTTAATTGTGTAATGTTGGAGGAGAAGGAAAGGGGGGTGTGGAGGGATCGGGTTAGTACATCAGTTATTTGACGATGCCTGGAGTGGGTCTCCGGTTGCCGCTCAATGGTACCTTCCAATGTTCTTTGTTGTGGTCTGTCGGCCAGCCCTGCCTCCCCGCCACCACTTCCTTGATAACTTGAAGTGGTGCGCGACCTGGCGATCCTAGTTATGTAGGTGAGTCAGAGTTAATGCGTTCACAGATCTCTAGTTTTGTGGCATAAGGCGAGTGTTCGGGTGTACTGGTCCTCATTGGTTTTGCTGCTGTTATTTGTGACATCATCCCTAAGTGTTTCTTTTGGTCCCCAATGTTTTGCTGCTTTTTTTCCCCTTTGCGCTTGTCATTGTCGGTTGAATAAGCAGATTTTTAGCCGTCATGCCAATTGAATGCTGCTTGTTCTAAAATGCAAGACCCTGCTGCTTTTTTGTTTTATGAAGCTGCCAAGCGTTTGTAATGGGTTACATATGAGTTTAAAGAATGAAATACCGAAAACGCACTTTTTTTTTCTTTAGTAATGCCCCCCACCTCCCTTTCCCAACGCTTTTAACACCACCCAGAACCACCGTCCACACTTTTTTTTACCCCTTGTCCCCAACCTCCATATATTTATTTTTCGGTTATTTTGTTTATTTTCCTGTGTAATCACTGCATCCCTTCTAATACCTTATTTGTATTATTTCTTTCAGACATTTGTTGATAATGGTCACTCAAGGTCGCGCTAGGACTAGTTTCCTGTGCGTTTTTGTCTCTGCATTCTGGCTCGTTTCGGCTCAAGAACACGTGCATCCTGACGTGCAGGAAGGGAACCGTATGAATGCTCGACTCGACCGCAACATGGTGCAGGATAAAGAGTAAGCTGCAGATGGAGGTTGTGCATGTTCTCTGCCCCCAGTGGCCAAGTACTCCATTCAAATTAATTCTACAGAGTGCTGAAGTCCAAGGCCCGGGTCACCAGATAGCAGGCTCTCCTGGCAAAAGACAGCTGGGCAGAGTCTGGTTACCGCACAGCGACGCCTCGGTGGGTAAGCAGGGAGAGCAGGCGGCACTGGAGAATCCCACAACGGGCTCAGCTACCTTTCCCTTTTCTCCCTGAAGTTAGTGGGAGTTTGTTGTGGGGTTATAGTGGGATTTCTGGATCAAGGCCTTGCTGGGATAGGATCAGCTCTGCTTTGGCCTTGCTGGGTTAGGATCAGCTATGCTTTGGCCTTGCAGTAGAGTCTGGAATCTTGCAAAGGTGGATCTGGAATGTCAGGATACGCAGGCGCTGGAAATACAGGAGAGAGTGTAGAGTTCTGTCATCCACCCTTATTTATAAGCCATAGTGACGACATAGGATTATATGGTGGGGCAGGCTTAGCTGGGCATGCCTCTAAACTGGATTGGACAGGGGTGATTGCTACCGTCTTCCTGTCAGCTGGTTGGACTTTTAGCGACATGCCATCAGCTTTATGATGTGGGTTTACTATGTCCAGAACCTCCCGCAGTTAATTTTGCCACAACTGAGTTTTGACATAAATGGCACATTTTTACAGTTGTGGCATCTTAACCAATTACATAGGCAGATCACATATTTTATGCAGAACATGGCAGTCCAATTCTTACGGTTGTAGGACTTTGTTTCACCTGTATAATAGTTTTTCGCAATTTTCAGTGATAAATATTCTACCTAAAATTCTATAACTTTATACATGGGTAGAGATTTATCATAAGGCATGTAAGTATTGAATTTCACAGTGGCATCATGTACACTTTCCTCAAACTGTCCAATTCTCTGCCATTTCTGTTCCCAATATGGCAGTGAAGACTACCACGTCTTAATTTAAAAACCACAAAATTACATTTAAACTGTTTTTACATTCCTGCTAAATCCTGTTGCAAAGATGAGTCTTATAAGTTTATTAATAAAATAGACTTTTGAGGAAAATGGTCTGCCTTTGTCCTCCAAATATGGTCATGTACTTCCAGGCTGCTGTTGAGTTGGCTTTGAAGCTCCCAGTAGAAGTCGCAGGGACGTGTGATTTCCTTTTTCACATAAGTGTTCCAGAATCCCTATTGTAAGATGCCTCAGCCCAGATAAAGGTTTGATGCCGAGGCTGTTCAGTGCTTTTGGTCCATTTAAAGTTTTCCAAGGTAGCAATTGGCACTCGTGTGTGCTACAATCTATGGTGGCTCCTTCTTTCGGGGGGTTAGAGCCACTCCAAATGCCCCTTGAGCCATGGGAGAAACTTGTTTGGCTAGTTTTCAGAAAGCAGCCCATGTCTTTATTTCTCATTTTATTTTGTTTTAAATCAAAAGCAAGCCTGCTGAATAAAACATCCCATATGTTTCCCAGCACAAGCCCCCCAAAAACGGGGCCTTCTTTCAACATTACACTCTTAAAACGGGCATTTTTCCTTATTTACAAAAGCACCAACACCTGCGGAAGTCTGCTGGGCTGACCATTTCAAAAGGTTTTCTCTCTTAATTTCCCACATTATTTTGCAGCCCTAGTCATTTTCACTTATACAACAATCTGTTTAAGATATGGGTCCACTAAAATGGACGTCAGCCCTGAGAGAGTCTCTTTTGCAGCATTGATATTTGACATTTTGTAACAAAAAAGTTAAGCGTTTTCCTGTGCGGCTGAAAATAAAGCTTGTTTTGATTTCTCAGATTTGGCTGACACAGCCTTTCATACAGGGGTAATGTTCTATTTTGCTGGAGCACAATATGGATATGGGTGGGCATAGCAGGGTCTTGCTGATAAAAGTAGTGTGATGATGAAAATAGCATCAGGGCAGAATCCTTTTCAATGTAAAATATTCCCTTTTCAATGGGAACTTTTTGCAAGCAGCAGAGCAGCGCTTTTTTTTTTCCCAATAAGCTTCTTTTGGTGTACTCAAGAACACACACTGGCACCTTTCTCAGTGTGCTTCATGTTCCAACTCGCTCAATAGGTGTTTGGAAAGATGGTGCAGCCATCATTTTGCAGCTGTAAAACGCAGTTTTGATGCAGGACAATGGTGCTCCAAGGATCCAGCGCAACCATTTTTCTGTTGACTGCAGAAGCGCAGCTTGATTATGGACAGGAATTCTGATGAGTGGGTCAATGTAGTCCACAGTGTGAGATCACACGCATACGTACATAAAACATCATCATCAACCACATAATTTGTTACAATCCTGCTGGTGCACACAAGCTTAGTTAAGACATCATGCTAGGACGCTCCTCACCAGTTGGAGCTTCACAAAGTAAACGTCTCCCAAAACAAAAGCGCTAGCACTCATACAGATTTCCAATACTTAAATCCAAAACTTAAATCCAATAAGTTCAGATAACGGACAAAGTTCAAATCAGTATTTCGAAAGGATTACATTCCTCACAATGGATGTGCAACATAAGAGCATCCACTTCCTATCTAGAGCTACTAAGTGACAAATGATGGTGAAAAAGGTAAATAAATCCTTATAGCCAGCAATTCCAATCTAATGCTATTACTCACACTGTAATGACTAGAGATGTTGGATATAGTGTTATGTAGTGTATTGCAAATACAATGGGTATAATCCCGACTGGATATTGGCAACACTATTGGAGCCTATTGGCATGTAGTCCAGAGTAAAATTTACTTGAAGTCAAAGCTAAACCATCATAAGGACATTCAACCTATGATTTGTGTGATATGAACATCATATACTGATCAAATAAAGTGTTTATTGTTCAGAGTTAATCTGTGCCAATACTTTGAGAGTTGTTAGAGAAATGCAAAAACTAGGGGTGATTGAGCACCACAGCGAAAAATTGGACATGTATGAGTCAAAATGTGTTACTGTAAACTGGCTGTTCTCATGCACAAACAATTACAGGATTCACTTTGGCATCTTTATCCTAAGAACACATGCATCTCGTGCTCAGAATTGAGCCCTACTGGAACACACCAAAGATTACATATATATTTTGCCTTAATTTGAGTTGTAGGTCAAGATCAAGGACTTCAACTGTCGGACCCAGTATGTGGTCTATACATACCATTTGTATTGTCTTCTAGTGTTAGAAATGTGATCTTTAGATGGTAAGTTAAGGGCAGTTCTAAGGGCATTGTTTTGCAATGTTTGAATGTTGTCAATGATGTATTTGTTAGCTCCCAAATACAGAGCATTGCAATAGTCAAGTTTGGAGAGTATCGGGGCATTGGCAATGATGATACAGCTGGCTTGGGTGAGGAAAGCTCTACTTGCACGTGTAGGCTGTAGAGGATGCAAGAGAGTTAACTTGTTTCGTTAGTGTTAGGGCTGAATCAAGGTGAAAGCCTAATGTTTTTACTGTTTTAGAAACTGTGATTATATTGCCATCTTTGTTAAATGCTGAATAGTTGGGGCTGAGTTTTTTTAAATTGGCAGTGGATCCAAGGAGTAGGATTTCAGTTTTATCATCATTCAGGCATAGTCCATGTGTGGCCATCCATGCCTGAATGAGATATATTTTGTTTACCAAGGCCGTATCCGTATCAAAATTGCCGAAAGGGGAATGAGGATCTGAGTCGTCTGCGTAATTAGTGTAGGTGACACCCAGTCTGTCCAATTTGTCGAATAGGGGCTTGGTAAAGCTATTGCATAGAGTTGGCGAGACGCAGGAACCCTGGGGTACACCACAGGTTATTTTGATGGGGTCCACTGATTCCAATGTGGAGAAGACTCTCATCGTGCGGTTGTCCAAGAATGATTGGATCCAGGCTATGGCCTCATTTGAGAAGTGGGCAGCTGATGCCAGGTGTTTGCACAGGACTGCGTGATCCACCAGGTCAAAAGGCTGCCGACAGATCAAGGAGGAGTAGCATGGCAGTGTTTCCCTTGTCATCGAGTTCGTCAATCTGTACTTTAAGATCAATTAAGGCTGTTTCTGTGCCGTGCTGTGGTCTGAATACTGATTGGCGGGTACCTAGGAGATGGTTAGTTTCGAGAGAGTGCTGGATTTGTAGGTATGCTACTCTATTATCTTGAGGCGGATTGGTACTGTGGTGATGGGTCTATAGTTAATGGGAATGGCAGGATCTAGAGTTTGCTTCTTGAGGAGGGGTAGGACCCAGGACTCCTTTAGGTTACTTGGGATGGTATTGGAGGAGAAGGAGGCATTGATCAGTTTGGTTATGAATGGGGCTAAGTCTCTTGTGGCATCCTTAATCAGCTGGGCTGGGCAGCTCTCACCCTTACAGTTGGAGTGTTTGAGGAATGCAGTAATCTTTTCGGTTTCCAAGATGGATATTTTTTTTAATTTGAAAGGGTCGAGGTCAGGTGAGTTGAGTTGGTCGTAATGGGGATGGGGATGGAGATAAGTGATGTTTCAATGGGAGTTGAGGAGTGTTTTTTTTTTTTTTTTTTTTTTAAAGCAATTTTAGTTTTAATTTTATTTGCTAGGGCATTTTGGATGCTGGTGCACCATTGGTTGTCTTTGGCAATGTTGTCAGGTGGTGGTACTGGGGATTCCAGCTCCCTTAGGATGGTAAATAATTCTCTAGTGTTGGAAGTTGCGTTGCAGATTCTTTCATTAAAGAGATTATTTTTTTTGTGAGTAGGATTTCTTTTTTGTATTTACTGACAAAGTCTAAGTTTCAGTTTATTTTCTTCAGATGGGGTGTGGCGCCATATAGTCTCTAATTTCCTTTTTTGCATTCTTAGTTCTGAACCAGGCATTTAGGTGAGCTTGTTTACTTTTTTGAAGTTTTAAAGGGGCAATGGTGTCTAGTGCTATTTTTATAGCATTTTTGTAACTTTCGACCAGGAGCTCAGGATGCTGGTTGTTTGGAAGAGCATTGATGGTCGGTAGTAGCAGTGGCAGGAGATTGTCTGGAGTTATATTTTTTTTGGCTCTAGTGGGTAGGGGGGGGTGCCATAATTTTCTCTTTGGTGGTTTGTTTATTAAGCGTTGGTGTAAAGTTGATGAGGTAGTGGTCTGACCAGTGTTGAGGGGTAATTTTGGTGATAGCGGTATCACAATTCAGGGTGGCGACCCAGTCCAGGGTCCTTCCTTTGTTGAGGATTGGGTTGAGAACTTTTTGGTTAAAGCCGTGTTCAGCTAACATAGTGGCTATTGGAGTGGGCTTGTTTGTCATCTGGGTCATTAAAACCTAGGTTCAGGTCGCCTAGTAATAGGATTTGTTAGGAGTCTTTAGTGTTATTAGCTAAGACTGGATAGATCCTCTTCGAAGGTCCCAATGAGGCCAGGTGGCCTGTATATTAGGTAGATTGTTAGTGTGTGGCAGTTGGAGATGGGCAGTTTGGCTATGAGGGGTTTGCATGATTTGAGAGGAGATGATGTTTGTAGTCTAATAGCAAGGTCCGTTTTGGCTATAATAGCTAAACCCCCTCCTTTGCTGTTGGACGGGTCTATTCTAATTAATTGGTAATTTTCAGGGATAGCTAGGGAAAGTGCAGGGCCTGCAGCTTCG